>NC_141686.1:346499933-347169038 GCF_964263255.1 Lissotriton vulgaris
CAGATTATGACCCCAAACGCGATAGGCATTGATTTAAAAGGGTGCCGACAGGGGGACACGGGGAAAAGCAGCCAGGAGTCATTGATTTTTCACTCTTTCAGCCGAAGGTGACAGGGAAAACACACTCTCAATGAAGATGGTGCCCACGGCAGACACAGGAGGAACTGGCACACAAGACTTTGAATGTCAAAGTAAGAAGGCTTACCCTTCCTGAAAGCACAGTGCAAGTAGAGGTAGCAGTGAGCAAGCAGCACTCTTTCTCCCCAGAGTGCAGACGTTGATAAATGGCAGGTTACGCAGATTAGAGCCAGAAACACACTTCTTCCAGACAGTGCAGACGTTAATGTCGTATGTGTGCTTATGTCTGTGCGTGTGATGGTGTATGTATGTATTTGAGTGTTTTTGTATTAGAGTATGGGATTGTATGTGTGAGTGTGGATGTTTCAGTATGTGCTCCCTCTGTTCGCGTATGAGAGTGTGTGTGCACATTTGTTGTGTGCTTGTGCTAATCTGTGCGTGTGATGGTGTGTGTGTGTGTGTGTGTGCATGTATTTGTGTGTACGTACTTGGGTATTTTTGTACTGGAGCATGTGATTGTATGTGTGCTTGTGTTTTTGATAGTTTCTGTATGTGTGCTTGTGTGTTTGTGCATGTCTGCGTGTATGACAGTGAGAGCATTTGTGTGTGCATGGGCCCAGGGCCAGCCATACTGCCCGCCTTGCCCATGGTCGATCTTGGCCCGACAGGATCATTTACTCTCGTGATGATCTTTTGGGGTTGACTTTGCCCGCTGGAGGAGGCAGCTGCTTGCGGGCGGGACGGGATTGCGTTATGGTGGAGTGTCCAAGTTGTGGTTTCCTCCCTCAGCCCTCCTTACCCCCACGCCCTGCTGGTAATACAGGCCACACAACAATCAGGGCCGGGTTAATCAATGCCAGATCCGTGGTGAAAGATGTAGCTGATATCTTTGATACACTGGCGGACGGCCAGCTTGAGCTCCTTTTCATCACGGAGACGTGGCTCACTGACTCGTGTGCCCTGATTGTTGAACTTGCTGTCCCCAGAGGTTTTAAGATCGCTAGACCCTTAGGTAGAGGGGGGGGATTAGCTGTAATCTTTAAGGAAGGGTGGCACTTCGCCTCTGAGCAATCTGTTGCAGGGGTGGATGGTGAAGCTCTCCATTTTTCCCTTACTATTAGTCCCCACTTCACTTTGGGGGGGTCACTGATCTACAGACCTCCGGGCTACGCCAGCCACTTTATTGATACTTTGGAGGAGTGCATAGTGCCTCGGGCCCTGAGCTTTCCTAAATTTCTTTTGGTCGGTGACTTCAACATTCATGTAGATGCTACTGACTCTTCTGATGCGCGCCGACTGGGAGAAGTTTTTGATCTGGCACAGCTCAAACAATGGGTGATTTCTCCAACTCACGTAGAAGGTCATCTCTTAGATCTAGTGTGCACTAACTTTCCCATCAAGGCGTTAAGCTTAGAAAAGGTAACATGGTCGGATCACGATCTTGTTAGATTCTCTTGGGAGGTGGAAAACGTAGGTAGATCTGCTCTTGCACCGCCCGTTAGCCACCCCCAGAAGATCAACTTGGTTGCGTTCGGCCAGGAGCTATCTAAAACTCGCCCGAAGCTTATCCCTAAGATGGACAAGGCGGTTAACGTATTTAACGGGTGGGTGTTGCAGGCAGCTAATTCGTCTACTAGACATGCCACTGTATCTCGGTCCCGGCACATCCCTTCTCAACCCTGGTTCTCTCCTGAGCTGAGGGAGTTGTAACTGGGCTGTAAAAAGGTGGAGCGAACTTGGAGGCGTGGGTACAGCTCAGACGCAAAGGCCGCCTTGCACTCAGTTCAAAAAAACTACTATGCCGCAATTAAAATAGCTAAAGGGATCTACTATGCAGGGAGAATTGCTAAAGCGGAAAATAACAGTAGAGAAATCTTCTCTATTGTCAAAAGTTTTGTTTCCCCGGTTGCTGAAACTACCATACTCCCGTCTTCCGCGCAATGGTGCGAGGATTTGTCCAACTTCTTCATAAATAAAATAGTAAAAATTCAGCAGGATTTGCTTTCCGCGCTACCGGCGGATTGCTCAGGGGATGGCCTCCCTATCTTGCCATGCCATTGTGAAACTCAGCAGCTCACAAAATTTTCGCTGGTTACGGAGGAAGATGTCCTGCCTCTTCTTCAGTCCCTTAAATCGGGCTCCCCCTCCGACCCCTGCCCTGCCCGGGTACTTTCGGAAGTGGCCAGTATTGTCTGCAGTGATGTCACCCAGATAGTGAATCTTTCCCTATCCTCAGCAGAGGTCCCCGTAAAGTGGAAGCAGGCTAAGCTTCTGCCGCTTCTGAAGAAACCAGGGCTAGATGCTACTGTTCCCGGAAACTATCGTCCCATTTCCCTTTTGCCAGCATTGGCCGAAATATGCGAGAAAGTGGATTTCGCCAATTGGAGAGCTTTGTAGAACCTCCAATGCTCTACATCCAGCACAGTCAGGCTTTAGGGCGGCCTACAGCACGGAGACGGCTCTGGTAGAGATGGCGGAGTCGATTCGGGAGTGTCTGGGCGGGGGCGGCAGAGCGGCCCTGATTTTGTTGGACCTCTCTACCGCGTTCGATATCGTCCCCTACGAGCTCCTCCTTGCCAGGCTATCCACAATAGGCATCGGCGGCAATGTCCTGGCCTGGCTGTCCTCATTTCTTTCAGACAGGATACAACAGGTCTGGTGCCGCCCTATGCCTCTGAGCCTAAACCACTTCTTACCGGGGCCCCACAGGGATCTACCCTTAGTCCCCTACTGTTCAATATCTACATCACCCCCCTGGTTTATCTAGCGGAACAGTACGGGGCTAAGATTATAGGGTATGCTGATGACACGCAGCTGCTCTTCACCTGGCCGGATGATCATCTGGACACTACAACGGTCCAGTTATGCTTGTCTTCAGTTTTCCGCTGGTTAACTTTGGCTCAGCTAAAATGTAATGAGGATAAATCGGAGGTCCTCTTTTATGGCTCCTTCCTCCCTAACTTCAAAAATTCGCTGTGGCCCCAGAATATTCCCAGTCCCAAGGTGATGGGTGGCCCTGCCAAAAATCTTGGTATATGGTTTGGGGAGGACTTAAGATTAGAGGATCACATAAAGAAATTATCCGGGACATGCTTTGCTACTCTAACAATGCTTCGAAGATTCTTTCCATTGCTTCCTAGAGAAGCTAGGGAGACTGTCGCTCGAGCACTCATTCTAGCAAGGCTGGATTACGCGAACGCCCTGTTTAGCGGCATTCCCGCTTACCTGGTTAAGCGTCTGTTGGTTATTCAGAATGCCGCCGTCCGTCTCCTATTTAATGTTCCGAGATGGAAGAGCGTTCGCTCTCATATGTCTGGCCTTCACTGGCTGCCAGTGCCACAGCGTATCCTTTTCAAATCCTTAGTGCTTTCATTTAGAGCCATCCATGATCAAGGACCTGCCTATCTGAAGAAGAGATTTACTCTCTATGCTCCCACAAGAGCTCTTAGATCGGCCTCTTTGTTTAAAATGACCCTTCCTCGCTTTAAACGAACCAGACTAGGAGGCCAGTCCATTGCAGAAGTGGCAGCCCGAGCCTGGAATGCCCTTCCCCTTCACTTGCGCTCCTCACAGTGTGTAGCCCAGTTCAAGAGAAATCTGAAAACCCATCTTTTTAGGAGTGTGACATAAGCTGACTCTTGTTTGTTTCTCCTCTGCTCTTTCCCATCGCCCCAGGATACTCCCAAGTAACAGAGCGCGTTATAAAACGATTTATACTTATACTTATACTCATGTGCATGCCTGTGCATGTGATGGTGTTTGCGTGTGCATGTATTTGGGTGTTTTTGTATTAGTGCTTAAGATTTTATGTGTGCTTGTGTTCTTGGATGTTTCTGGCTATGTGCGTGTCTTTGTACATCAGTGTGCATATGAGAGTGGGTGCTCACATTGGTGTGTGCTTGTACATGTCTGTGCGTGTGATGGTGTGTGCACGCTGGATTTGTTATTTTCTGGCGGCCGCTGTCCTGGATATTAACTTTAACTGCCTGATGCCTGACCTTAGGATTGCCACCAGTGTACCGTACAGTCCCCTGCCTGAACCCAAGATGGCTTCCATAGTGGTCCCCTACACATTGTTTTACTTCCCTGGGACAACAATTGGACATTGATCAGACCTAGAACCTATCCCCTAACCTGCTTACACATCAGCACTTAGAACCTGCGGAACTTACCCCAGACTGTAGAGACCAAGGATTTGGCTGATGCCCGGTGGAGCTACCATATAGCTAAAGAGGAGATGGGTTGTGGACTCCCCCTCCATGCGTCACCTTATTCCAAGAAGTGCCTTTGGAGGAGAAGAGTTTTAAGATCCTTAAAGACCCAGCCGGACCTTGGGCAGATTTTCCCCTAGTCTCTACGTCCTATCTTCCTCCTACCCCTTTACATTATCCCGTTACCCATCCTTGCTCCATTTACCTTGTCCCCTATGTTCTTTAAATGCTTTTCTTGATACTTATCTAACTTTTAACTGATGTAAATTGCAACATTATTGTCCCCCATGTAAAGCACTCTGATTCCATCTGATCTAGCCAGCGCTATATAATTACTCAATAATTAATTTTGTTCCCTTTTAATACTCTTTCTCTCTTTGTCTTCCTCTCTAGCTCCTCGCTCCTATCACCTCTCCACTGGATCTCTCACCTTGCCTGCTAGTCTGCCTAGCACCGTCCTTTGTGCCCTATGACTAAGCACTCCTTCTCCCCTCGTTGGGGAAAGATCCAATATTTATACTGTGGAGTCTCAGCGTACCCGCTGAGAGAGTCCACTGCGCCAAGGGAGCCACTCACAGATGAGGTATGGTATGGCACCCCTTGCCAATGCACTCCCTCTCCCCTTTTTGGGGAAGGATCCAGTATGTAGGCCTTGAAGTCTCTGAGACCCCTCTGAGAGAGTCCACTGCGTAAAGGGAGCCTCCTGCAGCAGAGATAGGGAAGTGATAACACTTCCCCTGGGATCACAGCTTACTGGACTTCGGACGTTGCTTTGACTCGTCTACCAGTCTGTGTCCCCGTCACCCTTCCCCTCCTCTTTCCATGCGGTGTCCTTCACCCTCCCCTCCTCTTTCCCGCCTTCATTACCTGTCTACTTCCCCAGATCCTTCGCCCTCCCCTGAATCTTTCCCCTTGCCTGTTTTTCCCCTTATGTATTTGTGCTTATTGTTTATCTTGACCTTACAAGTAACTATTTTGCCATGCTCTAATAACTGTGTAACCTTTGTAACGATGTAACCTGTAACTATGATCTGATGCTCATGTAAAGCGCTCTGATACCTCCGGGTCTAGCCAGCGCTATATAAAACCTTTAAAATTAAAATAAAAATAAAAATGAATGGCAGGCCTACCCTCACCACAATGAAGGCACAGCATAGGACGCAGACACAGCACAATATGCAGGAGTTGGTAGGCACAGGCATTGGCAGGCCTATAGAGTGTCAGGCTTACCCTCACTGAAGGCA
Organism: Lissotriton vulgaris; assembly: GCF_964263255.1. NCBI lineage: Eukaryota > Metazoa > Chordata > Amphibia > Caudata > Salamandridae > Lissotriton > Lissotriton vulgaris. Next base: position 346,505,467 of record NC_141686.1, read on the forward strand.
CAGCACAGAACACAGACGTAGGTGAATGTCAAGCTTACCCTCACTGAAGGCACAGCACAAAGTGTAGACGTTAGTAAGCAGGCTTACCCTAACTGCACTTAAGGCACAGCACAGGATGCGTAGAGATAGTGGGGAGTAGACGCCCAAGTGTGAATGGACGGCTCCTGTAGTAGCACTTCCCCAGACTCAACTGGCAGATTGCTGTGGGTGACCGATGGGAGGTCACTGGTGGGGTCAAGGATGCCAGTAGAAGGTAGATGCTAAACTTGAGAGACTGTAGAATCTGTTGATGGAGTTGCTTGAGGTTTGATGAGGTGAAAGATGCAGGTTCTTTTGAAGATCGTCGCCAAAAGTCTATAGTGATCAAGTCCATACAGTTCAGGTGATTCAAGGAGGTTTTATTGAAGATGGTACAAGATCACAGGGAGACCATAAATAGATCAGTTTAAGATCAGAGTAAAACCAGATTAAGACCCCACAAGGAGCAGCCAGCAGGCAGCTCAGCTCAGTCAGCTATGACTTCTCTGACAGATCGCCAACATTCTGACAGCATCATCACATTAACATTCCACTCGTGGTAGAATAGCATTGCATTAACATAGCAGGATATAACAGAAGCAGGTTCAATTTGTAGAAAAAAGGAAATGATAAGAGGTCAATCAAGTGGATCTTTATAATACTAGACTGTTTCCCCCTAGAATAGAGGTGTTTAGAACTATTTATGGTGGGGCCAAGAATGGTTTGCATATGGTTGGCACTGTTTGTAGTTGTACAAAGACTAGAGAAAGATATGGTGGGATGTTGCAGAGATTAACTGCCAGTCCTCACTATACCTTTAGTTTTTCTCAATGATCAGCCCTACGTGGCACATGCATGAACCGATGTGGGTCCCATGGAGATGCACGACAAAGGGACTCCTGCTGCAGCTCCCTGGCGAGGCTTATTAAGGCTGCAAACAGTTCAAGGTTCTTGCATTCCCAATCATAGGGATGGAGTCTCAAAGTTCAGGATCAACTCGTCCGTGTGGGTTGGTGCCATGACTTATTAACACACAGAGAGCATAACACACTGAATGGAATGAGGCCACAAATAGTTACTACGAATAAGGTTAATTCAAACGTTTCCTTCCCCCGCTATTTGCTTTTCTCAGTAGACGGTTTGTTGGACAATCAATGTATTGATGTCTTTGTGGCTGCCTCATGGGAATGTTCTGCGATACTGAAACCTCCGCCCCAGGGTTGACACTGAGCACATTTTACTCTTCCCCACTGACTCTCTCATGTACATGGGTTGCATTTATAACTGAAGTTTTTGACACTTTGTGGGCACTGATAAGACTTTTGCCCAGTATGGATTCTCTCATGTTGAATGAGACTGGTCTTGTACCTGAAACACTTTTGGCATTCTGAGCACTGATAATGTTTGTGTCCAGTGTGTGTTATCTCATGCGCAGCAAGATTACCTTTCTGACTGAAGCTTTTATGGCATTCAGTACACTGATAAGGTTTTAACCCAGTGTGTGTTCTCTCATGTTGAATGAGACAGAATTTCAGTCTAAAGCTTTTCTGGCATTCAGTGCACTGATACGGTTTTAGCCCAGTATGGATTCTCTCATGTTGAATCAGACTGGTCTTATAACTGAAACGTTGTTGGCATTCTGAGCACTGATAAGATTTGTACCCAGTGTGTGTCATTTTATGTAGGGTGAGACTACTATTCCTACTAAAGCTTTTCTGGCATTCAGTGCACTGATAAGGTTTTAGCCCAGTGTGTTTTCTCTCATGTTGAATGAGACAGGCTTTCTGACTAAAGTTTTTCTGGCATTCAGAGCACTGATAAGGTTTTAGACCAGTGTGTGTTCTCTCATGTTGAATGAGATGGGTTCTCTTGCTAAAGCTTTTCTGGCATTCAGTGCACTGATAAGGTTTTAGCCCAGTGTGTTTTCTCTCATGTTGAACGAGACAGGCTTTCTGACTAAAGCTTTTCTGGCATTCAGAGCACTGATACGGTTTTAGTCCAGTGTGAGTTCTCTCATGTCGAATGAGACATGATTTCTGATTGAAGCTTTTCTGGCACTCTGAGCACTGATAAAAATTTAGCCCAGTGTGGATTCTCTCATGTCTAATGAGATTGGCCTTACAACTGAAGCTGTTTTGGCACTCTGAGCACTGATAAGGTTTTAGCCCAGTGTGTGTTCTCTCATGTTGAGTGAGATTACCTTTCCGACTGAAGCTTTTCTGGCACTCTGAGCAATGATAAGGTTTTAACCCAGTGTGTGTTCTCTCATGTCCAATGAGATTGTCTTTCTTACTAAAGCTTTTCTGGCATTCAGTGCACTTATACGGTTTTTGTCCAGTGTGAGTTCTCTCATGTTGAGTGAGAGTACCTTTCTGACTGAAGCTTTTCTGGCATTCAGAACACTGAAACCGTTTGTATCCAGTATGGATTCTCTCATGTTGAATTAAACATGCTCTCTGACTGAAGGTTTTCTGGCATGTATTGCATTGATACGGTCTTTCCCCAGTGTGGCGTCTCACATGTAAAATGAGAGAAGTTTGGTACAGAAAGTCTTTCTGGCATTCTGAGCACTGATGAGGTTTGTGCCCAGTGTGGATTTTCACATGTTGAAGGAGAGAGGATTTGTGAGTGAAGCATTTTTGGCATTCAGGACACAGATAAGGTTTTTGTCTGGTGTGAGTTCTCTCATGTTTAGTCGTGTGTGATTTATAACTAAAGCTGTTCTCACATCCATTACTTTTATTCGAGTTATGTGAGTCTCCATGTTGGGTTTGCTCCTGGACACCGGCCATGATAAGACTGAATCTGATTCCAGAGTATACTCGTTTATGTTATACTCAGCATTAACTTCTCAAATAAACTGCAGACGCTCTCCTTAACATTTGAATTTAACTAATTATAGCTTTTTTATCTGGAGATTATTGTCTTACTTTTAAAGGCAGCCTGTCTAACCTGTATTATAAACTTTCACTGAGGAGCCCCTTGTATTTATTAAGATGGATTCATTTTCTCCAAGTTCCTCCTTGGTGAGTTCCCTCAAGTTGAATTAAACTCAGTTTCTGAGTCCAGTTTATCAGATTTGATTTATGAGCTTTAAAAGCCCTGATAAGGTATTTGGGGTTTAGTGTTTGCCGTTAAAGTGTATTTGTTCATACAAGTAATGACAGGTGATTAGGGCAGGCAAGGGTGGCTTTATGAATTAGCAATACATAGCACCGCCCCCTTTTAAACTTTCTGTCAGGACATGCTTTGTCGCTCTATGGCTGAGGCAGGTACATGATCAACTTTGGCAGTCCGGGACACTTTGAAACTACTCGGATCAGCCCAAGAGATCGAGTTGGCGGGGACAATCTTTCTATATTAGAAATGTAATGACACTTGATAAAGAGTATTTACAATTCGTTTTTTTAAAATAATGTCTTCTCTCTACAAAGACGTAAACAAAAGCTTGCTCCTTTAAACTGTTGTTATTAGTCTTTTCTGACAATTCTGTCACATCACATGTATGGATGCTGTTGTTTTGGGAGGGGTTTGTGTCTCCAAGACATTTCTCATAAACCATCAGACAGAATTTACAACACTGAATATTCTCAAATGCACTGCGTGGGTATCCATTGTTGCCAATGTTCTTTGTTCAACCAATTTTGAAATGTGTCTTTTAAGCGAAAATATTTTTACAATTAGTAGATGCAGACTTTCAATTTACACTTAAGTACTATTTATATTTCAGAGGTTCCTCAATCTTAGCAACTGACTCTTGGTAAACATTTATCGTCATTTTTCTTGAAATATTTGACAACAAATTCACATTCAGCCATTTCTTCCGCTCTAAATTCATCACCATTACTGACACTTAGAATATGTTTCTCCTCTAGAGTTCAAGAATGTTTTAACTTTTCTTAAAATAATCTTTTTTGTTGTTTTTCACTAAATTAAACCTTCATTTTTCTGTTCATGCTTCAGTCACCTGTAGAAATGGAGATAGAGATTGTAAGGAACACAAATAAAAAATATTTATGATTTTATACTTTGCAGAAAGAAAGTATTTACAAAAGCAAGATGGGTGATCCGTTTGAGTTGCATTTCTGACAGTGGTGAAAACGCTCTTGGACACTGGGTAGAAAGGGAGCTTGGAACCACTGGAACTCAAGGATGTGACGGCAAAAGAAGTGAATATATTAGGAAGAAACACAAGTTAGACATATATTCTGACACAGATTCTGAGATGCAGCCAACACCATCAATTTACACTTTCTGTGGCAACGGCTGGCATCATATTTGTAATAGTTTTAATGAATTATCAGATGTTCTTTACTCCACTGCACACTTGCAGTGTTCATCATTTCCTTTTTCCAGTGATCTAGGAAAGGACATTTTATTACACAAAGGAATTGGCCTTGTTGTAATCACTGCTTCAAATGTGACCGTAGCCTGAGGCTGTGTCCAGTTAGCTCAGTGGAATTCACCATTTCAAATTGGGGGTTGATAAGAACTTACCTGGTGTCCCAGGACTCATCACACTCCTCTGTCAGGACCCGAGTTCTGCAACTCCTGACAAAGGAAAAACATCACAACAGTAAAGGAAACCAAAAAAGGACCAAAAAGACAAACACAAAACAAACAAACAGAGTGAAGAGAAAAAAAGACCATCTTCCACTCTCACTACAAGTACCCAAAACGACCCCCAAAGGGGCAAAGAAGACAGAAAAGGGCAGGAGGGGGGACGTAAAGAGGTGGAAGTCAGATCTGGAGAGAAAAGACACAGAAAGAACAGACAGAGGGGGGAACAGTGTCACATGGAGTAGAGGAGGAGAAAACTGCACCAATAGTAAAGGAACTGCTGGGCAAAACAGGAGGCAAGTGCTTGTGGCCCAGTACATCCTGACCTGATAAGGAACATGAGCTGCACTAGGCACATAACATGTTCCAGGAGGAATGTAGCTCCATCTGGTTATCAGAAGTCTGATAGCAGCAAAAATAGTGTACAGAGCGAGGCAAATGTTTAAGTTGGAGAGGCATAAATAAACTGGAACTAATGTTGTGTATTTTTGTTCCTGAAATGTTTTGTGTAGGTGATGTTTTGTATGGGAAGAAAGTAACTAAACTGCAAACCTTAAAAAGTCTTGCTTACCTTGCACTGTGAGATCCCAGTTATGGTATGTAGGCATACCACCCCAAGTGGTCGATGTAATCTGAAAGCAATCCAAAAGTAATTACAGTGTAACTCTAACTGCTTTTTGAACCAATACCAACTTGTAAGGATTGCAAATTCATCTACAACTTAATTATCTTATAAAACATTGCACAGGTCCTGCTTGGTTCTAAAATAAAACATTAGTATACCTTTTTTATACTTGCCTAATTGGTGTGGATTCAGTCTCTGAATGTGTGCCAGTCTTGACTGAGTGAATACAATAGATGCTTAACACACCCTCTGGATAAGCCTAACTGCTCGCCCACACTATCACAAAGAAGGCTGTTAGTACTTACCTAATTTAGCCTCTGCTATAACTCTGGGGACTCCGCGCACAGTAAACCTTACTTTGGTATAGTGTAAGCTGAGCCAGCTACCTACAGTTGGCGCTTTATATTTTAAAATTATCTAAAGGGAAAATGTGGAGGGTCAGTGTCTTGTGAGGACCAAAGGACGGCGACTCAAGAGCTGGAATTTGGACTCAAAATCAAAGGAAAGTTCTTATGTATAAAATTAGAGGTGGAGTGGAAACCCCACTCTGCCGGCAGATTCCGCGGAGTTTAGCTTCTCCACGTGGCAGAGTTTACTGGCACCCATCCCTACTTTTCAGGTGATTTCAAGACAAGGAGGCCCGCTGATGTGTCCAAAGCAAGGCAGCACAAGTCGCTGATCCTTGTGCCATATCTATTTTTGTCAATAGGACTTTTTTGCATTTATTGCAGTATACAACCCCTCGTCCCCAGCTCGTCCCCAGCTCAGGTGCATGTGCCTCAAATGTTCCGCACAATACCACTCCACGTCGTTATTAGGGTGGAGTTTTCAGTGACACATGGGCACAGTAATGTAAACTCCTCGGCCACAAGCGAAAGGGCTACTTCTGCAACTGAGAGGGGATGGCCAGTGTGCGGGAGCCCGTACCTCTTCCTGCCCATCCCAGCCAACCAGAAAGTGCATTTGGGATCACATGCCTGAGAGTTCCCAGACAAAGAAGGTTTCACCCCTCCCTCTTCCCTTAAGTCTACACCTTCACCTTGCAATATCCCTACAAAGCCAGAGAAGGGGCAGCTGGCACTTGAGTGGTCTGCGCAGCTCCAGGGTATTGGGCAGGTCCCTTCTTTACCTCACTCAGTGTCTAGCTGGCGCTGTGCAGACAGAAAGCTGCGACTAAGACTGCTGCTTCTCGCTGTGATTTTTGCTGTCAGATCTGTGCTGTGCTTGGGTCATCTCCCTGCTGCGAGGAGGGGGGAGCCCTATTCATCCCCCATCAATCTCTGGAGAGCTCGGCTTCCTCGGAGATGGAGGTATGGAGAGACACATCCAGCACAGCCACAGAGAAGTGATGGGGTGCTGGCCCTGGAGTGCTGTGGTAGTTTTGAGCTTAGAGCTGGAGTTTGTTTCCATGTCACATATAGTGATTTCTCCATTCTGTCCGAAACACTATCTTTCACGGGATGACACTTTCTTCTTGAGTGGGTAAAGCTTACAGTGGTTGGTGACCATGTGGTTTGAATTCTTATCTAGGGGTGAGCATTTGTTGAGGTTTATTTTGTTTGACTCATATGGGGTTGTTGTTGCCAATGCCCCTAAAGTGCCGTTTGTTACTCCGCATGTTACTCTTTGAGGTTTTGCTACCAGTTCCTAAGAGTCAGTCTGTGCAAAGGTGAAGGTTGTTAGTAGTATAAATTGTGAGGTTGAGTCGATGGTATGCATGCTTCTGTTTAATTCTATGTAGACTGGTATTTGAGCTCCGCCCCATTGATACAGAACGTTTTCAGAATCCTGGAGCCCCCACATTGGCACCAGCATGTGTTCTTTGAAGAGGGACTAAACTTTCTTGCCCTTTGGAGCCATCAGAATACGTTGGAGTCAAAATGTGAGTTTTCAGAAGTTTCTGAAGGTTATTTTTAAAAAAGTTAAAGGGTTCCATAGTGATCCTTCGTGCAATAAGACCGGCTACACTCCCTATGTTGACAATGTCTTGCGGTGCCTTAGCCCCTTTAATGGAAGGGGTTGGGTGCAGGATTGAATGATTAAAAGATCTAAAGATGTGACCACCACTCACCACCACCCGCAACAGGTTCCCCGCAGAAGCTGGAACAAGATCACCACCGACCAACTCACCACATCCCTGAGCCAGAACCCTCCCGCCAGCTCAACGAACCCCAACCAAGCTGCCAATAACCTCACAAGATGGATCACCAACTGCGCAGACGACCTCGCCCCACTGAAGACCCCCCCTGTCAGACCCGGCAACAAGAAAGCATCCTGGTTCACCGACGAACTCAAGAGCTCCAAGAAGAACTGCCGGGCCCTCGAGAAAACCTGGCGCAGAGACCCGACTACAGATAACATGACCACCCTCTAGCACGCCACCCGGAAACACCACCAGCTGATCCACACCACCAAGAAAACCGCATTCAAGGATCGACTGGACAACAACGCCCACAACAGCAAGGAACTCTTCAACATCGCCAAAGAGCTCTCGAACCCCAGCACTGGAAACAACGACATCACTCCCTCGCAAGACCTCTGCAACTCGCTCGCCTCGTTCTTCCACAGCAAGATCGCAGACATACACATCAGTTTCAGCACACAGCCGACGCACCCTCCGACCGTATCAATGCCCCCCCACCACCACCCTCCGAGCCTGGACCCAGGTCAACACCGAAGACACCATCCGCACGATGAACTCCATCCACTCCGGATCACCAACCAACCCCTGCCCTCATCACGTCTTCAACAAGGCCGACTCCGTCATCGCACCCCACCTCCGGGACATCATCAAAACCTCCTTCGACACCGCCATCTTCCCAGAGAGCTGGAAGCACGCCGAACTCTGCGCCCTACTGAAGAAACCATCAGCGGACTCAGATAAGACGGAAGTCCTCATCCTGGGATCATCACCCTCCGCCTGGGACAGCTCCTGGTGGCCCCCTGCCCTGGGCAACGCACCCAAACCAACGGACCACGCACGCAACCTGGGCTTCATCCTGGACTCCTCCCTCTTGATGACCAGACAAGTCAACGCCGTCTCCTCGTCATGCTTCAACATCCTACGCATGCTGCGCAAAATCTTCCGGTGGATCCCCACCGAAACCAGGAAGATGGTCACCCAGGCCCTCGTCACCAGCTGACTGGACTACGGCAACTCCCTCTACGCCGGTACCACAGCCAAACTTCAGAAAAGACTCCAGCGCATCCAGAACACCTCAACACAACTCATCCTGGACATCCCCCGACACAGCCACATCGCCGGACACCTAAGAGACCTGCACTGGCTCCCTGTCAGCAAGAGAATCATGTTCCGACTCCTCACCCACACACACAAAGCTCTCCACAACCAAGGCCCAAGATACCTCAACGTCCGCCTGACCTTCTACACTCCCACCCGCCAGCTACGATCGACCAACCACGCCCTCGCCTCCGTTCCCCGCATCCGTAGAGCCACAACGGGAGGAAGATACTTCTCTTACCTGGCTGCCAAGACGTGGAACTCTCTCCCCATCCACCTCCGCCTCTCCCAAGACCACCTCTCCTTCAGGAAGCAACTCAAGACCTGGCTGTTCGAACAGTAGCGGACACCCCTCCCCCAAGCGCCTTGAGACCCTCCGGGTGAGTAGCGCGCTATACAAATGCTTTGATTGATCGATTGCTTAGCACATGGGGCCGCAGCGCTTTCTACCCAGAACAGTGAGGAGCCTACTGTGTGTAGGGTAAATGTGCATACTTCGTACGTCTTTGGGCGCAGAGTCGGATTTACCAACGAGTGTACTCATACAGATGAGAATAGGCCTCTAATGTACCCTTGTTCTCAACACTTCTTGGGAGAATGGGTGTGAAGCTCTAGGATTGCACCACTTGCTCTGACATCAGGGGTCCAACTTTTGGTTCCTTTCTTCTGTCATGTGGTTGTCAGGTAGGACATGGGGTGTTCCCTAACGCCGAAGCCTCACTGCCTAAGTGGGAGTTGAGGTGTTCAAAAAGGCGGAGCTCACAGGCATTAGTATGAGGTGTCCTCAGTGTCACAACTCGCAGGACCACATGCCAAAACTAGCAAGGCCTTATTTTTGTCATGCTGTTCCCTAGCAGCTCTCTGCGTCCCACCCAAAATCTAAACTTCTGAAAACAGGACTTATTATACAGGGAAAGTCAAGTTTTTCCCCTGATCCAGGCAGTATTTTATTTCAGCCATATCTTTATTGTGTTTATTTGCTGGTCTGCAGTGTGGTGTCCTTGCACCTTCTGGCGTGTCTGGCAGCATGCAGACATGCAGAAAATCAAAGCTAACAGACCATGGCAAGTGGACTGCACTTACACGTTGGCCCTTTGTATGAAGCCTGAAGCCCAGGAGTCGGGGTAGGGGGCAAGAACTCTTTGTTTCTTGGGTGGCACTGTGTCATGGCCAGGGTGGTTGAGTGGAACTCTGCTGAATCTCGCAGAGTTTTTGTAAATCTCACCAGAATTCAATGGAGAAAAACTCAGCGAGTTTTGCCGCCACCATCAAAAATCTATAAGAGGACTGGCATGAAGTCTACCTCTTGGAAAAGGGTACAACAATTCCAGCGAATATCCCAAAACAGTACATTTTATAAGTGTTCACATTATTGACATGCTTCATGATGAGGCAATAATAACAACAACCAATTGAAGTTCATGAAAACATAATGAAACAATTCCAGTTTAAAAAACACACCTATAAACTGAATAATTAATAGTGACTAAAAGAGAGGGGATGACAATGGATATTATATGTTCTACAATACAATACATCAACATGGGACCGCAATATTACTTTTTCTGAGGTGCTGTATTATCCTCCATTTTCTAATCGTTTTTTAAATTCCCATGATTGCATGGGTTCCCTAAAACTCCTTTTAGAATGCCGTGCTCAATCATTTTATCAAGGAGAGGTTGAATTCCCTCCTCTAATCCACGTGTAAGATTGCACTGAGTAGTGTGTGGATACACAGCAGTCAGTTTCAACGTGGTTGCAGTGAGGAGTGTATGGACACACTGCAGTCGGTTTCAACGTGGTTGCACTGAGGAGTGTGTGGATACACTGCAGTCGGTTTCACCGTGGTTGCACTGAGGAGTGTGTGGATACACTGCAGTCATTTTCACCGTGGTTGCACTGAGCAGTGTGTGGATACTCTGCAGTTGGTTTCACCGTGGTTGCACTGAGGAGTATGAGGATACACTGCAGTCGAATTCAACGTGGTTGCACTGAGGAGTGTGCGGACACTTCAGTCAGTTTCACCGTGGTTGCACTGAGGAGTGTGTGGATATACTGCAGTTGGTTTCAACGTGGTTGCACTGAGGAGTGTGTGGATACACTGCAGTCAGTTTCATCATGGTTGCACTGGGGAGTGTGTGGATACACTGCGGTCGGTTTCACCCGGGTTGCACTGAGGAGTGTGTTGATAATCGGTAAACGGTTTCACCATGGTTGCACTGAAGAGTGTATGGATACACTGCAGTCTGTTTCACCGTGGTTGCACTGAGGAGTGTGTGGATACACGGCGGTCAGTTTCACCCGGGTTGCACTGAGGAGTGTATGGATACACTGCGGTTGGTTTCACTGTGGTTGCACTGGGGAGTGTGTGATTGCACTGCAGTCAATTTCCCAGTGGTTGCACTGAGGAGTGTGTAGATACACTGCAGTCAGTTTCACTGTGGTTGCACTGAGGTGTGTGTGGGTACACTGCATTCAGTTTCATTGTGCTTGCACGGAGGAGTGTGTAGACACACTGCAGTCAGTTTCACGGTGGTTGCACTAAGGAGCGTGCGGATACACTGCAGTCAGTTTCACCGTGGATGCACTGAGGAGTGTGCGGATATACTGCAGTCGGTTTCACCGTGGTTGCACTAATAAGTGTGCGGATACACTGCAGTTGGTTTCAATGTGGTTGCACTGAGGAGTGTGTGGATGCACTTCAGTCAATTTCCCAGTGGTTGCACTGAGGGGTGTGTAGATACACTGCAGTCAGTTTCACTGTGGTTGCACTGAGGTGTGTGTGGGTACACTGCATTCAGTTTCATTGTGCTTGCACTGAGGAGTGTGTAGACACACTGCAGTCAGTTTCACTGTGGTTGCACTAAGGAGTGTGCGGATACACTGCAGTCAGTTTCACCGTGGATGCACTGAGGAGTGTGCGGATATACTGCAGTCGGTTTCACCGTGGTTGCACTGACAAGTGTGGGGATGCACTGCAGTTGGTTTCACCGTGGTTGCACTGATGAGTGTGTGGATACACCACTGCAGTCGTTTTCACCGTGGTTGCACTGATGAGTGTGTGGATGAACCACTGCAGTCGGATTCACTGTGGTTGCACTGAAGAGTGTATGGATACACTGCAGTTGGTTTCAACGTGGTAGCACTGAGGAGTGTGTAGATATACTGCAGTCGGTTTCACCGTGGTTGCACTGATGAGTGTGTGGATAAACTGCGGTCGGTTTCACCGTGGTTGCACTGAGGAGTTTGTGAATACACTGCATTTGGTTTCACTGAGGCATGTGTGGATACACTGCAGTCAGTTTCACTGTGGTTGCACTGAGGAGTGTGTAGACACAGCATTTGGTTTCACTGTGGTTGCATTGAGGAGTGTGTGGATACACTACATTCAGTTTCACTGTGGTTGCACTGAGGAGTGTGTGGATACACTGCAGTCGGTTTCAACGTAGTTGCACTGAGGAGTGTGCGGATACACTGCAGTCGGTTTCATTGTGGTTGCACTGAGGAGTGTGTGGATACACTGCAGTCGATTTCAACGTGGTTGCACTGAGGAGTGTGTGGATACACTGCAGTCAGTTTCACCGTGGTTGCACTGAGGAGTGTGTGGATACACTGCAGTCGGTTTCATCGTGGTTGCACAGAGGATTGTGTGGATACACTGCAGTCGGTTTCACTGTGGTTGCACTGAGGAGTGTGTGGATACACTGCGGTCGGTTTCACCCGGGTTGCACTGAGGAGTTTGTGAATACACTGCATTTGGTTTCATGGAAGAGGTGTGGCGCAGTGGCCAGGGCGACTGACGCTGGAATCTGGGGATCACGGTTTGATCCCCAGCTCCGGCGGCAGGTTAGCCCAGCACCATGTGACTCTGGGCAATAGCTTGCTTAATCTTCCTGACGGCCCCCAGCGCCTAGAGACCCTTGCGGGTGATTGTGCGCTTTACAAATGTGGATTTATTATTTTATTATTGTGGTTTCACTGAGGCATGTGTGGATACACTGCAGTCAGTTTCACTGTGGTTGCACTGAGGAGTGTGTAGAGACACAGCATTTGGTTTCACCGTGGTTGCACTGAGGAGTGTGTGGATACACTGCATTTGGTTTCACTGTGATTGCACTGAGGAGTTTGTGGATAGACTGCATTCAGTTTCACTGTGGTTGCACTGAGGAGTGTGTGGATACACTGCAGTCGGTTTCAAAATGGTTGCACTGAGGAGTGTGCGGATCCACTGCAGTCGGTTTCATTGTGGTTGCACTGAAGAGTGTGTGGATACACTGCAGTCGGTTTCAACGTGGTTGCACTGAGGAGTGTGTGGATACACTGCAGTCAGTTTCACCGTGGTAGCACTGAGGAGTGTGTGGATACACTGCAGTCGGCTTCATCGTGGTTGCACCAAGGATTGTGTGGATACACTGCAGTCGGTTTCACCGTGGTTGCACTGAGGAGTGTGTGGATACACTGCGGTCGGTTTCACCCGGGTTGCACTGAGGAGTGTGTTGATAATCGGTAATCGGTTTCACTGTGGTTGCATTGAGGAGTGTGTGTATACACTGCAGTTGGTTTCACTGTGGTTACACTGAGGAGTGTGTGGATACACTGCAGTCTGTTTCACCGTGGTTGCACTGAGGAGTGTGTGGATACACTGCGGTCAGTTTCACCCGGGTTGCACTGAGTATTGTGTCAATAAATTGTAATCGGTTTCACTGTGGTTGCCTTGAGGAGTGTGTGTATACACTGCAGTCGGTTTCACCGTGGTTGCACTGGGGTGTGTGTGGATACACTGCATTCGGTTTTATTGTGCTTGCACTGAGGAGTGTGTGGATGCACTGCAGTCATTTTCACTGTGTTTTGCACTGAAGAGTGTATGGATACACTGCGGTTGGTTTCCCTGTGGTTGCACTGAGGAATGTGTGGATACACTGTGGTCCGTTTCACTGTGGTTGCACGGAGGAGTGTGTGGATGCACTGCAGTCAATTTCCCAGTGGTTGCACTGAGGAGTGTGTAGATACACTGCAGTCGGTTTCACTGTGGTTGCACTGAGGTGTGTGTGGATACCCTGCATTCAGTTTCATTGTGCTTGCACTGAGGAGTATGTAGATACACTGCAGTCAGTTTCACCGTGGTTTCACTGAGGAGTGTGCAGATACACTGCAGTCAGTTTCACCGTGGTGGCACTGAGGAGTGTATGGATACACTGCAGTTGGTTTCAACGTGGTAGCCCTGAGGAGTGTGTAGATATACTGCAGTCGGTTTCACCGTAGTTGCACTGATGAGTGTGTGGATAAACTGCGGTCGGTTTCACCGTGGTTGCACTGAGGAGTTTGTGAATACACTGCATTTGGTTTCACTGTGGTTTCACTGAGGCATGTGTGGATACACTGCAGTCAGTTTCACTGTGGTTGCACTGAGGAGTGTGTAGACACAGCATTTGGTTTCACTGTGGTTGCATTGAGGAGTGTGTGGATACACTACATTCAGTTTCACTGTGGTTGCACTGAGGAGTGTGTGGATACACTGCAGTCGGTTTCAACGTAGTTGCACTGAGGAGTGTGCGGATACACTGCAGTCGGTTTCATTGTGGTTGCACTGAGGAGTGTGTGGATACACTGCAGTCGATTTCAACGTGGTTGCACTGAGGAGTGTGTGGATACACTGCAGTTAGTTTCACCGTGGTTGCACTGAGGAGTGTGTGGATACACTGCAGTCGGTTTCATCGTGGTTGCACAGAGGATTGTGTGGATACACTGCAGTCGGTTTCACCGTGGTTGCACTGAGGAGTGTGTGGATACACTGCGGTCGGTTTCACCCGGGTTGCACTGAGGAGTTTGTGAATACACTGCATTTGGTTTCATGGAAGAGGTGTGGCGCAGTGGCCAGGGCGACTGACGCTGGAATCTGGAGATCACGGTTCGATCCCCAGCTCCGGTGGCAGGTTAGCCCAGCACCATGTGACTCTGGGCAATAGCTTGCTTAATCTTCCCGACGGCCCCCAGCGCCTAGAGACCCTTGCGGGTGATTGTGCGCTTTACAAATGTGGATTTATTATTTTATTATTGTGGTTTCACTGAGGCATGTGTGGATACACTGCAGTCAGTTTCACTGTGGTTGCACTGAGGAGTGTGTAGAGACACAGCATTTGGTTTCACTGTGGTTGCACTGAGGAGTGTGTGGATACACTGCATTTGGTTTCACTGTGATTGCACTGAGGAGTTTGTGGATAGACTGCATTCAGTTTCACTGTGGTTGCACTGAGGAGTGTGTGGATACACTGCAGTCGGTTTCAACATGGTTGCACTGAGGAGTGTGCGGATACACTGCAGTCGGTTTCATTGTGGTTGCACTGAGGAGTGTGTGGATACACTGCAGTCGGTTTCAACGTGGTTGCACTGAGGAGTGTGTGGATACACTGCAGTCAGTTTCACCGTGGTAGCACTGAGGAGTGTGTGGATACACTGCAGTCTGCTTTATCGTGGTTGCACAAAGGATTGTGTGGATACACTGCAGTCGGTTTCACCTTGGTTGCACTGAGGAGTGTGTGGATACACTGCGGTCGGTTTCACCCGGGTTGCACTGAGGAGTGTGTTGATAATCGGTAATCGGTTTCTCAGTGGTTGCATTGAGGAGTGTGTGTATACACTGCAGTTGGTTTCACCGTGGTTACACTGAGGAGTGTGTGGATACACTGCAGTCTGTTTTACCGTGGTTGCACTGAGGAGTGTGTGGATACACTGCGGTCAGTTTCACCCGGGTTGCACTGAGTAGTGTGTTGATAAATTGTAATCGGTTTCACTGTGGTTGCCTTGAGGAGTGTGTGTATACACTGCAGTCGGTTTCACCGTGGTTGCACTGGGGTGTGTGTGGATACACTGCATTCGGTTTTATTGTGCTTGCACTGAGGAGTGTGTGGATGCACTGCAGTCATTTTCACTGTGTTTTGCACTGAAGAGTGTATGGATACACTGCGTTGGTTTCCCTGTGGTTGCACTGAGGAATGTGTGGATACACTGTGGTCCGTTTCACTGTGGTTGCACGGAGGAGTGTGTGGATGCACTGCAGTCAATTTCCCAGTGGTTGCACTGAGGAGTGTGCGGATACACTGCAGTCAGTTTCTCCGTGGTGGCACTGAGGAATGTATGGATACACTGCAGGTGGTTTCAACGTGGTAGCCCTGAGGAGTGTGTAGATATACTGCAGTCGGTTTCACCGTGGTTGCACTGATGAGTGTGTGGATAAACTGCGGTCGGTTTCACCGTGGTTGCACTGAGGAGTTTGTGAATACACTGCATTTGGTTTCACTGTGGTTTCACTGAGGCATGTGTGGATACACTGCAGTCAGTTTCACTGTGGTTGCACTGAGGAGTGTGTAGACACAGCATTTGGTTTCACTGTGGTTGCATTGAGGAGTGTGTGGATACACTACATTCAGTTTCACTGTGGTTGCACTGAGGAGTGTGTGGATACACTGCAGTCGGTTTCAACGTAGTTGCACTGAGGAGTGTGCGGATACACTGCAGTCGGTTTCATTGTGGTTGCACTGAGGAGTGTGTGGATACACTGCAGTCGATTTCAACGTGGTTGCACTGAGGAGTGTGTGGATACACTGCAGTCAGTTTCACCGTGGTTGCAATGAGGAGTGTGTGGATACACTGCAGTCGGTTTCATCGTGGTTGCACAGAGGATTGTGTGGATACACTGCAGTCGGTTTCACCGTGGTTGCACTGAGGAGTGTGTGGATACACTGCGGTCGGTTTCACCCGGGTTGCACTGAGGAGTTTGTGAATACACTGCATTTGGTTTCATGGAAGAGGTGTGGCGCCGTGGCCAGGGCGACTGACACTGGAATCTGGGGATCACGGTTCGATCCCCAGCTCCGGCGGCAGGTTAGCCCAGCACCATGTGACTCTGGGCAATAGCTTGCTTAATCTTCCCGACGGCCCTCAGCGCCTAGAGACCCTTGCGGGTGATTGTGCGCTTTACAAATGTGGATTTATTATTTTATTATTGTGGTTTCACTGAGGCATGTGTGGATACACTGCAGTCAGTTTCACTGTGGTTGCACTGAGGAGTGTGTAGAGACACAGCATTTGGTTTCACCGTGGTTGCACTGAGGAATGTGTGGAGACACTGCATTTGGTTTCACTGTGGTTGCACTGAGGAGTTTGTGGATACACTGCATTCAGTTTCACTGTGGTTGCACTGAGGAGTGTGTGGATACACTGCAGTCGGTTTCAACGTGGTTGCACTGAGGAGTGTGTGGATACACTGCAGTCGGTTTCAACGTGGTTGCACTGAGGAGTGTGTGGATACACTGCAGTCAGTTTCACCGTGGTAGCACTGAGGAGTGTGTGGATACACTGCAGTCGGTTTCATCGTGGTTGCACAAAGGATTGTGTGGATACACTGCAGTCGGTTTCACCGTGGTTGCACTGAGGAGTGTGTGGATACACTGCGGTCGGTTTCACCCGGGTTGCACTGAGGAGTGTGTTGATAATCGGAAATCGGTTTCACCGTGGTTGCATTGAGGAGTGTGTGTATACACTGCAGTTGGTTTCACCGTGGTTACACTGAGGAGTGTGTGGATACACTGCAGTCTGTTTCACCGTGGTTGCACTGAGGAGTGTGTGGATACACTGCGGTCAGTTTCACCCGGGTTGCACTGAGTAGTGTGTTGATAAATTGTAATCGGTTTCCCTGTGGTTGCCTTGAGGAGTGTGTGTATACACTGCAGTCGGTTTCACCGTGGTTGCACTGGGGTGTGTGTGGATACACTGCATTCGGTTTTATTTTGCTTGCACTGAGGAGTGTGTGGATGCACTGCAGTCATTTTCACTGTGTTTTGCACTGAAGAGTGTATGGATACACTGCGGTTGGTTTCCCTGTGGTTGCACTGAGGAATGTGTGGATACACTGTGGTCTGTTTCACTGTGGTTGCACGGAGGAGTGTGTGGATGCACTGCAGTCAGTTTCACCGTGGTTGCACTGAGGAGTGTGCGGATACTCTGCAGTCGGTTTCACCGTGGTTGCACTAACAAGTGTGCGGATACACTGCAGTCAGTTTCACCGTTGTTGCACTGATGAGTGTGTGGATACACCACTGCAGTCGTTTTCACCGTGGTTGCACTGATGAGTGTGAGGATACACTGCGGTCGGTTTTACTGTGGTTGCACTGAAGAGTGTGTGGATACACTATGGTCGGTTTTACTGTGGTCTCACTGAGGAGTGTGTGGATACACTGCAGTCGGTTTCCAAGTGGTTGCACTGAGGAGTGTGTAGATACACTGCAGTCGGTTTTACCGTGGTTGCACTGAGGTGTGTGTGGATACTCTGCATTCGGTTTCATTGTGCTTGCACTGAGGAGTGTGTGGATGCACAGCAGTCATTTTCACCATGGTTGCACTGAAGAGTGTATGGATACACTGTGGTCGGTTTTACTGTGGTTGCACTGAGGCGAGTGTGGATACACTGCAGTCAGTTTCCCAGTGGTTGCACTGAGGTGTGTGAAGATACACTGCAGTCGGTTTCACCGTGGTTGCACTGAAGTGTGTGTGGATACACTGCAGTCGGTTTCACTGTGGTTGCACTGAAGAGTGTATTGATACACTGCAGTTGGTTTCAACGTGGTTGCACTGAGGAGTGTGTAGATATATTGCGGTTGGTTTCACTGTGGTTGCACTGATGAGTGTGTGGATAAACTGCTATCGGTTTCACCGTGGTTGCATTGAGGAGTTTGTGGATAGACTGCAGTTGGTTTCACTGAGGCGTGTGTGGATACACTGCAGTCGGTTTCACCGTGGTTGCACTGAGGAGTGTGAGGATACACTGCAGTCAGTTTCACCGTGTTTGCACTGAGGATTGTGTGGATACACTGCGGTCGGTTTCACTGTGGTTGCACTGAGGAGTGTGTGGATACACTGCAGTCAGTTTCACCATGGTTGCACTGAGGAGTGTGTGGATACACTGCAGTCGGTTTCACTTGGTTGCACTGAAGACTGTGTGTATCCATGCAGTCGGTTTTACCGTGGTTGCACTGAGGTGTGTGTGGATGCATTTGGTTTCACCATGGTTGAACTGGCTCTACACTGACAATCAATCAAGTTTATTTTCCTGTAAAATTCCAGGCCTCTTACTTTACTGTGTAATTTAAATCTTGAGGTGAATTCTCTCTTGTAAAAATTGGTTACAAATGAACTCTTGACTCTTGTGGATGTAAAATAGATTCTTCATTTTGTGTCTGAATTACAGCAGCATCCAGTGTACAGCAAATTACACAATTCGTTTTACAAAGAAGGTATAGCCTTAATAAAAACACCTGACTTGTCTCACGAAGTATACATTTGTGTCCATTCATTATCGACCCAATTTGTACAGGAACATTTGCTGACAGCTTATTAGTTAGTTTGTCATCAAGGTGCCTACAACTTGTACTTCTTCTCCCAATAGGAGTAGGTTTGGAGCTTCCGTTTGTCAGACTGTGGAATGGGGGAGCACCTTCACAGATTACAAGTAATGCTGGATTGCCATTTACTTCTCCTTCCACAAAAGAGTCACTCTGGTTTCACCTCTAGGACTGCACCAAGCATGCAATCCTTTGCTCGTGTCAGGCACCGTCATTGTGTCTGATTCTGTCCCATAGGAGCTCCCAGTGTAGGTGTAAATTGTTCAAAATCATTAAAAACTGAAGGAATTTTTTTAAATCTTAAAATTGTTGAGAATTCAACATTCTTCATTGCATTTGGCTGTGGGGTCTCGGAACTGAAGGCATGTTTCAATTTAACTGCCTTTGATTCTGTGTGTTCGACACAGAGGCCAGTTGGGCTGGGACCATTGTCTAAGACACCCCACTCTGTGCCGTCTGATTCATGTTCTGCGAATCATTGTGAAATCTACACTCCCAGTTACTGCAAATATGGCAAAGAGTGTTTCTTCCTCCGCACATTATTAGTATTTGAGGTGAATACTCACCATGCACTGCTAATTACCCCACGTATTACGTCACTCATGACATCATCTATGGCATTACTGATAATATTGGTGCCCCATTTGTTGTAACATTATTGATTAGAAAACTTGGTCGGAGTTATGGTTACCTTAGCACTAGTTATAGATATTTGGCAATTTCCTAACTTTAATGTCCCTGTAAACTGTGAATTTCTACATTTTTATTGCTATTTTTGGGAGGGAGTTTTCTATTGCGTGAACTGGACCTGAAGGTATCAGAGCACTTTACATGAGCCCCAGTTGCAATACAGATGGACACATTCGTTTTGTTAGACACAGAAGGATTAGGTGATTTGCCCAGAATCACAGGATGTTGAGTGCCCTTGATGAGGGGAGAGGAGTTGGCCTAATGGCTAGGGCGGTCGACCTTGAATCTGGGGAACCGGGTTCGAGTCTCGGCAGTGATGCTAAACATTCTGTGATTCTGGGCAAATCACTTAATCTCCCGGTGCCTAACAAAAAAATGAATGTGTCCTCATGTAATGCAACTGGTGCTATGTAAAGTGCTCTGATACCCGATTTGGGTCAAGTTTGCGCTATAAAAAACTCTGTAAAATAAAAAAAATATATTAAAAAAAACCTTACCCCTCACGGATCATGGAGACAGTACAGTACTTTTCGCTCAGTCACTCAAGCTTACTTATTCTCAGAGAGGTATACAGAATACACAGTTGGGTGGTTCAATATATTTATTGAGCCAATGTTATTGTTGTATAAAATGCATGTGCTGCGATAATCAGGAGACAGAAGCAAATGAAAGTGATTACGAGCTCCAAAAGAGTGAACGGTAGATACATTTCTACCATGGTGTTAAAATATTAAATATGTGCAGGCATATTAAAAGACAGCAATCAGGTGTACTCCTACGATGCGAACGCTACTCTAAGTGCTATTAGAGTGTGTGTAGGTGTGTATCCAAGAAACCTCTCAGGGACGATCCGACCCCATTATCTGATGGAAGAGAATGAAGGACCCAGTCTTGGTCACAAGTTGGACACCACTCACGGAATGTCAGACTGCTCTATGGTGAAGTCTTGGCATTCAGGGAGCCTCTATGTCAGCGAAAGTGCCTCCTCTGCGAATCTATCAGAGCTGCTGATCTTTCAAAGTAGAATGTGTTTATCGATTAGTGATGTTATGGAATGTGGACAGCCCTATCACCCTTGGATGAAGACAACAATGACATTTGTACATGGTGTGGCTAGAACTTGTACGTCATGTACAGGGGATTATGATAATGTTGTCAGAAGCCTTATGCATAATGAGATTTGAAGCAACATTATCAGGCACCTAACAGTGCAAAAGGTCATAGCTGAAAAAGTTATTATGAAAAAGGCAGACCAATGTAAGCAATGAGACGCTTCACTGCATGGGCCTAGCTAGGGAATATAACAGTATGAGTGGTTCTCTGACTCAGAGCAGATGCATCTGTGACTGTATGAGTATGTGAGAGGGTGTGCTAGTGGCTGTATGGATATGTGACTGAGTCTATGAGTACCTGTATGAGTGTGAGTAGTTTTCTGGGTCTCGGAGAGGGTGTGAGAGTGGTTGTACAGGTGAGTAAGTGGTTGTGTGAGTGTTAAGTGGACATGTGAGTGTGTGATGGGTGGGTGGATATGTGGCTGTGTTGATCTCAGAATGATTCTCTGGTTCTGTGAGTAGATGTATCAGTGACTGTATAGGTGTGTGAAAGGATGTGTGACTGACTGTATCATTCTGTGTGTGTGGGTGTATGGATGGGTGAGTGAGTGCATGTATTCGGGAGTGGATATATGGATGTGTGGGTGGGTGTATGAGATAGAGAATGTTGAGTGGGTCTGTGAGTTGGTGTATGTTTTCTTACACAGGGTCTGGATCTGTGGATTCACACAGGGGCCACGAAGAGCGCTGGGGTGGATCCGAGGATGCAGGTGAGTTAAAATTAAAATCTTTTTGGACAATTTCTTGCCCATGACAGACCCTTCCATCAGTCCCTTGGGGTCAGAATACCTCTACTCTGAACCCTTATACACTATTTCTACTTTATTTCCGCCCCCCGCCCCCGGAACCATGCCCCGATTCACGAAATGGCAGCTGCAGCTTTTCACTCAGATTGGATCTATGTCTCTAGATATACATAAATCTTGTTTCTTTAAAAGCTCCAAAACTACAGAACATATTTATACTACATCAAAACAAGCATTGGCAAATCCAATAGGTCTCAGCAATGCCCATGCTTCGAGCTATTGGCGTTGTGAATTTGAATGTCTTCGAGCCATATTTGGCCCCCAAATTGATGTTACTGTGACAGTGTTAATGTTTGTGTCTTAGTGTTTATGTGACTGTGACAGCGTTCACGAGAAAAAGAAAAGAAAATCTGATTGCAAAGTGAGAAAAGATTGCCAAAATAAAAGAAAGCTAACTATCGAAAATAAATGTTTGCAATTTTGTTCATTCTGCTGGGCACATTTTTTTCCCAGTCAAATGCCTTCTGTATGCATCGCACTAAAAGTTAAAAGGAATAAAATATTACCTCAATCATGCAGGGAGCAGCAGATGAGCACTGACTAGGTTGATTACTTTTTCCCTCTGGTTTCTTGCTATAAAATCCAAGAGTAAATCACAATTAACGCAAGAGAAAGGCGCACATAGTGCAAAAAAATAGCGCTGTTACACAGGCCCAAGGTCTAATAATGGGGTGTAATTGTTGGAAACGCACGTTGTTTTACACAAAGCTGCATTAAAAATTATTAAAACCATGATATTTATAGACTTGCTCAACATTTTATAAACAAAATATATATGTACACCAATGGGCTCGTATTTGGCTTACACTTAAAGCAATAAGTCCCCTACAAGCGTCCTGCGTGATGGTCTGATCCAAATAATACAATGGGAAACACTTTTTTCAGGCAGCGGGAATCAAAATTAAACCTCGCTTGTCACTCGAGAAAACAGACGCATAAAATAACCCAACCACTGAACGAGTAAATGAAATGAGGTAAACTGTTGTAACATCCATCAGAAACCCACACAAACATGACGCTACCCTTAATTTTCTGACTCGCCTGCCTCTCAGAATGTACAATGTTTGTCAAGGGATCTTATCTCTTTGTGCGAGTGACATTTAGTATGCATTTCCACTAGCTCAGACGCTGCATACTTTCATCTAGGTTCATAGGCTGGGGGATGGGTGGGAACCTGCTGGTTTAATTTTGTCACGATCAGCTAATGTGAAGCGTAGACTCGTTTCAGCCAAAATAACCACTACAGTCTCTAAAGGATCTGCGCGTTTAGACAACATAAACTAAGGTATTGGTGTCCAGACAGATTCCAGACCCCCCTCCCCCGAGGATATGTTAGTCTGCAGACCAGCAGTGCCACTATGAGCCCCTCTTACCAAGGAATGAACAGTTCCTGGCAACTATTGAACATGACGACCCTGATCCCTCAGGGATCGTGGCAATAGTACAGTGCTTTTCGCTCACTCGTGATCACTTGTTCTCTGAGAGATATACATAATAAAATATGGGGACATTTTCAATAAGCCTTTATTGAACCAGCGTCATGTAAGTATAAAATGCGTGTGCTGCAACAACCATTAGACAGTAACAGATGTATACGATTATAAACACCAATAAAGTAAAAAGAAGGTCAAATTCTACCGTAGTGCTAAAACAATGAATATATGCAGGCATATAGATACATGACAATACTAACGCGTACTCCTACGATGCAACCCTACCTAGATGTACCTAAGTGTACCTAGCATGTATGTAGGTGTATAGCCAAGAATCCCCCTAGGAAAAAGCCAACCTCATTACCTGATGTGAGAGAGTGAAGGACCTCGTCTTGGTCTGGAATTGGACACCTCTTGAGGGATATCAGATCACTCTGTGCTGGAGTATCTGTGGGCAGGGACTTCAGCTTCTCCTATCAGCATGGAAGTTTCTTCTCCTATGGCTGCCTAGCAAAGGTATGATGCTTATATACCCAAAAGGTACCCTCAGAGGTTCTACCTAGATGTGGCATGTCGGCCAAGGATGATAATAGTGGTCCCCCTTGTATAGAGTTGTTATGCAGAAGATGGTAATCCTGCTGTGGCACTGGGAATCCTCATGCACAACAAATGAGGCTAGTTTTCTGAGAAAACCACACAACATTTATGTAGCGCCTAACTAGGTAAAGGGTCAGCACCAGCCCGTTATGTAGAACAATGGTAAGACAAATGTAGGTAAAAGGTTGTGCAACTACGTAGGCCTATATTGGGGTTCATACAGGATCTACTGGTGGCAGCAATAGAAGATAAATATTCAAGTAGAAACGCCTCCAGAGCTTCCAATTTGAGAGATGTCACCGATTCCCAACTAAGGAAACAACAATGGTGGAAGAAAAGCACAAGTGACAAGGACAATTAATCTATTTCGTGCAAATAGTTTATTTAGCATACTCAGAAAAGAACATGAAGCGTGATAATTTTTATTGACAATCGTGTTAAAATAATAAAGAATTGTTGCAGGGAATCTGCTCGGGAACGGAACTATCCTTGGGACCATAGAACATCAGCTTGTAGAGACTAAGTCACCAAACCACCTCAGTATCTTAAGCGGAGTCCAACTAACTAGAGTGCCTCACATTTCCTCCTAACCTTACCAGAGAAACAAGTGAATTTGAACCCCCAGAACACAACACGCTAGACCAACTCAGGGATCGCGGTAACAGGAAACACACTTTCGCTCGCTCACATGTACTTGTCAACAATAAGATGACCAGAAGACACAAAGACGGGTAAGAACAATTATTCAAACTATTGTGCTCTGAAATGAATTATACGTGCTAAAATTAGAAAAAAGACGCATAATAAAAATATTTTTGGCATGAATAATGATCGATATACTATCAAAAGCGCTGTCATTTTATAGGACAGAGTAATATTACTCACTCTCCCCTGCTTCTAAGGCTTAATGAACATATGAATGATCTCAGTGATTGCCGGCAGACCCCGTACCTAAGCATGCACAGATGGACGTTTTACATTTCAGCACTCTCCTTCCATGTGTCTGTTTTTAGCTGATGTACTCATCTATATGATAGGGAATGTGTGCACATAAACAACAGCTGCATTCTTGTGTTATATCTAGGTGCTAGTGCCTGGCCAGAAAGAGTAACATGGAGCATTATTGTTTGGCTATGTCGGTTGCATGCAGACTACATTTCAGGAAAAAACTGAACGAAAAAAGAGGTAATGTGTGCAAAGAAAAATGAGGCCTATAATGTGCACAGTTAGGCTAACATAAGGAAAACTAAAATTTCCAATGCAGGAATAACATGACAGGAAGAGAGGCTAGTTTTCACTTCCACGGGTGAAAAAATATTTTCACATGCACTTGCAGAGTTCTGCCCATCTGCAAGCACCAGCCACATGGCGTGAGCGAGGGGTGAGGTCACGTAACGCGTGTCCTCTGAATACAGCATCTGGCATTTGATCTTAGTGTTTGAATGCACAGCAAATGTGAAGAGATAAGAACAAGATTTACAGGCCTGTTTACAGAGATTGAATGGAGTGAGTGAAAACAGGACCGATATTGTGTGAACTGCAGTTCAACAAAGTGAAAACGTCGTTCCTAAAAACGAGGCTAAAATGAAACCAGTGGATTGATATAGTGATTGCCCCATGCTCTCGGGGAGGACTAAACACAGGAAAAGGCATGACGCAAGCGTGCCATGGACAAATGGGGAGAAAGACGAGAAGGAGAGCCATGATGGAGCCAGAAAATGGGAAGCCTATGGCGGGCTGAAGCCTAAAAAGAATATGCATCATGTCTCGAAGAGGTAGCACAAGCTTTGTCTAGCTGAGACCTAAAAATCACTCTTTCTGGACCAAGATCTAGCTTTCTGGAAACTGCATGTGGACCCCTGGCAATTTGGGACCCTCCTTGCATGCCACTATTTCACTTTTACAGCAACGTTATTGCTGGCGTGGTTTGTATCAGCAAACTCACCGTTATGTCCTATGTTGTGACATTTGTCAACAGATTAAGTCTTCTTCTGTGTCTCGTCCACCTGAGACACAGCTCTATATTTCAAATCATTTGGCTGTGTTTATCTTGACCATTGCGGTCCCCTTGTTTCTGATAATGCATGTTACTCGATGACATCAATGGGGATGCAGGTGCATCTTTCATCTCCATATAGGCCTGAGGCCAATGAACTGTGACTTAAGCAGTCTTTAATGGCAAAGGTATGAGGTACGGGACGTGGCTGGTTGACTCATCTTTATGGGGGTCAACGTGCACTTAACAACCTCCCTAAAGGTTTCTGGGTGGGCGGAGCCCATATGAAATGCTCTTTGGCATCAAGATGTATGTTCCAGACCTTGATGGTCTAAACATTATGGCGGCAGCCATAACCTTTGACAAAGATATTCACTGTACTGTCTTGCAGAATTTACAAAAATGTTGTGACTCTCTGGCGAATGCACATTTGCCTTCGACTCTCTCATCGGATGCTGCTGTTCTGATTCCTGGCTCTGGCTGGCTCCCTAAAGTTAGTGATATCGTTCATGAAAAGGTGTCAATCAAGAAAGATTTGGTCCATCTCACTGTGCTCTTGTTCCAGTGCTTGGTCTTCGGGGTACCCGAACTGTGATTCTACCTCCTCTTTCAGGATTCAAAGACAATAGTTTTGTTTCCATTGAAAATATCAAGTTAAGCCATATGGCCGATTCTAAATAATATGCCTAGAAGTGTCCCACTACAGAATGTTGTTTTGCAGCAGTTAAACACCATCATCCCTGCTTCTCCCCGGCCACCGGAGGGAAACGTCGAGTCTTCAGTTGACCTGGTACCTGTTACATCTGCTTCACATTCCACGATTGAAATAGTTTATTCTGATCCACCTCTCAAGACCCCTTCGGATGTGCGAGCTCCTAGTTCTTATCAGGAATCACAGCGTCCTCTATCCCACCTGAGTTTTTCAGGCTACTATATTGATTAATATAAATGTACTTCCCACAGTTTTTCATTGTCCTCGGTTTTGCATCCCCACCAGTGTCGATTTGCGTTTTCATCTCCTGGTTGAAACGCACATATCTGGTTCCACAGTGGACATATATCTGGATAGTGTTCTCCATGGTATTTCTGTTCATACTGATTGGATTTGTGACGGCTTACGATTAATGGCCATTACCCCCAGATTAATCTGTTGTGGAACTGGTTGGCTCCACATTCATCCTCGCATAGAATGAAAAGAGACTATACCCTTGCCAACATTTCAGAGGTCCCAGTCACTGATGGAATTGTTTTGGATAAAGTACCATTTGGTATGTTTTGGCCAACGGACACCCTTCAGATACCCAATGTATTCAGGGTTTCCATGGGTGATGTTATAATGCCTCGGTTGCAATCGGATGATTGGGATGTTGGTACTATAAATTTGATGTTTTCAGAATTACAATATTACACTGTTTTTGAATCTGAAGATTTCATTTTTAATTCTGTTAACTATGCTGAGTTGTTCTGTTATCAACATTATGGACATCATTTTCTTCATACAGCTAATGGACAGCGTCCCCATTATAACTATACTCTAGGGAGCATTGTCCAATTCTGCCTCAGGATAGCTCCGAAACACACAAGATAAAATAAACATATTTCACGAGTTATGACGCTTCGGACCCAAGATCATCCTATTTTAAATTGGTTCTCGCTACTTAAAAAAATATATGCTTTCTTAAACTAAGTTAACATATACTGCCTTGGCAACCTAGCCCTGAAAGTCTACGATAATTGGAAGGATAATATTGACTTGAAATCTATTTGGGGCACTAAGTCCTGGCGAGTCCAAGGTACAGAATCTCATTTTCATCCATGTCTGATTCCCAGACAAATTATTTTTCTGAACGACACTGTCCAGCAAACAACTTTTCTGGGATTGGCAAAAATTAATCCCAATATTCCATCACTAGCCCCCTTCCTGATTGGCATTCTTACTCAAATTATACTGCAGAACCAATTAAATGGTATTACACAATCATGCTCTGGGTGAGTGGTTATTATCGCCAATAGACACAGATGTTTGTGGCTCTTGTTTTTTAAACACAACATCTGAATTCAAATTAAATAGACCTGGTCACCAATATTCACAAGCCATACACTCTAACACTGTAACAGCATATTCTGTGGGTAAATTGTATCAACGGCGATTAAAACATTACACTTTATCTGCAGTGAAACAACATATTTTTCTCAAGTACGAAGAATTGGATCTATCTGATTTCCTTTTGGGTCCAAAATCACCAAGTTCTAAATCATTTGTTTATGCTGCTTACAATGAACTCTGGAAATTGTTTCAACTGGCGCATGCAGTACGTTTACGTCAAATTGACAAGGATAATTTAGATATTGCTGTGGTGGATAATACATTGTCACTTCGTATTTATACTTTCCCTTATATTGTATCATCTGTAATTGATATTGTACAAAATTGGATCATGGTCAGAATCAACTTAATGTTAATGTTAATGTTGAAATCACTTGTAAAGCGCAAACTGATACCCAAGGGTGTCCTGACTGTCAGGATCAGTCAGCTCCCCAGGAGAAAAGGCTTTTCAGTAAGAATAATTAGCCTCAAGGCATCGTTGAAGGCGAGGAGAGCTTATTCAGTACAGAAGGAAAAGCAATCCCAAGATGGCTGGCTGGAAACGATCCTTGAGTCAGCTTACTAGTGCTCAGCTAGCTAATTGCCGTTTGGAATGTCCAGATGAAGCGCCCGAATTAGCGCGCACTTCACCTGAGATTCGATGAAGATAGGACGTGCTTCAGGGTTGCACCGCGAAAGTTAAAGAGGAAGATACTTTTGTTGCGCAATTGTTTTTTCGATACGTTTCGTTGCGTGATTAGTGCCGGAGTTGAGCACCAAAGTTCATTCCAGCAGTCCGTAAATTTTGCAGTATCGTTTGGGGCGATATTTGAAGGTGACAGGTGAGCCTGCCAGTTTTCAGTCATTGCACATTGCTATAGTGAATGGTATTCAAGACAACAGTAGCAGATGTAAATATTTCCTGAGAAAATTCAGAGCAGAGATACCAGGAGGTTCGGCTAGTGTGTTCCTTAGTATTTCGGGAGTTCAGTAGAAGTACACATATGAGCATACATGTACATAGGTGTTAAAGGTTAACACTTACCAGAGTAGGAGTTGAAGTAAAAGCTGAGTCTTCAGAACATTAGGGGAGATAAACCTAGGAATAATAAGAAAGAAAAATAAATTAAAAAAAGCAGTGACAATAAACAATTGTTTAATGTTCAGTTACAGCAATCCAGTAACAAGGAAGAAGACAAAAAAACGATAGAAGAGAGGCATGGGTCACAGGAGAACTGAGTATGTACACCAAGAATATTTTATTTAAGATAAATGTTTAGAGTCAGATAAGTTGTTTATGACCAATTCTTTTGCAGTACACTTCAGATAAGACTAACAACTGAAGGAAAAGAAGAAGGGTCTAGACGTTGAAGGAAGAACCAGTGAATATCCGAGGTTGTCTCTTCTCTGTCCCATCCCCTTTGCCCCCTATAGTTCCTGGGCCCCAATGACACGCTATAACTGGGCACTTTCTTTAAACTATTTATTTGCCTGGCTGATATGACAACTAAATGAGAAATTTGTTAATCACATGTATTCAAACACTTTACTTTTGCTTACCTGCTGAGTTCTGTCATGATCTTGGGTGCTTCTATCCTGACCAAGGTGAGGGTGTCATATGTCCCATGCAGGCCCATTGTTGTTTTCCCAATGGTAACCTAAGCAGGCTGCACTCTGCGTTGCACACGTTACTATACAAACGCACTTTGCTTTGTGCCACCCTGTACTTTCCCACTGAATCTGCCGTTGTTTTTGTGCTCTGTCCTTTCCTGGGATCTCATCTGAACACATTGAACAGGGTCAAACAATAATGCCCCTTGTTATTGTTTTCTGGTCAAGCACTAGCACCACAACAAGACATACAGATGCAGCCGTCTTTTGGGAACACGTACTAACAACTACAACTGTGATGTAGAAATTTCATCTGTGCATGATAAGGTACGGGGTCTCCTGCAAACACCCAGAGATCTTCTGATGCGCAATCATTTTGCTTCAGTGGGAGGGTGGGGGTTATTTTACCCTGCGTATATCATGACAGCTCTTTTTATGATTTATGAATTACTTGCTATACTGACCGTATTTGTGTTAGGCTTTTCCTTGCTTATTTTGGCACATGTACTGCATACTAGAGCATGATAGTTAAAATAAACAATTTAGGGGGGCGTGGTCAATTAGCATGGTCGACAGGAAGTGAGCTCCTTCGGCTCCCGACAGGCCAGCGCTGAAATCCTGTTAATTATCCTTTTGTAGGGTGCTCGGACCGGGTTCGCGGGGGTATATGAGTCCCTGCAACTGAGGGGATCATCCTACTTAGCGGTTCTCCTGCCCATTGATCTGCAAACGACTGTCGCGGCTCTGGGCCGCGGGACTGGTGGGCCGGATCAACGCGAGGCCGGGGCTGTGGCCTGTGTCGGCGTAGGCGTGGGCGGAGCGCAGTCCTGGTGCCTGCCGCGGCCTGCCCTGGGTGAAGTGTTGTGGTGAGGGAGGCCACCGGGGGCCTCCCGTGAAGAACCACGCTCCTACAGCGCGTCCAGCCTCTGCAGGTACGTGGCTGAAAACACGGAAAGCGGCGAGATCCTTAGGGGTCTCCATCGGAGCTGAGCCCGTCTGGGGTGGTGTCCGGACCGGACCCCGGAAGTGTGCCCTGGTACCTGGGGGCAAAGGGAATGTCCTAGGCGGCAGTGAGCCGGACCAGAGGCTTACAGCCAACTGCTGAAGTGCTGGACTCCTGTGGCTGGTGGGCCGGCCCTACGCATGATCGGGGCTGCGGCCTGTGCTGGCGTTTGTGGAGCGCGGTCCTGGTGCCTGCCGTGGCCTGCCCTGGGTGGAGTGTCGCAGCGAGGAGGGCACCCGTTGCCATTGGGGGACCCCCTGTGGAGAAGCGCGCTCCTGCAGTGTAGTCGATACGGAGAGCGCCGAGGACCCAGGGGGTCACCATCGACACTTGGCCACCCTACAGTGGTACCCGGACCGGACCCTAGGGGAGCCCTGGTCCTTGGGCGGGGGAATGCCCTAAGCGGCGTTGAGCCGGACCAGATGTTCGAGGACGACTGCAGCAACGTTGGGCCCCCGCGGCTTGTGGGCGGCCCTACGCGAGGCCTGGGATGTGGCCTTCCTTGCCGTGAGAGAAGCCTGGAGTTGATGCCTACTGCGAGCTGCGTTGCGCGCGTAGCGGCGACAGTGGAGGCGCCCACTGTCATCGTTGACCTTCCACGAGGGCATGCGCCATCATATTACACCTGGCACCTGCAAGTGAGCGGCGGTGGGGACGGGAAGCTGCCGGAGGCCCGGATCCCGGTACCGGTTCCCCCGACTGGGGCGGACGTCTCGTACCCCGCTTGCTCCTGGGTGTCTGCCAACGAGATTCAGAGCGTGCGTGGGGGCACCTCACGCCTGGACGCTGAATCCAGACCATCTACTGTCCTGGTGGGGTGGCCGCTATCCTTTGGGGCTCTCTGACCCCCACAGAGCATCTGGGGCCCGACAACACGCACCCTGCGGCCCGGAGTGGAGGATCCTCTTTTCCATGCCCCGGGGATTCTTCTGAGGACGCAGTGGTGAGTGAGGGGTGGTGGCGCTCCGGCTCGTGGCACCGGCGGCCCGCAGAGACACGGGGGTACCGCTGCACAAGACCAGAGGGACGGCCCCGGGCTCTCCTCCGGTGGGACTCTTGTTTCATTTCCCTGGGCCTTCCCACGAGGAGCGTGCATTGGGTGAAGCTGCCTTAAAACACCTCTGACGTTCGCGGACCCCGGTGAGGTCCCCTCACGCTGCTGTGCTGGGTAAGGACAGGTTGCCCCGCGCCTCTCAGCCTAACACTATAACGCAATACACCACTCAGCGCCTCCCTTTGCAGCGGATCACGCGTCAGACAGGACTGGATGGGGAGAGTGATGAAGCCGACGAGCCCTCTCAGGTAGAGCTCCTGCAGGCGATACAGGGGTCCCGCTCTGCCCTGGAGAAGCAAATAGAGACAGTCTCCATTGACGTGAACTTGTTACGGGCGGACCTGCGGAAAGTAGCGGATAAGGTCTCTACTGCGAAGGGGGATATCGTCCAACTGCAAGGGGAGGTGGCCTCCCTGAAGAAGACAGTTTCGCAGCTTACCGCCACGACGGGAGCACTGAAACGTAAGGCAGAAGATGTGGAAGGGAGGGCACGCCGTAGTAACATCAGAGTCCTTGGCATTCCGGAACGCTCGGAGATGGGCAATGCAGAGCGCTTCCTGTAGCCCTGGATCCGCACAACACTCTGCCCCGCAGACCTGTATGAGGTCTTTGTGATAGAGCGGGCCCACAGGGTGCTGGCCCCGCCGCCGAGACCGGGCGCTCCACCGAGAGCCCTGATTGCTAAGATCCTGAATTATCGGGACAGAGACTGCATCCTGAGAGCGGCTAGGGAAACGGCGAACCTCATCTTTGAAAATGCCAGAGTTTCTATCTACCAGGGCTATACCCACCAGGTACAGGAACAGTGGAAATCCTTCCTAGCAGTTAAGTAGAAACTCCGGGAGTTACATTTGCAGTACATGTGTTGGAAATGGGATCCCCAGCTGGCCAGGGCTTGCGCCACAGTCAGTCAGAGACCACCACTCCCACGTCAGGGCAAGGGGGTCGCACGCCAAGACAACCCCTGCTCACCCTCTAGGTAACGTGGCGCGAGCAGCAAGGCCTATCTCGGAGGCTATGTGTAAAGTATTTGCGCACGCACCCACCAGCAACAACCTCCAGGGCACCCCACAAGAGGAACTCCACATAAGGTATATATGAAAATAGTCTTTGTATTAAAAGAACACATTAGGTAGGAACACACATTTGACAAAGTGCCAGAGGCACGGGCAGAACTTACAAGGGACTATGTACAGGACAGGGCCAGGGGGGCCACTGCCAGGATTATGCACTTGGTGGAATTGGCATTGGAACATATAACAACTGGGAGCTTCATAGAACTAGTACTAGAGCACATAACCACCAGGAGCTAGCATTAGAACACATAACAACCCGGAGCTTCATAGAACTAGCAGTAGAACTCACTCTAACCAGAAGCAACATACATGGGACATCGGATATTCAGGAGGGAAGAAATGACAAGGTACATAACACATCAGAGGCACCTTCAGAGGCGCAACACATAAGAACTCTCAGGAAATCAAGTTAACATTAGCACACACCTTCAACAGGCCATCTGGCCTCCATGGGACTAGGACGCCCCCAAAGTCTTAATCTCAGGACAGGCTGCAGGTAGCCCAGAACACACCTACACGTGGCAGCTGCCCACAAAGTGCTGGACAGCTGAGGGGCAAGGATGGGACCAACGCGTTGGAGCCTTGCAGGCTCGGACAAATGTACAATGATGGAGCCTCTCTGGGCTCGAGGAAGTGAGGGACAGGCGGAGCCTCTCAGGGCTCAAGGAAGTGAGGGACAGGCGGAGCCTCTCAGGGCTCGAGGCAGTGAGGTACAGGCGGAGCATCTCAGGGCTCGAGGAAGAACGATGTATGGCAGGAGGGGGGCGGGCACTGGCAATGTGCCCCGACACCCCCTCTAACTGAAATGGCCCCGGAGCCTCCACGTGGGCTCTGCCGAATCAAGGCCCCTGCTGGTGGAGCGGCCCGCTGGTAATCGCGGCCGCTCGGCTCTCTATCGGGAGGCCCCCGCCCTTAGTCACTCACCGGCTCTGGTGGCGGCCGTCGGAGGGGAGCTCCTGCTCCTCGGGACCCTCCATGCTTGCAGGCGGCCTTTCCTTTCCTCCCCGGGGCACCCCCTCACTCGGGGACCTCCGGCCGGGCACTCGAGCTGCTTCCTCTCCTCTCTCGCGGGTCCCAGCCAATCCGAGCGGGCGCTGGCGCAGGGACCAATCCCAGCGCGGCGCGGCTCGTGATGTGGTGGACAGGCTTCTCGGGGATCGGGGAAGCTCGGGCTGGCGGCGGTGACGGGGGATAATCTCAGCAATGCCGGGTCGCACCGGTTCGGTAAAAGAAGGGGTCCATAAGTCGAGGTGGGCACTCGATGGGGGGGGAGAGAACAGAGCAGAGTCCCTGGGCAGAGTAGGCACATGCCGGGGATGGTACGATCGGCAAACAGCGGCGAGGGGGGAAATAAAGCGCTTCCCAAGCGCTAGGTAGAAGATAAAGCGCTTCCAGGCGCTAGGATATCAAAACAAACAGCAGAGTCTTGGTAGAGTCCAGGATAGGAGGTGGAGCACAGCCGCTCCTAGGAAGGAAAGTCCATCAGAGGTCCAGGAGCAGGGGAGGGCCCAGGGAGGCAAGCCTTCCCCTGAGCCCAAGCAGCAGCACGCCCCTGGTAGATTCAAGTTGGGAACAAGAACATTTTCAGAGTGTCACAGCACCCTTTTTATACACAACCTCCTTTGTCTAAAGGGGCAGGCAGGGGGAGAACCAGCTAGAACCGGTTATGGGGGATTCTTTTCACTGGCCAGGCTAGGGACATCAGACGCACCCCAGGGGGTGGAGCCAGCATTGTGTGGGGAAAACCCAGCCTCATTCAGGACCCTCAAACCAGACAGTCAATCCACAAGCAGGCCCAGGCTCACTCCTCCCCTCACATCAGCATGCTAAACACTCCATTCACCACCGGGGCAGACCCTCCCAGACAGACTCTTTGAACCAGGCTCACCAGCCAGCCTCAGCCAATCACACGCCAGACACAGATTACACAAATATGCCAACTTCTAAAAGTGGCGCTTCTACACTAGACACAATCATACCGCATATACCGTTGCGCAGCATTCAATCTCACGAGTTCACACATACCAGACTTGACCCTGCACACCCTACGCATCGGGAACTACCAGGGACACATACATTCCCCATGCATTCCTATGGAAGGGCAGGTCTCTCTCACCACACATACACAGAGTGGGAATCACCATCCCCATGTTACATATAACAAGCAGAAACTTCTGGGGTGCACCTGCCAGAAGGGCTAAGTCCAACAACATGTAACTACCCTGCAAAGCTTAAAGTCATATCCCAGGGAAAAGCACACTTCTTTGACGCCCCAGAGGAGGTGTGGGAGTGGCTAGAGATTAGGGGGGATGCCCTCCCGCCAGGCAAACGGGGGGAGCCCGAAGTGCATGGGGACACGGCCATCTAGGAGGCGCGGTAACAAGCGCAGAAATTCAGCAGCGGACGCTATCCAGGAGTAGAGACAGCGAATCATGGTGGGAGACGATGGGGCCCTCCGCCTGGAGTCGTCGGGGGCCGACGGCCTTCCCGCGCTATCTGTGGCACCTCCTCTGGATGAAGAACTGGTCCAGGAAACTCTTCAGCCCACCGCTGCCACTCTTCAGCCCACCACTGATACGGTCCCTGAAACTGTCAGTAGCTCAGTTGCTACCACTTCAGTTCTGCCATGAAGGGCGTTTACTGCTGTGTCCTAGATTGCAATGCCCCGAGGGCTTCGGTTGGCCTGCCTGGAGCCATTCAAGATAGTGAGAGTATGTTGGGGGTGATTGGACTAGGATGGGCGCTGATACTAGGGGTATGGGGGTTCTGAGAGTTGCACATGTACATCCTCTGATGGTTCGAGCCCCTACATACTGCGTTGAGGCAGCTGGATTGTGTCTGCAGCTGGTTTGGGAGAGGGAAGTTCTCTTCTCCACTTGTTGGGTGGTTTAGCCGGGTTGGGCGTATGGGGTGGCTGTGCACGTCCTGGCACAAGCATGGGAAGGGCATTTCTGCATGTTTTGTTGTTGCCAGTAAATTGTTCGTGGGAGGGGGGGAGGTTGATGTTTTGGGAGGGGTTGTTGGGGGTGTTTGTTGCAGGCATCGTATGTATTACACTTCGGGCACGGGATCGGGGTGGCTATGTGGGTAGAGGTATATGGCATGTTCGGACATGTCACCTGACATGGGGTATACGTTTCTGAGCTGAAACGTGAGGGGGCTGGGTACATGCACCAAGAGGTATAGGGTATTGTCCTCCCTTCGCAGGCACAAGGTATCAATTGCGTGCCTCCAGGAAACTCACCTCACTGACGATGGGGCCCAAAAATTGGGGAAACAGTGGCGGGGTCAGGTGTACCACTCTTCGTTTTCTACATATGCTAGGGGGTCCTAATATGGGTGACAGCTGGAGTCCCGTTTGCTGTCCAATACTTGAAAGCGGACATCCACCGGAGATACCTGCTCCTCAGAGTGAAGCTGGATGGCAGGGATATCACTACACTGAATTTGTATGCACCAAACATGGATGACCCAGTCTTTTTTCAGACCCTCCAAGAGGTTTTGATCCAAGACCTGAAAGCACCGGTGCTTTGGCTTGATGACTTTAACTGTGTTCTGGATCCCAACCATGAGAGGTTCCCGCCTCGAGCTGGCACAAAACTATGAATGACAGCGAAACTCAGGGAGGTCATGGGGAATATAGGACGTCTTGATGTTTGGGGCCTGAGAAACCAGACTCAGAAGGTGTATACATGTTTTTCCTCCACTCAGGGGCGTGGCTACGGCGCGGAGCGGAATGGCTGCCATGTAAGGGAGCTCCGCACGCCGGAATCCTACACTGGAAAAATAACATCCTTTAACGACGCCGGGCACAAGTGAAATCTCCTTCTGTGCCCCCTGGGAGGACCCTGGCGTGTTTTGGCGAATTGCTGGGCGCTAAGACCCTGCACATCACCCCCGATCTCAACGAGGCAGTGGCCCGTGCTGGCGGTCAGAAAAAGGCGGCGGACTCCTGGGCTAGCGGCGCGACCCTGGTCTGAGCGTGACCTGTGAGGGGCGGCCCGGCGATTGTAGCGCCCTGTCTGGCGGACGCGGTGCGGCAGCTGCCGAGGTAAAGAAAAGCTGCGGCCAGGCGGAGGACGCAGGCGGAACGTCTGGAAAGTGCCCCGGTGGGCGGCGCACCGTGTCTACCGAGAGCCACGGCTTTGGAAATGCTGATTTGGGCTCGCCTGATGTCCATAGCACACAGGGGGGGTGCTGCCTGGCCCCCCGGACCCAGAAGTGGCTGTACTGGGACACGAGGTCGAGCCTGCACGTGGACTGGCGAGGTGAGTGGGGTGCTGCGGAAGGCCTGGTCTCCGGGGGTGTGTGGTGTGGGGCTGGCGGGGCGGTGCACCCCTCGGATGCGGCGGTTCCCTGCGGGCCTTGCGCGGCGGGTCCTCGGAGTCTCGGGCTGGAGTGGTGCCTCGCGCTGCGGCAGCCTGTATGGGAGGCAGCTCTTGGGCCAGAGGGGTGCTCCCTGTCGGCCATTTTGTCTAACCTCCGGTCGGATCGGCCGGGGGACTGCGGAGGCACGCGGGGGGACCCTGAAGTGCCTGGGGGTGGCCTTTGACTAGTGGTTGCTGGCGAGTACTAGCTCTGGGGGCCGGGTGAGGAGGACCGGCGCTGCGCTGCTGAAGGCGATCGACGACGCTGCTGCCGGTGGGCTGAGGTGGAACTGAGAGGAGC
Source organism: Lissotriton vulgaris (assembly GCF_964263255.1). Taxonomy (NCBI): domain Eukaryota; kingdom Metazoa; phylum Chordata; class Amphibia; order Caudata; family Salamandridae; genus Lissotriton; species Lissotriton vulgaris. The sequence goes on from NC_141686.1 coordinate 346,542,440, forward strand.
GTGGCCGGCTCTTGGATGTCCAGTGCGCTGTTGCGCTGTGCTGCTTGTCGCTAGGCCTGCTGCGGTGCCCTGCTGGCAGGAGTGTCTGCTGGTCTGCTGAGTTGTGGCGGAACCCCGACTGGGCTACACTGACTGGTCAATAGGTGCACTATAAAGACTGGGCCTGACTGGCGTGCTGTGATGGGGAAGTCGGAGCCCAAGCAAGCGAAGCAGACCTTCGAGAATAAGAGGTCGACGCGCAATGCCGACGGTACGGCTGATCAGAGTGACGCGCATGGATCCTCGAGCCACCAGGATGATGCAGAGGATGACAACAGGACAATACTCTTGGAAATGCGCGCCAGGATGAAATCCCTTGACAGCAAAATTGAAGCCTTGGCAACGGACTTGGATATTGTTAAAAAGAAAGTAGACAAACACGAACACCGTCTGGATGTTCTAGAGAACAGGGTGTCGGATGGACACGACTCAAACGCGGAGGCGCGCACGCAAATCCTACAAATGGAGAAGATACTCGAAGTCATAAGTGCAAAGAATGAGGACTTGGATTCCAGGTCTCGGCGAAACAATGTCCGCATACTTGGCCTATCGGAGACAACACCAATCTCGAAAATGGAGCCCTTTATTGATGGCATGCTTCGTGAGCTCTTTGGGCCTGCTCTCTCCAGTGTCATGATAGTGGAGAGGGCGCACAGATCCTTGGGCCCTAGGCCCAAGCCTGGAGCGCCGCCGCGCCCGATCATCGCTCGCTTATTGAATTATGCAGACAGAGACGCTATCCTCAGAGAGGCGAGGGCGAAGGAGCCAGTGGTGTACAAGGGAGATACTCTGTCCTTCTTTCCGGACTACACGCCGGCAGCGGCTCGGAGGGAGTTCGTGCCGGTAAAAAAGCTGCTGAGGGAGGCGGCGGTGCCCTACGCGATGTTATATCCGGCGAAGCTGAAGATCACGCAAGAGGAACAGTCCCATTTCTTTACGGACTCGAAGTCGGCTCTGAAGTTTACAAAACACATTTGCAAGGTAAAGCAGAATCGGAGGCGAGTTGATGATGAACAAGTGGCATCGGGACTGGACGATGCGGACTGGCTCTTGCATGCGGCGGATCACTGGTTGGGTGCCTACTCGTGCTCATGCCGCCCCTAGACTGTCAGCATTGGTGTTGTTGAGACTGAGCTGTGCTGGGTATACATGTGGGGGTGTTGTGGTGGGGCTTCTGCTTGCGTGGGTTGTCCTTATGGGGGTGGCGGGGGGAGCTGAGAAATATTGGTCACTTGGTTCATGTTTGATGCCTGGCGGGGGAAAAGCTGATAAAGTTCTGGCGGCCGCACTTCGGTGCGTGTATGCGCGGCTGTACCTCTTCCCCAGGAGGGTATCACCCTGATATTTGGAGCATTATGTGTGGGGGGGTGGGTCTTGTTCTCGGCCTGTTTGGGAGGTTGGAGTGGGAGGTGGGTGGGGTCTGGACGGGGTTTTTGTGGTTTTTGTATGTTTTATTGTGTATTTGCTTTTTTGTGCAGTCAGGTTTGCGTGTCAGGCGGTGTCGCTGGTGCTGGGCCAGTGCCATGCTCTTGCTATGTGTATACTGTCCCCCTGGGTTCTGGGCCATAGGCTGCTGGTAGAGGGTACTCTAAGGTGCGATGGCAGATAGCTGTGTAATGCTGACATGGAATGTACGTGGCCTCAATTCCCCCAAAAAAGTGAGACAAACGTTGGCGTACCTCGATAGACATTGCGCCCACCTTGCATTGCTGCAGGAGACGCACTTGGCGCCGCGCATGCCATGCGGGGCTCTGGGCAGATGGGCCTGTTTTAGTCTGGCAGCGTTGTTTTCTTCTTATGCAAGAGGTGTGCTGATCCTGGTCAAGAAAGGCGTGGATTTTCAAGCCCTTCACACTTACACAGATGAGGACGGTAGATGCGCGATGGTGTGTGGGAAACTGCGGGCCAGCTGGTCACGATTGTAACCATGTATGGACCTGTAGTTGATGACCCGTTGTGTGTTGATCGTATTTGTGAGTGACTGAGGGAATGGCCGGCTGCCCGGTCATCTGGGGTGGAGACCTGAACACATATCTGAATGTTGAGTTTGACAAGTCGAATCCTGAGACGAATCGTACTCCGAGAGTTGCTGGGCGAGTGTTGAGGGCTATGGAAGAGTTCGGAATGAGAGATGTATGGCGACAGCGGAACCCACAAAAAAGGGAAGGCACACATGCAACACCCATGCATGGCAGTTGGTCGAGGCTTGATTACTGGCTGATTAATCTCAAGTTGATGGACTGGGCTGAAGGTGTGGAGGTTCTGGCGCGTACGCTATCTGATCACAACCCGGTGAAATTGACTTTGAGGGACCCGAGGGGTGTGTGCCGTCCTTTCACGTGGCGGTTTAGGTCGGAGGCGCTTCTGGACCCTGTATATGAGAAAGCCATACACAAGGCGATAGTCCAGTACTTCGCACTAAATAAAGGTACAGTGGAACAGGCAGGGACACTATGGGAGGCCTTCAAGGTCACCATCAGAGTGGTGTGCATAGGGACGGCTGCTGGAATACTGCGCGATATACGGACACAGCTACATCGCATTGAGAATGAACTGAGACGCCTAGAGTGTGATAATGAGAGGCAGCCCGAGGCGACCGCGCAGGCCCGGATACGTGAGCTGTTGGGGGAATACGACTCCTTCGCGGAGACTGAGGTTAAATATCTCGGCCGTAGGCACACGGCCAGGCGATATGGAGAGGCAGGCAGGCCGAGTCGCACGCTTGCATTCAAGATACAGACGCGGTCTGCACAGCAGAGGGTAGATAGGATAGTTGATGACGAAGGCGGGGAGCACTACACCCCAGAGGCTATTACTGAGTGTTTCCGTGCGTAGGACTTTGATGCCTTTCTGGACGGAATAGCATGCGCCTGGCTGTCAGACGCACAGCGTCAGTATCTATGTCTCCCCATAGACGAGCAGGACATAAAAATGGCAATAGCTGCACTTCCCAATGGTAAGGCGCCGGGCCCCGACGGGCTGACAGTCGAGTTCTACAAACGGTATGCTGACCTGATTGCACCGCACCTCTTGGAGGTTTATGCGGAAGCGTATGACTCGGGACAGCTCCCTCCGTCCCTACGGGAAGCGCTAATTGTCACTTTACTGAAGAAAGACAAGCCGGCAGACCATTGTGAGTCCTATCGCCCGCTGTCATGAATTCATATCAACGCCAAGATCCTGGCGAAGATCCTTGCCACCAAGTTGCAGCCGCTGCTTCAGGGGTTGGTGCTGCCTGACCAGTCGGGTTTCGTGCCTGAGAGGTCCACCTCTCATAACCTCCGCACGCTGTTCTCGATGTTCCATGTCTTGGACCCTGATTTAGAGGCAGCGGAGGTGTTGCTGGACGCCTCCAAAGCGTTCGATTCAGTGGAATGGCATTATATGCAACGGGTGCTACGGCGCATGGGATTCCCTACAATGTTTCTCCAGTGGGTAAAGGTGCTGTACACGGCACCGGCGGCAAGAGTGCGGGTGGGCAGCCTGGCGTCTGATGCTCTACGTATCGAAAGAGGGACTCGGCAGGGGTGCCCTCTTTCGCCTTTATTGTTTGCGATTCTCCTCGAGCCGCTGGCTTGTGTTATTCGACAGTGTCACAGGGTGACGGCACTGGGCTTCAAGCACCGACCGGTGTCAATCTCTCTGTATGCAGACGATATGGTTCTGTTTGTACGAGAGCCGTCCAGATACCTTGCGCAGTTACTGAGGGAGTATGTCCGTTTCGGGCTTATCTCAGGCCTACACATTAACTGGGAGAAGTCCTTCGTGATACCGCTCACGGTGGGCACGACTCAGCCTGATCTGGAGTACCCACTGCAGTGGTCGACGGACCCAGTTAAGTATCTGGGTGTCTGGGTGCAACGCGGCCCTGCAGTGGTGATCCGAGAGAATTATGGAGGGGCATGCACGAAACTGGAAACCATGGTTGAGTCTTGGATTTTATTACCGTTGTCACTTGCAGACCGTATCGCACTGATCAAGATGGTGGTGCTACCTAGATTTCTGTATTTGTTTGCAAATGTTCCAATTGTGCTCAATATGAAATTTTTTAAAACGCTTCGGGGCCACTTAATTAGACTGGTCTGGGTGGGAAAGACAGCGCACGTGCGGTGGGCAACTCTCACCATGGAATATGAGAGGGGTGGATTTGCGGCGCTGGACTTCTATGTCTATTATCTCTGTGCGCAGGCGCAGTATCTCTATTTCTGGTACAGACCGCATGCTTTCACTCCGCGTGTTGGGGTGGAGGAGGGCGACGCGGCTCCTGTCCCCCTCCACAGTGTGATCACTCATGTCTCGCGGGGCACCCCCAGATCAGAAATAAACACTGTTGATACCACGGTTTTGGCGTGGCAGAGAATAGGGAGACTGGCACAGAAGCTGCCGTTGTACGCACCGGACATGAGGCTGGAGCACCACGAGTGCCTGTCCGTTACGCACGAGGCACCGTCTCTGAGGGTGCTTAGGGAGGCAGGCATCACACCCATGAGAGATATCTACTCACACAGTGCTTTTGTAGAACAAGAAGATCTGAGGCACATCACAAATCAGTGGCTATTATTTAGATTTGCGATTCATAGGCTGCGACACGCTAGTAGAGCACACTACCCCTCTTTCCCGAATGAGCCGCCGGCTCTGCTTTCTTTGCAGATGGTCCTCACCATGCCTACTAATAGTGAGGTGCCGGGTTTTTAGGAACCCGGTGGTGCCAGGGGAAAACACCCAAAGACCTCTTGAGTTCTCCCTGTTCCGGACCACAGAAACAAAGAGTCTTCTAGGTGAAGTCAAAGATTGAGTTTTATTGGCTGCAACCAAGTAACAAGCGTCCTAGAAGTACAACAGCACGGGATGTAGATTCTCAGGAGACTGTTCGTTTTTACAGAGCCAGCCTTCTCCTTTTATACAAAAATAACAGCTGCAGGCAAGAATTCTTCAGTTTACAATACGGTCATATACATATTTCCACAATAATGAAAAAGCAAAAACATGATGGCAAACCCACATTTTAGATGCCCAGTTTTTGATAGATGACCCAGCCCGGCCCGGAACTACCATCAGATATCGATGAAACCCCAATAAAATCGGGCAGCTCCTCATCATAAAACCGGCCATAAACAAGAAACATGGACAGGTGTATGTGTGTGGATAACATGGTTTGTATGTAGTGAATGGTTTATGGCATGTTGTGCCTTGATGCTATCTTACTCGGCCACTGGGCGAGGAACTGCCCGAACAGGTTTGGCTTACAATTAATGTTGGTGCTCGCCATGCGCAGGGTGGCGATCGCTTGGATGGGGCAGAGGGCTCCGGAGGTGCCTATTTGGCTAAGGGATGTCTGAGAGTGGTCCCTGGCTGAGGAAACTCACATGCAACTCACTCGGAGAACGAGAAACTGCAGGACAACTTACTCGCCTGGCGAGTCATGTGTGCCTTAGGGCTAGCCGAGGGGAGCTTTCCTCCCACGGCGAGTCTGACAGTGCGGGTGGCGGGATGAATACACCAGTTGGGTCGGGATCTGATGGTGAGAGAGGGGGTGACCACTAGAGATATTCACCACCTATAGATGTGCCGGGCTTGGCTGCTTCCTCTCGATGTATTATTTGGCTGCTAATGTGTTTCTTCCCCATTAGTCCATTCCTCCCTGGATGCTGCCTACAGTCCTAAGTGCCGATAATGAGATCGTTGATCTGTTTACACACGCTGTAGTGATGCCAAGAGGGTGCTCTTGTATATGTTGAGTAAACTAAAAAATTCAGTTTTTAATTAAAAAAAAAACATTTTAAACTTGTCTTGTGTCTCTGTCAGAATTTACTGTGGACAAGTACATGTGTGAGAGCGAAAGGGTGTGTCCTGTCACCACGATTGCTGAGAGTCGGGAGTGTTGTGTTCTGGAGTGTCTAATCACATGGTCCTCTGTGAGCAGGAGGGCAAGTGAAGCATGTTAGCGAGTCGGTCCAACGCTCATGGGTGCTAAGGTGCTAGGATGACTCAGTCCCTGTCTACTAAGGTTCTATGGTCCCAAGCATAGTTCCTCGACTCAGCAGAATCCCTGCAATCTTTCCTACAGTAAACGTACCATGCCAGGAAAGTGCATCTACTTATAGTCAGTAATGATCTTATTCCATTTTCGAGCCACAAACGTATGTAACGTATGTAACCCCGGATTCAGTAACATTGTGTGGGCTGGTGTACCAGCCGGAGGCAAAGTCTCTCCGTCACAAGTAGTATTTAGAGATTGTTTACATGCGCACCGATTCACAATGAGAATCAAGACAAAATAAACAAACACAAAAGGCGAGACGTATCATCAATGACCAACACAAATACAGCTTTGTCTGCCTTACCAGGAAAGAGAAAGGAAAGCAAAGTTACAACTGAAAGGAATATTGGAGTCCGCTGCTCCAATCCCAGCAGCGAGCACACATTACCGACAAGATTCATGTTGAGGCAACAACTACAACAGCCAATAACTGTTCATAAAAACACAGCTCGACAAAATGTCGCTTTACAAAACACACCCATAAAATAATGAATTACTTGTGACTCTATCCCTAAAAACAAGAGAATGGCATTGCACTTTGCTTGTTTTACAACAGAGCGCACTCTTTGCATTCGTCAGTCTAGCAGGAGCTCTTCTGCCAGAAGGGCTCTCCATAAACCCAAACCCCTCTGGTGGAGACACCATCAAGTTCACACATTCAACTCTCCCTAAAGGGAAATTAGATTAAGGTGAAAAATTGCTCTTTCTCAGAAAAAGTTCATTTTTAGAATATTTTGGGGGCATGTTATTTAGAAGATATCAAACTCGAATTACTGAAATAAATCAAAGTGCACTGGGGGGGGGAAGGGGTCCAGTGAACAATGACCACCACAATAAATCCTAAGCACAATTTGTCATTTTATTATTTTCTTTCTCTAAAACTTCCTCATTTCAATTCAACTGTCAGGGTGTCCTTAACTAAACCTAAACTGGGAGGCGCTCGGCCAGTGCGCTACCCTGAGGTCAGTGTCATGGGTTGAAGCAGCGTGAGCGCGGAGCACCAGTGAAAACAAAAACCAGCATTGGTAAATCGCACAGCTACCTCCGGAGAGGTGTCCCGGCGCTGGGAGCTGTCGGGAAGATTAGGCGAGCTATTGCCCAGAGTCACATGGTGCTGAACTAACCTGCCACCGGGGATCGAACTGTGAACCCCGTGGTCCTGAGTCAGTCTCCCTGGCCGCTGCGCCACACCTCTTCTCAGTGTGAGAATGATGGTCGTTACTCGTGCATCGCGTCCCACAGACATCAAGAAAGAGGTCTCTGCAGAGTCCAACCCGACCACACATCACTCACCCTTACAAGGTTCAAAGCTACTCGCGACATCAAGAAAGAGGTCTCTGCAGACTCCAAGCCCACCACACAGCACTCACCCTTACCAGGTTCAAAGCTACTCGCGACATCAAGAAAGAGGTCTCTGCAGACTCCAAGCCGACCACACATCACTCATCCTTACAAGGTTCAAAGCTACTCGCGACATCAAGAAAGAGGTCTCTGCAGATTTCAAGCCGCCCACACAGCACTCATCCTTACCAGGTTCAAAGCTACTCGCGACATCAAGAAAGAGGTCTCTGCAGACTCCAAGCCCACCACAAATCACTCACCCTTACCAGGCTCAAAGCTACTCACGACATCAAGAAAGAGGTCTCTGCAGACTCCAAGCCCACCACACATCACTCATCCTTACCAGGTTCAAAGCTACTCGCGACAAGAAAGAGGTCTCTGCAGACTCCAAGCCGCCCACACATCACTCACCCTTACCAGGTTCAAAGCTATTCGCGACATCAAGAAAGAGGTCTCTGCAGACTCCGAGCCCACCACACATCACTCATCCTTACCAGGTTCAAAGCTACTCGCGACATTAAGAAAGAGGTCTCTGCAGACTCCGAGCCCACCACACATCACTCATCCTTACCAGGTTCAAAGCTACTCGCGACATCAAGAAAGAGGTCTCTGCAGACTCCAAGCCCACCACACATCACTCATCCTTACCAGGTTCAAAGCTACTCGCGACATTAAGAAAGAGGTCTCTGCAGACTCCGAGCCCACCACACATCACTCATCCTTACCAGGCTCAAAGCTACTCGCGACATCAAGAAAGAGGTCTCTGCAGACTCCGAGCCCACCACACATCACTCACCCTTACCAGGTTCAAAGCTACTCGCGACATCAAGAAAGAGGTCTCTGCAGACTCCGAGCCCACCACACATCACTCACCCTTACCAGGTTCAAAGCTACTCACGACATCAAGAAAGAGGTCTCTGCAGACTCCAAGCCCACCACACATCACTCATCCTTACCAGGTTCAAAGCTACTCGCGACATCAAGAAAGAGGTCTCTGCAGACTCCGAGCCCACCACACATCACTCACCCTTACCAGGTTCAAAGCTACTCACGACATCAAGAAAGAGGTCTCTGCAGACTCCAAGCCCACCACACATCACTCATCCTTACCAGGTTCAAAGCTACTCGCGACATCAAGAAAGAGGTCTCTGCAGACTCCAAGCCCACCACACATCACTCATCCTTACCAGGCTCAAAGCTACTCGCGACATCAAGAAAGAGGTCTCTGCAGACTCCGAGCCGACCACACATCACTCATCCTTACCAGGTTCAAAGCTACTCGCGACATCAAGAAAGAGGTCTCTGCAGACTCCGAGCCCACCACACATCACTCACCCTTACCAGGTTCAAAGCTACTCACGACATCAAGAAAGAGGTCTCTGCAGACTCCAAGCCCACCACACATCACTCACCCTTACCAGGTTCAAAGCTACTCGCGACATCAAGAAAGAGGTCTCTGCAGACTCCAAGCCCACCACACATCACTCATCCTTACCAGGCTCAAAGCTACTCGCGACATCAAGAAAGAGGTCTCTGCAGACTCCAAGCCCACCACACATCACTCATCCTTACCAGGTTCAAAGCTACTCGCGACATCAAGAAAGAGGTCTCTGCAGACTCCAAGCCCACCACACATCACTCACCCTTACCAGGTTCAAAGCTACTCACGACATCAAGAAAGAGGTCTCTGCAGACTCCAAGCCCACCACCCATCACTCATCCTTACCAGGTTCAAAGCTACTCGCGACATCAAGAAAGAGGTCTCTGCAGACTCCAAGCCCACCACACATCACTCATCCTTACCAGGCTCAAAGCTACTCGCGACATCAAGAAAGAGGTCTCTGCAGACTCCGAGCCGACCACACATCACTCATCCTTACCAGGTTCAAAGCTACTCGCGACATCAAGAAAGAGGTCTCTGCAGACTCCGAGCCCACCACACATCACTCACCCTTACCAGGTTCAAAGCTACTCACGACATCAAGAAAGAGGTCTCTGCAGACTCCAAGCCCACCACACATCACTCATCCTTACCAGGTTCAAAGCTACTCGCGACATCAAGAAAGAGGTCTCTGCAGACTCCAAGCCCACCACACATCACTCATCCTTACCAGGCTCAAAGCTACTCGCGACATCAAGAAAGAGGTCTCTGCAGACTCCAAGCCCACCACACATCACTCATCCTTACCAGGTTCAAAGCTACTCGCGACATCAAGAAAGAGGTCTCTGCAGACTCCAAGCCCACCACACATCACTCACCCTTACCAGGTTCAAAGCTACTCGCGACATCAAGAAAGAGGTCTCTGCAGACTCCAAGCCGCCCACACATTACTCAACCTTACCAGGTTCAAAGCTACTCACGACATCAAGAAAGAGGTCTCTGCAGACTCCAACCCGACCACACATCACTCACCCTTACAAGGTTCAAAGCTACTCGCGACATCAAGAAAGAGGTCTCTGCAGACTCCAACCCGACCACACATCACTCACCCTTACAAGGTTCAAAGCTACTCGCGACATCAAGAATGAGGTCTCTGAAGACTCCGAGCCCACCACACAGCACTCACCCTTACCAGGTCCAAAGCTACTCACGACATCAAGAAAGAGGTCTCTGCAGACTCCAAACGGACCACACATCACTCATCCTTACCAGGTTCAAAGCTACTCACGACATTAAGAAAGAGGTCTCTGCAGACTCCGAGCCCACCACACATCACTCATCCTTACCAGGTTCAAAGCTACTCACGACATCAAGAAAGAGGTCTCTGCAGACTCCAAGCCGACCACACAGCACTCACCCTTACCAGGTTCAAAGCTACTCACGACATCAAGAAAGAGGTCTCTGCAGACTCCGAGCCCACCACACATCACTCATCCTTACCAGGTTCAAAGCTACTCACGACATTAAGAAAGAGGTCTCTGCAGACTCCGAGCCCACCACACATCACTCACCCTTACCAGGTTCAAAGCTACTCGCGATATCAAGAAAGAGGTCTCTGCAGACTCCAAGCCCACCACACATCACTCATCCTTACCAGGTTCAAAGCTACTCGCGACATCAAGAAAGAGGTCTCTGCAGACTCCAAGCCCACCACACATCACTCATCCTTACCAGGTTCAAAGCTACTCGCGACATCAAGAAAGAGGTCTCTGCAGACTCCAACCCGACCACACATCACTCACCCTTACAAGGTTCAAAGCTACTCGCGACATCAAGAAAGAGGTCTCTGCAGACTCCGAGCCCACCACACATCACTCATCCTTACCAGGTTCAAAGCTACTCACGACATCAAGAAAGAGGTCTCTGCAGACTCCGAGCCCACCACACATCACTCACCCTTACCAGGTTCAAAGCTACTCACGACATCAAGAAAGAGGTCTCTGCAGACTCCAAGCGCACCACACATCACTCATCCTTACCAGGCTCAAAGCTACTCGCGACATCAAGAAAGAGGTCTCTGCAGACTCCAAGCCGACCACACCTCACTCATCCTTACCAGGTTCAAAGCTACTCGCGACATCAAGAAAGAGGTCTCTGCAGACTCCGAGCCCACCACACATCACTCACCCTTACCAGGTTCAAAGCTACTCACGACATCAAGAAAGAGGTCTCTGCAGACTCCAAGCCCACCACACATCACTCATCCTTACCAGGTTCAAAGCTACTCGTGACATCAAGAAAGAGGTCTCTGCAGACTCCAAGCCCACCACACATCACTCATCCTTACCAGGCTCAAAGCTACTCGCGACATCAAGAAAGAGGTCTCTGCAGACTCAAAGCCCACCACACATCACTCATCCTTACCAGGTTCAAAGCTACTCGCGACATCAAGAAAGAGGTCTCTGCAGACTCCAAGCCCACCACACATCACTCACCCTTACCAGGTTCAAAGCTACTCGCGACATCAAGAAAGAGGTCTATGCAGACTCCAAGCCGCCCACACATCACTCACCCTTACCAGGTTCAAAGCTACTCACGACATCAAGAAAGAGGTCTCTGCAGACTCCAACCCGACCACACATCACTCACCCTTACAAGGTTCAAAGCTACTCGCGACATCAAGAAAGAGGTCTCTGCAGACTCCAACCCGACCACACATCACTCACCCTTACAAGGTTCAAAGCTACTCGCGACATCAAGAAAGAGGTCTCTGCAGACTCCGAGCCCACCACACAGCACTCACCCTTACCAGGTTCAAAGCTACTCGCGACATCAAGAAAGAGGTCTCTGCAGACTCCAACCCGACCACACATCACTCACCCTTACAAGGTTCAAAGCTACTCGCGACATCAAGAAAGAGGTCTCTGCAGACTCCGAGCCCACCACACATCACTCATCCTTACCAGGTTCAAAGCTACTCACGACATCAAGAAAGAGGTCTCTGCAGACTCCGAGCCCACCACACATCACTCATCCTTACCAGGTTCAAAGCTACTCGCGACATCAAGAAAGAGGTCTCTGCAGACTCCAAGCCCACCACACATCACTCATCCTTACCAGGTTCAAAGCTACTCGCGACATCAAGAAAGAGGTCTCTGCAGACTCCAAGCCCACCACACATCACTCACCCTTACCAGGTTCAAAGCTACTCGCGACATCAAGAAAGAGGTCTATGCAGACTCCAAGCCGCCCACACATCACTCACCCTTACCAGGTTCAAAGCTACTCACGACATCAAGAAAGAGGTCTCTGCAGACTCCAACCCGACCACACATCAATCACCCTTACAAGGTTCAAAGCTACTCGCGACATCAAGAAAGAGGTCTCTGCAGACTCCAACCCGACCACACATCACTCACCCTTACAAGGTTCAAAGCTACTCGCGACATCAAGAAAGAGGTCTCTGCAGACTCCGAGCCCACCACACAGCACTCACCCTTACCAGGTTCAAAGCTACTCGCGACATCAAGAAAGAGGTCTCTGCAGACTCCAACCCGACCACACATCACTCACCCTTACAAGGTTCAAAGCTACTCGCGACATCAAGAAAGAGGTCTCTGCAGACTCCGAGCCCACCACACATCACTCATCCTTACCAGGTTCAAAGCTACTCACGACATCAAGAAAGAGGTCTCTGCAGACTCCGAGCCCACCACACATCACTCATCCTTACCAGGTTCAAAGCTACTCGCGACATCAAGAAAGAGGTCTCTGCAGACTCCAAGCCCACCACACATCACTCACCCTTACCAGGTTCAAAGCTACTCGCGACATCAAGAAAGAGGTCTCTGCAGACTCCAAGCCCACCACACATCACTCATCCTTACCAGGTTCAAAGCTACTCACGACATTAAGAAAGAGGTCTCTGCAGACTCCGAGCCCACCACACATCACTCATCCTTACCAGGTTCAAAGCTACTCACGACATCAAGAAAGAGGTCTCTGCAGACTCCATGCCGCCCACACATCACTCACCCTTACCAGGTTCAAAGCTACTCTCGACATCAAGAAAGAGGTCTCTGCAGACTCCGAGCCCACCACACATCACTCATCCTTACCAGGTTCAAAGCTACTCGCGACATCAAGAAAGAGGTCTCTGCAGACTCCGAGCCCACCACACAGCACTCACCCTTACCAGGTTCAAAGCTACTCACGACATCAAGAAAGAGGTCTCTGCAGACTCCGAGCCCACCACACATCACTCATCCTTACCAGGTTCAAAGCTACTCACGACATCAAGAAAGAGGTCTCTGCAGACTCCGAGCCCACCACACATCACTCATCCTTACCAGGTTCAAGGCTACTCACGACATCAAGAAAGAGGTCTCTGCAGACTCCGAGCCGACCACACATCACTCACCCTTACCAGGCTCAAAGCTACTCACGACATCAAGAAAGAGGTCTCTGCAGACTCCAAGCCGCCCACACATCACTCATCCTTACCAGGTTCAAAGCTACTCGCGACATCAAGAAAGAGGTCTCTGCAGACTCCGAGCCCACCACACATCACTCATCATTACCAGGCTCAAAGCTACTCACGACATCAAGAAAGAGGTCTCTGCAGACTCCAAGCCGCCCACACATCACTCACCCTTACCAGGTTCAAAGCTACTCGCGACATCAAGAAAGAGGTCTCTGCAGACTCCGAGCCCACCACACATCACTCACCCTTAAAAGGTTCAAAGCTACTCGCGATATCAAGAAAGAGGTCTCTGCAGACTCCAAGCCCACCACACATCACTCATCCTTACCAGGTTCAAAGCTACTCGCGACATCAAGAAAGAGGTCTCTGCAGACTCCAAGCCGACCACACATCACTCATCCTTACCAGGTTCAAAGCTACTCACGACATCAAGAAAGAGGTCTCTGCAGACTCCAAGCCGCCCACACATCACTCATCCTTACCAGGTTCAAAGCTACTCGCGACATCAAGAAAGAGGTCTCTGCAGACTCCGAGCCCACCACACATCACTCATCATTACCAGGCTCAAAGCTACTCACGACATCAAGAAAGAGGTCTCTGCAGACTCCAAGCCCACCACACATCACTCACCCTTACCAGGTTCAAAGCTACTCGCGACATCAAGAAAGAGGTCTCTGCAGAGTCCAAGCCGCCCACACAGCACTCACCCTTACCAGGTTCAAAGCTACTCGCGACATCAAGAAAGAGGTCTCTGCAGACTCCAAGCCGACCACACATCACTCATCCTTACCAGGTTCAAAGCTACTCGCGACATCAAGAAAGAGGTCTCTGCAGACTCCAAGCCCACCACACATCACTCATCCTTACCAGGTTCAAAGCTACTCGCGACATCAAGAAAGAGGTCTCTGCAGACTCCGAGCCCACCACACATCACTCATCCTTACCAGGTTCAAAGCTACTCACGACATCAAGAAAGAGGTCTCTGCAGACTCCGAGCCCACCACACATCACTCATCCTTACCAGGTTCAAAGCTACTCACGACATTAAGAAAGAGGTCTCTGCAGACTCCGAGCCCACCACACATCACTCATCCTTACCAGGCTCAAAGCTACTCGCGACATCAAGAAAGAGGTCTCTGCAGACTCCGAGCCCACCACACATCACTCATCCTTACCAGGCTCAAAGCTACTCACGACATTAAGAAAGAGGTCTCTGCAGACTCCGAGCCCACCACACATCACTCACCCTTACCAGGTTCAAAGCTACTCACGACATCAAGAAAGAGGTCTCTGCAGACTCCAAGCCGACCACACATCACTCACCCTTACCAGGTTCAAAGCTACTCACGACATCAAGAAAGAGGTCTCTGCAGACTCCAAGCCGACCACACATCACTCACCCTTACCAGGTTCAAAGCTACTCACGACATCAAGAAAGAGGTCTCTGCAGACTCCAAGCCGACCACACATCACTCATCCTTACTAGGTTCAAAGCTACTCACGACATCAAGAAAGAGGTCTCTGCAGACTCCAAGCCGACCACACATCACTCACCCTTACCAGGTTCAAAGCTACTCACGACATCAAGAAAGAGGTCTCTGTAGACTCCAAGCCGCCCACACATCACTCATCCTTACCAGGTTCAAAGCTACTCGCGACATCACGAAAGAGGTCTCTGCAGACTCCAAGCCCACCACACATCACTCACCCTTACAAGGTTCAAAGCTACTCGCGACATCAAGAAATAGGTCTCTGCAGACTCCGAGCCCACCACACATCACTCACCCTTACCAGGTTCAAAGCTACTCACGACATCAAGAAAGAGGTCTCTGCAGACTCCGAGCCCACCACACATCACTCACCCTTACCAGGTTCAAAGCTACTCACGACATCAAGAAAGAGGTCTCTGCAGACTCCAAGCCGCCCACACATCACTCACCCTTACCAGGTTCAAAGCTACTCACGACATCAAGAAAGAGGTCTCTGCAGACTCCAAGCCGACCACACATCACTCATCCTTACCAGGTTCAAAGCTACTCACGACATCAAGAAAGAGGTCTCTGCAGACTCCAAGCCGACCACACATCACTCACCCTTACCAGGTTCAAAGCTACTCACGACATCAAGAAAGAGGTCTCTGCAGACTCCAAGCGGACCACACATCACTCATCCTTACCAGGTTCAAAGCTACTCATGACAACTCACGACATCAAGAAAGAGGTCTCTGCAGACTCCGAGCCCACCACACATCACTCATCCTTACCAGGCTCAAAGCTACTCGCGACATCAAGAAAGAGGTCTCTGCAGACTCCAAGCCGACCACACAGCACTCACCCTTACCAGGTTCAAAGCTACTCGCGACATCAAGAAAGAGGTCTCTGCAGACTCCAAGCCGCCCACACATCACTCATCCTTACCAGGTTCAAAGCTACTCGCGACATCAAGAAAGAGGTCTCTGCAGACTCCGAGCCCACCACACATCACTCACCCTGACCAGGTTCAAAGCTACTCACGACATTAAGAAAGAGGTCTCTGCAGACTCCAAGCCGCCCACACATCACTCATCCTTACCAGGTTCAAAGCTACTCACGACATCAAGAAAGAGGTCTCTGCAGAATCCAAGCCCACCACACATCACTCATCCTTACCAGGTTCAAAGCTACTCGCGACATCAAGAAAGAGGTCTCTGCAGAGTCCAAGCCGCCCACACAGCACTCACCCTTACCAGGTTCAAAGCTACTCACGACATCAAGAAAGAGGTCTCTGCAGACTCCAAGCCCACCACACATCACTCATCCTTACCAGGTTCAAAGCTACTCACGACATCAAGAAAGAGGTCTCTGCAGACTCCAAGCCGACCACACATCACTCACCCTTACCAGGTTCAAAGCTACTCACGACATCAAGAAAGAGGTCTCTGCAGACTCCAAGCCGACCACACATCACTCATCCTTACCAGGTTCAAAGCTACTCACGACATTAAGAAAGAGGTCTCTGCAGACTCCAAGCCGACCACACATCACTCACCCTTACCAGGTTCAAAGCTACTCACGACATCAAGAAAGAGGTCTCTGCAGACTCTAAGCCGACCACACAGCACTCACCCTTACCAGGTTCAAAGCTACTCACGACATCAAGAAAGAGGTCTCTGCAGACTCCGAGCCCACCACACATCACTCATCCTTACCAGGTTCAAAGCTACTCACGACATCAAGAAAGAGGTCTCTGCAGACTCCGAGCCCACCACACATCACTCATCCTTACCAGGTTCAAAGCTACTCACAACATCAAGAAAGAGGTCTCTGCAGACTCCGAGCCGACCACACATCACTCACCCTTACCAGGCTCAAAGCTACTCACGACATCAAGAAAGAGGTCTCTGCAGACTCCAAGCCGCCCACACATCACTCATACTTACCAGGTTCAAAGCTACTCGCGACATCAAGAAAGAGGTCTCTGCAGACTCCGAGCCCACCACACATCACTCATCATTACCAGGCTCAAAGCTACTCACGACATCAAGAAAGAGGTCTCTGCAGACTCCAAGCCGCCCACACATCACTCACCCTTACCAGGTTCAAAGCTACTCGCGACATCAAGAAAGAGGTCTCTGCAGACTCCGAGCCCACCACACATCACTCACCCTTACCAGGTTCAAAGCTACTCGCGATATCAAGAAAGAGGTCTCTGCAGACTCCAAGCCCACCACACATCACTCATCCTTACCAGGTTCAAAGCTACTCGCGACATCAAGAAAGAGGTCTCTGCAGACTCCAAGCCGACCACACATCACTCATCCTTACCAGGTTCAAAGCTACTCACGACATCAAGAAAGAGGTCTCTGCAGACTCCAAGCCGCCCACACATCACTCATCCTTACCAGGTTCAAAGCTACTCGCGACATCAAGAAAGAGGTCTCTGCAGACTCCGAGCCCACCACACATCACTCATCATTACCAGGCTCAAAGCTACTCACGACATCAAGAAAGAGGTCTCTGCAGACTCCGAGCCCACCACACATAACTCACCCTTACCAGGTTCAAAGCTACTCGCGACATCAAGAAAGAGGTCTCTGCAGAGTCCAAGCCGCCCACACAGCACTCACCCTTACCAGGTTCAAAGCTACTCGCGACATCAAGAAAGAGGTCTCTGCAGACTCCAAGCCGACCACACATCACTCATCCTTACCAGGTTCAAAGCTACTCGCGACATCAAGAAAGAGGTCTCTGCAGACTCCAAGCCCACCACACATCACTCATCCTTACCAGGTTCAAAGCTACTCGCAACATCAAGAAAGAGGTCTCTGCAGACTCCAAGCCCACCACACATCACTCATCCTTACCAGGTTCAAAGCTACTCGCGACATCAAGGAAGAGGTCTCTGCAGACTCCGAGCCCACCACACATCACTCATCCTTACCAGGTTCAAAGCTACTCACGACATCAAGAAAGAGGTCTCTGCAGACTCCGAGCCCACCACACATCACTCATCCTTACCAGGTTCAAAGCTACTCACGACATTAAGAAAGAGGTCTCTGCAGACTCCGAGCCCACCACACATCACTCATCCTTACCAGGCTCAAAGCTACTCGCGACATCAAGAAAGAGGTCTCTGCAGACTCCGAGCCCACCACACATCACTCATCCTTACCAGGCTCAAAGCTACTCACGACATTAAGAAAGAAGTCTCTGCAGACTCCGAGCCCACCACACATCACTCACCCTTACCAGGTTCAAAGCTACTCACGACATCAAGAAAGAGGTCTCTGCAGACTCCAAGCCGACCACACATCACTCACCCTTACCAGGTTCAAAGCTACTCACGACATCAAGAAAGAGGTCTCTGCAGACTCCAAGCCGACCACACATCACTCACCCTTACCAGGTTCAAAGCTACTCACGACATCAAGAAAGAGGTCTCTGCAGACTCCAAGCCGACCACACATCACTCACCTTACCAGGCTCAAAGCTACTCGCGACATCAAGAAAGAGGTCTCTGCAGACTCCAACCCGACCACACATCACTCACCCTTACAAGGTTCAAAGCTACTCGCGACATCAAGAAAGAGGTCTCTGAAGACTCCGAGCCCACCACACAGCACTCACCCTTACCAGGTTCAAAGCTACTCGCGACATCAAGAAAGAGGTCTCTGCAGACTCCAACCCGACCACACATCACTCACCCTTACAAGGTTCAAAGCTACTCGCGACATCAAGAAAGAGGTCTCTGCAGACTCCGAGCCCACCACACATCACTCATCCTTACCAGGTTCAAAGCTACTCACGACATCAAGAAAGAGGTCTCTGCAGACTCCGAGCCCACCACACATCACTCATCCTTACCAGGTTCAAAGCTACTCACGACATCAAGAAAGAGGTCTCTGCAGACTCCGAGCCCACCACACATCACTCATCCTTACCAGGTTCAAGGCTACTCACGACATCAAGAAAGAGGTCTCTGCAGACTCCGAGCCGACCACACATCACTCACCCTTACCAGGCTCAAAGCTACTCACGACATCAAGAAAGAGGTCTCTGCAGACTCCAAGCCGCCCACACATCACTCATCCTTACCAGGTTCAAAGCTACTCGCGACATCAAGAAAGAGGTCTCTGCAGACTCCGAGCCCACCACACATCACTCATCATTACCAGGCTCAAAGCTACTCACAACATCAAGAAAGAGGTCTCTGCAGACTCCAAGCCGCCCACACATCACTCACCCTTACCAGGTTCAAAGCTACTCGCGACATCAAGAAAGAGGTCTCTGCAGACTCCGAGCCCACCACACATCACTCACCCTTACCAGGTTCAAAGCTACTCGCGATATCAAGAAAGAGGTCTCTGCAGACTCCAAGCCCACCACACATCACTCATCCTTACCAGGTTCAAAGCTACTCGCGACATCAAGAAAGAGATCTCTGCAGACTCCAAGCCGCCCACACATCACTCACCCTTACCAGGTTCAAAGCTACTCGCGACATCAAGAAAGAGGTCTCTGCAGACTCCGAGCCCACCACACATCACTCATCATTACCAGGCTCAAAGCTACTCACGACATCAAGAAAGAGGTCTCTGCAGACTCCGAGCCCACCACACATCACTCACCCTTACCAGGTTCAAAGCTACTCGCGACATCAAGAAAGAGGTCTCTGCAGAGTCCAAGCCGTCCACACAGCACTCACCCTTACCAGGTTCAAAGCTACTCGCGACATCAAGAAAGAGGTCTCTGCAGACTCCAAGCCGACCACACATCACTCATCCTTACCAGGTTCAAAGCTACTCGCGACATCAAGAAAGAGGTCTCTGCAGACTCCAAGCCCACCACACATCACTCATCCTTACCAGGTTCAAAGCTACTCGCAACATCAAGAAAGAGGTCTCTGCAGACTCCAAGCCCACCACACATCACTCATCCTTACCAGGTTCAAAGCTACTCGCGACATCAAGAAAGAGGTCTCTGCAGACTCCGAGCCCACCACACATCACTCATCCTTACCAGGTTCAAAGCTACTCACGACATCAAGAAAGAGGTCTCTGCAGACTCCGAGCCCACCACACATCACTCATCCTTACCAGGTTCAAAGCTACTCACGACATCAAGAAAGAGGTCTCTGCAGACTCCGAGCCCACCACACATCACTCATCCTTACCAGGCTCAAAGCTACTCGCGACATCAAGAAAGAGGTCTCTGCAGACTCCGAGCCCACCACACATCACTCATCCTTACCAGGCTCAAAGCTACTCACGACATTAAGAAAGAGGTCTCTGCAGACTCCGAGCCCACCACACATCACTCACCCTTACCAGGTTCAAAGCTACTCACGACATCAAGAAAGAGGTCTCTGCAGACTCCAAGCCGACCACACATCACTCATCCTTACCAGGTTCAAAGCTACTCACGACATCAAGAAAGAGGTCTCTGCAGACTCCAAGCCGACCACACATCACTCACCCTTACCAGGTTCAAAGCTACTCACGACATCAAGAAAGAGGTCTCTGCAGACTCCAAGCCGACCACACATCACTCATCCTTACCAGGTTCAAAGCTACTCACGACATTAAGAAAGAGGTCTCTGCAGACTCCGAGCCCACCACACATCACTCACCCGTACCAGGTTCAAAGCTACTCGCGACATCAAGAAAGAGGTCTCTGTAGACTCCAAGCCGCCCACACATCACTCATCCTTACCAGGTTCAAAGCTACTCGCGACATCAAGAAAGAGGTCTCTGCAGACTCCAAGCCCACCACACATCACTCACCCTTACAAGGTTCAAAGCTACACGCGACATCAAGAAAGAGGTCTCTGCAGACTCCGAGCCCACCACACATCACTCACCCTTACCAGGTTCAAAGCTACTCACGACATCAAGAAAGAGGTCTCTGCAGACTCCGAGCCCACCACACATCACTCACCCTTACCAGGTTCAAAGCTACTCACGACATCAAGAAAGAGGTCTCTGCAGACTCCAAGCCGCCCACACATCACTCACCCTTACCAGGTTCAAAGCTACTCACGACATCAAGAAAGAGGTCTCTGCAGACTCCAAGCCGACCACACATCACTCATCCTTACCAGGTTCAAAGCTACTCACGACATCAAGAAAGAGGTCTCTGCAGACTCCAAGCCGACCACACATCACTCACCCTTACCAGGTTCAAAGCTACTCACGACATCAAGAAAGAGGTCTCTGCAGACTCCAAGCGGACCACACATCACTCATCCTTACCAGGTTCAAAGCTACTCACGACATTAAGAAAGAGGTCTCTGCAGACTCCGAGCCCACCACACATCACTCATCCTTACCAGGCTCAAAGCTACTCACGACATCAAGAAAGAGGTCTCTGCAGACTCCGAGCCCACCACACATCACTCATCCTTACCAGGCTCAAAGCTACTCGCGACATCAAGAAAGAGGTCTCTGCAGACTCCAAGCCGACCACACAGCACTCACCCTTACCAGGTTCAAAGCTACTCACGACATCAAGAAAGAGGTCTCTGCAGACTCCAAGCCGACCACACATCACTCACCCTTACCAGGTCCAAAGCTACTCACGACATCAAGAAAGAGGTCTCTGCAGACTCCAAACGGACCACACATCACTCATCCTTACCAGGTTCAAAGCTACTCACGACATTAAGAAAGAGGTCTCTGCAGACTCCGAGCCCACCACACATCACTCATCCTTACCAGGCTCAAAGCTACTCACGACATCAAGAAAGAGGTCTCTGCAGACTCCGAGCCCACCACACATCACTCATCCTTACCAGGCTCAAAGCTACTCGCGACATCAAGAAAGAGGTCTCTGCAGACTCCAAGCCGACCACACAGCACTCACCCTTACCAGGTTCAAAGCTACTCGCGACATCAAGAAAGAGGTCTCTGCAGACTCCAAGCCGCCCACACATCACTCATCCTTACCAGGTTCAAAGCTACTCGCGACATCAAGAAAGAGGTCTCTGCAGACTCCAAGCCCACCACACATCACTCATCCTTACCAGGTTCAAAGCTACTCACGACATCAAGAAAGAGGTCTCTGCAGACTCCAAGCCCACCACACATCACTCATCCTTACCAGGTTCAAAGCTACTCACGACATCAAGAAAGAGGTCTCTGCAGACTCCAAGCCGACCACACATCACTCACCCTTACCAGGTTCAAAGCTACTCACGACATTAAGAAAGAGGTCTCTGCAGACTCCAAGCGGACCACACATCACTCATCCTTACCAGGTTCAAAGCTACTCACGACATTAAGAAAGAGGTCTCTGCAGACTCCGAGCCCACCACACATCACTCATCCTTACCAGGCTCAAAGCTACTCACGACATCAAGAAAGAGGTCTCTGCAGACTCCGAGCCCACCACACATCACTCATCCTTACCAGGCTCAAAGCTACTCGCGACATCAAGAAAGAGGTCTCTGCAGACTCCAAGCCGACCACACAGCACTCACCCTTACCAGGTTCAAAGCTACTCGCGACATCAAGAAAGAGGTCTCTGCAGACTCCAAGCCGCCCACACATCACTCATCCTTACCAGGTTCAAAGCTACTCGCGACATCAAGAAAGAGGTCTCTGCAGACTCCAAGCCCACCACACATCACTCATCCTTACCAGGTTCAAAGCTACTCGCGACATCAAGAAAGAGGTCTCTGCAGACTCCAAGCCCACCACACATCACTCATCCTTACCAGGTTCAAAGCTACTCGCGACATCAAGAAAGAGGTCTCTGCAGACTCCGAGCCCACCACACATCACTCATCCTTACCAGGTTCAAAGCTACTCACGACATCAAGAAAGAGGTCTCTGCAGACTCCAAGCCCACCACACATCACTCATCCTTACCAGGTTCAAAGCTACTCGCGACATCAAGAAAGAGGTCTCTGCAGACTCCGAGCCCACCACACATCACTCATCCTTACCAGGTTCAAAGCTACTCACGACATTAAGAAAGAGGTCTCTGCAGACTCCGAGCCCACCACACATCACTCATCCTTACCAGGCTCAAAGCTACTCGCGACATCAAGAAAGAGGTCTCTGCAGACTCCGAGCCCACCACACATCACTCATCCTTACCAGGCTCAAAGCTACTCACGACATTAAGAAAGAGGTCTCTGCAGACTCCGAGCCCACCACACATCACTCACCCTTACCAGGTTCAAAGCTACTCACGACATCAAGAAAGAGGTCTCTGCAGACTCCAAGCCGACCACACATCACTCACCCTTACCAGGTTCAAAGCTACTCACGACATCAAGAAAGAGGTCTCTGCAGACTCCAAGCCGACCACACATCACTCATCCTTACCAGGTTCAAAGCTACTCACGACATCAAGAAAGAGGTCTCTGCAGACTCCAAGCCGACCACACATCACTCACCCTTACCAGGTTCAAAGCTACTCGCGACATCAAGAAAGAGGTCTCTGCAGACTCCAAGCCGACCACACATCACTCATCCTTACCAGGTTCAAAGCTACTCGCGACATTAAGAAAGAGGTCTCTGCAGACTCCGAGCCCACCACACATCACTCACCCTTACCAGGTTCAAAGCTACTCACGACATCAAGAAAGAGGTCTCTGCAGACTCCGAGCCCACCACACATCACTCACCCTTACCAGGTTCAAAGCTACTCACGACATCAAGAAAGAGGTCTCTGCAGACTCCAAGCCGCCCACACATCACTCACCCTTACCAGGTTCAAAGCTACTCACGACATCAAGAAAGAGGTCTCTGCAGACTCCAAGCCGACCACACATCACTCATCCTTACCAGGTTCAAAGCTACTCACGACATCAAGAAAGAGGTCTCTGCAGACTCCAAGCCGACCACACATCACTCACCCTTACCAGGTTCAAAGCTACTCACGACATCAAGAAAGAGGTCTCTGCAGACTCCAAGCCGCCCACACATCACTCATCCTTACCAGGTTCAAAGCTACTCGCGACATCAAGAAAGAGGTCTCTGCAGACTCCAAGCCCACCACACATCACTCATCCTTACCAGGTTCAAAGCTACTCGCGACATCAAGAAAGAGGTCTCTGCAGACTCCAAGCCCACCACACATCACTCATCCTTACCAGGTTCAAAGCTACTCGCGACATCAAGAAAGAGGTCTCTGCAGACTCCGAGCCCACCACACATCACTCATCCTTACCAGGTTCAAAGCTACTCACGACATCAAGAAAGAGGTCTCTGCAGACTCCAAGCCCACCACACATCACTCATCCTTACCAGGTTCAAAGCTACTCGCGACATCAAGAAAGAGGTCTCTGCAGACTCCGAGCCCACCACACATCACTCATCCTTACCAGGTTCAAAGCTACTCACGACATTAAGAAAGTGGTCTCTGCAGACTCCGAGCCCACCACACATCACTCATCCTTACCAGGCTCAAAGCTACTCGCGACATCAAGAAAGAGGTCTCTGCAGACTCCGAGCCCACCACACATCACTCATCCTTACCAGGCTCAAAGCTACTCACGACATTAAGAAAGAGGTCTCTGCAGACTCCGAGCCCACCACACATCACTCACCCTTACCAGGTTCAAAGCTACTCACGACATCAAGAAAGAGGTCTCTGCAGACTCCAAGCCGACCACACATCACTCACCCTTACCAGGTTCAAAGCTACTCACGACATCAAGAAAGAGGTCTCTGCAGACTCCAAGCCGACCACACATCACTCATCCTTACCAGGTTCAAAGCTACTCACGACATCAAGAAAGAGGTCTCTGCAGACTCCAAGCCGACCACACATCACTCACCCTTACCAGGTTCAAAGCTACTCACGACATCAAGAAAGAGGTCTCTGCAGACTCCAAGCCGACCACACATCACTCATCCTTACCAGGTTCAAAGCTACTCACGACATTAAGAAAGAGGTCTCTGCAGACTCCGAGCCCACCACACATCACTCACCCGTACCAGGTTCAAAGCTACTCGCGACATCAAGAAAGAGGTCTCTGTAGACTCCAAGCCGCCCACACATCACTCATTCTTACCAGGTTCAAAGCTACTCGCGACATCAAGAAAGAGGTCTCTGCAGACTCCAAGCCCCCCACCACACATCACTCACCCTTACAAGGTTCAAAGCTACTCGCGACATCAAGAAAGAGGTCTCTGCAGACTCCGAGCCCACCACACATCACTCACCCTTACCAGGTTCAAAGCTACTCACGACATCAAGAAAGAGGTCTCTGCAGACTCCGAGCCCACCACACATCACTCACCCTTACCAGGTTCAAAGCTACTCACGACATCAAGAAAGAGGTCTCTGCAGACTCCAAGCCGCCCACACATCACTCACCCTTACCAGGTTCAAAGCTACTCACGACATCAAGAAAGAGGTCTCTGCAGACTCCAAGCCGACCACACATCACTCATCCTTACCAGGTTCAAAGCTACTCACGACATCAAGAAAGAGGTCTCTGCAGACTCCAAGCCGACCACACATCACTCACCCTTACCAGGTTCAAAGCTACTCACGACATCAAGAAAGAGGTCTCTGCAGACTCCAAGCCGACCACACATCACTCATCCTTACCAGGTTCAAAGCTACTCACGACATCAAGAAAGAGGTCTCTGCAGACTCCGAGCCCACCACACATCACTCATCCTTACCAGGCTCAAAGCTACTCACGACATCAAGAAAGAGGTCTCTGCAGACTCCGAGCCCACCACACATCACTCATCCTTACCAGGCTCAAAGCTACTCGCGACATCAAGAAAGAGGTCTCTGCAGACTCCAAGCCGACCACACAGCACTCACCCTTACCAGGTTCAAAGCTACTCGCGACATCAAGAAAGAGGTCTCGGCAGACTCCAAGCCGCCCACACATCACTCATCCTTACCAGGTTCAAAGCTACTCACGACATCAAGAAAGAGGTCTCTGCAGACTAGGAGCCCACCACACATCACTCATCCTTACCAGGTTCAAAGCTACTCACGACATCAAGAAAGAGGTCTCTGCAGACTCCGAGCCCACCACACATCACTCATCCTTACCAGGTTCAAAGCTACTCGCGACATCAAGAAAGAGGTCTCTGCAGACTCCAAGCCGACCACACATCACTCACCCTTACCAGGTTCAAAGCTACTCACGACATCAAGAAAGAGGTCTCTGCAGACTCCAAGCGGACCACACATCACTCATCCTTACCAGGTTCAAAGCTACTCACGACATTAAGAAAGAGGTCTCTGCAGACTCCGAGCCCACCACACATCACTCATCCTTACCAGGCTCAAAGCTACTCACGACATCAAGAAAGAGGTCTCTGCAGACTCCGAGCCCACCACACATCACTCATCCTTACCAGGCTCAAAGCTACTCGCGACATCAAGAAAGAGGTCTCTGCAGACTCCAAGCCGACCACACAGCACTCACCCTTACCAGGTTCAAAGCTACTCGCGACATCAAGAAAGAGGTCTCTGCAGACTCCAAGCCGCCCACACATCACTCATCCTTACCAGGTTCAAAGCTACTCGCGACATCAAGAAAGAGGTCTCTGCAGACTCCAAGCCCACCACACATCACTCATCCTTACCAGGTTCAAAGCTACTCACGACATCAAGAAAGAGGTCTCTGCAGACTCCAAGCCCACCACACATCACTCATCCTTACCAGGTTCAAAGCTACTCACGACATCAAGAAAGAGGTCTCTGCAGACTCCAAGCCGACCACACATCACTCATCCTTACCAGGTTCAAAGCTACTCACGACATCAAGAAAGAGGTCTCTGCAGACTCCAAGCCCACCACACATCACTCATCCTTACCAGGTTCAAAGCTACTCACGACATCAAGAAAGAGGTCTCTGCAGACTCCAAGCCGACCACACATCACTCATCCTTACCAGGTTCAAAGCTACTCACGACATCAAGAAAGAGGTCTCTGCAGACTCCAAGCCCACCACACATCACTCATCCTTACCAGGTTCAAAGCTACTCACGACATCAAGAAAGAGGTCTCTGCAGACTCCAAGCCCACCACACATCACTCATCCTTACCAGGTTCAAAGCTACTCACGACATCAAGAAAGAGGTCTCTGCAGACTCCAAGCCCACCACACATCACTCATCCTTACCAGGTTCAAAGCTACTCACGACATCAAGAAAGAGGTCTCTGCAGACTCCAAGCCCACCACACATCACTCATCCTTACCAGGTTCAAAGCTACTCACGACATGACACGCGCGCTCCCCGCCAGAGAAATAATCTACAAAGATTATCTACATGCATCCAGCACTGTACTCTTCTTTTCAGATGATTACCTCTACAGGACAGGCCTCACCACCTATGCACCCCTGGACAGGCCTCACCTCCTCTGCACCCCTGGACAGGCCTCACCTCCTCTGACCCCTGGACAGGCCTCACCTCCTCTGCACCCCTGGACAGGCCTCACTTTCTCTGCACCCCTGGAGAGGCCTCCCCTCCTCTGCACCCCTGGACAGGCCTCACCTCCTCTGCACCCCTGGACAGGCCTCACCTCCTCTGACCCCTGGACAGGCCTCACCTCCTCTGCACCCCTGGACAGGCCTCACCTCCTCTGCACCCCTGGACAGGCCTCACCTTGTCTGACCCCTTAACAGGCCTCACCTCCTCTGACCCCTGGACAGGCCTCTCCTCCTTTGGACAGGCCTCGTCGGCTCTGCATCCCTGGACAGGCCTCACCTTCTCTGCACCCCTGGACAGGCCTCACCTTCTCTACACTCCTGGACAGGCCTCACCTTCTCTACACTCCTGGACAGGCCTCACCTCCTCAGCACCCCTGGACAGGCTTCTGCACCCCTGGACAGGCCTCTCATCCTCTGTACCCCTGGAAAGGCCTCACCTCCTATGCACCCCTGGACAATCCTCACCTCCTCTGCCCCCTGCACAGGCCTTTCCTCCTCTGCACCCCTGGACAGGCCTCACCTCCTCTGCACCCCTGGACAGGCCTTGCAATGCTTCTCACAAGAGCTGTCGGTGAAGGATTCTCATTAAGGACAGTGGAGCCCAGAGTTCATTCCACCCCATCCAGCGCCTCTAACTCAGCCCTGAACCTCGGGGCACTATGCACAGGCACCGAAGAGAGATACTGCTCCCCTGGACAGGCCTCTCCTCCTTTGCATTCCTGGACAGGCCTCTCCTTCTCTGCACCCCAGAAAAGGCCTCACCTCCTCTGCACCCCTGGATAGGCCTCTCCTCCCCTGAACGCATGGACAGGCCTCTCCTCCTCTGCACCTGTGGACAGGCCTCACCTCCTCTGCACCTGTGGACAGGCCTCACCTCCTTTGCACTCCCCTGGATAGGCCTCTCCTCCTCTGCCCCCCTGGACTGGCCTCACCTCCTCTGACCCCTGGACAGGCCTGACCTCCTCTGCACCCCTGGACAGGCCTCACCTCCTCTCCACCCCTGGACAAGCCTCACGTCCTTTGCACCCCTGGACAGGCCTCTCCTCCTCTGCCCCCTGGACAGGCCTCACCTCCTCTGCTCCTCCCCTGGACAGGCCTCACCTCCTCTGCAACCCTGGACAGGCCTCTCCTCCTCTGCCCCCCTGGACAGGCCTCACCGCCTCTGCCCCTCCTCTGGACAGGCCTCTCCTCCTCTGCCCCCTGGACAGGCCTCACCTCCTCTGCACCCCTGGACAGGCCTCTCCTCCTCACCTCCTCTGGACAGGCCTCTCCTCCTCTGGACGGCCTCACTTCCTCTGCACCCTTGACAGGCCTCACCTCCTCTGCACCCCTGGACAGGCCTCACCTCCTCTGCACCCCTGGACAGGCCTCACCTCCTCTGCACCCCTGGAGAGGCCTCTCCTCCTCTGGACAGGCCTCTCCTCCTCTCCTCCTCTGGACAGGCCGCTCCTCCTCACCTCCCCTGGACAGGCCTCACCTCCTCTGCACCCCTGGACAGGCCTCACCTCCTTTGCACCCCCTGGACAGGCCTCACCTCCTCTGACCCCTGGACAGGTCTCTCCTCCTCACCTCCTCTGGACAGGCCTCTCGGTGAAGGATTCTCTTTAAGGACAGAGGAGCCCAGAGTTCATTCCTCCCCACCCAGCGCCTCTGACTCCGCCCTGAGCCTCGGGGCGCTATGCACAGGCCCCGAAGAGAGACACTGCTCCCCTGGACCTGCCCAGAGCCCCGGATGCAGCTGCGGCTCGAGGCGCTTTAATCCCAATCCCAGGGTCTCCTCAGCATTGTTCAAACCCTAAATTTAAAGCTCACTCCAGATACGAGGCGGTACACACTTGACAGCTGTCACTCAAAGTGATGGAATGACAAATGTCGTGATTCAGCCCAGGGCCCTGATCCGCTTCAATTAATGATCCATCTCCAAAAAAGTGACCTCTGACCCGGGAGTGCCCTCTCCAGGAGGGGGCAGATCTCTGCTGTGTCATGTGCGGGTGACACTGCACCCACTGCACCCCACTAATGTCTGCCCCTCTGGGGGGGAGGGGTGTCAAACTGTGTGTATCTCTTCTTGTGAATAACTTGTGATAATAAATGTTTAATCCGAGGCGCCTCGACTCCCCCGACCTCGTTCACGCTTTATAAACCTCCTCAAATAAATACAGAATAAAACACCCCCAGGGGGGACAGCTGCTGCCTCTCCTTGGGGGGCCCTGTAGAAGGTTAGGAGGGGCCCCTCTGCTTCTGTATGAGGGAGGGGCCCCTCTGCTTCTGTATGTGGGAGGGGCCCCTCTG
This sequence comes from Lissotriton vulgaris, assembly GCF_964263255.1. Taxonomy (NCBI): domain Eukaryota; kingdom Metazoa; phylum Chordata; class Amphibia; order Caudata; family Salamandridae; genus Lissotriton; species Lissotriton vulgaris. The sequence continues at coordinate 346,571,909 of NC_141686.1, forward strand.
CTTCTGTATGAGGGAGGGGCCCCTCTGCTTCTGTATGAGGAAGGGGGCCCTCTGCTTCTCCTTTAGGGAGGGGCCCTCTGCTTCTGTATGAGAGAGGGGCCCCTCTGCATCTCTATGTGGGAGGGGCCCCTGCTTCTGTATGAGAAGGGGCCCCTTTGCTTCTGTATAAGGGAGGGGCCCCTCTGCGTCTCTATGTGGGAGGGGCCCCTCTGCTTCTGTATGAGGGAGGGGTGGAGTTCTGGACTTTTTGGTTCCGTCCAGAGGTGTCAGGGTACAACACCCAAAGACCCCGGAGTTCCACCTGCCTTGGTGCACAAATGAACAGAAACACGGGCTTCTCGATGGTGGCGTCAAAGACCAAAGGTTTATTACTGCAGGGACACAGAAGTCACAGAATCTACACACGGGCAGAAACTAGGAGCCTGTTCGATTTGTACAAAGTGGGTTGCTCCTTATATACTAAAAATTGTGCTCTAGGCAAATATTTCACATGTCGGTACATTCCCAAACCTTTGTGTCTCTAAACAATAAATATTTGGCGTTACACAAGAATTGTCGATAATATCTGATACCAAACATCACGAAGAGGGGTTCCCACTAGTTCATCACAATCCCCTGTCAATATTGCATTCAGGACCCGGACCGCCTCATCGTAAAGTTCGTTACCTCCCCCTAATAAAGGCCCAGAAGGAAAGGAGCAGAGCCAGGTGCAGAAGATAGAAAAGCGGGATAAGAGATGTTTGTAGGTTGTAAATGGGCAAGGCTACCGGCTTCGGCCGCCTAATCATGATCAGGTACAATGGACAGGAAAACCAGTTCAGGTGGGCTGGCCTCGGGCAGAGGAGGCAGCCTTTGTCGAGTCATGCAACTTCAGCGTGATCTGGTTTAAGGTGCACGTGTCATGTAAGAGGTGAATCTCCGGCTAAGGCTACGTGTCCTTAATCAAAGTGGAGTAAATGAAATGATCAGAGGCTATTGCATATGTGAGGGCAAGGAACCACAATATGGCGGCCACGATCTAAGATGGATGCCGTGTGTATATCAGAAATGTGTCAGTGGAAGGAGTGCTCTTGCTCGTAGCGTAGCGAAAACATTAGGATATACTAAATAGATCATTTGCGGTTCGCTGATACTAATTTTATGTATTTCCGACAAACTTGAAAACACGGGTTCAAGTCGTCACGGAACCGTCACGGAACCTCAGACCCTCCTTTTGCCCTTACATAGGCAATTACTCAATCTATGTCTGAATCTAGTTCTATGCTCATCAGGTCAGTGACATGCTGTTGTATCATCATCCTTTCTCGTGTCTTTTCTCCAAACGCAGGTGGTTTTCTGAGACAAGTCGTAGCACAAAGACTACACCGAGCAGGACCACACTGGATAATCAGACAACATGAGAATAGGAATACTAAGATGACACCAATGACCATTAGAACCTTCCATCCCCACGCTGAGATCAGAGTCCAAAACCACTCCATGAAGGACCAGTTTCCCTTGTCTACATGAATGGAGTCCGAAATCTTGTGCAACTTAGAGATCGCCTCGTAAACTGTTGGAGCATTATTAGAAATAAAGACACAGCAGCTCGATTGGATATTGGAGTTGAGCTTTTACGCTTGCTTTCTCCTAAACTAAGGCGATACTCTGAAGTATTCCAACTTAAATATACTCGTAATTCGTCTCTAGGGTATGATGGAGTATTATTGACGTCCTTGATCATGTCAATAATTCCCTGGACTAAAGCTTTGTTGGCAGAGTTATATTTAGTGGAGCGTGGTGGACGTGGAGGATAGGTCTCAAGGGCATAAGCAAAGATGGTTTGGAAGGCCTGAAATGATCCATTATAGCTGAAAGGCAAAACCAAATATGGAATACCTTTATCCATAGTGTGAGGTATCAAGCCACACACCCAGCAGTCTGTAGTGTTAACTACCAGTTGGTGTTGGTGCAAGAGCTGTACAAAAGTGTTATTAATGAATTCTGAGCGTCGAGCTTGCTCATGTTCAGGAAACGAGTGAAAAGAGTGTATAGAAGAAACAGTAGAAATAGCTGGATCAAGGGGAGGTACTGTAGATACTGGCACAAAAATCAAATTTATGCTAAAGACAATTCCACCCACCAATGTTGCTAAAACAATCAAAAATGTAATGGCACACTGCATCAAGAAACATTTGCTGTGAAAAATTCTATTAAGTTTGTTTCTGCGAACATAAATCACATTCTTTCGTTGCCGCGCAGGAAGTTCCATCTTCTACAATCCGCTCGCGACCACTGATGATGTGTACGTAGATGAAAATGCCTCTGTCAGCCCTGGGAGTTCCCAGTACTAACAGAAAGATCGACCTTGTGTCAGACCCCTGCAAATTCAAACTAGGCACACAGCCACGACCCTACGGCTACCCAGACGGCAAGGCAATTTTAAAAACAATAAACAATAGCAAACTTCCTGGCTGAAGGCAAAAGTTCAAAATATATATAAATATATCAAAATCACAGTATGCAGTTGCCTGCTTTATTAGTCCTTTTTGCGTTTTCTCAAATTGTATTTCTGTTTCGCAGGTATCGTCTGATCGGAAAATAGTGTATCATTAGCAGCTGTTGCAGAGTTTACGCTCGCAGATGGCAAAGTTTCTTCTGATGCTGGAGACAAATGTTCAATGTTCAAAACAGTCTTTTCAGGAGGAGAGTCAAGTTTCAAAGTGTCAGAAATCAAATTGGCATCGCTGAAAGGGACAAATTTTGGAGTTAATTCAGATTCGGAGGCACCAATTCCCTTCTTCACCCAGTCGTCGTAGGGCAGCGGCAGTGGAACACGCTTTACGTGAGAAGCGTGGATCCAGTGCTTGCGACCAGCAACACGTACAGCTGTCCTCGTCGCCAGCAGGATTTGGAAGGGGCCGATGTAGCGAGGCTGAAGATTCTTTGTCCTCGCGAAGTTCCGGACCACCACGTGGTCGCCGGGTTTCAGCTGATGCCCTGGACTCTCCGGAGGTTTTGGCAAAGCATCAAAGACCTGTTGATGAATAAGACTTAATTTAGCAGTCAAGTCATAAAGGTAGTCTATCAACATAGGATATTCAATGGAGCAGAATTGTTTAGGCCTTGGCACACCCCAGACATTTGCCGGGCGGCCAAATACAATCTCATATGGAGAAAGCCCTATTCTAGAATGCACTGTTGCTCTCGTTGATAACAAGGCCAAAGGAAGTGCGTCTGGCCAAGCCAAACCTGTGGATGCTTGTATCTTGGCTATCTTAAGCTTGAGGGTGCCATTATAACCCTCCACTAGACCAGCTGACTGGGGATGGTTCGCACTATGAAATTTTTGTTTCAATCCTAGACCAGCACACACACTCTGCATAACTTTCCCTATAAACTCACTTCCGTTATCTGACCATACAATCCGTGGCATTCCAAACCTAGGGAAATATTCTTTGAGAAGAATTTTGGCAGTTGATAGGGCAGTGTTGTCCTTTAGTGGGTATGCTTCTATCCACCTGGAAAAAGCACAAACTACCACCAGGACGTACTTTAAATTGTTGCAGCGTTCCATGTGAATGAAGTCTAACTGTATTACTTCAAAGGGGCAGGAAGGAGGAGCAAAATGACCAGCTGGAGTTGGAGTTCCCTTGCCAGGATTATGCATCAAGCACACCATACAATTTTTCACCACTCTCTCTGCACACTTACTGATTCCCTCATTCTTCCAGACCGGAGCCAACATCTTACAGATTCCTTTAGAACTTATGTGCGCCACTCCATGCGCCATCGTCACTACTGCAAGCACATATGCATCAGGCAACATCCAACGCTGCTGTTCTGTCAAATCGATCCAACATCCATTCGAGTCCAACTTGCCCGTACTTTCTCTCCATACGCGTTTCTCTTCCTCAGTCGCTTCTTTCTGAATCTCTTTCACACTTTCCATTGTGTCTTCACACATCCCAGACTCAGCAATCCATCTTGCAGACGTAGCAACATACATTCTACTCATCATGTCTCTAGCTGTCTGTTTAGCGGTTTCATCAGCAAAGGCATTTCCCCGACCAACATCATCCGTGATTGCTTTATGAGCACTGCACTTCACAATCGCAACTTCAGTCGGCAAGGTTAGAGATTCCAACAAGTCGTTAACTAGCTGACCATGTTGAATCTTAGTCCCATGGGACGTAATGAAACCCCTTTCTCTCCACAACCGGCCAAAACTATGGGCCACGCCAAATGCGTACTGACTATCTGTAAACACATTCACTCTCTTTCCCTCAGCTAAAACACACGCTCTCGTAAGAGCTATTAACTCTGCAGCTTGGGCAGAATTCTGACTCACTCTTGCAGTCTCCACAATCGTCGTCAAAGTCGTTACCGCATAGGCAGCAGTCACATCACCATTCTCCAATTTAAAACATGACCCGTCCACATACAGCGTACCATCCGGATCGGATAGGGGAGTATCCCTCAAGTCGATACGACCTTTTGTCTCTTCCTCCGTTTTGAAATAACAGTCATGTGGCTCCGAATCACTCGACTCTTGATCAGTCGGCAACAATGTTGCTGGGTTCAATACATTGCATCTTTTGATCTGAATATGACTTGCTAATAATGTCAGCTCGTAACCAGATAATCTCGCACTAGTAAGGTGTTGTGTCTTTGTTCGGTTCATGAGTGTGTCCACTGCATGAGGAACCATGACCACTAGCATATTGTTCATCACCAAACCAGCAGATTGTCGAATGGAAGCTGCAGCTGCCGCTGTAGCCCTCAAACAACTAGGCAATGCTCTAGCTACCGGATCTAATGTTGATGAGAAATACGCACAAGGGCGTTGTTTATCACCAAACTTCTGTGTCAAGACACTCAACGCGCAACCTTCTCTTTCGTGAACGTAGAGCGTGAATGGCTTGCTGTAATCAGGTGTACCCAATACAGGAGCTGAACACAATGCTTTTCGTAATTCAGTAAAACTCTCTTGACATTCATCAGACCATGGCACCGGACTCGGAACATTTTTCCCAGTCAAAGCTACCAATGGCTTCGCTAAAAGTGAAAAATTTGGGATCCATTGCCTACAGTAAGAGGTAATACCTAGAAAGGCACGTACTTCCTTCTGTGTGCGTGGAACACTCATCTGCGTAATTGCTTTTACTCTTTCTGGGGTCAACTTCCTTCCCTCCTTTGACAAGAGGTGACCTAGGTAGGTTACTTCTTGGCAGCAATATTGCATTTTGGAAGGTGACACCTTATGATTCAAATTAGACAAATGATGCAATAGTGAAATCGTAGCCGCTTTGCAAGTTTCCTTGTCATCGGCAGCCACCAAAAGATCGTCTACGTACTGTACTAGGGCAGAACCTGGAGGAAGGACAAAAGAATCCAACTGACTTTTTAAAGCTTGACTGTAAATGGATGGACTTTCACAGTAGCCTTGTGGAGCGCGTTTAAATCTGAAGCTTCGACCTCCTAAACAGAAGCCAAAAATATCTCTGCTTTCCTCGGCTATCGGAATGCTGAAAAAGGCATTCTTCAAGTCGATGACTGAGAACCATGTAGCTGTAGCAGGAATCAATGTTAACAAAGCAGTAATGTCTGGCACTACAGGAAACTGCGGAATTACAATCTTATTAACTTCTCTAAGGTCTATGACAAACCTATAGACTGGAGGCTTTGTAGGATCTGTTCGTTTCAAAATCGGCAATACAGGACTATTACAAACATTTCCTCGCGTTTCTTCAACCACACCTTTCTTAATCAAATCTTGCACAATCAATAAAAGTGCACGCTCACCTTCACTCGATATTTTATACTGGGGAATTCTTGGAAATTTCACATTCGCTTTCAAAGTCACTACATACGGTGGAATTTCTAGGAGACCTACATCATTGGGACCAGTCGCCCAAAGAGAATCAGGGAGTGAACGTAGCTCCGGCGGGAGTGCGTCCATTGACAAGTACATCGGAGAGGTGAGTCTTTTACCCAAAGTAAGCTGTACTCCTTCCGGAGAACAGTACAATGTCGCATATAGTCGCTTTAACAAATCTAAACCAAGCAGATTTTCATTACAACCTGTCGTCAAAATTAAGGGTGCTTTCAAATGACACGGTCCAACAGAAATAGACAAAGGACCAGATATCGGGTTGTACACAGGGGCGCCTGAAAAACCTACGGAAACATTTGTTGAGCCAGACAAAGGTGCGCCAGGGAGTTTCGCATGCATGATAGAACTTTTTGCGGCACCAGTATCCAACAGAAACGGTTCGACTACACCTGATGTTGCTACTGCGACATAAGGCCCACTCTGATCCACTGGAACTGATACTACTCCCTCTCTCTGTCCATGGCTGTCCTAGTACCCATTTTGTTGAAATCCCTCTTCAACTTCACAATAATCCTCAACAAGATATTGCTGAGATCTATTCTGTTGAGCTGACTGTACATTTCGCTGATCAAAGTGATTAGAAGGACGATCATTAGTTTGTGGAGGCATAGCACCTCGTCCTCGTCCTCTAGAATTCTGTACAAAACCACCACGACCTCTCTGAGCTGCTGCCGCATTATTTTGCGCTAAAATCTGACAATCATTTTTATAGTGACCCTCTTTCTTACAGTACGCACACTGATTCCACTGGTATTGAGGCCTGGTCGAATTATAATCTGTCTTTTGATACGAATTCTGTTGCATATTAGTCTGATTCGTGCGAGGCGGATACGCCTGCTGTAAAAGAACTTTAGTTTTTAAATCTTTCGTTTTCTTCTCTGATTTTTCCTTTTCCTCTTTATCCCTATTTTCATAGTACTGTGCAGTCGCAAGTATTTGCGCAGTTGTGGAAACAGCCCACGCACTCTCTGAATCTTTTAATTTATTGCATAATTCAGGTAACAAATTATGCACAAATTTATCGACAAACAATCTCTGTCCTCCTTCAGTGCTCATATCCTGACCACTATGGTCTACAAAAGTCTCTTCGAACCTCGTGAAGAAGTCGGAGACACTTTCGTCTTTCTTCTGCTTGCATGCGGATAATTTATCCCAATTAACACGTAATGCAGGCATCAAAGTCTTCATTAAATCTATTATTCTACCAGGAAGATTAGCAATTAGGGGTTCGGGTTTCGCACCACCTATTTGTTGAGCATCTGCTGCATTGATAGCTGCCCAATCACCACCTAAAGCAGCCTGATGATCCTCTCTACGAATTTTAGCCCACACTGGTTGTGGAACTACATTACCAAACAACATATCAATGTCGGCTAAGTTCATTATACAAGCCTCAACTGTCTGTGTCAATTCCTTGTAATATCCGGCTGGATTCTTACGTGGATCTGGCAAGGCCTGTTTCACTGCTAACACTTCTGCTCGCTTCCATGGAATGTATCCATACTCTTTGGAACTGTGCTGGAGCACCTGCAATACCAGCATTATCATCACGTGGCACTGCTTCGCGCCAGATTGGAGGAACTTCCCTCATAGGATATTGGCGACTTGGCTTCATTTTACCTTTCTCTAAATCTCTCGGAGAACGAAGAGATGGATCATTCCTAAAACTCAAAATGAGTTCCATCGCTTCCTTTATATTATCGCCCACTATCATTCCAGCAGCAAACTCCTTTTGAACCCTAATTAAATCTTCCAAATCTGATTCGACATCGTCTTCTTCTATTTCCTCACGCAACAACGAGCACATCTCGTCAAAGACGTATCGCTGTGTTGGCTCTCCCCATTGCATAAATGTGTCTAACACATCTCTCGTACTATATCTTCTACCCTTCGAAATCCATCTGAGAGCCGTGGAGTCTAAAACTCCCCGTTCCTCAGTACTAGGAAGCTGACTCCGTCTCTGTACAGAGTCAGGAGTAGGAGTCTTAATTAAGGTTTTATATATAGGAGACAGCATATTAGTAACAGAATCAGTAATTCTTCGACGAACAGAAAGTGGAGTTAGTACACTCGCAGACATAGAGAATGCAGTAGAGGTAGGAATAGATGACGAAACAGTAGGAGTATCGAGGAAAATAGCTTCTGGAGCAGTAGGTACAGAGGTAGGTATAAGAGCGGGCAGTGTAGGAAGAGGAGGAGCTGTAGGAACATTTACATTCACCACAGGAAGTATAGGAACTTGATTCTGAGGGACAAGAACACCAGGTTGTCCAGCAACCGGCAATTGAACATCCGGTATAAGTTGGGCCGCAGCACCTTGTGCGTACGGTGGAGGTGAACGTAATAGATAAGACAGCAGAGGATCGTTTTCGGAATCCTCCAGTATCTTAGCCATTTTCGATGGCAAGGCAGGATAGCACTTGTCAATCGCTAAGTTATGCTCTCTAATGGCTACATCTATGGCCTTTTCACACTCGTTAGCCTGCAACTGTTTAGTCGCTTGCTCTAGAGTTAACTCTTCTAGTTCTTTCTGTTCTTTCTTCAACCTTTTCATTTCTCTCTGTTTAGATTCTTTCCGCCAATAACGAAAAGAGTCAAACATTGCCGGCCGGGCTTTCTTCCTAAACAATTTCGCTTCTAAATTGTCGAGAATCTCGGGTTCAAAACTACCATGTAGTGGCCAACTAAGGACACCATCCTTCTTACAATAACGGACCCATATTTCATTATAAGTTATAGGACCCACACCATACTTACAATATAAATCATATAGGGGAGTCCCAATCGGAGGAACCAGACAAGAGTCCTCCAATCGCGAGTCACTGTTGCAACTAAAACAAGACAACATTTTCCGACTTACCATTTTCAGTCTGGAACACAAAACAAACAAAACACGGAACAAATATGTGCACTCGAACCAAGAACTTAGGCCTACCAAAACGAACTGATGTATCGATACCCAAAACTGAACCAAATAGATTATCGTAACTAGAACAACCAATGATAATCTAACAAAACCAAACTAAACCAAGAACCGATCAAGGATTTTTAACAATCCTCACAAAAGTAACCAGCTAGCTATCACTAAATACTTAACTGAGGCACTGAAGACGTCACCAAGGAGAAACCCGTCACGTTTCGCTGTACTAAGGACTGCACCACTTCGGGTCCAAGACAGGGCGACGGTCAAGGCAACGGCCCACTGCAGCCGTCCTGAACGGGAACCCTCGTGGAAGAGAACTTCAGGGCCACTTTTGCGATATGCCGGGATCGATGAAGTGGGGCGCCTCCCTCAGGAATCTTCACACGAAGCTTCTCGAACTCTTCAGGCTTTTGGACCGGTACCGAATGACGTCGCCCCACGTTGGGCGCCAATTGGAGTTCTGGACTTTTTGGTTCCGTCCAGAGGTGTCAGGGTACAACACCCAAAGACCCCGGAGTTCCACCTGCCTTGGTGCACAAATGAACAGAAACACGGGCTTCTCGATGGTGGCGTCAAAGACCAAAGGTTTATTACTGCAGGGACACAGAAGTCACAGAATCTACACACGGGCAGAAACTAGGAGCCTGTTCGATTTGTACAAAGTGGGTTGCTCCTTATATACTAAAAATTGTGCTCTAGGCAAATATTTCACATGTCGGTACATTCCCAAACCTTTGTGTCTCTAAACAATAAATATTTGGCGTTACACAAGAATTGTCGATAATATCTGATACCAAACATCACGAAGAGGGGTTCCCACTAGTTCATCACAATCCCCTGTCAATATTGCATTCAGGACCCGGACCGCCTCATCGTAAAGTTCGTTACCTCCCCCTAATAAAGGCCCAGAAGGAAAGGAGCAGAGCCAGGTGCAGAAGATAGAAAAGCGGGATAAGAGATGTTTGTAGGTTGTAAATGGGCAAGGCTACCGGCTTCGGCCGCCTAATCATGATCAGGTACAATGGACAGGAAAACCAGTTCAGGTGGGCTGGCCTCGGGCAGAGGAGGCAGCCTTTGTCGAGTCATGCAACTTCAGCGTGATCTGGTTTAAGGTGCACGTGTCATGTAAGAGGTGAATCTCCGGCTAAGGCTACGTGTCCTTAATCAAAGTGGAGTAAATGAAATGATCAGAGGCTATTGCATATGTGAGGGCAAGGAACCACAATATGGCGGCCACGATCTAAGATGGATGCCGTGTGTATATCAGAAATGTGTCAGTGGAAGGAGTGCTCTTGCTCGTAGCGTAGCGAAAACATTAGGATATACTAAATAGATCATTTGCGGTTCGCTGATACTAATTTTATGTATTTCCGACAAACTTGAAAACACGGGTTCAAGTCGTCACGGAACCGTCACGGAACCTCAGGGGCCCCTCTGCTTCTGTATGAGGAAGGGGGCCCTCTGCTTCTCCTTTAGGGAGGGGCCCTCTGCTTCTCCTTTAGGGAGGGGCCCTCTGCGTATGTGTGAGGGAGGGGCCCCTCTGCTTCTGTATGAGGGAGGGGCCCTCTGCTTCTCCTTTAGGGAGGGGCCCTCTGCGTATGTGTGAGGGAGGGGCACCTCTGCTTCTCCTTTAGGGAGGGGCCCCTGCTTCTGTATGAGGGAGGGGCCCCTCTGCTTCGGTAGGAGGGAGGGGCCCCTCTGCTACTCCTTCTCCTTTGATAGAGTAGGTGAGAGAGAGGATAGATGGATGGATGAATGAATGGATGGGTGGGTCGACGGGTGGATGAATGGATGGGTGGGTGGATGGATGAACGGACAGACAGACAGACAGACGGATGGTCGGATGGATGGCGGATGGATGGATGGATGGGTGGATGGATGGGTGTGTGGATGGATGGATGGACGGACAGACAGACGGATGGATGGACAGACAGATGGATGGATGGATGGACGGACGGATGGATGGATGGGTGGATGGATGGATTGATGGGTGGACGGAAGTACGGATGGATGGGTGGATGGATGAGTGGATATATGGATGGATGGATGGATGGATGGGTGGATGGATGGATGGATGGATCGATGGGTGGATGGGTGGATGAATGGATCGACGGAAAGAAAGAGGAGAGATAGAGGAAAGATGGAGAAGTAGAGAGGGAGGAGTGAAGGCGAGTGAATGAGAACGGATGGATAAAAAGAGCAAAAGATCGAGGAGGGAGAGGGAGAGGCAGAGGCAGTGCGGGAGGAGAGAGGGAGAGAGAAAGCGATACAAGAGAGGAGAGAGAATGAGAGAGTGATGGATGGGTGGATGGATAGGTGGATGGATGGATGGATGGATGGATGGATGGATGGATGGATGGATGGATGGATGGAGAAATGGATGGAGAAATGGATGGATGGATGGGTGGATGGATGGATGGATGAATGGATGGGTAGATGGATGGATGGATGGATATGTGGATGGATGGATGGGTGGATAGATGGATGGATGAATGGATGGATGAATGTATGGATGGATGAGGGATGGATACATGGATGGATGGTGGATGGATGGATACATGGATCGATGGATGGTGGGTGAATGGATGGGTGGTTGATGGATGGTGGATGGATGGTGGTTGATGGATGGATGGATGGATGGATGGAAAAGGAGAACGAGGGAGAAGAGAATTTTACATGAAGCTTAGCAGGCGAGACGACAGGTGGTTTGGGACCTCGCAGTCTGGAGGGGCCTCTGTGATACACTCCTGGACCCCGAGGCCGCTGTGGCCTCTTCTGATAGTGAGAGCATGGCGGAAGATGGCAATGATGGTCCATAGGCGGCCGGGGGAGGGGCTCCAGTTAGGGGCGTGGCTCGTATGGAGTGCCGCTGTGCGGGCGACTGTCTTCTGATTGGGCTCTCAGAAACCGTGGACTGGATGATTGGCTCTTGATGTACTTCCCCCCGAAATATTCCTGCCATGTGACACGTTTTATAGACTAATAACTGCTGTAGGTTTGTATGATATAAAACTGAAAAATAAAGGTTTAAGAAAGAATACCGCCTCCGAGAGGTAGGACATTGGTTGCTGCACCCGCGGAGAAGTGTCTTCCCAGTAAGTGTACAGAACCGGCATGCGGAGGCGTTTTTGTCTGCGGCATCCAACCCCAGAAACCAGCGCTCTTGAGGTAATATCCTGGTGGCCGCAATCCTGCAGAGGCTTTCGCGTGCGAGGTCTGCGACTTTCTGTTGGAGCGACCCGGAAGTAACTATTCTGGTTCCCGTCTGGAGGATTTTTTGATTAGTGTCGCATTTCTCTTCCTGTGTGTTTTTGAAAGCCAGCGTGTCTCCTCTGTGGACTCCTTCGGGGTGGTCACTCTCGGGGTCCGATCTACAAAGGTAAAGTTAGACCAAAAGTCCAACTTAGACCAAAAGTCCAACTTAGACCAAAAGTCTAACTTAGACCAAAAGTCCAACTTAGACCAAAAGTCCAGCTTAGACCAAAAGTCCAACTTAGACCAAAAGTCTAACTTAGACCAAAAGTCCAACTTAGACCAAAATTCCAACTTAGACCAAAAGTCCAACTTAGACCAAAAGTCTAATTTAGACCAAAAGTCCAACTTAGACCAAAAGTCTAACTTAGACCAAAAGTCTAACTTAGACCAAAAGTCCAACTTAGACCAAAAGTCCCACTTAGACCAAAAGTCTAACTTAGACCAAAAGTCCAACTTAGACCAAAAGTCTAACTTATACCAAAAGTCCAACTTAGACCAAAAGTCTAACTTAGATCAAAAGTCCAACTTACATCAAAAGTCCAACTTAGACTAAAAGTTCAACTTAGACCAAAAGTCCAATTTAGACCAAAAGTCTAACTTAGACCAAAAGTCCAACTTAGACTAAAAGTTCAACTTAGACCAAAAGTCTAACTTAGATCAAAAGTCCAACTTAGATCAAAAGTCCAACTTAGACCAAAAGTCTAACTTAGACCAAAAGTCCAACTTAGACTAAAAGTTCAACTTAGACCAAAAGTCTAACTTAGACCAAAAGTCCAGCTTAGACCAAAAGTCCAGCTTAGACCAAAAGTCCAACTTAGACCAAAAGTCCAATTGAGACCAAAAGTCCAACTTAGACCAAAAGTCCAACTTAGACCAAAAGTCCAACTTAGACCAAAAGTCCTACTTAGACCAAAAGTCCAACTTTCCTACTTTCCGTCATTTACAAAGGTACTTACGAGTAGAATCTTTACGCCTGTAGGGGTTTCACACTCGGGTAGCACCTCCGCACTCGGACGGAAGGTCTGCCCTTGAGGGTGAGAAAGTGTCATTACATACCCTGCAGATAATCAATGCCACCCGCAACCCACGCACTGCAAGCCACATAAAAGCGGCACACACCCAAGGCTCTGCTTCTTCAAACACATTCTTGACCTGGCTGCCTTGCTTCTTCGTACCCTCGTCAAGTGCCGGTATGTTGAGCGTAAGGAGAAGACAGAAGGCAGTGCTATGGCAGCCGTTGGCTAATGCCGTCAGTGCATTGGGGGAGGATGTCCGGTTTGTCACCGACTTCAAATAGAAGTGGCAGGATGAGAGGAGACAGGTTTTTGGACTTGGCCCTTCTGGCAGGTTCACCCCTAAACTTTTTGCTTATGAATGTGACTTGGCGTTAGTGATTTCTGGCTGTGGCGCACTTTCCCACTGTGTCCCAGGGTAAAGTGCGTGGATGTAGTGAGGTTGGCCTGCCCTCCCATAGGAATGCATGGGGAATGTATGTGTACATGTTAGTTCCTGATGCGTGGGGAGTGCAAGTGCGAGTTTGGTATGTGCTGACTCATGTGATTAAATGCTGCGCGATGATGTGTGCGGCGTTATTGTGTCTAGTGTGGATGTGCCACTTCTAGAAGTTGGCCTGTCTGTGCAGTGAATGTGCTGGCTTGTGATTGGCTGGAGCTGGCTGGTGTGCCAGGCTGCTAGAGTCAGGATGGGTCTGCCCCGGTGGTGAGTGGAGAGATCTGCATGACTGATGTGAGGGAGGAGTGCACCTGGGACCTGAATAGGGCTGGGCTTTCCCCACACAATGCTGGCTCCAGACCCTGTGGTGTGTCTGATGTCCCTGACCCATCCTGTGAATAGAGAGAGGGGCTGAGCAAAACAAAGTGCTCAGGAACCAGTTGTATCTGGTTCGCCCCTTTCCTGCCTCTTTAGACAAAGGAATTGTGTGTGTATTAAAAGAGGCTGTGACCTCTTGTAAAATGTTCTTGTTTTTCCTGACTAGAATCTACCAGGGGCGTGCTGCTGCTGGGGCCCAGGGGAAGGCTTGCCTCCTTGAGCCCTGCCCAGCCCCTAGATGCCCTGACCATGGACGATGGAGGATTTCTGGGGACCCTGCTACTGGCTTAATGAGTCCCTAGACCTTAGAGAGACTTTGGGGCTGTGGGCCGCCCCAACGTTGTTACCGGGTCTCCGATTACTCCTAAGATGGGGCACACCTTGTTTAAAGGCCCGTGTCCCTCCCAACGCTCCACAGTATTTTTGGGGCCTGATGATTTTAGGAGTCCGATTGGCTCCCCCATTTTCCGCCCCCTTTTCTCCCGAGCCTGAGAGGATCCCAGGGGGCACAGTCATTTTAAAAAGGCCCCAGTGGGGGTCCCGAGGGCCAGAGAGGAGCCCGAGCAGAGCCTCGGTGGCTCCAACATGTGGGGGCATTGTTTTTGTTCAGAGTCTGCGAGGTCCCACGTGATTTGGGCCGCAGCATTGTTCCCAGAGCCTAGAGGGCTCTAAAAGTGCGCCACATGTAATCCCAGAGCCAGATGGCTCAGTTTGGCCCAGTGTTTGTTCCTAGGGCTAGTGAAAGCCCCTGTCACAGTTTGATCCACAGCTGCCCAGCAAGTAGTGGGCAGCTGCACCGTTTAGGTTTTGCTTTCTAGGGACTTGTTCTTGGGACTCAGGAGTGAGTTGCACTCCTTCATCCCTCCCTTGGCCTTCCCCAGCTGCACAGCACTTAGTGCCAGCTGCAGCGTTTAGGCCCCGTTCTGTCCCTGTCCTCAGCTGCCCAGCAAGTAGTGGCAGCTGCTACGTTTAGGTTCTGGCGAAGTGACGCTACCTGGACTTTGATGTGAGTTATGTACTATTATGATTTCTGCGCTAAATGTGATTTATGGGATATTATGATTTATGCGCTGATGCTTTGGGTGTTAGGAAATTTACTGTGTGTAGTATGTTTTGTGCACCCTGTTTTCTGACACCGCTGAATGTGTTTTTATGCGTCATGTGTCTTCCCTACACCGCTGAATGTGTTTTTATGCGTCATGTGTTTTCCCTACACCTCTGAATGTGTTTTTATGCGTCATGTGTTTTCCCTACACCTCTGAATGTGTTTTTATGCGTCATGTGTTTTCCCTACACCTCTGAATGTGTTTTTATGCATCATGTGTGAAGCTTCTGCTTGTTCTATGTTCTAAGTGTTATTCGTACAAAGTGCTATTTCTACCAAGTGCTAGTTCTAAAAGTGCATATTCCTGACAGTGGCCCATGTGGCACTGTCCCATGTGTATAATCCCTTTTAAATTCTGCCGGTGCCTCTGGCACATTGTAAAGTGGTGTTTACTATCTAATGTGTTTTGTAATACAAAGGCTATTTTTACATATACCTTGTGTGGAGTTCCTTTTGTGGGGGGCTTGGGATGTTGTTGCTGGTGTGCGCAGATGCTTCACACATCACCTCTGAGATAAGCCTGACTGCTCGTGCCAAGCTACCAAAAGGGTGAGCAGGGGTTGTCTTGGCGGGTGACTTCCTTACCCTGACTTAGAATGGTGGTTTCTGCCTGGCTTTGGCGCAAGCCTTAGCCAATCAGAAATCCCATTTCTAACAAAGGTGAAGGAGAGGTTCACCAGGAGAGGTGGCCAGAGCGCTCCCTGGTGGGCAAACTGGAACCCATCTCTGTCTGGCTCCACTTGAGAAGGACGCCCTCTCCACCATGCACCCCCAAGGCTGCATGTGCTGCCTGTGACTGATGCCTTGTTCCAGTCTAAGGTAAGAAGTGATGGGTAAACAACGGACCCAATTCACAAAGATCCTTTGAACTCTCGCCAGAAACTCTGCAGTGAGGAGCTGCAGTGCAAAGATTCATCCACGACTCCGGGCGCTCTTTGTGAATCGGACAAAAGGACTTTATTAGAAAAATGTTTAATAGGAAGTGCAGATGTGACTATGAGCTTTCCCTGGGGGCCCAATAAATCCAGCTCTGTTCTGCAGAGTCTTGCTCTCGTGACCTTGAATAAATCTTAAGCAGATCGTTTTAAATAAGGTTTATCTTCAATTCCTTTTTGATGTCAGTGAGGTATTGGAGTCTATTACTTACATTTTGTAGAGAAATGTCTTTATGTTTCATGCAACATCCATAAAAAAGTTTCTTTAAGATCAAAACAGGACCGAACATATGCGAACTGGGAGGGTGCCACAAAGATTATTTTCAGTAATATTAGTGAGCTGCTGCTGTGCATTATTGAAAACAGACGTCACGATCCCTGGATATTAGATGTAAACACATTTCGACTTTGAACGAGTGTGCTGTGCACGGTCAGTGACCAAAGAGGCCAAGAAAGAGATGAAATTCAATCGAAAATTCAAAGCTGGCCCAGACAAGGGCCCCCAAAATACACTTGTGCCGGGCTCCAAAAATCCTCAAGATGTCCCAGCATAAGAGTATACTACCGCACAACATGTTGGCTAATGAAAGTATGACCCAACATTATAATTGAACTTTTAACGTATATACCTACTTGCTTATATTTTATTATCTAAAGAGAAGAAGCGCTAACTGTGTTGAACATGTTTTCTTATGTCTAATACGTATAGATTAATACACATCATGTGTATTGTAATATGCATAAGTTTGTGTCATTACAGCTGCTGTCCGGAGCACCTCAGTGTTAGAAACGGGGTTGTTGGCTGACATGGGTGGGAGCCCTGATCAAGCAGTAACCACAACTCTACTCAGGGTGAGGCACAAGCAAACCCCATATCCACCTGTGCCCAACCCTCGGTGAGCTTGTCGCAGGGCACTCAGGCTTGACTGAAGAGGCAATGTGTAAAGTCTTTGTGCAACACTTAAAACAGTGAAACGGTGGAAACACCACAAAAAGATCCCACACCAGGGTTAGAAACATAGTAGATTTTAGTAAAGAAAAAATCCAATCGGGGAAACCCTAGATAATGAATTTTAAAGTTTTAGAGTAAAATAGCGCAAAAAAGCACCAAACGCCAACAAGGTATATCTGGTCACACCACGCCTGGACAAAGGCACGAGTTCAGGCCGTCCGTGATGGAGCATAGGCCAGCTACAGGCACCCAGTTAGGCTGCTCAACTGTGGGCCAGGTGTATCAACCTTGCATTTTGCTTAGTCCCTAATAGCGAATTTTACTGATTCGCTATTAATGACTCGCAAAATGCAATGTATGTAGGATTCACATTTCAAATAGTGATTCCTACGTATTCCATTTTTTCGACTCGCAAATCCAACAAGATTCCTTGGCTGGCCTATTTGGCCAGGGCATTTTCAGACCTAGGCCGTCTGGAGCTTTTCACCTCCCCAGAGAATATTAGGATTCAAGATCTTGACCTTGTGAAAAAGTCTTTTATGGGAAGGAAGGAAGCATGCCGCGAAGAACGCGAATTGGTAAAACCGGCAGTGAGGGATCATTGCCTATTGGTTAACTCGCCATCACTTGCACCCTACCTTGGTTTTGTCACAATCCTCTTCCATAGGTTTCTTTTAACCAAATTTAGATTTAATTTGTTGCATTTTTATTTAGGTTCCTTTAATAATTGGCAGAAGCCAGAACTAGCCCCGCCCTGCAGCTGCGACCAGTTTTCAGTGCAAGATACAATGCATTTTGTTATGTTTTGTGGGTTGTATTTAGAGCCAAGGAAAAAAATGTTGTTGCCTATTCTTAAAGAAGCCGGCTTCACTCAGGTGAGACCGGCTCTGCTCTTTTTACAATTACTGCCTAATCCCCACATTACTTTTTGCATTGCTAACTTTCTGGTAGCCGCCTCAAGGGCGAAAGCTGTCTGTCAAGATTAGTTATCTATGTCAAACAACTTTTTTAATTGTTTGTCACATTTTTAAAATTTGTTGTTAACATTCAATGTTTTGTGTAAATAGGAAAAATTTTGTATGAAATGTATTTTATCCTTTTTCTCTCTTTGTATGGTTTTTAAATAAGCCGAATAAAGATATTTTGACTGACTGACTCGCAAATTGCAAGTCGCAAATAAGGAATGGCTTCCCATTCATTTCCATGAGCCAGGAGGCCCATAGAAATGAATGGGGATTGCACGCGCGATTTGCGAGTACCCAATAGGTACTCACAAATAGCGCAAGCAATTTCAAGGGTGCAAGGGTTCCAAAAGGACTCCTTGTTGTACCCCTGAAAAATGCATGTGTGCACATGTGGCGCACATACATACCTTAAAGGCATGTATGTGCACCACATGTCACTTCAAAAAATTAAAAAAAGTGATTACTTCAGAAAACTTGAAGTTGGTGGTAATTTGCGATTCCTTAAGGAGATATTCACAATTTGCGAGGCCTACATGAATGGCATTTAGGTAAACGCAAATCATTGTGATTATCCATATTGCAAATTCAAAATGCTTGATACATTGCAAAACGCTTCTGCAATTCTGCGAATCGGCTCGTTTGCGATCGCATCTGGCCCTAAGTACCTTAAATCCTGGTTGTGGAGTGTTGCATGGATCCGAAACATAGAAGTGGCACTCAGCTGAACTGATGCGTTGGTTCTGAGATGCAGCGAGGCTGCGGTCCAACATCATGTTACATCGTCATTGAGGATGTCATCGCCAGGGCTTGAGAAGCGAAGTTCAGGCATCAAGGATGGAGCGCGGAGCTGACAATGCATTTGTTCCGAAGAGTTACAAGACTGCAATGCGGAGGCCAACGTCGTCATCGAGCTGCCATCAATGAGAGATGCGGAGCCTGGGCTGAGGATCTGCCGTGCCATTGTTGCCAAAGATGCGAAAGCGATGCAGACCTTCTATGCCAGGCCCAGTCCACGCAGCGGTGGCGATACATGGGTGCTGCTCGAGGATACGCTCCTTAGCCAAGGAAATACATCAGTCTGGCGCAAGAAGGGCCGCTCAGCTGAGGAGATGTAGCAGTCCAGAATAGTGGCAGTCCTTTCGGCAGCACAGCAGTTCTTCTTCCTGGCAGAGTATCCACCTTTTCAGAAGCGTACTGAAGTCGTCATGTCGGAGGCCCTTTGTTAGATTTGGGGGTCTCTGGTTGGCACAGGTAGGGACTTGTGACAAGCAGGTACCTTCTCCTCTAGTCAGGATCAGGGGTTTACCCTCTTAAAATAACCCCTGCTCACCCTCTAGGTAGCTTGGCGTGAGCAGACAAGACTTATTCTCAGAGACGTTATAGGTTAAGCATTTGAAAACACACACACAGTAACCATGTGACAACACAACAAATAGACACCACACTGGGAATATATCAAAAATATGTATCTTTTATCTATGTTATGTTATGATTAGCGCTCCCGGTTTTATGGTATTTATTTTTTTGCCATTTCCGTCTGTATTTATCCATATTTATTTTTTGGGCATTTTATCTGTATTTATCCACATTTATTTTTACGACAAGCAGAAGGCAACGCTGCAGCTAGTATTTTTCCACATTTATTTAAATTGACAATGCACACATGCACTCAGTTGTTATTGGTCAACACAATACATTCATCGGAAAACTTTGCCATTCGCAGAATGTCCCAAATACGCTTAAAAGTGCTATCACAAGCCATTTGTCTCAGAGCCTTGCAGTTTCTGTCATCGGCAGGAGTGCTACATCCTCTCCCCCACTGAACACCATTCTGCCCCACTGAAAGAAACTCACACTCACTTCAGCTACAACCCAATCGTGTCCCGCTATAAACACCTAGAAGCAACTCAATTCAAACTATGCACTAGACAAGAGTAATTTGCTGCCTGAAAAAAGTAACAACATTCAGGCAAAAATAAACACTCATAGGGAATACAACTTAAAGCTTTTACACTCATTATTCAGAAAGCTAAGGACATGAAAAGAAAAGTAGTGCTTGACTGGCAAACTCTGTAAGGTGGCTCTAATGTGTTTGGGTCTGAATAAAACCAATCTGGCCACTTTTGCAACCACTCTGTCTTGTTTTATTTAGTTATATATTTATTGTTCTTATTTTTAAACCCATTTTCTTTCCTCCTAAGGCCGCGTTTTGGAATAGTTTTATTTGAGAATGTTGGGTTTGCACAACAAAGAACTGGGGTCTAGACACCTTGCATGGAAAATCGTCACTGCATTCTAACCTCTGATGGTGTATGTGGGGAGCTTGAATCGGTGAGAGCGGTAGGTGAGGAATGGAGGATGGGCCTCAAATTAGCATCTGTATGATATGCTTAGCTCCTCCTCCGTTAGAGGTGGTGCATAACCGACCAGCCAACAGCTTTACCAACATCTCTGGTGTACACAAGCAGTGGCATGAAGCTAGTCATGAGACGTGCCAGATGCAACAAGTTCAGTAAGTAGGTGACTAATGGATTCACCATAGATGTGTGTGTCTCAGGTCTGAATCCTAATGAGTCTTCGCAGCCTTCTTTCCTTCTAAAGTAAATAAAAGCGATACCACTTACGTAGTAGGCCAACAGTAGCACCACTTTATCATTCTTTAACCATCTGAATTATGGTCAAACGCAGGGCATGATGAAAGGTGGGGGGGGGGGGTACCTGGGAACCCGAATTTCCCAACTTGATTGGTGGTGAACTCTTTTTGTATAATGTTTCTAATATTAATTAGTGTTAGCATGTGATTTAAGGACACATCTTCAAAGTGCAAAACTTAGGGGAGTTCATTGACTATGTCAGTGTGTGAAGCAAGGTGTGCTTTGCGCAACAGAGGGGGTCTGATGTCATGGTGAGCCTTTGGTTAATGGGGCAGCGGAGTTGCAAAGGTGGGTGATTGTAACAGGGTCGGGAAGGGAGGCCTTGAGGACTGGCGGACCCCTGACCCTAACTCCCTTCCTTCCCCGCAGACTGACTCTCCAAGGGCAGAATGGGAAAGCCTTCTGGAACGGGACGGTGAATATGACCCCGGTGCCTTTAACTGGGCGTATGACGACCTAGACGAGACTCCGCCCCTTGCTGACGTCGGAGGTTCCAGATTGGTGAAAGGGCAGGAAGTCCTGTATGCGTGTTGTGACATCACCCCAGAGGTCGGAGAAGGAAGCGGAGAAGAGGAACCGAAGGTGAAGCGAGGAGAAGACGGAGAGGACGAGAGAAACGAGAGCGGAGGAGAGCCAGGAGGCCAATGACCCCGTGAACCTCCGTGCCACACACCCGAGGGAGGAGTGTGGCTTTCTCAGGTACGGCGGCGTTGGGCAACCTGGGTGGGGAAAAAGAGCACCCCTTTGTAAATATTGTAGATTCCCCTGTGTGTGACTTTCCTGTGTTCTTTCCCATACCCTCCACCCCTCCTGAACCATCCCACGTTCCTCACGACACTCCTCCTACCTGAGCACGAGCACGTTCGTCTTGTACATACCACTGGTGCTCCCTCACAACCACTCGGTCCCAAATCGGGTAAGCCGGTAACAGGCAACAAACTAACGGCTTCCCTCTGTTGGTCTCTTTTCCCTCGCGGTCCGGAGACGGCGAACCGGAGTGGGAGGAGAAGACATCTGCCAGGAGCCACCTCGGCCAAAAGACTCCGCCACCACGGACAATCTGGATTTCGCAAGAGAGAGACTCACCTTTCGAATCCGGCGAACCCTGAAAATAAAACCCAGTTTGAAGAAATACTCTGGTCTTCAGCCTGTTACTGTTACCGCGCCCATTTCCACCTCCCCTCCCACGCCCACAGTGATCCATCCGGATTCCTCAACTGGCAGATAGTATTGAACCAATTTGGGTATCCTAGCTGGCGCCAGTGAAAAAAGCTAACCATGTCCTGGTACAATTTTCCGACACCGGGACATATTGGGCGCAGCACATTAAGGGAGTGAGGGAGACCTCTTGTTTTCAACTCCAGCGGCCTCAATGCAGATGCCAGTTCTTTTGGTTTCATTTTGGATGAGAAAAAGTAGGAACCTAACACCTGGATGCGATGCCATTGAAGAAACAAAGTCCAGAACTGAACAGGGAAGTTGTCTTACAAGATCCCTCTGCTGCCTTTGTTCTCGTTTTGCAGTTACCATGACGTCATCACCCCATATCACTTATAAAGATGGACAGCTAGACAGACATATGCGTCCTAGATGATGTTGGATATAAAGCTGAGTGTGGGTATAGTGGAAATGCATCATTTTCGCTGCTTAAAATCATCAGGCCTTGCGCACTCCTTAACCCCTTCGAGGCTAATGACGAGCTGGCCTCGTCATGGCGCTTACCTGCCGTGCGCGGATGACAAGGCCAGCTCGTCATAAAACAATAAAAAAGAAGAAAACCCAGCGCAGGACGGGAAAACGCCTAGCAGCCATGGGGTTAAACATTCATGAAGAGGGCAGGTTTTTGGCTTCTTCTTTGCGTAGGCTGAAGTAAATATTGGGAACCTTAATACAATATCCTCTTCCAGCTTATTGTAAAGCCTTCCAGCGCAGCCCGGGCTGAAATACAAGAATTGGTTTTTTTTCCCTCCGCTGCCCACTCCCCCCTGTCCACCCAGGCATGTCTGAGAGTGAGATCGCCGCCCGAGACACGGGAAGGGAGGGGGCTGACTGCGGTGTGTGTGAGAGGGATTCACCTCAGAGGTGGGGCGCTGAGAGCAATGCAGCCGCGGATCATCTGGGAGCTCAGGGCACTGTGCCTCCTGCCAGGACCCCCAACGTGCAGGTACTTACTGAGCGCTAACACAATTAACAGGAGCAGCAGGCGTTGTGAGAGTGAGATGGAGGGGGGCTGCACACAACACAATCCGAAGAGCTGAATGGGACAAACAGCAGCAGCACCAGAGTGAATTATTTAGAAGTGGCCAATGTGATTACGCTGGAATCTGTGTGCCTCGGGCTCAGCTCTATGCGCTACCTTCCGATTCCTGCTTTTGCCACCCCGCCCCAAACTGCATACGCCACTGACTCCAGCCCAAGCCCCCCCACTCCCCGTACTTGCCTTTCTTTTGGAAATGGCTGGCCACGCTCACTCGACCGGCGTAGTGGAGCCCCAGGCAGGCCCGGCTCCAGGAATTTTTATTTGGGTGGGACAAGGGTGCATTTGGGTGGGCCACTGGGGCTCGATTTGTCGCATATATTTCTGGGCAGGCCTACTTCGCGGCCCTCCTTTATCTCTTCTTAGTCTTACAAGGCCCAGCAAAACGCACTCTTTTCCAAATTCCTTTCTAAATGTCATCACTCTCAAAAAGTGTTTTTTCCATGTAATGTTCCTTTGATGGGAAGAGGAGGTTTCTGAGGTGGGAGGATCAGGCAAGTGACACTTCTCGGGCTCCCCCTGTGCGAGCCTTCATGGAGAATCCCTCTTCATTACTACCTCCACCTGACCATGGACTCTGCAACACACTCCCTTACAGGCTTGGATATCCACTACTCCTCTCCAGTGCACCTTATCTCACAGCCGACCTCGGGCCCCAGCCCCATATCAGGCACCATCGGGCTCCACTTTCATTTTGCCCAGTAAAAACATTAGTAAAATCACCTTCAAACTTAAAACATTGAATATAGCAGTAAAGTGGAGAAGTGTGGCTCACTGGTTAGAGGAGGCAGACCTGGAAGCAGAGGTCAGCCCGGGACCAGGGTTCAATTCCCGGCTCGGTGGGGTCTTGAGTCCTAAAAAAAAATGTCCATGGACTCGACAATTCTTGCTCGGGTGCCTACTCGATTCACGGGTTCACACTCTGCGACTGTGAGCAATAGCTTGCTTAATCTCCACAACGGCCCCTCGCGGCGGGATGCCTGGCTTTCACCTTGCGGATACCCTGCCGGGGTTATCTCACAGGGGAATACTAGGATGGGTTCCCTAAGCAAGCGCTTAGAAACTGCTTGGTAATTTGCGCTATATAAATTCCTGTACATTTACATTTACAAATATAATTAGCACACACTTTAATGTATGTTCCACAGTGGCACTTATGACCCGGCTGCTAATTAAATAAACAAAAAACGAAAGGCCATGACTGATGCAAAAGTCTTTTTTGGCACCGTACCATTAACCTCTTTTTCCGTAAATACCTTTACTACTACCTTCCAACAGTGCCCCTCATCCCTCCATTACCGACCCTATTGACCTCCTCCTCGGATTTCCTCACACCACAAGTGCCGCTCATATCCCCCATAGCCCCTCCCCTTCATGACCTCCTCCTCAAAGACCAGTACCCCTTATCTCTGTAGCCCCTCCCCCTCATGACCTCCTCATCTGACTCCCTCGCTACCACCCCCACCAGTGCCCTTCATCTCTCCCTAGCTCCACCACCCCATGACCTCTTCCTCAGATTCCCTCACTGTCATCCTCTACCAGTGCCCCTCATCGCTCCTTAGCCCCTCCCACTACCTCCTCCTCGGATTCCCTCACTGCCACCCTCCAACAGAGCCATCCCCTCATCTTTACGTAGCACTTCTCTCATATGCATTTCATTTGTTGTATAGCGCTACTCATATCAGTGTAGTGTGTCAGTAATTTACATCACACACACATTATACAGAGACAATGAATCATACAAGTATGTAAATCAGTCTACAGGGAATGTTACTTAAGTAAATGAGGTTTACAAGGTGTATGAATCACGTCATCCATACTGGTGGGCAGTATATTTTAAAAGGGTTTGATATGGGGAAAACTTAGGATTTAAAGAGTATTCCATGGGGGTCAGCTTTACTGATAAAAATGTACATCTGCCCAAACATACTCATTTTAGCAACATTAGAATTTATTTTGTCTTAAAACTTAATAAAATCTTTCTGAACTTAAGAATAATGAAAGACTGAGTAAGTTCTAACTATATCACAAAACAAAAAAAGCGAAGTTTTAACTATACCATTCATGTTTGTAGGCAACTCTTTGGTGACAGTTCATTGGTCACCGTCCTATGTTAGGATTGTAACTTCTGAACTGCAAGTAACACAAGGACCTCTGTGACAAAGGCAGTAACCCACTGAGCTATCCACATAAAATTCAGTTCATCTGCATTTAAAAACTACTAACAGACAATTGATTGCTCTCCAGCAGGATCTTTAATCACCAGCGGTATCTGGGCATTTTGTATCGTTTTATTGTTGTCCTGCATTGGCCACAATATTGATAAAAACTTTTAAATGAAGCACACGAAGTATGTGTCCTGCTGGGCCTGTGCAGATTTTAAAAAGAAAAAAATGTAGTAAAACATTCTCTTACCTACTCGATTAGTCAAACGTTGTGTCACAGCCTTTGTGATAAGCCACTGCAGGGTTAGGAAAGGTGACTAAGAATAAACAAACTTCTTTTCTCCTGCGCCGCATAGAAAAATAAATAACGCAGCAGAACAGTAGATAAAGGTTACCAAAGGTTACCGTTGTCAAAGAAAGGATTTGTCACCTTTCACCATACAGAGATGAAGGGGTGAAAAAATAAACAAAGCCTCATTAACATGTTAATGGTCTTTAAAGACCTGTTAAGTACTCGGGTGGGGGGCTATGATAATCTCTAATACTGTCTCTGCGTGCGCGCCCGGGAATCTGTCTCGGCCCGGGCTGACAGACACGACCTGTGCGTTGCACGCCTGCCTTCAAGCCCTCACTGCCAGGGCCAAGGCTCCTCTTTGGGTGGGACAGGCTCATGTTTGGGTGGGCCTGGCCCACCCGGCCCACCCTCTAGAACCGGGCCTGGCCCCAGGCATGGCTGGGGCAGCTAACAAAAGGCCAGAAAAACTAAAGCTGGCGTTTCACTTTACTGAAGGCAGCCACAGCCCTTGAAACAGCAGGAGGGCGTGACGAGGCAACTTTGCTGAAGCAAAGCAGCGCGCAAAATGTGCTAGTATTTTCCCGTTTTTACATATAAATACAGACAAAGGAAAACATGTTTTCCGTCTGTATTTATATGTAAAAATTCGTTTAAATGGAAAACCAGGAGCCCTAGTTATGATTTTGTTAAGCGCGCAGCTGCCCCAACTAAGGGGCGTCCCGGCGCTGTCAGTGTAATTGTACAAGGTAGCAGATGCAGCCCAAGGTAACAGAGTCCCTAAGTCAGTGGAAAAAGAAAGGTCTTAATGGCTTTCTGGAAAATCAATATGTCCTCTATACCACGAATGAAGACTGGCAAAGAATTCCACAATTTAGCTGCCAAGAGCCGAAATGAACAGCCCCCGGCACGGCATAGTTTAGTACTTGGTATAGTTACCAGATGTTGACCCAAAGAGCGCAAGCTACGTTGGGGAATGTATGGGGTAAGAAGAGGGCGGAGTAGCTCAGGGCTGGTACCTTTTAGGATTTTAAACGCAATACAGAGTTTTAAACTGGATTCTTACTTCGATCGGTAGCCAGTGTAAGGCTCTGATTGTGGTTCTGGCAGAACATCTATGTGGGAGTCCCACCAGTGCACGGGCTGCCGAGTTTTGGACTCGTTGGAGTCATAAAATCTCGGCTTTGTTTGCGCCTAGAAGAAGAACGCTCGGATAGTCCAAGTGCGATAAAATCGTAGCCTGGACAATGAGCTGCCGGACTGGCGCATTAAAAAACCTCAGGATAGGATGGAGACCTCTCAACAAGCCCACACAAGTCGCTGCCACCTTCTTCGTGTGGGTCTGAAAGTTGAGACCCGCGTCCATCCAAACTCCCAAGTTCTTAACCACTGGCTTGGATGTTGGCATGGTGCCCAGCGAGGCCGGCCACCAGTGCTCATTCCAGAGGGAGATGTTTTTCCCTACCAGCATCACTTCCGTTTTACTGGCATTTAGTTGTAAACAGTTGTTAGCCATCCACTGAGCAACTGTAGCCATCCCATCTCTAAACCTCGTGGCTGATATGGAAGGTCCGTCTGCTAAGGTAATAACCAGCTGAGTATCGTCAGCGTACGATACCAGCGTTAGGGCCCAATCTCTTGCCACTACCGCAAGCGGTTATACATAAAGATTGAACAAAGTCGGGCTCAACGCAGAGCCCTGCGGAACCCCTTGGCCAATGGAATGGGATTGAGATAAGAATGGCGGAGCCGAAACCCGGAAGGATCTGTCAGACAGGAATGCACAAAACCATTCCAAGGCCCGTCCCGTAATCCCTATTACCTCCAGGCGATACACCAAGATGTCATGAGACACCGTATCAAAGGCAGCGCTAAGATCTATAATATAAGCGCTGCACTTTGACCGGCGTCAAGAATCGTTCTTAAATGCTCAGTGGTGGTTAACAAGGCAGACTCGGTACTGTGACCCGATCTAAAGCCATTTTGCGACGGGTCCAGGATGTTGTTAAGGGTCATGTGCCGAGATAGCACCTCGTTCACATGTGCCTCTGCCAGTTTAGCGACCCACAGAAGCAAGGAAATCGGCCTGAAGCTGTCTGGAGAGGATGGATCCAGTGTGGGTTTTTTAATAATAGGAGAGACCCAAGCCTGTTTCCAGGCCAAGGGTACTCTGGCCGGGGCGAAAGATAGATTAAGTATATGGCCTAACGGCTGCTGGACAAGCTCCATAGATTCCATAAATTGCGCCGGCCTCATGGGGTCTGATGGAGATCCCGATTTGACCTTATTACAGAGTTTCACGAGTTCCTCACAAGAAATCTCGGGTATAGCAGTCAAGGTAGAGACCCCCTCACAGACCGTGACAGACCTCGGGACAGAGGAGAGCTGTGGGAATGTATCATAAATTTTCTGCACTTTATTTATAAAGAAAGAAGCAAGCTCCTCACAGTGCTGTGCCGATTTTACATAGGAGCCCGAAACTTTGCTGTTCTTCAGCTCCTGGACACTCTTGAAAATGCATTTCGGGGGGTTGGAACTATCCCTAATTTCTTCAGCATAAAACTTGGCACGTGTGGAGCAGATCATTTTGTGGTAGTATTTTAGTTTGGCCTAAGACTTAGCACAAGACCAAGATAATGACAAAAATAATCCAAGATACTGTTAGCAATGCAGTTCTTGTTTAAACTGCGTAGTTGAAAGTTCTGTGCACTTCGCACTGTCTGTGCGGCTCTCCCGGGGATGAAATGTGCCTAGAAAGAGTCTAATAGGCGCAGCGGACGCTCCGGTCCGGTGTGCACACAAATGCAGTGCGAGTCTCACAGTACCTTAGATCGTTGTGTCCGACACAGACAATGCGTGTAAAATTGAAGGCGAACCAGAAGCGTTGTTGGCCCCTCTTTGGTGCGAGCCCTGGCTCGTTGCAGGTGTCTTGTGCGAGGTGTAGAGCGGGGGCCACGGGGAGCGAGGCGGATGGTCCTGGCTTTCATTCGTTACAATGCGGCGTGCGAGTCGGGCCTTCAAGAGCGGGGCGCCTTTCAATCCCGGACAGCGCGGTGCGAGGCGGACGGTACGCTGCAGGCGTGCGAGCGGTTCTCAGCCCTGCGGTGCGCTCGTAACTTCAAATGCCAGCGGCAGGGGCACGGTGAGTAGTGCGGCTCGAAGGGGGAGGGTGAAGCGTTGTGCGGTGCGGCCATTTTTCTTACAGTGCAAGCTACGGCTCGTGGGGGAGCGGTCTCACTTTGTTCGGGTCAGACAACTGGCACAGGGCTTCACTGCAGGTGAGTCTTCAAGGCGCACACAGATCCCGGTTCCAGCGTTACAGGGAAATCGGCAGTTTCCAGCAGCTCTTTTTAAAGCGGTGGGAGTCCAATAGTCCTGGGACTCCATTCAGGGGGCAAGCTCACCCACAAGCCCTTGGAGATCTTTGAAGCACAAGTTGAGCAAAAGTCTTTTCCAGTCTTTTCCCCCTCCTTCAGTAGCAAGACAACCACTGCAGGCCAATCACCCAGGTCAGGGACAGTACTCCTCCTTACAGCTTTCCCAGTTCCTTCTCGTCGGGCAGAGATTCTTCTTGTTTCAGCAGGATCTGATTTCTTGGGCTCAGGGTCCCAATACTTATACTGCAATTCTTTTGTTCTTCCAGGCCAGGGGGCCTTTGCCCAGTTCAGCCCAGTTCTGGAGCACTTTGTTTACAGGACTCTGGCTTGTCTTTTTAATGTGCAGGGCAGAGACATCAGACGCTCCACAGGAGGTGGAGCCAGCATTGTGGTGGCAGAGCACAGCTCTATTCAGAGTCCAGGTGCACTACTCCCTCCCATCTGGATGTAATCTTCCTATTCACCACCTGGAATTCCCCAGCCCTGCCACTCACAGAAACCAGACAGCAGATACACATCCTAGCAGAGGCGGGCTGAAAAGGTTAGGCAAGCAAATACCAACTTTCTAAAAGTGGTATTTACAAACACAGAATATTAAAATAAACTTTACTAAAAGATGTATTTTATTATTCTGAGTTTAGGCATACTAAACTCGAATTTCTACCATGTTCTCTGAGTCTGTTAGGATCATAGAATGCAATAATTCTAACAGCCCATTCTGACCTATGGAGAACAGGTAGCCTTGCAATAGTGAAAAGCAAAAATTGCTGTAATTCACTATTAGGACATGCCCCACACATCAGGGCTTGTACACCCTTATACTTACAATGCACCCTGCCCTTGGGCCTACCATAGGGGTGACTCACATGAAGTAAAGGGAAGGTTTAGGGACTGGCAAGTCGGTGCACTTGCCCAGTCAGCATGACAGTACCACACTGCACGCAGGTTCTGCAATGGCAGACCTTAGACACAGTTTACAAGGCCGCTTCTGTGGGTGGCACAACCAGTGTTGCAAGCCCACAAGCAGCATTTGGATTTACAAGCCCTGGGCGCTCCTGGTGCACTGTACTGGGGTCTGACAATAAACCAAATAAGCCAATCATGGTATCCAATCAACATATACATTTTATACAGGGAGCACTTGCACTGTGGCACTGATGGGCAGTGGCACAGTGCTCTGAGCAGCTAACACCAGCAAAACACATGAAGTACAGTAACAAAAAGTGGAAGGGAGACTCACGCCAAGGTGCCAGGTCTAACACCCTTCTTTTATACACAGCTGTTTTTTTGAAGTGGGGAGAAACCTCTAGAGACTTGCCTTTGAAGTGCACAGATGCCTGCCCTGCCATCACTGGCTCCAGACTAACTGCAGGGCGTAGGCAGCCCTTTGTGTGGGGACAGGGCGCAGCCTATTCAGGTGTAAGTGAGGCTGAGTCCAGCTCCTCCCTCCCATCCTGCCAGGATAGCCCATGCAGTCACATCTAAGCTCCAACCGGGATAGGGGCATGTAGGTGGCGGTTCCTTTGATGATTGTCTTGACATCCGTGAGGATTAAGAAGTTGAGGTGCTCCATGTCTGTTGGTGTGTGTATCATCTTGTAGCTGTGGGGTGTTGCTGCTACATTGTCCGGGGTTTGAGGATGGGGTGATCCGGGTTTCGGTGATGAACATCACATCCAAGGTGAGGGCGGTGATGGTGTCCAAGATTTCTGTGTCATGTTTGCAGAGAGATCGGGCATTGAGCAGTATGCAGTAGAGCTGTTCCTTGGTAGTAGGATGATGGTTGCGTGAGGGTGGTAGGGGTGTCTGTGTTGCAGGTGAAGCGGAAAAAGCAGCAGGTGTAGTGCCTTTCTGTGGTTCGTGGAGATGTGATGCAGCAGTTGCTGTTGCGCTGTTTGGGGCCAGGAGCTCGACGGCGGTGTAACAATAGACGGCCAGGGTTACTGGTGCTGGGCATGGTCCGGGCGTGGAAGGGCGCAGATAGGCTTGCCTTTGGCATGGCACGGCCATGCTGCTGCATCCTTTAAGTAGGCAAACACAATAAGATGTTGGACAGATCGTTGAAACCTTTCAGACACTCGCCTGCAGTCACTATTAGATTTCGGTTAAATCCATCAGCAATGTCGTCGCCAAATTCATCACCCCCTAGATTGTGGCTCCAAATAATACATCTACCTTGGCGACCTCATCTCCCACCTCGACGACCCGAACAACACCAACCCCACCAGTCTCCTTGAAAGCATGAGCAACACTGGCCTCAAGCAGCTGGTCACCAGCCACACACACAATGCAGGACACACACTGGACCCGATTTTCACAGGCAGTGACAATGTCAAGTTCAGCCACGTCACTGACCTTACATGGACCGAGCACAGCATAATCTATTTCACTATCACAAGATCTCCATGGCCCACCAACAAGATCCCCAACCCCTCCACCACCCATGGAACAAAATCACTGAGACCCAGTGGACCGCTGCCCTCAGCACCTCCAGATCTGACACCACAAGCAACCAGGAGCAGGCTGTCCAGAACTTCTCTGACTGGATCTCCAACAGAGCCGACACCACCATCCCCATAAAACTGTCCAGCACCAACAGGTCCAGCAAGCACACCAGTCGGTTCACCCCGCACTCTGGACCATCAAAAGTGAATATAGGTGATTAGAAAGACAATGGTGCTCCAGAAGGAATCTCATGGACCTCACCACCTTCAAATCGGCCCTCAGCGATTATCACCTTTGCCTCAAAGATGCCATGAAGGAATTCCTAACAAAGTGCTTAGAAGTTAGTTCCAATCACACAAAGGAACTCTTCAACATCATCAGAGAGTGTGCCTGCCCTTCAGCCTCCGAAAACACCATCAGCCCCCACAACCTATTTGCGACAACCTGGCGGACTACTTCTATGACAAAATATATGACATCTATAGCAACTTTGACCCAAGACCATCTGACTTCAGCCAACTCCTAACACCCGCGGATGCCACTACCACTTGCTCATTGCCTGGGAGCCACACACAATGCCGAGTTCATCAGCCACCAAGACCCCGATCCACTCCGGAGCACGGACTGACCCCTTCCCCCACCACGATTTCAACCCAGGGCAGAAAGATATCAGCACCGCACTCTCGGACTTCCTCAACCAACCATCACCAAGACCACCATCCCCAACATATGGAAGCACACAAAGGTTAAATCCCTACCGAAGAAGCTCTCCGTTGACCTCAACAAACTCAAGAATTACCACTCCACCCCCCTGGTCTCCTTCCTCGCCAATCCTAAAGCCAGAAAAATGAAGTCAGCAAAATGGGAGGTCAGGAGGCAAAGAGTCACGGGAAACCACACCCTGGATGCCAGATCTAACAGTTAGCAAGTTCTATCATCCCACCACCCTGAAACTATTACCAAGCTCTAAGCTAAAGCTTAGCACAAGCAGTACATAGCAGCCCTGTAAATCGAGTCTCTTAAGATGGATCGCACATCATACCTTCTCTCAGCGTTTAGCTGATCTCTATCACAGCTTTGCCCAAGTATGATACCCAGGGCAAGGCTGAAGGCCACTACTCTGCGCCACTCCCGGAGCCCGTCTTTGACTGTTTCTCTCTGCAAACCAGGGTGACTCCTGGCAGGATGGTTCCATTGTGAAGCCCTCTAGTATTGAGGGGTGCATGGTGTGTCTAGGTATTGGAGTAAAGGTCACAAGAGTATTGCCACCTTGAGGCACAAGTTGTGTCTAATCTCACCCTCGCCTCGTACACGTGGATACAGCGCAAGAAGGGCATCGCCACCGAAAGGGGTGAATACAAGTGGTATCCATTCTGATCCTCACCCCATACAGGAGATAAAGGAACAGTAAATAAGATGATCACTTTAAAGGGATTTGTCTTATTCTCAAGCAGAAGAGGAATTAAGGGCACAGCAAGGGAACTGCATCCTTGGGGGCAGGGGCTCACAAGGTGTGTGTAGTCTGAAATCACTTCCTGCGCAGTACTGCTCAGTGGGCTGTGTACAAATCAGGGTCCAAGTGGATTTCTAATTGGCATTGGTGCACTGAACGGAGTTCTTGCACCAGAGGGTATGAAATACAACCCCCGCAGCTTGAGGGGGGGGGGTTTCAGATCGTGACAATTTAATCCATGGAAGTTTGAATTTTGCCAGCATCACTCGACAGCTTTCCCACCCACACTAAAGGGAGCGTTGATCTGTCCAGCCGATGAGTTATGAGTTAGGAAACCCCTTCAGCTGTGCATTTCGTAGGATATTTCAAGACACCTCTGCTTTCGATGACGTTAAAAAGGAGGTCTGTCTCCAGCTCCGCTCTTCCATATAGTCACAGGACTCCTTTGTGACCTGGAATGTTCTTTTAATGTATGGCAGATGGTACTTTATCCCTTATATAGCCTGCCTGCTTTATATGTTCATCACTTGGTGCTATCAGAAACCATCAACACTGGCTTTAGATTAACATCACAACATTTATGAAGCAAATAATTAGCCCGGGTGGTAATGGGGAGATTTACATAATGAGGAGAGATAGGAGCCTGGTGTTACTGATTACCGAGGGTCACCAGATTGTTTACATAGGAACAATAGGATTGACTGTTCTATGAATATTGTAAAGGACACAACACCCCTGCTTCGCTTCCCCACCTCCAGAGCACTCACTTCAGGTGTAGGTGAGAGACAGCATCGACCTATCTAGGGAGAGAGGCA
Organism: Lissotriton vulgaris; assembly: GCF_964263255.1. Lineage (NCBI taxonomy): Eukaryota > Metazoa > Chordata > Amphibia > Caudata > Salamandridae > Lissotriton > Lissotriton vulgaris. Next base: position 346,605,206 of record NC_141686.1, read on the forward strand.
CTAAAATGGTGTTGAGGACTTTTATGGCATCAGGGACACAATGAATGGTGCGAATTGCTTGATGTCACACAAGTGCTATCAATTTGGTTATAAAACTCTTGTATGCGATTGGCTGCTGTGAACAAAATTGCAATAATTTGGGAAGTAAGAGAAGCATAGTCGAAAGCCTCTGGTCCTGAGAGAGAATCAGCTCTGAAGACAGTTACAAAGACCCCAACTGATTACATACGCGGGCGAAACCCCCCGGTGACTCCCGCTGAAGCTCTACATCTGATTACAAGATGGACACATACCTGGCCACGTACGTTTCAGCGCGAGTGCTTCTCTTCTTGAGGATACCCTTTCGCTTGACTTGATGACTACAATTTCCTCCTTATTCCCATTTATGCAGTGGGGATCTTGTTCCCATTTCAGGGACTGTTCCACTTCCAAACTGTGGTCCGACTTTACTTAGAAGTTACTAGGTGTATTGTAACTCTATTGTTTCTTCTTGTGACTTTGATTCAATTTATTTCACATTCGTCATTTTACGGAACCCTCTCATTCATCCCCAGATGAAAGGGCTTCATATTGTCTAACACATACCGATGCTGCAGTTCCATGAGGCGGATTGCTCTCAGTTATTCCTTGATCAAATTAAGGCCGAGGTCAGTGCTGTTTTCATTTTAAACATTCCACCTGGTTATTTGGAGCTAGCAGGCAATAGCTTTCATCTGCACAGTGAAGAATAGTATAGACCCTCGCGCCGATACTTGTATGTCCAAATTGTTCTGCATTGAGCCCTGCCAAAATAATCTGCAGTTCTTTTTTCCACGGGCCTGATGCCGCAAGGTTGTCTTCACTCTTCAGAAGCCTGCCACAGTTATTCTAAGGGCCATCCTTGGACCACAAATGGGGCAATAGCAGATGTGTTTGTGCATTAAGTTAAGGGTTTTGCTATCTCCTAGAATCTCTTCTCTGGGAAGTCTCAGGGCCAAACAGTATTTTCCACTGTGGTGCCTTTCGTGCGCATCCTGTCTAGTTCAGCCTGAATAATGCGAGGCTCGGTGAAAAGGTATAGAGCCATTGGGTTGGCCTCGCACTTGCTCAGATTCACCACAACTCTTTGGGGTTCTACCTCGTTGGGTTGGATTTTGGCCCAAATTCTACAGAGGTATAAGTGGAGAAGGTATTTTGCTTTTTACAGGGTCCACTTCTTAGGACAAGTAAAGTCTGTCTGCGCCTACTGCATGCGTTAAATGCTAGTGTTCGGGTTGCTGTAAATGTAAGTAACATGGCAGCGATCCCTGCACAAGCACCGTCATAGCTTTTGAATGGAATTCATTTGGCAAGGCAGATCTTTAGCAGTGAATAGGTGCAGTAGAAACCAAAATAGACAGAGGGTACATAGAAGTGCAAAAATACATAACTGGTTGTTGAACATTGCAGGTCTTGGTATGGATGGCGGGGAGGTTTCTGTGGTCTTCTGGTGATGGCAGTTTCTCATTTAAGAGTTGTACGAAAGGCGGATCTGCTTTCATGGTCACCCCCACTTTTTGCTGGTGTCATTATGTTTTTCTGACTAGTCTGACGGGGATCCTGCTAACCAGGACCCCAGTCTCTGTACTTCTTCCCTAAATTGGACAATGTGAGTACTTACGTACACCTCCGATTGGCTGCAGATGTAGCCTTGTAAGTCCCTAGTTTATGGTATTAAGTGACCAAGGGCATAGGTACACCAGGGGTCCCCATGGGCAGAAGCATGTATTAAGCTACCCATCGGAGACCCCTCGAATTGTGACTACAGGCCTGCCATTGCAGCCAGTGTAACTTGTGCTAGTACAACTTACGACAACAGATACAGGTTTCCTATATGTAAGGTCACTGCACTTAAAACCTATAAATCACCCCTAAGGTAGGCCTTTCAATCCCAAAGGCAGGGTGCTTGGTTATAAATGTGAGTGTGCCCCTTCATGAGCAGGATACCCCTACAATCCACGGAGTCCATTATCCCAGGTTGTAAGTGCATCAGCCATTACCATATTCAGATCGGCCATGCGTCATTAGGCGATGGCCATGTCTACACTGCCTGTAATGAACCCTGTCATGTTTGGTATCTGGAACGCTCATCGAGGAGGCCCTCAGTGCTCCCGGGACCAGTCTTCCAGACCCGGACAGCAAGCTAGTGCTGCTGCCGACCACAGACACGATTCTGCCCTCCTGCTGCTGAGCAAAGCTCGAGCAGGGGAAGGCAAGACAATAGGTTTCCTGTCACAGGGAGGTGTGACCACCTCCCAGACAGGATTTAGTGTATTGGGACAGGGTGGGGGCACTTGCCATCGCCACTACACTGCTTTGAAGGTCACATTTTGTGCCCTCCTTGCATACTCCAGTTGGAACCAGTTCAGGGAGCCATTGTCTCCCTCTCTGGTGTGAAACTGGGCAAAGGACATGGGAGTATCCTCCCCACTGTCCAGCCCCCCCTGTGGGAGGAACCCCTGAATTATCCCAAACGTTTCCTTACGGTACTTAAGGGCTGTGTGTGGGTCCATAGATTCATTGTGGGACAAGATTCAGATCCAAAACCACTTCATCTTCAAACGTCTGGGCACTCTGAACTTCACTGGACTTCGCTTTGGGAACCAAGACTGCAACTGGGAAGAATCCTGCTGCTCCTGGTCTCGTCGTCCGGCCGGTCTTCTGCAACGTCTGCACCCATTCTCCAAACAGGTTCTTCACAAGACCTGTGGACATCAAAGACACCCAAAGGAATCTGCCTTATGTATTGTGATTATATCTCCAGGGAGGAGATATTGCAATGTGTTAGTGAGTGTTTATAATAAATACATATTTTTATAAGTACACTGAGTGGTTCTTTTTCACTTAATTTGTTCTTATAAGATTATGTTCTGGTAAAACAAGCTGCTTTATACTCCTTTTGGACTAAGCCTGAAGGCTGCTCTCCACAGCTACAGATTAGAGAGCTTTCTATGGTGGTCTAAGACCACTAAAATCACCATGAGGGTTGTCTGGATTAGTGTAGGGTACTACACTTACATAAGTGAGCAACATATGCTAAGCCCGTCTCCTACAAGAGTTCTATCAAAAAAGTTCACAATGCAGTTCGTAATCTTGACTCGCACACTTGAGATCGGTGCTGGGGTGTTGATGTGGCAGCTGAAAAGGTGGTGCCCTTGGAGGTTCCATTGTAGAACTGTTGGATAAGAGCTTGGCTCATTTTGTTAAATTAGAAAACATTGCATGTGCCATTGTCAGTGATTCCTCTTTGGAAATAGAGATGATATCATGGATTAGATGGGGATTGTGAATGAGAAGGAGGAGGTCCCCGGCTGCACTGGCGGAGTGTGGGGCGGCTTTGGAATGTTTTCTGCAGTTTATGGACCCATGGAAAAGCAAGGCACAGTCCTGTCAGGATGATGGGGAGAATATGGGCTGGCGGGAGGAGGGGGGAGGGTGGATGGAAGGAGGGATGTGGAGGATGGTTATATATGACATGCCTGTTTTGTTTATGCATCATAAAAAAGCAAAGTTTTTTTTTTTTTAAATGATTCCTCTTCGGGGTTCCTTTACTTCCCTTCAGGGGTGTGTTCTCCACAATCCATTTAAGCAATTTTTAGTGAGTTATCGGACAGTGGCCCGATTGTGGTAGCATCTTCATCGCTTTTTTTCTTACACTCGTCTTTTATTTAATGTCGCACAGACACTACAATACACGCTGCCAAGTGCTCGGCTCACAAGCGTCATTGCTAGGCAGACATCAGCGTGCAGGACACTTAGGACAACTCCCATGGATGCTGATCAGGCGCGACAACAAACTTAACAACTCAAAATGATGAAAATAACTTGGCAGCGACAGCAGTCAGGCGATATTTCCTAAAAGAATCCTCGAGAAGCAGGTAGAGAACAATTATATGTGGGTTTAAAGCCCCCCCCCTCTCTCCCACGGGTAGAACATCATCTCATCTGGCCGGGGGGAGGGCGGAGATCGGATATGTGCCCAGGGGATCAATCAAGAGTGGCACAGTCTGCCGAGTGAGTTGTATAAACCAGCTATTTCGACATGGCAGAGGGGGCAAGGGGGGGGGGCATCCCATGTTCGTCCCCCATGTCTACTCTCCAGGGCATGATCTGTCCCGCAGTCTGCTCAGTCTGAAACGTTTCTACCGAGGTACCTCATGCTATCATAGACCATACACCAGCTCCCTGAACCAGTCAGGGGGTCCTCCTCCGATGTCCCTGCGTAAGCATCGAGAGCCCCCGTCTGTGAAGAGGTCACGCCCTCCGCACCCAGACCTCCATTCATCCGCCGGCCCTCTACCATAGCGCCTCACACCTCTCAGCCCTCCATTCATCCGCTGGCCCTCTACCATAGCTCCTCACACCTCCCAGCCCTCCATTCATCCGCTGGCCCTCTACCATAGCGCCTCACACCTCCCAGCCCTCCATTCATCCGCTGGCCCTCTACCATAGCTCCTCACACCTCCCAGCCCTCCATTCATCCGCTGGCCCTCTACCATAGCTCCTCACACCTCTCAGCCCTCCATTCATCCGCCGGCCCTCTACCATAGCTCCTCACACCTCCCAGCCCTCCATTCATCCGCTGGCCCTCTACCATAGCTCCTCACACCTCTCAGCCCTCCATTCATCCGCCGGCCCTCTACCATAGCTCCTCACACCTCCCAGCCCTCCATTCATCCGCTGGCCCTCTACCATAGCTCCTCACACCTCCCAGCCCTCCATTCATCCGCTGGCCCTCTACCATAGCTCCCTGAACCAGTCAGGGGGTCCTCCTCCGATGTCCCTGCGTAAGCATCGAGAGCCCCCGTCTGTGAAGAGGTCACGCCCTCCGCACCCAGACCTCCATTCATCCGCCGGCCCTCTACCATAGCGCCTCACACCTCCCAGTCCTCCATTCATCCGCTGACCCTCTACCATAGCTCCTCACACCTCCCAGCCCTCCATTCATCCGCTGGCCCTCTACCATAGCTCCATACACCTCTCAGCCCTCCATTCATCCGCCGGCCCTCTACCATAGCTCCTCACACCTCCCAGCCCTCCATTCATCCGCTGGCCCTCTACCATAGCTCCTCACACCTCTCAGCCCTCCATTCATCCGCCGGCCCTCTACCATAGCTCCTCACACCTCCCAGCCCTCCATTCATTCGCTGGCCCTCTACCATAGCTCCTCACACCTCCCAGCCCTCCATTCATCCGCTGGCCCTCTACCATAGCTCCTCACACCTCCCAGCCCTCCATTCATCCGCTGGCCCTCTACCATAGCTCCTCACACCTCCCAGCCCTCCATTCATCCGCTGGCCCTCTACCATAGCTCCTCACACCTCCCAGGCCTCCATTCATCTGCTGGCCCTCTACCATAGCTCCTCACACCTCCCAGCCCTCCATTCATCTGCTGGCCCTCTACCATAGCTCCTCACACCTCCCAGGCCTCCATTCATCTGCTGGCCCTCTACCATAGCTCCTCACACCTCCCAGCCCTCCATTCATCCGCTGGCCCTCTACCATAGCTCCTCACACCTCCCAGCCCTCCATTCATCCGCTGGCCCTCTACCATAGCTCCTCACACCTCTCAGCCCTCCATTCATCCACCGGCCCTCTACCATAGCTCCTCACACCTCCCAGCCCTCCATTCATCAGCAGACCCTCTACCATAGCTCCTCACACCTCCCAGCCCTCCATTCATCCGCTGGCCCTCTACCATAGCTCCTCACACCTCCCAGCCCTCCATTCATCAGCAGACCCTCTACCATAGCTCCTCACACCTCTCAGTCCTCCATTCATCCGCCGGCCCTCTACCATAGCTCCTCACACCTCTCAGCCCTCCATTCATCCGCCGGCCCTCTACCATAGCGCCTCACACCTCCCAGCCCTCCATTCACCCGCTGGCCCTCTACCATAGCTCCTCACACCTCCCTGCCCTCCATTCATCCGCTGGCCCTCTACCATAGCTCCTCACACCTCCCAGCCCTCCATTCATCAGCAGACCCTCTACCATAGCTCCTCACACCTCCCAGCCCTCCATTCATCAGCAGACCCTCTACCATAGCTCCTCACACCTCTCAGTCCTCCATTCATCCGCCGGCCCTCTACCATAGCTCCTCACACCTCTCAGCCCTCCATTCATCCGCTGGCCCTCTACCATAGCTCCTCACACCTCTCAGTCCTCCATTCATCCGCCGGCCCTCTACCATAGCTCCTCACACCTCCCAGCCCTCCATTCATCCGCTGGCCCTCTACCATAGCTCCTCACACCTCTCAGCCCTCCATTCATCCGCCGGCCCTCTACCATAGCTCCTCACACCTCTCAGCCCTCCATTCATCCGCTGGCCCTCTACCATAGCTCCTCACACCTCCCAGCCCTCCATTCATCCGCTGGCCCTCTACCATAGCTCCTCACACCTCTCAGCCCTCCATTCATCCGCCGGCCCTCTACCATAGCTCCTCACACCTCCCAGCCCTCCATTCATCAGCAGACCCTCTACCATAGCTCCTCACACCTCCCAGTCCTCCATTCATCCGCTGGCCCTCTACCATAGCTCCTCACACCTCCCAGGCCTCCATTCATCTGCTGGCCCTCTACCATAGCTCCTCACACCTCCCAGCCCTCCATTCATCTGCTGGCCCTCTACCATAGCTCCTCACACCTCCCAGGCCTCCATTCATCTGCTGGCCCTCTACCATAGCTCCTCACACCTCCCAGCCCTCCATTCATCCGCTGGCCCTCTACCATAGCTCCTCACACCTCCCAGCCCTCCATTCATCCGCTGGCCCTCTACCATAGCTCCTCACACCTCTCAGCCCTCCATTCATCCACCGGCCCTCTACCATAGCTCCTCACACCTCCCAGCCCTCCATTCATCAGCAGACCCTCTACCATAGCTCCTCACACCTCCCAGCCCTCCATTCATCCGCTGGCCCTCTACCATAGCTCCTCACACCTCCCAGCCCTCCATTCATCAGCAGACCCTCTACCATAGCTCCTCACACCTCCCAGCCCTCCATTCATCAGCAGACCCTCTACCATAGCTCCTCACACCTCTCAGTCCTCCATTCATCCGCCGGCCCTCTACCATAGCTCCTCACACCTCTCAGCCCTCCATTCATCCGCTGGCCCTCTACCATAGCTCCTCACACCTCTCAGTCCTCCATTCATCCGCCGGCCCTCTACCATAGCTCCTCACACCTCCCAGCCCTCCATTCATCCGCTGGCCCTCTACCATAGCTCCTCACACCTCTCAGCCCTCCATTCATCCGCCGGCCCTCTACCATAGCTCCTCACACCTCTCAGCCCTCCATTCATCCGCTGGCCCTCTACCATAGCTCCTCACACCTCCCAGCCCTCCATTCATCCGCTGGCCCTCTACCATAGCTCCTCACACCTCTCAGCCCTCCATTCATCCGCCGGCCCTCTACCATAGCTCCTCACACCTCCCAGCCCTCCATTCATCAGCAGACCCTCTACCATAGCTCCTCACACCTCCCAGTCCTCCATTCATCCGCTGGCCCTCTACCATAGCTCCTCACACCTCCCAGGCCTCCATTCATCTGCTGGCCCTCTACCATAGCTCCTCACACCTCCCAGCCCTCCATTCATCTGCTGGCCCTCTACCATAGCTCCTCACACCTCCCAGGCCTCCATTCATCTGCTGGCCCTCTACCATAGCTCCTCACACCTCCCAGCCCTCCATTCATCCGCTGGCCCTCTACCATAGCTCCTCACACCTCCCAGCCCTCCATTCATCCGCTGGCCCTCTACCATAGCTCCTCACACCTCTCAGCCCTCCATTCATCCACCGGCCCTCTACCATAGCTCCTCACACCTCCCAGCCCTCCATTCATCAGCAGACCCTCTACCATAGCTCCTCACACCTCCCAGCCCTCCATTCATCCGCTGGCCCTCTACCATAGCTCCTCACACCTCCCAGCCCTCCATTCATCAGCAGACCCTCTACCATAGCTCCTCACACCTCTCAGTCCTCCATTTATCCGCTGGCCCTCTACCATAGCTCCTCACACCTCTCAGCCCTCCATTCATCCGCCGGCCCTCTACCATAGCGCCTCACACCTCCCAGCCCTCCATTCACCCGCTGGCCCTCTACCATAGCTCCTCACACCTCCCTGCCCTCCATTCATCCGCTGGCCCTCTACCATAGCTCCTCACACCTCCCAGCCCTCCATTCATCAGCAGACCCTCTACCATAGCTCCTCACACCTCCCAGCCCTCCATTCATCAGCAGACCCTCTACCATAGCTCCTCACACCTCTCAGTCCTCCATTCATCCGCCGGCCCTCTACCATAGCTCCTCACACCTCTCAGCCCTCCATTCATCCGCTGGCCCTCTACCATAGCTCCTCACACCTCTCAGTCCTCCATTCATCCGCCGGCCCTCTACCATAGCTCCTCACACCTCCCAGCCCTCCATTCATCCGCTGGCCCTCTACCATAGCTCCTCACACCTCTCAGCCCTCCATTCATCCGCCGGCCCTCTACCATAGCTCCTCACACCTCTCAGCCCTCCATTCATCCGCTGGCCCTCTACCATAGCTCCTCACACCTCCCAGCCCTCCATTCATCCGCTGGCCCTCTACCATAGCTCCTCACACCTCTCAGCCCTCCATTCATCCGCCGGCCCTCTACCATAGCTCCTCACACCTCCCAGCCCTCCATTCATCAGCAGACCCTCTACCATAGCTCCTCACACCTCCCAGTCCTCCATTCATCCGCTGGCCCTCTACCATAGCTCCTCACACCTCCCAGCCCTCCGTTCATCCGCTGGCCCTCTACCACAGCTCCTCACACCTCCCAGCCCTTCATTCATCCGCTGGCCCTCTACCATAGCTCCTCGCACCTCCCAGCCCTCCATTCATCCGCTGGCCCTCTACCATAGCTCCTCACACCTCCCAGCCCTCCGTTCATCCGCTGGCCCTCTACCATAGCTCCTCACACCTCCCAGCCCTCCGTTCATCCGCTGGCCCTCTACCATAGCTCCTCACACCTCCCAGCCCTCCGTTCATCCGCTGGCCCTCTACCATAGCTCCTCACACCTCCCAGCCCTCCATTCATCAGCAGACCCTCTACCATAGCTCCTCACACCTCCCAGCCCTCCATTCATCAGCAGACCCTCTACCATAGCTCCTCACACCTCCCAGCCATCCATTCATCCGCTGTCCCTCTACCATAGCTCCTCACCGCTCCCAGCCCTCCATTCATCCGCTGGCCCTCTACCATAGCTCCTCACACCTCCCAGCCCTCCGTTCATCCGCTGGCCCTCTACCATAGCTCCTCACACCTCCCAGCCCTCCATTCATCCGCTGGCCCTCTACCATAGCTCCTCACACCTCCCAGCCCTTCATTCATCAGCTGACCCTCTACCATAGCTCCTCACACCTCCCAGCCCTCCATTCATCCGCTGGCCCTCTACCATAGCTCCTCACACCTCCCAGCCCTCCATTCATCCGCTGGCCCTCTACCATAGCTCCTCACACCTCCCAGCCCACCATTCATCCGCCTATGGTACCAATATCAAACTTGTAACACAGCAGGTTCAAAGGTCAATCAATGGTTCGATCCATATCTCATTTATCCAAGTGGAAAGAAGGAATACCAATAAAGACTGATCAAGGTGCAGGAATCTGAGAATGTTAGTGTTCGGTGCCTACACTGTGGCTGTACAGCGAGGGAAAACAACTGTTCATCGTATAAAAATGTACATGAAGAATAAGACCTCAGAACCTTTCAACAGCAAAGTACATTTCAATGCCAATGTGGTTGCAAACACAACAAAATCAGGTGACAGGAAGAGGATCCTACCAATGTAACATCAGGTTATTTCTCCTTCTTCTACTCAGGAGGCTGAGTGATGTGGCAAGTCCAGGAAAATGACTTCAAGATATTCGTTGCCGCTCCTCAGTTAAACAAACACATTGGACAAGTGCTGTGGTCTTCGTGCAGGATCCTCCCATTCGCTCTAATAACAGCCCAAGTACCCGCGTCCAATTGAGGTTTACTACAAAATTAAACACTCAGGTCGAGATGGACGCCTCAAGGGCTATTCACAAAGGCATCTTACACATGCTAGGACGCTCAGAGTAACTGTGCTACTTTTAGCTATTCACCAATACGAGTGTAAAGTTACTCAAAAGTGTAGACCTGCTCGTCTCCATGTCATTAAACTGAGGTGGGGCAAAATTTACAAATGTAACTTACTACAGCAACAGTGGAGCAATAGAAAGTGAAACACCAGACATAACCCTCCCTTAGAAAATATTGGAGACAGACACTTAAAAATAGAACTAAATAGGAACTAAAGATAAATTGCAATTATTTATTTTGTTTGCATATACATATATTCAAAAGAATGTTACAAAAGTACATACATTTTAAAAATAATTACTTCATGATAAAATATGAACCTTTTAATTTTAAAAAATATTGTAACAATTTCTACAATAATTTCAAATCATTCTACACATAACTTTTTGTAAAGCAGTGTCCACTCAGCAGATACATGAAGCAATTCAGTAATTCTCAGTACATTACGAAAAAATACAATAATTAAATTTTAGGTGGTATTTTTCAAAACAACGCTTTAAAAAATAGTTTATTTAACACATTTAAAATTAATTAACTATTTAATTAAAATACAAGTTCCAAGAGTTGTAGTATTTTTTATTTTGTTCTATATTTAAAGTATCTAAAATGTATTTACATATATATTTCACATAAAAAGGACATTTATTTCATGTTTAATTAACTTTTTACATTTTTCTTATGTTTTTACAGAGAGAGCTCCACTCAAGTTGAATCTATTCAAAATGATGACTTTTTCGTAAGCTTACATTAAAATGTTCCTACCTAAAGTAAATTTGTATTATGTATTAATAACTATTAAATTATACTTTACAAAGAGCGGAAGGCAAGGGGAACATGACGACAGGCTGACGCCAGTCACAGGGAGCTCCAGGGATTCATCCTGCTTGTCTCACACATTCCACTATCTACTACTGCTGAAGACCTACCTCCATTACCCTCTTCTAGACCGTTCTCCAGATCCTCACCTCTTTCTGGCTCTTCCTGCTGTTAACTTAATTTTTCTGATTAATTCATTGGTATCCTCTCCCCTCCCTAAGATTGTGCATCTCGTTATAACACATAACCTTCAACTTGGCGGGGAAATTAAACTTAACAGAGGCTCCCAGAGCTATTCGCTCCTCCATTGTCACGCCCAGCTTAAGCCTCGCCAGATTACCAGATCTCCTGCTTTGCTTTACAGTTTTAAAAGGTTAGCTCTTCAGCTAGGACGCTAGATCAGTCGCAGCTTGGCCATGTGTATTCTGTTATGTTGACATCCCTGAGTGCTGAGAAATGTTTATATACGTTTGGGGATCCAAAATGTTCTAAGCAAGTGAGTCTGAAAGCCCCTTTGTCAGCACTTAAGGGCTGGATGCACTTAAGGAAGACTCTTGGGATCCACTGCTATACAGACTCAGCTTCCATGGGACTCCCCGGGGACTTCTGCGCGGCTGAGGGATAAACTCAGTTTCCCACTACAAACGGTAAACTTTAGCACCTGGGGGGATCGGAAGTCGAGTGACACCTCTATTGTATGGTAGGCCCTCAGTTGTTAATGCAAAGGGAAATCTCCAAGTTGAAATATCTGCAGCTTTGTTCATGGTGGTCAGTTTAGGGAGTAGCAAAAATAGAGCACTGGGAACACAAAACCCTCTTACATGAGAAGAAATGGATTCAAAAGGAATTATCTTTGCGGTACTGGGACATGGTGGTGGCAGAGGACAAGAAGAATATAGATCAAAACCAGACATGGGAGAAAGACCTGTTGTAGCTGGCTGTGGAAGACCTCTGGAAGTATCTAGAAATAATGTTGCTAAACCAGTAAAGTCTGTACCGCTGAAGCAAAAGCCTCTCTTTACTCTCCGCAGAATCCACTGGACACCCCAGAGATTCGCTAAGTTCTCAATAGTGGTCACAGGTTGCAGGAGGCGCAATGTGACGGGAACAGACAACAAGCATAAGTTCATGGCATGTGAGTCAACTAGACCTAGCGCGTAACAATAACGAAGTTTCAAAGCATAGGACTCCTTTTGTAACCTGCAAGAGAATCCTATTTGTCCAATGATTACTCCATAACTTTGCTGAGTTGAGGCCGGACCGTCTAGTGTATAATACCATTTAGCAAGACATGCTGTCATACCTAGAGTAAGGAGTATCTGAGTCAATCAACTAGGATAACTGGAGTTGGACAGCGACTGACAGTGGAATGAGGACAAAAAAGATAAATTATACTCTACTAAAATTGAATGCTATATTGATATTTTATGCAATTAAATTCCATTTATTCAGATTTGTAACTAGTTTACAGTATTAAATGTAACATTATTTCTTATGAGATTGTATTTAACGCCCCTAACTCCATTATTATTTAGGGAGGGTGTTGCAGTTCCAGCGGATGGCTATGTGTGATTTGGAGTACATTAAAGACTGTTTTAGGTACATTATGGCTGGAGTAACGTAATAGTGTGTCTTGTAAATAGAAATGGGCTCACTCCTTTGTGGGCGAGTGCTTGTCCTTCCCTAAACTCCTCCCTTAGCCTCTCACCTTTATTCATGAGTATTTTCCATTTTACAGCCACTCCCCACTGTCCCTCCCACATTTACTACTAAAAGGTACGCTAACATGTGGAAACTGGGCAGTCAAGGCAGACAACTCCGCACAGAAAAAGATGGGAGGTGCAAAACGTCCGCACATAGGTTTGTGAACCGCATTTTGATGTACTTTAGTCACCCTATTGTAGTTCATGAATAGGCCTGATTATGGGTGAGACTCTCTTGGATGTATCTGATTTGATTCTAAAGCTCGTGAGAAAATCCCAAGCAGATGGGAAGTAGGTTCCATTTGTGGAAAAAAGGAAACGATAAGAGGTCACTCGTGTGGATCTTTGTAATACAAGACTGTTTCCCCTCAGAACAGAGGTGTTTAGGACTATTTAAAGTGGGGTCAAGAATGGTTTGCATAGGGTTGGCCCTGACTGTTGTTGCACAAAGACTAGAGAAAGATGTGGCGGGATGTTGCAGTGATTAACTACCAGTCCTTCCATCACCTTTAGTCTTTCTCAATGATCAGCCCACGTCGCACAGGCATGAACAGACGTTGGTCCCATAGAGACCTACGGCAAAGGGACTCCTGCTGCAGCTCCCTGGTGAGGCTCATTTATCCTAGAAATAGTTTGAAGTTACTTAAATTCCTGATCATAGGGGTGTGGCCTCAAAGTTCAGGATTAACTCGCCCTTGTGGGTTGGTGCCATGACTTATTAACACTGGGAGCAAAACACACTGAATTGAATGAAGCCCCAAATAGTTACTAAGGAATAAGGTTAATTCAAGCGTTTCCATCCCTCTAGGTGTGCTTTTCTCAGTAGACGGTTTGTGGGACAATCAATGGATTGATGTCTTTGAGGCTGCCTTATGTGAATGTTCTGCAATAATGAAACGTCCTCCCCAGGGGTTGACACGGAGCACCTTATACTCTCCCACACTGACTCTCTCATGTACATGGGTTGCATTTATAACGGACGTTTTTTTCACATTCAGTGCACTGATAAGGTTTTTGCCCGGTATGGATTCTCTCATGTTGAATGAGACTGGTCTTATAACTGAAACGTTTTTGGCATTCTGAGCACTGATAAGGTTTGTACCCAGTGTGTGTTATCTTATGTCGAGTGAGATTACTTTTCTTACTGAAGCTTTTCTGGCATTCAGTGCACTGATAAGGTTTTACCCCAGTGTGAGTTCTCTCATGTTTAATGAGACTGTTTTTTTGATTAAAGCTTTTCTGGCATTCAGTGCACTGATACAATTTTAGCCCAGTGTGAGTGTGCTCATGTTGAGTGAGTGCAGATTTCTGCCTGAAGCTTTTCTGGCACTCCGAGCACTGATAAGGATTTAGCCCAGTGTGGACGTTCTCATGATAAATGAGCCTGGCCTTACAACTGAAGGTTTTTTGGCACTCTGAGCACTGGTAGGGTTTGTCCCCAGTGTGTGTTTTCTCATGTTGAGTGAGATTAGCTTTCTGACTGAAGCTTTTCTCGCATTCTGAGCACTGATATGGTTTTTGTCCAGTGTGTGTTCTCTCATGTTTAGTGAGAGTACCTTTCTCACTGAAGCTTTTCTGGCATTCATTGCATTGATAAGGTTTTTCCCCGGTGTGGCGTCTCACATGTACAATGAGAGAGGTTTGGTAACGAAAGTCTTTCTGGCATTCTGAGCACTGATAAGGTTTTTGACTGGTGTGGATTCTCACATGTTGAATGAGAGAGTATTTGTGAGTGAAGCATTTTTGGCATTCAGGACACTGATAAGGTTTTTGTCCAGTGTGAGTTCTCTCGTGTTTAGTGGGGTGGGATTGATAACTAAAGCTGTTCTCACATTCATTACTCTTATTCGAGTTGTGTGAATCTTTATGTTGGGTTTGCTCCTGGACACCGGCCATGTTAAGACTGAATCTGATTCCAGAGTACGCGTTTATGTTATACTCCGCATTAACCTCTAAAATAAACTGCAGACGCTCTTCTTAATATTTGTATTAAGCTAATTAAAGCTTTTATCTGGAGATTATTTTCCTATTTTCTACTTTTAAAGGCAGCCTGGCTGACCTGTTTTATAAACTTTCACTGAGGAGCCCCTTATATTTATTAAGATGGATTAATTTTCTCCAAGGTCTGCCTTGGTGAGTTCCCTCAAGTTGAATTAAACTCAGTGTGTGAGTCCAGTTGATCAGATTTGATTTCTGAGCTTTAAAAGCCCTGATAAGGTCTTTGGGGTTTAGTGTTTGTCGTTTAAGTATATTGTTCATACAAGTAATGACAGGTGATTAGGGCACGCCAGGGTGGCTTTATGAATTAGCAATACATAGCCGTGCCCCCTTTTAAACTTTGTGCCAGGACATGCTTTGCCACTCTATGGCTAAGGCAGGTACATGATCGACTTTGGTGGTCCGGTACACTTTGAAAGTACTTGGATCAACCCAGGAGACCGAGTTGGTGGGGACAATCTTTCTATATTAAAATGGAATGACACTTGACACAGAGCATTTACAATTCGTTTTTTTAAAACAATGTCTTCTCTCTACAAAGACGTAGACAAAAGCTTGCTCCTTTAAACTGTTGTTATTAGTCTTTCTGACAATTCTGTCACTCGCACAAACCATCAGACAGAATTTACAATGCTGATTATTCTCAAGTGCACTGCATGCGTATCCATTGTTGGCCAGTGTTCTTTGTTCAGCCGATCTTGAAATGTTTCTTTTAAGCGAAAATGTTTTTACAATTAGTAGATGCAGACTTTCAATTTACACTTGAGTTCTATTCATATTTCAGAGGTTCCTCAATCTCAGTAACTGACTCTTGGTAAACATTTATCATCATTTTTCTTTAAATATTTTACAACAAATTCACATTCAGCCATTTCTTCCGTTCTAAATTCATCACCATTACTGGCACTTAGAATACGTTTCTCCTCTCGAGCTCGAGAATGTTTTTAACTTTCCTTAAAATAATCTTTTTTGTTGTGTTTCACTAAATTAAAACCTTCATTTTTCTGTTCACGCTTCAGTCACCTGTAGAAATGGAGATAGAGATTGTAAATGAACACAAATAAAAAATATTTATGACTTCATACCTTGCAGCAAGAAAGCATTTACATAAGCAAGATGGGTAATCCGTTTGAGTTGCATTTCTGATAGTGGTGGTAAAGCTCTTGGACACTTTGTAGAAAGGGAGCTTGGAACCACTGGAACTCAAGTATGTGGGAGCAAAAGAAGTGAATATATTAGGAAGAAACACAAGTTAGACATATATTCTGACACAGATTCTGAGATGCAGCCAACACCATCAATTTACACTCTCTATGGCAACGGCTGGCATCATATTTGTAATAGTTTTAATGAATTATCAGATGTTCTTTACTCCACTGCACACTTGGAGTGATCATCATTTCCTTTTTCTAGTTGTGAGAAGTTAGCCTGGCATATGATGTCCACTAGTTCTAGTGGGCACCTTGCACCAGTCCAAACGACCCTTATTGATGGTGGTTGTAAAGTCAACTTTATAGAAAGCTATCCTAGTGGTAGCATGGACCAGCAGTCTTCAGGCTAAGATTCAGTAGGCGAGTTAAGCAAGTTGTTTTACCATATATAATCCCTTGAATACCAAATGAATGGACACCACACAAGGTATATATCAAATATATATGTATTTAATCTAAACACAACCCCTCTGCACTCTTCATGAGGTCAGAGGTAAAAATACAATACAAGTCACACAGTTAATATACGGTAAGTTGCACAGTATACGTTATGCCCTAGGGGCCTCTCAAACCATATGCAAAGAAAGTGGTATAAGTACCACGTGAGAGTTAGAAAGCAGGCCTGGGGCCTGTGGAATCGCTGGGGCTATACTAAACAACCAAAGGTTAGGAAGTAGGAGGCCCACGAGAGATGCGTGCAGTGTCTAAACACAGACGTGGGTTACCATGGACTTTCTATGGGAAACGAAGAAGTTACAAATATGCAATTTAAGGACACTTTCGGATGGACTAGGTTGGAATCCTGTTAAACTAGGAACTTCGAGAGTCAAGACCCTCGGGAGCACCCGAGTACTTGTGTTACCTCACCCAGGGAAGTCGGGTGCATAGGTGTCTTTTTGTGTCTGGTTTCGTCGTCGTTTTCTATGGAGAGCTGCAAAGAAGTGCTGCAGGTGACCAGAGGAAAAGTGTCCGGGTGGATCCAAGGATGGATCGGTGATGTGAAGAACCTGAAAACAGAGGGGAAAGAGTCTGGGTCACTAGCCAGTGACCAGGAAGGTACCAGGAAGTAACCAGGTGATGTCGGGTGCTTGAAGGTGAGTTTGTCTCTTCAGCCACAAGGTCCAGGAGGCATCGACGATGACCAGGCACTGGATTCGAGCTGTCCCACAATAAATCTAGATGACTGCGGTGTCGGTATCGGATTGGACCCAACAAGCCTTCGCAACCACAACCCATGCAGGATGTCGAAATTGGCTCTGTTGCAGACCAGCAAGGTCTGTGGCACTTCTCCTTTTTAGGAAAGCTGGAGCAAGCCTGGAGCAACCAGGAAAGCAAAGTAAATTCAAGATGGCATCTTCAGGGGGCTCACTAGCCAATGGGCAAGGAACCGGGAAGACGTGTCGAGCTCAAATGCAAAGGCGGGGCCCACGGGACACTCCCGAAGTGTGAGGGCCTGGGCTTCGGTGCAAATGGTCCACGGGCTGGGGCTTCACGGACCCCAACGCACAACTTACTGAGGCTTCAGGAAAGGTGTGCAGGTAGCAAAAGGCAGGATGTCCAAGATGTCCGGTCCCACGTCTCTCGTGTCCGCCACGGGTCTCAGCTTTGCTGTGGATGTGGGTCGGGGTCAGAGAAGTCTGGAAGTCCAGTTCTTGTGTCGCAGAGTCTTCGGGTTCCGAAGGGAGCCTTGAAACTGCAGACCGGCAAAGTTGCTGTTGGTGCCTGTTTGCACAGGGTGGTCACTCCTTGACCACAAGGGAGATGTCTTCCATCTTCCAGTCAAAATGGAATGTCGAAGGTCCAAGATATGTCTTTCAAAGATTCGTTCAGGATAATCTAAAGTCCTGGGGACACAGCTCCTATACTTATACTAAGAAAGGGGGTTGAATTACCTGACTAGGTCCCTCCTATGGGTGGACCCTGAGAAGGGAGTGGTTACACCCCTTTCCCTTTGTCCAGTATCGTGCCAGAGCTGGGGCTGGAGTGCCTCAGCAACTGGTTTGAACCGGGCTATGCATGGAGCCCCTTGTGTGCCCCAGGCAGTGTCTAGATGCATTCACTGAATGCAGCCCTCCCTGCCCCAATGCACAAAACCCCTGTCGGGAGAGGTGCTGGCACCTCCCTGGACAGGAAGCCTATTGTCCACGCGGCCCTTGATGGAGTTTCCCCCAGCAACAGGAGGTCAGACTCGTGTCTGTGGCAGCAGTATCCATTTTGTGATGCTGAGGCTCTGTTTAACTTTAACCGGGTAAAGCAGTAACATACATGTCTTTTCCCTCTAGAAGGGTGGAATGCTACGGGGGGGGGTAGTATTCCAAAGTGTTTGACACCTTACACGACATGTTTTGATAAAGCCAAACCAAAGTTAGCATTAACTGCAAGGGTTATAATGCACTTAAGAGTATATGGTATAGAGCAGCTATAAGGAGATGGTTCCGAAAGCTGCAGAGGGGCTCAGCTCATGCCAGAGCACCCTCTCACATAAAACCAAGCACTCTGCCTCCAGGATTGTCGAGGCCTACCATAGGAGTGGCTTATAGGTGTATATGTGTCTATATGTAAAGGTATATATAGGTATACTATATCTAAGTAAGAGGTGATTACACCACCTTACCCAGGCTGTGTGAACAGACCTGTGGTGTCAGTTTGGAAGGCAAACCAGGGGTGGCACAATACATGCTGCAGCCCCTAGGGTACACCTATGCCCTGGGTACCTATGGTACACTATACAGGGGCTCACAAGAGTGACCCAGTAACCAATCTGGTATGTACCTAAAGTACATTGTATCAATTTAGAGAGTGAACAGCAGGCTGTGGGTCTGATTAGCAGGACCACAGCCACACTAAAGTTGAAAAACCAGAGAATCACAACAAAAAGTGGGGGTGACCATAGGAAGCAGACCCTACTCTCCTACACTAGTGATCTAGGAAAGGAATTTTTTTAAACTGAGGAATCAGCCTTGTCGTAACCACTGCTTCAAATGTCACCGTAGACTGAGCCCGTGTCCAGTTAGCTCAGTGGAATTCACCATTTCAAATTGGGGGATGATAAGGACTTACCTGGTGGCCCAGAACTCATCACACTCCTCCGACAGGACCCGGTCACTGCAACACCTGACAATGGAAAAACATCACAACTGTAAAGGAAACCAAAAAAGTACAAAAAAGACAGAAACTAAACAAAGAAACAGAGGGGAGAGAAAAAAACACTCTCTTCCACTATCACTACAGGTACCCAAAACAACCCCTGAAGTGGCAAAGAAGACAGAAAAGGGCAGGAGGGGAGGACGTAAAGAGGTGGAAGTCAGAACCAGAGAGAAACGACGCAGAAAGAACAGACAGAGGGGGCACAGTGTCACATGGTGTAGAGGAGGAAACAAATGCAAAATGTTTTATTTATTTATTTTTGACATTTATAAAGCGCTCTGAAACCCTACGGGCATCCTGGTGCCGAAACCCAAATAGTGAAGGAATTGCTGGGCAAACAGGAGGCGAGTGCTCACGGCCCAGTGCAGCCCGACCTGAAAAGAAACACGAGCTGCACGAGGCCCCCAACATGCTCCAGGTGGAATGTAGCTCCGTTGGGTTATTATCAGAAGTCTGATAGCAACAAGAATAGTGTACAGAGGGAGTCAAATGTAGAAGTTGGAGAGACATAAATAAATTGAGATAGAGAGAGGGAATAGAGAAAGAAGAGACAGGGGAAAAGGAAGCTTAGGGTGCTAAGAAACACTACCTGACAATGATTTTTTACTTCTTTCAAGGGTTTCAGTCTCACGTCACAGCACCGTCTGATCATCCAAGAATACCTTGAAAGGAAGTAAAAAGATAGTTTTAAATCAGCCAACAATCACACTTCACCCTATCTTCCAAGTAACCGTCCTGAACTAACAAAACTAAAGGAACTCTTGTTCTCTGGAAGCCATTGAGAAGCAACTATGGTTGTGAATAAATAGACTTTTGTTTGGTCCCAAAGCGCCTTGAGACCCTCTGGGTGAGTAGTGCGCTATATAAATTCTTGAACTTGAACAGTCTCAGAGAACAGACCCCAACAACACAGGCCCTTCTTCATAACTCCCATCTTTCCATTTATGTCCCATTAAACTTGCGAAGCAAAACAATCTGATCCACAAACGGCATATTAACGCCCTTGTACATAATTGTGCCCACACCTCATAAATCAGTCAACCAGACTCTTAGAATTATAGATAACCTGGTTTCTGAGTAACAGTGATTCAAGTTCAAACTGATGCAGTGTGCAAATGCTGCGAATGGAAGCAACAAGGCATCAATGTGTTGGTGTAGGAAAGCGCCCCTTTTTGAATGGGTACCACCCACTTTTTGCCTGACTTCTGATGCAACCAGACTTGATGTGCTCTGGGTCCCTGCCAATCAAGCTCCCAGGGCCTGTGTTCTTTCCCAAAATTGGAGCTTTGTACCCACAATTGGCACATATCTGGCAACAGGTAAGAGCACTGTGACCATGGAAGGCCTCTAAGGGTTGCAGCACATTTTGTGCCACCCTTAGAGGCCCTGTACCTTAATACACACACACTGCCATTGCAGGCTGCATATTTTGGTGCAGAGAAATGTGAAAAGTCGACATGACACACATACCTGTGTGCCATGCTTGCAGCCCACTGCCTATGGTATAGATAAGCCATCCCTCTAGCTGGGAACACTATACCAGTGGTGAGGGTACGTTGCTTGAGCCCTCCACCCCTACAGTGTCTAAGTCCATTCTTAGACATTGTAAGCGCAGTGCTGCATTAAAGAGTCTATAGGCTGGGAGTTTGTCAATACGAACCCCACAGCACCATAACGGCTTTACTGAATTCTGGGAAGTTTGGTAGCAAACTTCTCAGCACATTAAACCCACGCTGATGCCAGTGTCGGATTTAATGTAAAATACCCCACAGAGGGCATCTTAGAGATACCCCTGAAAAACAACCAAACCTGGGGTGGTTCCTGATTGGCTACCCACCATTTGCCACCACCAGACAGATTCCTGGATCCCTGGGTAGAGAGCCTTCGCTCTCTGGGTCCAGAACCAAAGCCCATCCTGGGCAGAGATGTCATGCCTCCTGCCCCCATGATAGGCTGGGACCATGAAGGAGAAGCTTCAAAGGCCTGCCACCTTTGTAAGCTGTCTCTGCCTTTAGCTGCCCCAGCATCTTTCTCCCTCTGGTTGTGACCCCCACTTTAGGCAGGAGAACCGGCAGGAAACCCCAGTGAGAAAGAGAGGTGTGCCCACCTTTGCCAACCTCACCATCAAGTGGGGGAGTTGAGGTGAGGCACACATCTCAGTCCCCGTCATCTTGAAGATGGTGGTCACAGCAACTTGGAGAGAGGCTCAGGCCCCACTCTCACTTAAGGGTGGCATAGTAGGGGGTGTACTCACCCCAAGGAAGGAACCCATGGGTCCCGACCTGCACACCTCTGCAATGCCGCTAAATTTAGTATTTAGGGGCGACCCAAACCTTGCCTCCTCAGATTTGTGGAAGAAAGAACAAGGACCGAATAAGCCATGCTGACCCAGAAAGTAGAGGACGCCTACTTCCTTGGCCACAGCCCTGCTGGCCTGTCCTGACTCCGACCTGCCTACAGCGAATAAACTGGTGTGTCCAGCAGCAGCAGCTCCCCAGAGCCCAGAGGACCTGTCCTGCACCCATCTTACAGACTCTGTCTCCTGTGAGCACCGGACTTGCTCAAGCAAAGACTCACCCACAGAATTCTGATCCAGGCAGCTCTGCGATTTTGCACCACTCTCCACCCGACACCATGGCCGGAGCTCAAGTGCCCCAACACCCAGAAAAGGTCACACCCCAGCGATCCTGGCCTAGGATATGGTGGTCCCCAACCTCCCTAAAGCTTTGAGACGACACCTGCAGCTTCAATCTGAAGGGTCACCACGACTGGAGCGGGTAGGAAAACCTGATGCCAGAAGACACCTCGGCACCCGATGCCCCATGGCCTTGGGTGGCCCAACCGATGGTGTCCAGGCATCCCCCAAGAGTCCAACTTACCTCTCGAGCGGGTGGTTGCCTTCAGGAAGTCTCCATGCCCGAGCCTGCAGGATCTTTTCCAAACTGAAAGTCCCCATTGAGAAGCACTGGGTTTCCGCCGTCTACTTGGCACCCTGCACCCAGCCGCCCCTTTGCCACTGACGGTGCACCTTAACCCCAGGAACTTGGATCCCACACCCGAGTGGCCTGCCAGAGAGCAGCTCCTAACCAAAGGCCCTCTTAGCCCGGTTGGCTAACGTTGAGCCCCTGCACTCAGCACCCGGACACCCAAGTGCCGCTGGTGGTGCAACTTGAGTGCCAACCTAGACCTTAGGGAAGCTTGGTCTGAACCCCCCAAAGCTCCCACTCGTGAGTCTCGTACTTACCTGTGAGACCACTATTCTCTCACAGGAACTAATGTTGTGTATTTTTGTTCCTGAAATGTTTTGTGTATAGTTGATCTTTTGTATGGGAAGAAAGTAACTAAACTGCAAACTTTAAAAAAGTCTTACTTACCTTGCACTGTGAGATCCCAGGCATGGTATCTAGGCATAACACCACAAGTAGTTGATGTAATCTGAAAGTAATCCAAAAGTAGTCCAAAAGTAAATACTGTGTAATTTTAACTACTTTTTGAACCAATACCAACTTGTACGGATTGCAAATTAATCTACAACTGCATTGCCTTATAAAACATAGCACTTGAGAAATATATTTGGCTTACCTGGACCAGGTCCTGCTTGGTTCTAAAATAAAACATAAATATACCTTTTTTGTACTTGCCTAATTGGTCTGGATTCAGTCTCTGAGTGTGTGCCATCAGTCTTGATTGAGTGAATACAATAAATGCTTAACCCCTGCCTAAATCCTGGAAACACACCAGGTTGGTTCCTTTACTGCAAAAAAAACAGCAGTGGATGCATCTCTGCCGGAAAATTTCCGGCTTTCTCTCTGCTTCCTTACTTGGCCAAGATTATGGAATCCCATGTTAAGAGCATCCTGACCAAGTAATTGGAAGTTAATGGGATTTTGGGCAGGTCACAAAGCGGGTTCCGGCCTAAGCATAGTACGGAATCCGCCCCGTTGGCAGTTACCGAGCAGCTAAGGGCGTCGCTGGACATGGGCAACACCTCGTCACTGATCTTACTGGTACTGAGTGTGGCCTTCGAGACGGTCTCCCATGAGCGTCTGCTCCAACGACTCAGGAAGATCGGGTCAGTGGTGAGGCTCGGGCAAGGTTTGCGTCCTTTCTATCCAATCGCTCCTTTCAGATCCACGCCCCTCCCTACCTGTCTAGTATTTATCCCCTCAGCAGTGGTGTCCCTCAGGGCTCTGCGCTAAGCCCCACAGTGTTTAATGTGTACGTCTGTCCTCTAGCCCTCTTGGCCAAAGCTTGGCAGATCAATATGATATCATACGCGGATAACACGCAATTGATATTCACTTTCACCAGCAACCCAGCCCAAGACCAACTGAAATTCGGTGAAGATGTCCTGGCCATCTCCAGCTGAATGGCAGATAACTATCTTTGCCTTAACTCCTCAAAAACTGAGGTGCTTCTGGTAGGCCGGGACACTTATAAACGGGACTACCAGTGGTGGCCTGCTGCACTGGGCACTCCTCCCCAACCGAAAAGTGCAGTTAAGAATCTAGGGGACCTGATGGACAACTCCCTCTCTTTTGAACTGATGTCAGGTCTTGATTATTGCAATGGACGGTTACTCTGTGTTAATAAAACAGTCACAAAGAGACTCCAAAGGGCACAAAATGCGGCTACCTGCATTCTATTTGCCCTCCCTATGCACTGCCATACATCCTATCTCCTGCACTGTCTACACTGGCTGCCTATCGAACAGAGAATCCAGTTCAAAACTCTCGGTACCACCCATAGGATCTCACACGGTTTGGCCCCCCAGATACTGCAGTAGCTCTGTACACGATATGTTCCAACGCGAGCATTGCGATCAGCAGACCTGTATCTGGATTGTACTCCTAGGGTAAGCAGGAGTAGAGCGGGGGAGCTCTCTTTTAGTTCCTTGGTCCCAGCCCTATATTCCTCTTTCGGCACGCAGCACACATGATCACTTGGCATTTAGAAAACACATCAAAACCTGGTTGTTTTCGTCCATCTAGTACACGATATGTATGCTTGCTCTGCCCGTGTTCCCTAGTCTTTCAGTAACAGACTATACCTTGCTGTCTTTCCATCCAGCTAGCATCCCTTTTCCTGGTCTCCCGTCCGCAAGCGCTGGAACGCCCTGATGTTGTGGTAGCTGTATGCTACATAAGTACAACTAACATAACATAACACACCCTCTGGATAAGCCTAACTGCTCGCCCACACTACCACAAAGAGAGCTGTTAGTACTTACCTAATTTAGCCTCTGCTATAACTCTGGGGACTCCCTGGACGCTGAGCACACTATACCTTACTTTGGTATAGTATATGCAGAGCCAGCTTCCTACAGTTGGCGCTTTTTATTTATAAATTATCTAAAGGAATGATGTGGAGGGTCGGTGTCTTGGGAGCCCCACAGGACGGCGATCAAGAACTGGAATTTAGACTCAAACCTTCGCAGGACAAAGCTTAGAACAATGAAATGCTGAGATCTCCATTGAACACAAGGAGCAGCATCAGCCTCTAAAATCTGATACAGGCCCGCTGCTCTCAACATTAAAGTGTCTTAATACACAACCTCTCTTTCCCCGGCCTCTTCAAAATATATGGATTGGGCAGAGAAAAGCAAAAGATAGAGACTGTGCTCGAGGGCACACAGGAGTCTTCCTCCCTTCCTTCTCCAGTGGCTCGAAGTGTCACTGGTGCCTGGGAAGGAGAGCTGGGATTGCTGCTCAGCTCCTGCATCTCCCTGGCTCACCTGAAAGATGAAAAGCAGTTTAGCCGAGCCTAGGGAGAACAAGGGGCGGACTCCACCCTCCTTTCATAGCTACTGCTGTGAATGTTCAATAATTAAACATCGTGGCCCGGCATGCACTAACTATTGAACATTCACATCAACAGCTCTAAAACAGAGATTTCGGAGCCGCAGGGGAGTTTTACCCCCCTCAGTCTGTGGGATGCCTTTTTTTTAAATTAATTAACACATTCTGGCCTCCATCTACAAATGTTTTAAAATCAGAGAGATATACATAAGAAAATATGGGGACGTTTTCAATAAGCATTTATTGAACCAGCGTCATGCTAGTATAAAATGCGTGTGCTGCAACAACCATTAGACAGTAACAGATGTATCCTGTGATAAGCACCAATAAAGTAAATAGAAAGTCAAATTCTACCGTAGTGCTAAAACAGTGAATATATGCAGCCATATAGATACATGACAATAATAATGCGTACTACTACAATGCAACCCTAACTAGATGTACCTAAGTGTACCTAGCATGCATGTAGGTGTATAGCCAAGAATCCCCCTATGAAAGAGCCAACCCCATTACCTGATGTGAGAGAGCAAAGGACCTCGTCTTGGTCTCGATTGGACACCCATTGAGAGATGTCAGACCACTCTGTGCCGGAGTGTCTGTGGGCAGGGACTTCAGCGTCTCCTGACAGCATGTCAGCATGGAAATTTGTTCTCCTATGGCTGCCTAGCAAAGATATGGTGCTTAAATACCCAAAAGGTACCCTCAGGGGTTCTACCTAGATGTGTCATGGTACTCTGGGCATGTCGGCCAAGCATGATAATAGTGGTGACCCTTGTATAGAGTGCAGAAGATGGTAATCCTGCTGTGATACTGAGAATCTTCATGCACAACAAATGAGGCTAGTTTTCGGAGAAAACCACACAACATTTACGCACCGCCTAACTAGGTAAAAGGTCAGCGTCAGACCTGTTATGTAGAACAATGATAAGACAAATGTAGGTAAAAGGTTGTGCAACTACAAATGTAGGGCCTATATTAGGGTACATTGGGGTTCATAACAGGATCTATTGGTGGCAGTAATAGAAGATAAACATTCATTTAGAAACGCCTCCAGAGCTTCCAATCCCGGAGAGGTCATTGATTCCCAACTAATGAAACAACAATGGTGGAAGAAAAGCACAAGTGACAAGGACAATTTTGAAGGGCCTTTGCAGGTTGAGGGGATATTCCCCTATCTGGACTTTGTAACAATCCCACGGCACAGGTTTCTTTTCCTAAGTTTTCGGCTTAATTATTTCCCTTGCATATTGGGCCACCCTGCTGCTATCTTTTCTTCGAACGATCTCCCGTGTTGCCCATGTGATGACACTTCACGACAGTCTGATTTGCACATCCTTTTTTTCTGTAAATTTTATTGTAACCACCGGAAAAGGTTTTAATTCCGCTTTTACTAAAGCACAATTTTAGACAATGTCGTTTGGCTCTGTATTTTTTACGTATGCTGCCTGATCCGCTAGCCTGTTATAGTGTTGCCCCTTTTTTATGTATGTGTCTCAAATCCAGGAAATCATTTATTGACTGATACTGATAAATTTCTTCTTTTAACATTTTTAACAGTGATGTATACTATTATGATTAACTTGTATTAATCGAATAAAGTAATTTTGATGATGATGACAAGGACAATTAGTCTATTTCGTGCAAATAGTTTATTTAGCATACTCCGAGAAGAACGTGAAGTGTGATCATTTTTATTGACAATTGTGTTAAAATAATAAAGGATTGCTGCAGGGAATCTGCTCGGGAACAGAACTATGCTTGGGACCATAGAACATCAGCATGTAGAGACCAAGGGGCATATTATCAAAGACCGGTGTTAAAATTATCGCAGTTTTATCGGCAGGAAACTGCCGATAAAACGGCGATAATGGGCTTGATAATACGCCCTTGTTAATTCCCACAGAAGCCCATGTTAACATCAGAACATGGCCTTCTATGCTAACTATGCCATCATTTTCTGCATAGAGCTAATTGACAGTGTCCACTATATAACTAGACTCAATGGGAGCATTGTCCAATTCTGCCTCAGAATAGCTCCGAAACACACAAGATGAAATATACGTATTTCATGAGTTATGACACTTCGGACCCAAGATCCTACTATATTAAATGGTAACCGCTACTTAAAAAAATATATGCTTTCTTAAACTAAGTTATTATATACGCCTTGACAACCTAGTCCTGAAAGTCTACAACTATTGGAAGGATAATATTGACTTGAAATTGATTTGGGGCACTAAGTCCTGGCAAGTCCAACGTACAGAATCTCTATTTCGTGCATGTCTGATTCCCAGGCAAAATATTTTTCTGAATGACACTGTTTTTCTGAATGACAACATTAATACATTTTCACCTCGTATTTATACTTTCGCTAATATTGTATCATCTGTAATTGATATTGTGCAAAATTGTATCATGATCAAAATCAACTTAAATCAATTATGCAATTTAGCTGGACATTATAAACACTTAAAAAAGGTTGCGTACCTTGGCATTATCTCAACAGTACCGCTTTGTTCTTACCCTTTTATGGACACAAACACAGCAATCAATGGCAATGAAAGACGCTAGTTACAGGCAACACCATTAGCAGTGTTGTTAATACAATGGGTTATCTCATTGCCAATCTCAACCTTTCAGTTCACTGCCTGCATAAAACACTTCCCAATAGGTAGATACGAACCCCTTGGGAGCAGCTACATATATGAGTTATGGTCCTTGCCCTTTACCTGTCGTCAACATGCTGAAAGGTACGTTTTCCTTACAGAATGGGAGTGTACTTCGCCTATTGGTCGTCATTCCCTTGGATGTCAACATGTTAAAATTCAAAGCGCCTGTAATGTTTCAACCCCCAATTTGGTATGTTATTTAAAAGAAACTTGAGTTCCTATAATAATTCCCACTATAACTTTGCTTTTGAATGGAAGCCATTTAGTCCTTAATAATCAGGACTGCTGTGGAGTACGGGTGGGTATTCCGTATGTGGTGTTTGTTTCTCGGATAGTCAGAAGCTGCAACTATGTCCTGTTTATCCCCCCAGATGGGAATGTATATAGCGCTCTATGGCCTTTAATTCCAACTTTGAAAAAACAGATTTCAATAAGCTAATCAAACTCAAAGTGTTATTGTTTCAGTAAGAAGTGGCTCTCATGTCGGCTCGCGATACCTTCGATTGGCAGGTGTGAAGAACTTCCAGAGAAATACAGCCATTGTTAAATACAAATCTCTCCCCATATTTCAGCGAACTGATACACCAAATATTTAACATTTCTTTTAGAATGGGCCTGGCACACTTAATGAAACTTGTAGGCTTCAGCCATGTGACATCTTTTTAAACTATTTTGGAGTAATCCCGCTTTTATACATTCCATTTTTTCCAGCGTGTTCGGTGGGTTACCACTGATCCTCAATGTACTTTGCGAAATTTTTGTCCTGTTCCTGTTATGCCTCAATGAATGCTTCATTTGTGGTCTTGCCAGTGAAGGTATCACTGCAGCTGTACTGTGATCGAATGCTGCAACTTTTTGGAATGGTGCCCTTAGCAGCTTTGGATGCTGAGCTCTGCTTAACCTTCCACCACGCCTATTTCACCTGTGGACAACCCGTGTTTCATTGTATCAGGTGCCCCTTTCAATGGGCCATGGACATCTGCCTGGCTATGCCACCACAAACTGTTGATGGATTCCTTTGTGACCCATTACAGTACTATTTCTTGAGTATGCAACTGGTTTGTAGCCCTGCATTATGGCTGATGACCGGAGGTGCTTCCTGTGCAACAGCACAGCGTCTTCTGGATCTCTGCATCATCAAACTTAACACAGGTTGTCCTTTGTTGGTCCTACCGACGTCTGGCACTGAAGAGCTTGTTTGTTCTTTTGACCTGCTCAATTGGATTGCTAATGTCCCCAACTCAGAAGCTTATGATTTCTTACTGGAATGGCTGTCTTTCCACTTGGGTATCCCAGTTCCTGGGTGCCAACGACACGCTATAACTGGGCACTTTCTTTAAACTAATTTGTTTGCCTGGCTGACATGACAACTAAATGAGAAATGTGTCAAACGCATGTATTCGAACACTTTTGCCTACCTGCTGAGTTCTGTCATGATCTTGGGTGCTTCTATCCTTACCAAGGTGAGGGCGTCAATTGTCCCATGCAGGCCGATTGTTGTTTTACCAATGGTAGCCTAAGCAGGCTGTACTCTGCATTGCACACGTTACTATACAAACGCACTTTGCTTTGTGCCACCCTGTACTTTCACATGGAATCTGCCGTTGTTTTTGTGCTCTGTCCTATCCTGGGATCTCGTCTGAACACATTGAACAGGGTCAAACAACAATACCCCTTGTTATTGTTTTCTGGTCAGGCACTAGCACCAAGACAAAACATACAGATGCAGCCGTCTTTTGGGAACACATACTTTTTGTCATATAGGTATGCACAGACATGTGAAAGACACACTTGGAGGGAGATTTTCAGAGAGAAGAGAGCGGCTACAACTGTGATGTAGAACTTTCATCTGTGCATGCTAAGGTACGGGGTCTGCTGCAAACACCCAGAGATCTTCTGATGCGCAATGCTTCAGTGGGAGGGTGGGGGTTATTTTACCCTGTCAGATATCATGACAGCTCCTTTTATGATTTATAGATTACTTGCTATACTGACCATATTTGTGTTGGGCTTTCCGTTGCTTATTTTGGCACACATACTGCATATGTAAATGTAAATGTATTTGAGCTTATATAGCGCACAGCTACCCGCAGTGGGTTTCCCGGCCCTTGCTTAGGGAACCCGTCCTGGTATTCCCCTGTGAGATAACCCCGGCAGGGTATCCACAAGGTGAAAGCCAGGCATCCCGCCGCGAGGGGCCGTTGTGGAGATTAAGCAAGCTATTGCTCAGAGTCGCAGAGTGTGAACCCGTGAGTCGAGAAGGCACCGGAGCGAGAATTATCGAGTCCGTGGAATTTTAGAGCCCAAGACCCGCCGAGGCGGGGAATTGAACCCTGGTCCAGGGCCAATCTCAGCTTCAGGGTCTGCCGCCTCTAACCCCTGAGCCACACTTCTCCATATTAGAGCACGATAGTTAAAACAAACATTTCTCATTGAGCTTGGAGCCCAAAAAAAAAACCTTTTATCTAAGAATGTTACAGCTCGCAACTGGAATCGGGTTGATCTCAACCTTCTTTGTTCCTCTCTAACTGCTTCTCCCCCGGACCTAGGGACCCTCTCTCTTGATCTTCAAGTAGATGCTGTGAATCAGTGGTTGCCCTCCGCCTGTGATCGCGTTGCCCCCCTTAGAAAAGTCAAGATCTGCCGCCCCCATGATGCCCAAAAACGGTTCACAGATGATTTGAAAACCCTTAAACTGGACCTTAGACGGTCCGAACGTCATTGGAGACGCAATTACTGTCCTTCTTTGCGAGCCAAATATAAGCTTCTTTTGATGAATTACAAGAAGGCTATTCTCTCGGAGAATATCTCTATCAGCTAATAAACCTAAGGAAATTTTTTCCATAGTCCGCAACTTAGTTGCCTCAGACAGAGCCAACTCCAATCCCGTCCCCTCTCAAGCCCTTTGTCTGTCTCTTCACGACTTCTTTTTAGAAAAGATCGCGAAGATCAAATCTATTATTCCTCCAACAAATCAACCCCCTCTCTCCCCTCCTTCCCCCTTACCGCCTTTGCCCTCTTTGTTCCTTGAGCAGTTTCCACCCATTTCTCTAAATACCTTTCTGGCTCTACTCCGGAAAGTAAAGTCAGGCTCTCCGGCTGATTGTGCTCCAGCTCATATTCTAAGGGAGCTCCTCACTCATTGTCCTGATCCCATTCTTTTCCTCCTTAACTCCTCTATTTCCTCTGGTCTAGTTCCGCAATTTTTCAAATCTGCTATAGTTCGCCCCATCCTAAAAAAGTCTGGTGCAGACCCCTCCCTTCCTTCCAATTTCAGACCCATTTCCCTTCTCCCATACCTTGGAAAGATATTGGAGAGCTATACTACCTCTCGTCTCTCCTCCTTCATTGAGGATAACCATCTCTTGGCCTCCCACCAAGCGGGTTTCCGCCCAGTCCACTCTACCGAGTCAGTGGTCCTGTCCGTCCTAGACGAGCTCAAGAGTAAGGCGGATTCCAACCTGCCTCAAGCCCTGGTGCTCCTTGGTCTGGCAGCTGCATTTGACACGGTCGACCATTCCATCCTTCTCGACCGTGTCAGCGCGGTGGGCGTTCAGGGCACCGCTCTCTCTTGGCTCGCCTCCTTTCTTAAAGGGCGGACACAGGCCGTTCATCTGTCCGGCCATATTGCACCAACCCGCCTGGTCCCTTGTGGGGTCCCCCAAGGTTCCTCCCTGTTTCCTCTTCTTTTTAATCTTTATATTCGTCCCCTTATTCTTTCTCTTCTTGACATGGGGGTCTCCATATATAATTATGCGGATGACCTCCAGCTTGTCTTTGATCTCTCTTCCCCCCTGCACTCCCTACCTAAATTTCATTCCACTCTTGTTTTCATCTCGGAGTGGATGAATTGCAACCAAATGAAGCTTAATCTGGACAAGACGGAGTTGGTCCTGACCGGCCATTCCATCTCCCCTTGGTCGTCTGCCTTCTGGCCCTCCACCTTTGGCCCTTCGCCCATACCAGCGGCCTCTGCAAAGACCCTGGGCATTAAAGACAGTGGAGACCTCTAAAAGCATGCCCAGATTGGCTCCGTTGTCTCCTCATGTTTCTTCTCCCTCCGTATTATTCGGAAAGTGTCCCGTTTCTTTTCCACCGATGTTCTCAAACTTATCATGCTAGCTATGATTCTTTCCCGCATTGATTACGGGAATAGTCTCTACGTGGGCATTCCGGCTTATGAACTACGCCGATTACAAGCCATCCAGAACCAGGCTGCCCGAATTATTCACCACCTGCCCAAATCTTCCCACATTACACCTGTCTTGAAATCTCTTCACTGGCTTCCCATCTGCCAGATATCTCTCTTTAAAATGGGATTCTTGGCCTTCATGGCCCGCGCGCGTATTGCCCCAGCCTTCATCAATTCACTCATCATCCCTTATACTCCCATCCGTGCTCTTCATTCTTCCAACCAATTCCTCCTCTGCAACCCCACCCCTGGACAGGCCTCATCTCCTCTGCACCCCAACAGATAGACCTCCTCTACTCTGCACCCCTCCAGACAGGCCTCACCTCCTCTGCACCCCTGGACAGGCCTCACCTCCTCTGACCCCTGGACAAGCCTCTAGGTGCTTCTACCAGGAGCTCTCGGTGAAGGATTCTCATTAAGGACAGAGAAGCCCAGAGTTCATTCCACCCCATCCAGCGCATCTGACTCGCCCTGAGCCTCGGGGCACTATGCACTGGCCCCGAAGAGAGACACTGCTCCCCTGGACAGGCCTCACCTCCTCTGCACCCCTGGACAGGTCTCACCTCCTCTGCACCCCTGGACAGGCCTCAACTCTTCTGCACCTCTTCTGCACCCCTGGACAGGCCTCACCTCTTCTGCACCCCTGGACTGGCCTCACCTCCTCTGCACCCCTGGACAGGCCTCACCTCCTCTGACCACTGGACAGGCCTCACCTCCTCTGCACCCCTGGAAGGCCTCTCCTCCTTTGCACCCCTGGGAGACCTCACCTCTTCTGCACCCCTGGACAGGCCTCATCTCCTCTGACACCTTGACAGGCCTCACTTCCTCTGCACCCCATGGACAGGCCTCGCCTCCTCTGCACCCCTGGACAAACCTCGCCTTCCCTGCACCCGGGACAGGCCTCACCTCCTTTGTGCCCTCTGGACAGGCCTCACCTCCTCTGCACCCCTGGACAGGCCTCTCCTCTGCGCCCCCTGGACAGGCCTCTCCTCCTCTGCACCCCTGGACAGGCCTCTCCTCCTCTGCATCCCTGGACATGCCTCACCTCCTCTGCCCCCCCTGGACAGGCCTCACCTCCTCTGCATCCCTGGACAGGCCTCACCTCTTCTGTACCCCTGAACAGGCCTCACCTCCTCTGCATCCTCTGGACAGGCTTCACCTCCTCTGTCCTCTGGACAGGCCTCACCTCTTCTGTACCCATGAACAGGCCTCACCTCTTCTGCACCCCTGGACAGGCCTCACCACTTTTGCACCCCTGGACTGGCCTCACCTCCTCTGACCCCTGGACAGGCCTCACTTCCTCTGTACCCATGGACAAGCCTCACGTCCTCTGCACCCCTGGACAGACCTCAGCTCTTCTGCACCCCTGGACAGGCCTCACCTCCTCTGCACCCCTGGACAGACCTCACCTACTCTGCACCCCTGGACAGGCCTCACCTACTCTGCACTCCTGGACAGGCCTCACCTCTTCTGCACCCCTGGACAGGCCTCACCTCTTCTGCACCCCTGGACTGGTCTCACCTCGACTGCACCCCTGGACAGGCCTCACCTCCTCTGACCAATGGACAGGCCTCACTTCCTCTGCACCCCTGGACAGGCCTCTCCTCCTCTGCACCCCTGGGCGACCTCACCTCTTCTGCACCCCTAGACAGGCCTCACCTCCTCTGCACCCCTGGACAGGCCTCACTTCCTCTGCACCCCTGGAGAGGCCTCTCCTCCTCTGCACCCCTGAACAGGCCTCGCCTCCTCTGCACCCCGGACAGGCCTCCCCTCCTCTGCACCCCTGAACAGGCCTCGCCTCCTCTGCACCCCGGACAGGCCTCTCCTCCTCTGCACCACTGGACAGGCCTCTCGGTGCTCCTCCCAGGAGCTCTCGGTGAAGGATTCTCATTAAGGACAGAGGAGCCCAGAGTTCATTCCACCCATCCAGTGCATCTGACTCCGCCCTGAGCCTCAGGGCGCTATGCACAGGCCCCGAAGAGAGACACTGCTCCCCTGGACAGGCCTCACTTCCTCTGCACCCCTGCACAGGCCTCACCTCCTCTGCACCCCTGGACAGGCCTCACCTCTTCTGCACCCCTGAACAGGCATCACCTCCTCTGCACCCCTGGACTAGCCTCACCTCCTCTGACCCCTGGACAGGCCTCACCTCATCTGTACCCCTGGACAAGCCTCACGGCACCTGCACCCCTGGACAGACCTCACCTCTTCCTCACCCCTGGACAGGCCTCACCTCCTATGACCCCTAGACAGGCCTCACCTCCTCTGCACCCCTGGACTGGCCTCATCTCCTCTGACCCCCTGGACAGGCCTATCCTCCTCTGCACCCCTGGAGAGGCCTCACCTCCTCTGACACCTTGACAGGCCTCACCTCCTCTGGCCCCAGGACAGGCCTCACCTCCTCTGACCCCTGGACAGGCCTCACCTCCTCTGCACCCCTGGACAGGCCTCACCTCCTCTGCCCCCTGGACAGACCTCACCTCCTCTGTACCCCTGGACAGGCCTCACTTCCTCTGCACCCCTGGACAGGCCTCTCCTCCTCTGCATCCCTGGACAGGCCTCGCCTCCTCTGCACCCCTGGACAGGCCTCGCCTCCTCTGCACGCCCCTTGACAGGAACCTCCTCATCTGCACCCCTGGACAGACCTCTCCTCCTCTGCACCCCTGGACAGGCCTTACCTCCTATGGAGCCCTGGACAAGCCTCTCCTCCTCTGCACCATTGGACAGGCCTCACCACCTCTGCACCCCTGGACAGGCCTCACCTCCTCTGCACCCCTGGACAGGCCTCACCTCCTCTGCGCCCCCTGGACAGGACTCAACTCCTCTGCACCCCTGGACAGGCCTTACCTCCTTTGCCCCCTGGACAGGCCTCACCTCCTCTGCACACCTGGACAGGCCTCTTCTCCTCTGCACCCCTGTACAGGCCTTGCCTCCTCTGCACCCCTAGACAGGCCTCTCCTCCTCTGCGCCCCCTGGACAGGCCTCTCCTCCTCTGCGCCCCCTGGACAGGCCTCACTTCTTCTGCACCCCTGAACAGGCCTCACCTCCTCTGCACCCCTGGACAGGCCGTACCTCTTCTGCACTCCTGGACTGGCCTCACCTCATCTGCACCCCTGGACAGGCCTCACCTCCCCTGACCCCTTGACAGGCATCCCCTCCTCTGTACCCCTGGACAGGACTCACCTCCTCTGCACCCCTGGACAGACCTCACCTCTTTTGCACCCCTGGACAGGCCTCACCTCCTCTGACCCCTAGACAGGCCTCACCTCCACTGCACCCCTGGACAGGCCTCGCCTCCTCTGCACCCATGGACAGACCTCACCTCCTCTGCACCCCTGGACAGGCCTCACTTCCTCTGCACCCCTGGACAGACCTGACCTCCTCTGTACCCCTGGACAGGCCTCACTTCCTC
The DNA here is from genome assembly GCF_964263255.1 of Lissotriton vulgaris. Taxonomy (NCBI): domain Eukaryota; kingdom Metazoa; phylum Chordata; class Amphibia; order Caudata; family Salamandridae; genus Lissotriton; species Lissotriton vulgaris. The sequence continues at coordinate 346,640,263 of NC_141686.1, forward strand.
TGCACCCCTGGACAGGCCTCACCTCCTCTGTACCCCTGGACAGGCCTCGCCTCCTCCGCACCCCCCTGGACAGGACCCCCCTCCTCTGCACCCCTGGACAGGCCTCGATTCCTCTGCACCCCTGGACAGGCCTCACCTCCTCTGCACCCCTGGACAGGCCTCTCCTCCTCTGCACCCCTGAACAGGCCTCTCCTCCTCTGCACCCCTGGACAGGCCTCGCCTCCTCAGCACCCCCTAGACAGGACCCCCCTCCTCTGCACCCCTGAACAGGCCTCTTCTCCTCTGCACCCCTGGACAGGCCTCAATTCCTCTGCACCCCTGGACAGACCTCACCTCCTCTGACCCCTTGACAGGCCTCACCTCCTCTGCACCCCTGGACAGGCCTCACCTCCTCTGCACCTCTGGACAGGCCTCTCGTCCTCTGCACCCCTGGACAGGCCTCTGCACCCCGGGACAGGCCTCACCTCCTGCACTCCTGGACAGGCCTCACCTTCTCTGCACCCCCTGGACAGGCCTCTCCTCCTCACCTCCTCTGGACAGGCCTCTCCTCCTCTGCCGCTCCTCTGGACAGGCCTCTCCTCCTCTGGACAGGCCTCTCCTCCTCTGGACAGGCCTCTCCTCCTCCTCTGGACAGGCCTCTCCTCCTCTGCCCCTCCTCTGGACAGGCCTCTCCTCCTCTGCTCCTCCTCTGGACAGGCCTCTCCTCCTCTGGACAGGCCTCTCCTCCTCTGCCCCTCCTCTGGACAGGCGTCTCCTCCTCTGCCCCTCCTCTGGACAGGCCTCTCCTCCTCTGCCGCTCCTCTGGACAGGCCTCTCCTCCACACCTCCTCTGTCCCTCCCCTGGACAGGCCTCTCCTCCTCTGGACAGGCCTCTCCTCCTCAGCCCCTCCTCTGGACAGGCCTCTCGGTGACGGATTCCCATTCAGGACAGAGGAGCCCAGAGTTCATTCCATCCCATCCAGCGCCTCTGACTCGCCCTGTGCCTCGGGGCGCTATGCACAGGCCCAGAAGAGAGACACTGCTCCCCTGGACCTGCCCAGAGCCCCGGATGCAGCTGCGGCTCGAGGCGCTTTAATCCCAGGGTCTCCTCAGCATTGTTCAAAGCCTCGGTTTAAAGCTCCCTCCAGATACGAGGCGCTACACACTGACAGGTGTCACTCAAAGTGATGGAATGACAAATGTCGTGATTCAGCCCAGGGCCCTGATCCGCTTAAATTAATGATCCATCTCCAAAAAAGTGACCTTTGACCCTTGAGTGGCCTCTCCTGGAGGGGGCAGATCTCTGCACCCCGCTAATGTCTGTCCCTCTCGGGAGGTCACACCGTGTGTATCTCTTCTTGTAAATAACATATGATATTAAATGTTTAATCCGAGGCGCCTCGACTCCCCCCTGCCATGTTCACGCATTATAAACCTCCTAAAATAAATACAGAATAAACGCCCCCCCCCAGGGGGGACAGCTGCTGCCTCTCCCTGGGGGCCCTGTAGAAGGTTAGGAGGGGCCCCTCTGCTTCTGTATGAGGAAGGGGCCCCTCTGCATCTCTATGTGGGAGGGGCCCCAGCTTCTGTATGAGGGAGGGGCCCCTCTGCTTCTGTATGAGGGAGGGGCACCTCTGCTTCTCCTTTAGAGAGGGGCCCCTCTGCTTCTGTATGAGGGAGAGGCCCCTCTGCTCCTGTATGTGGGAGAGGCCCCTCTGCTTCTGGATGAGGGAGGGGCACCTCTGCTCTTGTATGAGGGGGGGCCCCTCTGCTTCTGTATTAGGGAGGGGCCCCTCTGCTTCTGGATGAGGGAGGGGCACCTCTGCTCTTGTATGAGGGAGGGGCCCCTCTGCTTCTGTATGAGGGAGGGGCCCCTCTGCTTCTCTTTTTGGGAGGGGCCCCTCTGCTTCTGTATGAGAGAGGGGCCCCTCTGCTTCTCTTTTTGGGAGGGCCCCTGTGCTTCTGTATGTGGGAGGGGCCCCTCTGTTTCTCCTGGTGGGAGGGGCCCCTCTGCTTCTCTATGAGGGAGGGGCCCCTCTGCCACTAGTTTTTGGAGTGCCGCTCTATTTCTGTTTGTGGGGGAGAGATGGACGGACGGACGGGTGGATGGACGGATGAATGGATGGATGGATGGATGGAAAGAGAGGGAGAAGAGGGGGGTAGAGAGAAAGCGATCAGAGAGGGAGGAGAGAAGGGGAGGGGGAGAGAAAGCGAGGAAAGAGTGAGAGGTAGAAAGTGGTAAGAGGGGCGAGAAGGGGAGGGAGATTGGTGGATGGATAGAGAGGGAGAGAAAGAGGGGGAGGAAGAGAGAAAGCGATCAGAGAGGGGGAGAGCTGGGGAGATGGATGGATGGATGTATGGGTGGGTGGATGGATGGATGATGGATCAATGGATGGTGGATGGATGGATGATGGACGGATGGATGATGGATCAATGGATGGATGGATGATGGATGGATGGGTGGTGGATGGATGGTGGTTGGATGGATGGATGATGGATCAATGGATGGTGGATGGATAGATGATGGATGGATGGGTGGTGGTTGGATGGATGGATGATGGATCAATGGATGGTGAATGGATAGGTGGTTGATGGATGGATGGTGGATGGATGGTGGTTGGATGAATGGATGGATGGTGAATGGATGGATGGTGAATGGATGGGTGGTTAATGAATGGATGGTGCATGGATGGGTGGATGGATGGTGGATGGGTGGATCAATGGATGGATGATGGATCAATGGATGGTGGATGCATGGATGGATGGTGGATGGAGGGATGGATGGATGGATGGATGGTGGTTGATGGATGGTGGATGGATTGAAAGGGAGAAAGAGGGAGAAGAGAATTTTTCATGAAGCTTAGCAGGCGAGACGATGGTGGTTTGGGACCTCGCAGTCTGGAGAGGACTCTGTGATACACTCCTTGACCCCGAGGCCGCTGTAGCCTCTTCTGCTAGTGAGAGCATGGCGGATGATGGTCGGCAGGCAGCCGGGGGAGGGTCTTCAGTTAGGGGTGTGGCTCGAATGGAGTGCCGCTGTGCGGAGGGCGACTGTCTTCTGATTGGGAGCTCAGAAACCGTGGACTGGATGATTGGCTCTTGATGTACCTCCCCTGTAATATTCCTGCTATGTGACATGTTTTATAGACTAATAACCGCTGTAGGTTTGTATGATATAAATCTGAAAAATAAAGGTTTAAAAAAAAAAAAACATACCTCCTCCGAGAGGTAGGACATTGGGTGCTGCACCCGCGGAGAAGTGTCTTCCCAGTAAGTGTACAGAACCGGCATGCGGAGGCCTTTTTGTCTACGGCATCCAACCCCAGAAACCAGCACTCTTGAGGTAATATCCTGGTGGCCGCAATCCTGCAGAGGCTTTCGCGTGCGAGGTCTGCGACTTTCTGTCGGAGCGACCAGAAAGTAACTATTCTGGTTCCTGTCAAGAGGATTCTTTGCTTAGTGCCGCATTTCTCTTACTGTGTGTTTTTGAAAGCCAGCAAGTCTCCTCTGTGGACTCCTTTGGGGTGGTCACTCTTGGGGTCCGATCTACAAAGGTAAAGTTAGACCAAAAGTCCAGGTTAGACCAAAAGTCCAGCTTAGACCAAAAGTCCAACTTAGACCAAAAGTCCAACTTAGACCAAAAGTCAAACTTAGACCAAAAGTCCAACTTAGACCAAAAGTCAAACTTAGACCAAAAGTCCAGCTTAGACCAAAAGTCCAACTTAGACCAAAAGTCAAACTTAGACCAAAAGTCCAGCTTAGACCAAAAGTCCAACTTAGACCAAAAGTCCAACTTAGACCAAAAATCCAACTTAGAACAAAAGTCCAACTTAGAACAAAAGTCAAACTTAGACCAAAAGTCCAACTTAGACCAAAAGTCAAACTTAGACCAAAAGTCCAGCTTAGACCAAAAGTCCAAATTAGACCAAAAGTCCAACTTAGACCAAAAATCCAACTTAGAACAAAAGTCCAACTTAGAACAAAAGTCTAACTTAGACCAAAAGTCCAACTTAGACCAAAAGTCCAACTCAGACCAAAAGCCCAACTTAGACCAAAAGTCCAACTTAGACCAAAAGTCAAACTTAGACCAAAAGTCCAACTTAGACCAAAAGTCCAACTCAGACCAAAAGAGTAACTTAGACCAAAAGTCCAACTTAGACCAAAAGTCCAACTCAGACAAAAAGTCCAACTCAGACCAAAAGTCCAACTTAGACCAACAGTGTGAGGAGGAAGAAAAGCTCCACAGAGGAGAAGACAGAAGGCAGTGCTATGGCAGCCGTTGGCTAATGCCGTCAGTGCATTGGGGGAGGATGTCCGGTTTATCACCGACATCAAATAGAAGTGGCAGGATGAGAGGAGACGGGTGATGGAGAGGTTCACCAGGAGAGGTGGCCAGAGCGCTCTCTGGTGGGCAAACTGGAACCCATCTCTGTCTGGCTCCACTTGAGAAGGACGCCCTCTCCACCATGCACCCCCAAGGCTGCATGTGCTGCCTGTGACTGACGCCTTGTTCCAGTCTTAGGTAAGACATGATGGGTAAACAATGGGCCCATTTCACAAAGATCATTTGAACTCTCGCCAGAAACTCTGCAGTGAGGAGCTGCAGAGCAAAGATTCATCCACGACTGCCGACGCTCTTTGTGAATCGGACAAAAGGGCTTCATAAGAAAAATGTTTAATAGGAAGTGCAGATGTGACTATGGACTTCAATTCAATTCAAGTTTGTGAAAATATCCATGGGTTTATTCTCCTCTTGTGCGTTTATATCGTCTATCACAATACAAGAGCCAGAATCCTAAGTCCTGCACATTTTAACTTCTTAAGAAACAGTTGAGCATCTCTGCTGGTGCTTTCAATTAGGTTTTGAAACTGGGTCATTAAATTGAGCATGAATTAGGAAACATCATAGCTGTATGTAAATGAAATTAAGTAACTATGTTAAAAGTTGTACACAATCATCATTTGTGGTATTTGACTGCTGACTTCTTCATTTAATTTCTACGTACCGCCAGAGTGGATCCCCCCACCGAGCAGAGGGTCCGCCCTTGCACGAATGCAACGTCATGGGGCACATACACCATATTTCCAGATGTGGGTCCCATGTACTACATTATTATCAGACAATCTATAGATATTTTTCTTAAACTCCATCATCTGTTTCACGCATGTGATCTTGATTAGTATATATTGGTTTTATCATGTGTCAATGAGAGCCGTAATGAAATTATACTCACATCCTTTTAGGCCGTGGCCGCGACAACAAATACGACGGTGACCTCTACTCCGAGCACGGGTGTAACAAACGGTCAAGCACAGGGTTGTGCACCACTCACCCACACCCCAGGCAGTCATGGCCCTCATGGAGCCTAACCCGCTAGCACAACTCCAGTGACTCAACTGTGATTACTGACTGTGAGGCATGGGGGAGGGTCTGCAATTCACCAGCCCTACAAGTATTCACACCTGGTGTTGAGCGCGAGATACCCGGGCTGCCAACAGAAATCTGTACCTTATCCCCTGGTTGGCGCATGACGCAAGGCTGGACTGCCTACTCGAGGTACTGCTCACTTGGCAGCCAAACCACCCATGCCTTCATCAGTAACCCACACGGCCCCCCTGGTCACAGAGTGGCCCCCCTGGTCCGCGGCGTGCTGAGGGGGGATCCTGCTGAGCATTGTTGCTGTGCCCCCACTGGAGCATCTTTCTACCTGCCATCCCGCCACTCGTGGAGGGGCTGGGCCCCCCCCTGCATCACGACTGGAGACAACGGTTTATGCAGCCCTTTTCCCACATGGTGAGGCGGTCAGCTGGAGGTTCTTGGCACACGGGAGCAATAGGTTGGGAAGCCCATGGCCATAGACTGTCCCTCACAAGCCACCTCTCACTGTCGACGGACCATTTGTTGCACCCCTGAGCAGCCTGGGTAGACCCACTGCAACCCAAGAAGTGTTCACATAGATGCCATTTCACCTCTTTCGGTCTGACCCGGGGCTCTTGGTGTCACCATCCCCTCCTTTCCTGATCCACCACGGAGAACCCACCAGCTGCAGGGCAGGGGATGTGATCTGGTAAGACAATGGGCAAGCCCACCGAACAGTTGCTTTTCTCTGAGGCCCTCAACCTGCCTAGCTCTACATCTGCCCCCACGGGCAGGGCCTCCTCTGCTTTGGACCTACTTCGATCCACAGTCATCAGCGCCACAGACCCCACCATGGAACGTATTTTGCATTAAATCACAGCTGTGAGCTGGCGACGTGAGGGCATGAATGCGAATATCTCTGCATTAACATCAGAATCCAAATCCATCCGATCGAACACGCAAGCTGCCAGACCAGGGTGGACGGACTGACACAACAAGTCTCTTTGTTGTTGGACCATGTCCACATGCTGACGGAGCGAGGCCAGGAACTCCTAATCCTATGTAGCAAAGTGATCGATTTGGAAGATTCCAGTCAGCGAGATAATTTGCGCTTGTTTGGTTTCCCGAAAACCACAGAGGGGACTGACCCAAAAACCTTCCTCAGATATACACTACTGGCACTCACCAGCATCACCTCCCCCTCTTGGAAATACAGCAAGCCCACCACATAGGTCCACCAAAGAGGGGGTCGTCCTCAGGTCCATGACCCCTCATTGCCTGCTGCCAGCGTCATGAGCAGTGTAGACAGTTACTTTCGGAAGACCCAATCCATGGTACGTACATGAAGTTCGATTGGCGGTGGCCTTCTCCAAGGAAACAAATGAACGTCGAAAAGCCTCCCTATCTCTCTGCCCTAAGCTTCGACAGCTAGACATCAAAGACAGTCTCTTCAAACCGGCTCGATTCGAAATCACGAGGGGAGGAGACTCAAGGTAGTTCTTCGGCCCGGAGGAGCTGCGCTGCTTCCTTGCTGGCCTCCCCACACAAGACATGGACACTACCTCCCCCGCCCCCTCAGAGGAGCAGGCCCTGTATATCGGGGGCTCTCATCACCGGGGCAGAGATCTAGACAGAGCGGCGCTCTCTCAAGGAGATCGAAACTAGGGTCTCCAGGGGGTGGCTGCACTCACAAAAAAGCAGGACAGAGACAAGTCCTCCTCCCCCTTGAAATCTGCCTTCACCCCGGAGGTCGGACCCTGAGGGCCCCAGCCAAGACAACTCTGAAGCCGGAGGGGGCCTTCATCTGGAGAACTAGCGGTTGAAGACGGCAGATGGCTGAGTATCAGCATACACTTCTGCATTTTCATTCTCTCTTTCAGTTCTATATGGTTGTTAGATGCCTTTCTTGTTGTTCATCTCCTACTTCTTACATACCACTATTGTGTTATATCCATATACTCCCCACTATTTCTTGCTGCATTACTCCCTCCCCCCTCATGGAACCACTCATACGTTATCCTGACAGATTTTCAAAGGGCCTTCCACAGGGACACACCCTTACTGCGGGCACCCTCCTCTTCCCACCCCGCTCTACAACTCCCTCCCACGACACTGCTATACCAGGACTATCTTCCTCACTAGGAAAGATGGCCCCATCCCATAACTATCTATTTTAAACAACAAGGGGACCCCAATTGGTATCAGCGAGGGACCTCGGGGAGCTTATCATATAAACACAACAATGGTCCCTGGCAAGAAACTAGATAAGTGCCAATGAATATAGACTCAATCAGTACTATATTGGTGAAAACGTACCCAGCCGGGCAGAGGTTTTCAAAGTTTATATTTCAATCAAGAAAAATGTCAAACATATTAACACCTTCAACAAATCACGTAGGTGGGGCACAAGCCTGTACCCAACCACGAACATACATAGACAACAACATACACAAAGGGCTTGCAAGGCAAAACAAACAGTCTCTGTAAAGTTCCAATTGTGAACAGAGAATTACTTGTGGGTACCATTACATAATTATACATTGATAGTTCCAAACGTATATGGTACACAGTGGGTCGACGACGTTTCGGACCCCCTTGCTAAATAATGGGGTCCATCATCAGGACAAAGCAATGGTTGCCTTTTTTAGTTTTAAGCCTCTTTAGCCAGAACAATACTGGGCAGGCTCAAATAAGAGCTGGAGGTTCGTTATATAGTTAGAATCCGGGGTGTGGGGTTCGGGGGTTAATTACACGTATCAAGGGTCCAGGGGCGGAGGAGGATCGTTCCGCTTGTACCTTGTGAGCCGGAAATTGCCGGGAGCGCCGGATCGCGCTGGGGTCCTGGAACCAGGGGGGGAGCCGGATCAGTCGGCAATGCTTGACTTCCTGGTCAACCTCCAGCTCTTATTTGAGCCTGCCCAGTATTGTTCTGGCTAAAGAAGCTTAAAACTAAAAAAGGCAACCATTGCTTTGTCCTGATGATGGACCCCATTATTTAGCAAGGGGGTCCGAAACGTCGTCGACCCACTGTGTACCATATACGTTTGGAACTATCAATGTATAATTATGTAATGGTACCCACAAGTAATTCTCTGTTCACAATTGGAACTTTACAGAGACTGTTTGTTTTGCCTTGCAAGCCCTTTGTGTATGTTGTTGTCTATGTATGTTCGTGGTTGGGTACAGGCTTGTGCCCCACCTACGTGATTTGTTGAAGGTGTTAATATGTTTGACATTTTTCTTGATTGAAATATAAACTTTGAAAACCTCTGCCCGGCTGGGTACGTTTTCACCAATATAGTACTGATTGAGTCTATATTCATTGGCACTTATCTAGTTTCTTGCCAGGGACCATACCCATCCCATAACTAAGCCCTGGGATCTCTAAATCACAACCTCTTGCCATTACCCCTGCACGTCCCTACTATACGTAGATGCTCGCAAGCGTGTTTGCTCTCTAGCCTGCCTCGGCATGGACGGGCCCCCTGGAGCTGCTTCCGTGAGCTTAGACCAGCAGCACAAAGTCAAAAGCCCTGAGTGGTGCACTCCTCGTTGCACTCCCCCACATCACCTATTCACCAACCTCCTCTCAGCCCTTGCAAATCGCTGCCTGCTAACGTGGTGAAGGTATGGGCGAATCCATGAATATACAAAGGTACCTCTCCACTCATAGTACAGCCCAACTCTGGGCCCACGTCTCCACATGCATGGCCTATAACAAGCATTCTGTGGACTCCCACAGATTATTCTTGACCACCTGAAGGCAACCTTCCAAGGCCAGTTGATGAGGGACGCAGCCATGGACAATAAACAGGCTCCCTTCACAGTGCTGAGCTGGAAGGAAAGCTTGCCACCCTCAATCGCTTGTACTCCTCTTACCCCACTATCCCCAACTAATGACACCTGGAACAGGCCGGTATGACCCTCAACGGCCTCTACACCTCCAAAGCCAAGTTCACCCTACAACGCATGAAAGGGATACATTAAGAACAGAGAGAGAAGGCGGGTCGCCTACTAGCAGCCCAGCTCTGGTAACAAGAGGCAGCTTTGGCTATTCAGGGAGATACTTACACAACCCAGGCCATCACTGACAAATTCGCAAAGTTCTACGGCACGCTCTATACACCAGACATGCTGGCGAGTGAGGTTTGGGTCAGCGAGTTCCTGGAAATGGTAAGACATCCCATGCTTGATGGACGAAGGCTGTGAGCTTCTAGCAAGAGACATCAGCAAGGAAGAGATTGCGACAGCCAGGTCTCAGCTACCCTATCACACAGCCTCGGAAGAGGACAGCTTCCAGGCGGAGTTCTATCACTGGGCTTGAGAGGAGGTGATCGACCCCCTTCACCGGCCTTCCAGGAGACAGAGCGGATGGCTTCCCTTGGATCCCTCTCCATTAAGGCGGTGATTGCAGTCCTACCCAAACCAGGTAGAAGCCTGTTGTTACGTGGGAGTGACCGACCAATCTCTCTCCTGAGCGGCGACATCAAGATCCTCGCAAGCCTACTGGCAATGCGTTTAAAATCGGTCCTCCTCTCCCTAATGCGCAATATACAGGTTGGCTTAGTACCGGGCGGTTCTTCTATGCACCCTAATGCATACCCACTGGGGACTTGTGGGAGGAGGCAGTGGCTCTCTCACTGGAAGCTGAGAAGGCATTCGACCGTATTGAGTGGGGGTGCCTCTTCGCTACCATGAAAAGGTTCGGCCTGGGAGACTTTATCTCCAAAGCCCCTGGCTTCCGTCATCCACTACTTCCCACTTATTACTAGCATCCCCTCTGCGGACTGCCTCTCCAAGATATACCTGTATGCCGATAACATCCTACTCACCCCACAAAATCTAAGTCGCTCTCTCCCATCGCTGCCGGACATCATAGACAATTTTGCATCATTGTCCTGCTAGAAGGTAAACTGGGACAAGAGTGAAGCACTCCCACTATCGACTTGTAACGGCAATCCATGGATTCCGATTTCGCTGGAAAGCATCTGGACTCAAATACTTGGGCATATTGGTTAACAGGGGCTTACACAAGAAGGTCAGAGACAACTTTACCCCCCTTATCACATAAATAAAACTGGATTTTAAGAAATGGTCCTTGCTAGGCTTCTCTATATGGGGCATGGTGCATGCAGTAAGGATGGTCACTCTGCCGTGCTACGTCTCATTGATAGCTGGATACAAGCCATCATATGAGAAAAACACTTGCCTCAAACTTGCCACCACCAAACTGAAGGTGCAACGCTCCTGAGCGGCTTGGGCTTGCCTTCAGTGGAAAACTATTCACTGGCCTCCTTGGAGTAGACTACCAACTGCATGAAAGGGCACCACTATGGGACAATGATGACCTCTACATCGGGAGCCAGCCCATCCATAGGCCGAGCTAGAAGGAGGCGGGGATCCATACACTGGACAAGCTACTGCTGGACAGACACCTGAATTCCTTTAACCACCTAAGGGAAGAGTTTGGACTCCACCCATGACATGCCTGGCAATACCTACAACTGCAGCATTGTCTATGGCGATGTTTGGACCCCCGTCCGTGGACCCTGTTGTCTTTGCCAATGGTGGAATACCTTTGCACGTAGGACTGTTACAGTGGCATTATGCAAGGCCTCTATGGCACACTCACAAACCACCTTTTCTCACAACCCCTCTCCCGCAGTCTCCGCACCAAATGGCAGAACCGTCTTCAGATCACGATTGAGGAAGAGGATTGGCCTGAAATCCTTGAAGCCCTGGACAAGGGCGCTCAGGACATCAGACTGAAATTGTATCTGTTCAAAACATTCCATGAGTGGTATTGGACTCCGCAAAAGCTACAAAAGGCTGCCCTCCTACGTCACTTGAATTACTAGAGATGTCCGGCATCCAATACGACCTTACTCACATCCTAAGGTGGCAACTAAACAATCATCACAATCTTCATTAACAAGATCATTAGATTTAACATTCTCATTGCAACTGACAGAGAATCTAGAAAGAAAATCTGGCCTGAACTTGTTTCCTCCAGAAATGTATTTGACGTCAAACAGAAACTGCAAGAGTCTAATGACCATTCTGAGAATCCTGGGCATGCAGCACTTACTCATGCTGCCACCTAAAATGCTCACAAAAGGTTTGTGATCGGTAAGAAGCAAAAAACCTTTACTCCATACATAGGGGCAAAACTTCTCTCTGGCCCAACAACAAGCCCATAGCTCCTTTTTGATAACAGAATACTGATGGTCTGCTCCTCTTAACAGTCTAGAGGCAAAACCAATAGTTTGTTCAACACCCTCAACCTTTTGAGTTAGCATAGCCGCCAACCCAACTTGGCAGGCATCAACAGTAATGCAGCATTCTGAGACGAATCAAAAGGTTTGAAAGTCTGACAACTGCTCAACAAAGACCGCACACGTTCTAGGGCAAGCACACACTCATTGTTCCATTCAAGCACAACACCCTTTTATAATAGTGCACTTATGGGGCGAACAATAGTTGCAAAATCAGGAATAAATTTGGAATAGTTTTCACAAAGTCCTAATAGAGAATTCACACCACACTTATCAGATGGAGCAGGAGCATTATTGATGGATTCTAATAAACCAGACTTGGGACTCACACCTTCCTGAGAGCCGACATGTCTAAGGTATTCCATCTTATTACAAGCAGACTCACATTTCTCAGATTTAAGAACCACACGATGTTCCTTGACTAAGTATAACACCTTATGAAGAACAACATCATGAGCTTCGGTGTCCTTACCAAAGAGTAGAACATCATCTTGAAAAACTAAGACAGACTCTACATCTCGACGAATGTTACTCATTACCCTTTGGAAAACGAAAGCCGCAGATGCGAGCCCAAAAGGCTTTCTGCGATATTGAAAGGTGCCTAAAGGGGATATGAAGGCAGTGAGGTGTCTGGATTCCGGGTGAAGCTCCACCTGGTGATACACACTTGCCAGATCAAGCTTGTAAAAACGCTTAGCTCCCTTGGTGTCACCAAATAAATCAGAAATTTTAGGTAGAGGATGAGAATCGACCCAAATTTCCTTATTGAGGGATCTCAAATCAACACAGACCCTGATTTGACCATTCTTCTTTCGGGCCACCACCAAGGGAGAAAGCCACAAGGAGGACTCAGCAGGTTTGATGAATCCTTTGCCACATAATTCCTTGAGCTCCTTCTCCAAATCTGACCTAACACTGAAGGGCACGCCCCTTAGTTTGTGTTTAACATGTGTGACATCGTATTTGACCACAATTTTGTGTTTGAAACCACTAATTTTACTGAGATGTTCCCCAAAGACAGAAGGGAATGTTGCTTTCCACTTTACTTTTATGTCGTCAAGACATTCCACCACTAACACTTGTTCAAGAGTGCCAGGTTTCAATACCATCCCAAACAAGCCCTGGTGAAACCACGCAAGGATGTTTAATCCTTTATTAGCAACATATATTTTACCTTTTAATGCATCTCCCTTTCAAAAACATTTTATCTTCGAAAAATCCTAGCAGATCAATCTTCCGCCCTTCGTAGGAGACAGGAGAATGATCTGGAGGAGATAACACTATAAAATCGCCCCACGTTTGTTAAAATAATTTTTGGGTAATCATCTTGATGCAGACACCTGAATCCACAAGTAGAGGAAGAACTTTATCACCCACACCAATATCAACAATTGGATCTATACATGTTGAGGGATCCCCTTCAATGGCTTCAGATGAAGAACCAATATGCTCAGTGGCATCATGCAAAGAATTATCAGCCTATTCACAAATTACAGAAATGACTTCAGAATCATTTTAGCAGTCATAATCAACTACACACACAACAGTTTTTTTTTAGTTTTTCCTTTTTAGGCATACTTTCGCAAAGTGCCCTACTCTCTTGCAGTAATTGCACGTGACGGCAATGGCAGGACACCTCCCATTCTTACCATGAGGAGAATTACCACATCTAAGACAAATATTGGAATTAAACCCTGCAGGCTTTACAGATTTATAAAAGCGTTTGGTATTAGTGCTAGTACTTTTGCTCTTGGTATTTGCTTTCCCTCTCTTAACAACATAAATGATGGCCTCATCAGAACTTTTGCCCTCTAAGTCTTTTAAAAATGACATGGAAATCTCAATGCTTTTAGCAAGTTTTAAAGTTTTGTCAAGAGTAGGATCACTTCGACTCAAGAGTTTTTGTCTAATGCTTTTGTCTCTGCATTGACACACACATTGGTACCTTATGAGCTGAGCCGTAAAATTCTCAAATGTGCAGACTGAAGCTAGGCTCCTCAAAGCACAAATGTAAGAATCAAAATCTTCATCATCCATTTGCTTTCTTTTGAAAAAGTATGTCATAAAACCATAAGATTAGACTGCTTGTCAAATCTTTTTTTGAGTTTCAAAACAGTCTTGCGAAATTCATCAGTACCATCATTTTCTTCAGGTGTTAAATTGGGCAAGTGTTGGAAAATTGACCTACCTTCAAAACCCAATAAGTTTAGCAAAAGACATTTCTTTTTGTCAGCAGTATATCTTGTTGCCCCTATAGCTCCTAAATAAGTTTTGAATGCGTCAAACCATATTTCCCATTGGACAGGAGGTTCGCCTGGAGTGTCCAGAAACGAAGGAGGTGGGTTAACAGCTTGCATGGTACAAATGTTTAAATTGTCATTGTGATGTATAAGATGAAAAACTAATAATGAATTTAATGTGTGTATGTATCACAGTATAATACACCAACCATGGACAAGATGAGGAAACGTACATAATATACGAGTTTGTTGTTTGAAGGAAAACAAATGGTGTGCGTATCACCATGTGATACGTAGGAGAAACATTGCTAAGGTAGGCTTGTACATATGTTGGTGGGTGAGTGTATCACTGCATAATACACGACGTCCAAGAGATTGATTTTTTACTCTATTTGTATGTTGCTCCAATAAAATAAAGGGTGTGCGTATCACCGTGAAAAATGTAACATGACATGTGGTAAGGATAAATGTATATAATGATTAAACAGCCTCAAAATAGCAAATTTGGTGTTCGCATCACCAAGTGATGCACAAACGACGATCACACTGCTGGTAGAATAAAGAAGCATACAAACAGTAACAAGGTGCGTGTATCACCGCATGATGTGCAACAAGCACTAGGCTCCCGGTATAGAGGAACAGAAGGAGTATACAAGCTGTCAAATGTTTGCATGTAACAGTAACAAGGTGTGCGGGTCACCGTGAGATGCGTAACAAGCACTAGACTCCCGGTATGGAGGAACAGAAGGTGTATAAAAGCTGTCAATTGATTGCGTCTAACAGTAACAAGGTGTGTGTATCACTGCATGATATACAACCAACACTGGACTCCTGTTATGCAGGAACAGATTGATTGCATATAAGATGGCTTGAAACGCAAACCAAACTAAATTGAGCAGAGGTTATGCTTCCAAGATGGCCTGCCCAGCGTAGTGTGATGATGTCACTGAAATGCAAGTGACGACGCAAAGGGGCGGTTATTGAGGAAGGAGGAAGCTTGCACTATCTCTCGTGTCATCCTGATTGATAGAATGCGAGAGATTGGCGTGACAGACACAGCCTTGGCATGGGTAAAATCTTTCTTGTCCAATAGGTCCCAATCAGTGTCCTTGGGTCCCTACCTATCCAGCGAAAAACCCATTACATCGGGTGTACCGCAGGGGTCCATATTAAGCCCACTTCTTTTTAACATCTATATGGCACCCCTCCTCGCTGTGATAGAGTCCCATGGGATCCTTGTCACGTCATATGCTGACGACACCCAACTTGTCGTCTCCATTGACAAAAACTGCATGGATACAGAGCTGCGATTTCGGAATTGTCTCACCGAGGTATTCCAGTGGCTGAATAAAAACCACTTGAGATGCAACAGTGGGAAAACCGAAATCATACCATTGGGTAAAAATGTATCCTTCTGCCCGAAAGATTGGTGGCCCAAAGACTCAGAGGCCCCGCCTAGTGCGGTGTCTTCTGCACGCAACCTGGGCGTGCAATTTGATGCATCCTTTTCCTTTGACGATCACGTCAGGATTACGGCTGGTTGCTGCTTTGGACTAATTAATTCTCTAAAGAAATTCTTTGACTTCCTCCCCATCACCGCTAGGAAATCGGTCGTGGTAGCACTAATACTCTCCCGACTCGATTACTGCAATGGATTAATGGCAGGAGTGAAAAAGTCCACCCTTAAGAAGTTGCAAAGTATACAGCACGCGGCTGCAAGATTAGTGTTGAAACTCCCCAGAAAATCTTCGGCCTCAGCAGCATTGAACTCCCTCCACTGGTTGCCACTTAATAAGAGAATTCTTTTTAAACTTTTACTTACAGTGTTCAAATCCCTGAAAAATACAGGTCCTCATTACCTTGTCAATCGCTTCACTCATTACAACCCCGTACGATGTCTGAGATCCTCAGGGGCCAAACTCACGAAGATCCCGAGGTTCAAGTACAAAACCAGGGGTGGAAAAACCTTCACAGTCCTGGCAGCAAAGGCTTGGAACAACTTGCCCGTAAATCTCAGACTGATCGAGACTGAGAGTCTCTTCAGGAAACAACTGAAGACATGGGTATATCAGAAATCAGATACCTATGTATTGGCAGCTATTTAGATCTTTCACCACCTATCTCCCGCACGCATGCTCAGCGCCAAGATGCTCCTTCCGGAGCGAAAGTTTGCGCTTTACAAATACCCACAAATATCAAATATCAAATATCAAAGAATGGAACTGAAAGTTCCAGTGCTTCCGTGGTTGCCAAGAGAACAATGGAGACGAGTGAGTAACCGTTGAAAAACTAAGAGTCGTTCCGGTTTGAAAGATGGTCAATCCAATTTCATACGGAGGGGCCCAATAACATATGCGCCACTGAAAAAACATGTCCAAAAGTAGGTGAACACATAGAAAATGCTGAGCCAAATGCGCAAACTGGGGCAAAGTCACAAAGTCATTGGGTGAAAAATAACTAAGCGCAAACGCCCTACCAATTCGGTGTTTTCTGTGAATCAAATTCAGAACATGCAGGGCTGATGGGAGGATCACAGGAGCACTTCAGACTGCTGTGATTCTTCATCAAAAAGGTCAATCAAGTTGTTTGTCTTCTCTGTCTTCTCTCTTTTTCCAGTGGAGTGTTCTGCTTGAGAATACACTGCTCAGCCGAGGAGATGCATCGGTTTGGCTAAAGAATGTCTACTCAGCTGAGGAGTTGTAGCAGTCCAGTAAAGTGTCAGTCTTTTCAGCAGCACAGCAGTTCTTCTCCCTGGCAGAGTATCTGTCGTTCCAGAAGTGTACTGAAGTGGTCATGTCTGAGGCCCTTCTTGTATACACAGCTGAGCTTTTGAAGTGGGGAGAAACCACTAGAGACATGCCTTTGAAGCTAACAGATGCCCCACCCTGCCTGCACTGGCTCCAAACTAACTACAGGGAATAGGCAGTCCTTTGTGTGTGGACAGGGCATAGCCTATTTATAAAGTAAGTGAGGCTGAGTCCAGCTCCACCCTCCCATCCTGTCAGGATAGCTCATTCAGACAAATCTAAGCTCTCATTGTGTGTGACTTTCTAGGCGGAATACAGGAAGCCCAACTTCCAACTATGCTCAGTCATGTGATCAGAGACAGGCTGCAGGCACCAAATTGGTATGACAAGAAAATTACAACTTTCTAAAAGTGGCTTTTTCCGAATTTGTATTTAAAATTCAACTTCACCATCAGTGTGGATTTTAAAGTAGGATTCTAGAGACACCAAACACCAACCAGTTATATTGTCCCAGTTGGAAATTACACTTAGAAAATGTAATACGGTAATCTCAGCGTTATCCTATGGGAGATTTATGCCTTGCAGTAGTGAAATACTAATTTAATCAGTCTTCCCTACAAGCTCATGCAAAACCTACAAGTACATGTCCTGCTTTTTCAATACATTGTTGCATGCTCTCTGGGCCTGACAAAAGGATTATCTTGCCAAGTTAACATGGCATTTCTAAACTGCACACAAAGGCTCTGCAATGGCAGGCCTTAGACATGTTTACACAGCTACTTAAATGGATGGCATATTCAGTGGGTGCAGGTCAACTATAGCATTTAATTTACATTCCCTAGGCACCCGAAGTGTGCATTCCTAAGGGTATATAAGTAAATTAAATATGCCATTTGTTAATAAGCCAGTGTTATGGTGTTTTAGGGAAAGAGCACAAGTATGTTAGCACTGGTTAGCAGTGGTAAAGTGGGCACAGTCCTAACGCTAGCAAAAATGAAGTCAGCAAAACCAGGAGGTCTGAAGGCAAAAAGTCAGGGGAACAATGCCAAAGCTGCCAGGTCTAAGCTGTCACATGTAGGTTTACACAAACCAGATCACACTTTAGGTAGATGTAAAGAAGAATAAACTGTGCAAAGTAGAATTGTTCAAACTGTGCAAAGAAAACTGTTCAAACTGTTGTGTTGTAGCACACTGTATACCATGGCAAATATTTAATATCTTGCAACCTCTGCCTTGCTGGTGAAGGGGACAGTGAGCCACTTGATGAAGATGAACCATCCACCAGTGGAGGACAATCCGAGGAGAGAACCTGATCCTTTTCCAAGCAGCAATATCAGCAGTCAGCACAGCTCAACAAGACGAGAACGTGGCAGAAGAAGTTGAGCATGTGCTGGTTGAGGAGGAGGACATAGATGAGGGGGGAATGGATTGTTGGTCCACTGGCCACAAGAATGAAGGCAGCATAATTTCCAGCCAGCATTGTACCTCCCACTCCCCTTCTAAGGATTGCCCGTTCGCATCAGTCAGCAGACCAGCCACAGAGTTCTCCTCCCCAACACAACCATCACCTCCTCAGATCACTCACATCGAGGTTGATGTGTTGCTTCTCCTACACACTCCTCCCATGACAATGTATTCTAGGCCTTCTCTCAAACATCTGAAGGACAAAACACCCCTGGTGAGGAGCAGGCATCCCCTAGGAATGAATCATCTCCCCACAGTCTCCGACATGCCACCTCTCCCTTTTCTGGTTATGTTATGTTATTTTAACTTGACAAACTCCTACCCGGAGCTAAAACTCAGCACACGGCCAGCACATAACCAACATCCAGGATCTAAAACAACCAGGTTTTCAGCAATTTCTTGAATTTGATCTGGTACACCTGACAGTCATATCGACTCTACACGGAGGGGGATGGCAAATGCTCATGTTGGCCAGTGGGAGGAAGATTTTTTCCACCAACAGTCTGACGTGAGTAAAGACATTCATGCAATAGGGGCTACTCTATCTCACATTTCAGACTCACTGCAGAAAATCCCTCAGATGATTGAAAGGCAGAACTGTGTCTTGGACAATGTTGTGAAAATATCCCTCTATTGGGAAGAGAGTGCAAGATATCATACCCTGGCCACGAAGATGATGGAGGGCATGTGGGAAATGTCTCAAAGTCTTCCTTCATGGTCAACACATGGGGAAACGGTCACACCAACCTGCCCCCCACCCAAACCAGCCACCTGTACCACCACCACTCAACGTCTGAGCATACCCTGCCAACTTATAGCGAACAAAGTGGTACAAAAGGGGGTGGTGATGAACGGAGGCTTGGCAGTTCGGGCTGGACTGTTCCCATGAGGCACAGGGTCAGACTGATTTGCATATGGCCATGTCTGAACTGGGGTGGCAGAGTGGGCTACAGAACGGTGATAGATTCAACCCAGATCTCTTGAATGGGTGTGAGAGTTTGATTGGTTCAGGTGCTCCGTCCATCACCACCCCTTTTTGTACCGCTTTGTCGCCATAAGTTGGCAGGGTATGCTCAGACGTTGAGTCCCTTGCTCACTTTGCCACTGGATTCAAGCAAGTCTGGCTGAAGACGGCTGGAATGCCAGAAAGGGGTCCCAGGAAGCTTGATTCCGGTCCAGGGAAGGCATGGCTTGGCAGTTCGGGCTGGACTGTTCCCATGAGGCACAGGGTCAGACTGATTTGCATATGGCCATGTCTGCACTGGGGTGGCAGAGTGGGCTAAAGAACGGTGATGGATTCAACCCAGATCTCTTGACTGGGTGTGACTGTTTGATTGGTTCAGATGCTCCGTCCATCACCACCCCCTTTTATATCGCTTTGTCGCCATAAGTTGGCAGGGTATGCTCAGACGTTGAGTCCCTTGCTCACTTTGCTACTGGATTCAAGCAAGCCTGGCTGAAGACGGCTGGAATGCCAGAAACCGGTCCTAGGAAGCTTGGTTCCGGTCTAGGGAAGGCATGGCATGTAAGTTCGGGCTGGACTGTTCCCATGAGGCACAGGGTCAGACTGATTTGCATATGGCCATGTCTGAACTGGGGTGCAGAGTGAGCTAAAGAACGGTGATGGATTCAACCCAGATCTCTTGACTGGGTGTGAGTGTTTGATTGGTTCAGATGCTCAGTCCCACACCACCCCCTTTTGTACCCCTTTTTCGCCAAAAGTTGGCAGGGTATGCTCAGACGTTGATCACTTTGCCACTGGATTCAAGCAAGCCTTGCTGAAGACGGCTGGAATGCCAGAAACCGGTCCTAGGAAGCTTGATTCCGGTCCAGGGAAGGCATGGCTTGGCAGTTCAGGCTGGACTGTTCCCATGAGGCACAGGGTCAGAATGATTTGCATTTGGCCATGTCTGAACTGGGGTGGCAGAGTGGGCTAAAGAACGGTGATGGACTCAACCCAGATCTCTTGACTGGGTGTGAGTGTTTGATTGGTTCAGATGCTCTGTCCATCACCACCCCCTTTTGTACCACTTTGTCGCTATAAGTTGGCAGGGTATGCTCAGACGTTGAGTCCCTTGCTCACTTTGCCACTGGATTCAAGTAAGCCTGGCTGAAGATGGCTGGAATGCCAGAAACCGGTCCTAGGAAGCTTGATTCCGGTCCAGGGAAGGCATGGCTTGGCAGTTCGGGCTGGACTGTTCCCATGAGGCAAAGGTTCAGACTGATTTGCATATGGCCATGTCTGAACTGAGGTGGCAGAGTGGGCTAAAGAACGGCGATGGATTCAACCCAGATCTCTTGACTGGGTGTGAGTGTTTGATTGGTTCAGATGCTCAGTCCATCACCACCCCCTTTTGTACCGCTTTGTTGCCATAATTTGGCAGGGTATGCTCAGACGTTGATCACTTTGCCACTGGATTCAAGCAAGCCTTGCTGAAGACGGCTGGAATGCCAGAAACGGGTCCTAGGAAGCTTGATTCCGGTCCAGGGAAGGCATGGCTTGGCAGTTCAGGCTGGACTGTTCCCATGAGGCACAGGGTCAGAATGATTTGCATTTGGCCATGTCTGAACTGGGGTGGCAGAGTGGGCTAAAGAGCGGTGATGGACTCAACCCAGATCTCTTGACTGGGTGTGAGTGTTTGATTGGTTCAGATGCTCTGTCCATCACCACCCCCTTTTGTACCACTTTGTCGCTATAAGTTGGCAGGGTATGCTCAGACGTTGAGTCCCTTGCTCACTTTGCCACTGGATTCAAGCAAGCCTGGCTGAAGACGGCTGGAATGCCAGAAACCGGTCCTAGGAAGCTTGATTCCGGTCCAGGGAAGGCATGGCTTGGCAGTTCGGGCTGGACTGTTCCCATGAGGCACAGGTTCAGACTGATTTGCATATGGCCATGTCTGAACTGAGGTGGCAGAGTGGGCTAAAGAACAGTGATGGATTCAACCCAGATCTCTTGACTGGGCGTGAGTGTTTGATTGGTTCAGATGCTCAGTCCATCACCTCCCGTTTTTGTACCGCTTTGTCGCCATAAGTTTGCAGGGTATGCTCAGACATTGATCAATTTGCCACTGGATTCAAGCAAGCCTGGCTGATGACGGCTGGAATGCCAGAAACCGGTCCTAGGAAGATTGATTCAAGTCCAGGGAAGGCATGGCTTGGCAGTTCGGGCTGGACTGTTCCCATGAGGCACAGGGTCAGACTGATTTGCATATGGCCATGTCTGAACTGGGGTGCAGAGTGGGCTAAAGAATGGTGATGGATTCAACCCAGATCTCTTGACTGGGTGTGAGTGTTTGATTGGTTCAGATGCTCCGTCCCTCACCACCCCCTTTTGTACCGCTTTGTCGCCATAAGTTGGCAGGGTATGCTCAGACGTTGAGTCCCTTGCTCACTTTGCCACTGGATTCAAGTAAACCTGGCTGAAGATGGCTGGAATGCCAGAAACCGGTCCTAGGAAGCTTGATTCCGGTCCAGGGAAGGCATGGCTTGGCAGTTCGGGCTGGACTGTTCCCATGAGGCACAGGTTCAGACTGATATGCATATGGTCATGTCTGAACTGAGGTGGCAGAGTGGGCTAAAGAACGGTGATGGATTCAACCCAGATCTTTTGACTGGGTGTGAGTGTTTGATTGGTTCAGATGCTCAGTCCATCACCACCCCCTTTTGTACCGCTTTGTCGCCATAAGTTGGCAGGGTATGCTCAGACGTTGATCACTTTGCCACTGGATTCAAGCAAGCCTGGCTGAAGACGGCTGGAATGCCAGAAACCGGTCCTAGGAAGCTTGATTCTGGTCCAGGGAAGGCATGGCTTGGCAGTTCAGGCTGGACTGTTCCCATGAGGCACAGGGTCAGACTGATTTGCATTTGGCCATGTCTGAACTGGGGTGGCAGAGTGGGCTAAAGAACGGTGATGGATTCAACCCAGATCTCTTGACTGGGTGTGAGTGTTTGATTGGTTCAGATGCTCTGTCCATCACCACCCCCTTTTGTACCACTTTGTCGCCATAAGTTGGCAGGGTATGCTCAGACGTTGAGTCCCTTGCTCACTTTGCCACTGGATTCAAGCAAGCCTAGCTGAAGACGGCTGGAATGCCAGAAACCGGTCCTAGGAAGCTTGATTCTGGTCCAGGGAAGGCATTGCTTGGCAGTTTGGGCTGGACTGTTCCCATGAGGCACAGGGTCAGACTGATCTGCATATGGACATGTCTGAACTGGGGTGGCAGAGTGGGCTAAAGAACGGTGATGGATGCAACCCAGATCTCTTGACTGGGTGTGAGTGTTTGTTTGGTTCAGATACTCCGTCCATCACCACCCCCTTTTGTACCGCATATCGTGCAACAGCAGATGATTTATCGTATTTGTGGTGGTACTTCTGATCTTATGCCAGCAGATGATGTAAGATCCGTGCCTAGCCCGAGGTTGCTGTAGAGGTCTGAACTCCAGCCTTATTTGAGCTGGTGAAGTGTAATGTAGGAGGAAAAACATGGTCCTGTATACTTTGACCAGTGTGCTGCCTAATACCTCAGCAGATCTCCCCCGCATTGCCTCACTGCTGTAGGTGATCGTGGGGAGCAGTTTATCCTGGACTAACTTCAGAAGCGGACTCAATGTCGGCCCTATCAATTTGTTTGCAAGGTTTTTCATCGATAGAGATATTAACAGCTCTTTCCTTCTTGTTTCCTCTTTTTGGTGCGCAAATGACCCTTTCTTGTCAATAATGACTTCAAGGTACTTGTAATCCTGTGATGGTTCGAGTTTAGTGCCGCCCAAAAAACAATTTCTCTGGCGGTTTCTTTTGTTATTTATTGTTATTGATCGAGTCTTACTAAGATTGATTTTTAGGTTGTTTTCTATGGCGTAGTTCTGCATTTCCGTTAGTAGATGTTGGAGACGAACGTAGGTGTGACTAAGCAGAACTACTTCATCGGCATACATAAGTTTGGTCAATGTTTTGCCTCTTAGCTTGGGTGAAAGGGAATTACAGGCATCACGTGTCTGTGGAACGTCGGCTATAAATAAGTTAAACAGGGTGGGAGCAAGCATGCAACCCTGTTTCAGTCCTTTGATTGTGGTGACTTTTGAGGAGAGGTGGATGCTGCTGCCTAGTTTCACCTAAACCCAGGTGTCTGTGTGAAGAAGGGACAGAGGGGCTGATTTATGACGACTGGCACATCCCTGCAAATCAGTAGGCATTTACTATGCGGCGCATCATGGT
The DNA here is from genome assembly GCF_964263255.1 of Lissotriton vulgaris. Lineage (NCBI taxonomy): Eukaryota > Metazoa > Chordata > Amphibia > Caudata > Salamandridae > Lissotriton > Lissotriton vulgaris. Next base: position 346,663,542 of record NC_141686.1, read on the forward strand.
ACAAGGATGAACAGATGTGTGACGCATCTTAAGTCGGAAGCGTGGCACATTGCTGGAGTCGTGTCACAAGCAGGACTCAACTCCAGCAATGCTCGTGGCCTGCCCATACATAACATGGTGGCTCATGCCTTATACCTGCTTCAAGCAGGTGCAAGGTTCTGACGCAGTGGTGTCGAAAAAGTGACTGAGAGGAATCTTATAGATTTCACTCAGGCCCTTTACCAAGGCTTTACTGAGCCGGAACTCCCCCACCTGCGCCGGAATGCCCACATGAAACCTGATGCAGGTTTCATGTTGCATAGGGCTTTACAACATGACGCATCTGCCTAGATGCATCACGTTGTAAATAGGGCACAATGTGGAACATGGTTTACGCCGGTGCTGCATCACTAAAAGAAAGTGTCGCACCGGCGGCGCATAAGAGGCACAAGACAGTCGTAAATCTGCCCCAGAATGATTAAGATAGGCTGTGGGATTCCCCAGAGCGCCAATTTCCCCCACAGTCTGCCCCTCTCAACATTGTGAAATGCAGTGCTGAAGTCGATATAGCATAGATGTTAAGGAAGGTTGGAGGTTTTTGTTGCGTCGACCAGTAGAACTTGTGAGAATGTTTGTTGATGTACCAGCCATTTTACAAAAGATGGTCTGGTTCAGCGGTATTATCTTTTTTGCCTCTGCCTAAGATGTGAGGTCCTCTAAAATGGTACCGCAAAGTATTTTGCTTCATTATCTATCAGAGCAACTAGACGATAGTTGCTTGGCTCTGCCTTATCTCCTTTTTTTGTGGATTGGCACAATTGTCAAGCCCTTGCAAGATTCAGGTACACTGGTTAGAAGTCTCCCTTCCAGAAACAGAGGTTGCAGACTTTCAGCCCAGTCCACCGCCTTGGCTTTGAACGGTGCGGGAGGAATGCCGTTCAGTCCCAGTGCCCCTTTTCTCCTCCCTTTTGCAATCTGCGTTTTTATTAGGAGTGAAAGGGGGCTGCTATCTTCTCATGAAGGTATGTTTTCTGTGGCTGGCATGTTCTGCTCCATCGTCTCATTATCGCGTGCTCCAACTTGTTCTTCTATTAGCCAGCTATTAGTGTTTTGTGCTGCAATGCTTCCAATTTGGTTATTAAAGTGTATAGTGAGAAATACCACCCAGATTTCTTCCGAGATATGTGACATGATGCCGTTGTGGAGAGGGTTGATATTCCCATTCATGGTTTTCCAGAAGCAGGCACTGTCGCTGCAATTTATGTCATGCAGAAGTTTGCCCAGGTTGCGTTCTCCTGACCTTAACTGATGTTCCATTTCAATTTTTTGAATGTTAACCTTTGGTCCCTCAAGAGTGAGCGTATACTAGAGTCATCCAGAAGTCTTCTCAGCCTGCACATTGTGATGTTTATTGATTTTTTGAGGAACTTGAGGCAATCTCTTTGGCCTTTCGGTATTATATTTTTCTGAAACATAGCCTGGGAGTGGTTTCTTTTGCAGGGAGTGGCCGCATGGTGTTCTAAGAGTGTGGCAGTGAACTGACCCTAATGGGCGATTGGGTCTTTTGAGCTTGACGCTTGAGATTTGAAGAATTCGATTGCAGCTTCAGCCTGATGATCTGGTATATAGGGAAAAATTGATCCTTCTTAAGTTGGCGGTGTAGATGGGCTCCAGGGTGAGATCTTGCTTGATGGATCTGGGTGCAGTGGCTGTTAACTGCAGTTCTTGTGGGCGGTGATCACTGTCCCCCTTGTCCCCCATTCTAAACCATTCCATGTGGGAACAGAGAGCGACTCGCAAACGTGTAGTCCAGTATGGAGCTTGTTGTTGCGGAATAGAATGATTCGACTAGAGGTGAGTCGTTGGGGAACCTGCCGTTAAGCGCTCGGAGGTTTAGGTGTCATCTAGAAGACGATTCAGTTCTTCCTACCCTCCAATGGCGCACATTGGATTGGGATGTTGTAGATTCTAGTTTGTATGGATGCCTCCTCTCCATCTGCTGAGCCAAAGAGGTATTGGCTTAGGTCATCTGCTGAACCAAAGAGGTATTGGTTTAGGTCCCCTGCCAGGATGAACGTTGGTGTTTTAATCTCTGTTGCGTACTTTGCCACTTGGTCTGTGAGCTTTTTAGAGTCTTTCGTTTTGTGTTTTGGATGGATGTATGTATTGATAGGCCCACCTCAGTTTCTTCGCCCTGAAGGAATATGGTTATTGTAACTGCTATTGTTGCTGCTGAGGACGAGCCCCCAAGAGTTGCTGGATGTATGCTTGTTGTAGACACATAGGTAGCAACTCCCCCTGACCAATGTATGAATTTGCCACCCCCTTGTGGCTAGTGTGGCAAAGCACTCAAAGCCCTGGATGTGCAGTGGGTCCGTAGGCTAAGTTTCTTGCAGCAGGATTATATCGAAGGTTCTGATGTATTTCAGGAAGTACAGATCCACTATTTCTGTTGCTAGTCCATTAATGTTCTACGAGCATAGTCTAAGTGGGGTCCCCTTTGCTCTGCTGTGGCCTACGTCCGATGAATAGCGCTAGTCCCCTTCTATGCGTGTGGTTATAGTTCGGGAAACGAGTTCCTTATCAGATAGTTGGCTCCAGGAGGCTGATACTGTCTGGGATCTTTCTTGTGGGTCCTGAAGTCTGCCAGCACTCTTTTGTAGCGATCTTCCTCAAGACCCTCTACGTACGGAGTATGTGTGTGCCTGATGTGATGTTGGTCCAAAGCTTGAATTACATGGTAATGAGGGAGATGGATAACCTGGTTTTTGGAAAGGGGAGATGTCAATAGCCCAGTCTTGAAAAGTACCCTGTTCTGCTAGGATGATCTCTATAATTGTACTTGATTTCCACGTTGCCTTTGTGGCCTCTGGCCTTTGAAGCTTTGCAGTGCATAAGAACTCTATGGAAACTAGATACTCTGAGCTTAGACCAGACAGATTTATAACAGCAGCCTTCATTAGTCTTATGATATGGCCTCTGTTTAGCGTGTCCTGATGGCCCTTGGAAGTGTACAAGGAGTGGAAAATCAGGGCCTGAATTTCCTGCTGCATAGTTCCTACTGTTTGTATTGCCGGCAGATGTGCAGTTGCTAAAGCCATCGGCACGGATTGGTGTATGGTGCTAGTTGCTTCTTTGGGCTGGGTTTCTACTTGATTGCTTGATGTTCCTGACATAGCGTTCCATGTTTTTTTTTTAGATGTTATTAGCTCAGGGGGTGCTTGTTTTATGTCTTGTGCACCGTTCTGGTCGTCTTTATCCGGGATCCTCCGGGTTGGGCAGTCGTTGGTTGGTGGCAAAGGCCGGTTGAGCTCTGTGAGCCATGGGTCCCTGTTTGGCCTAATTTTATTTCCTATACGTTCCCCACTGGATGCATAGCTTGAATTCAGGTTAGTTTTTTTGCCCATTGTTTCTGGCAACCTTGGGACCCCAGAGTTGTCTACAGCTCCATTTGGCTGTTGGAGAAGTTCAAGCGGTGTGGTGACTGTTGACTGTAGCCAGTAGAAGGCTTTTTTGTTGTAGGGTGAGATGTAATTCCTTGTCCTTCTTTCTTCCCTGGCTTCCACGTGTGCCCTAGCTACATCTGTCCGGGTTGAGACGCCTCCTTGTTCCGGAGAATTGTTGGAGCTGTTAGGCGACCATTGTGCTTGATTTTGTGGACTTGATTCGCCTAAGTTGATGTCCCATTTATTGTGAGGACCTGAGAAGATGGAAAAATAAGCTGTTGCATTTAAGGGGGGATTCTGGTAGCGCCCTTTCCTTTTCTGTTGACAGCGTTGTTTGGCATTTAGTGTGCTGGGTATACTCAGACGTGAGTCCCAGGCTCTCCACACCACTGGAGTCAAGCTATCCAGGCTGAATGAAGGCTGATAGCCAGAAACCGGTCCTTGGATGCTTGATTCCGGTCTGGGAAAGACATGCCTTGGTAGTTCGGACTGGACTGTTCCCATGGGGCACAAGGTCAGAGCTGATTTGCATATAGCCAGTGTCTAACCCAGGGTGGTGTGGAGTGCAAAAAAAAGATGGATTTAGGCCCAGATCCTTGTACTGGGGTGAATGTATGACATTGTTCTACATTCTGTCCATCAACTGTGTTTTTTGCAATTTTCACCCCGAGTGTGCTGGGTATACTCAGACGTGAGTCCCAGGCTCTCCACACCACTGGAGTCAAGCTATCCAGGCTGAATGAAGGCTGATAGCCAGAAACCGGTCCTTGGATGCTTGATTCCGGTCTGGGAAAGACATGGCTTGGTAGTTCGGACTGGACTGTTCCCATGGGGCACAGGGTCAGAGCTGATTTGCATATAGCCAGTGTCTAACCCAGGGTGGTGTGGAGTGCAACAAAAACGATGGATTTAGGCCCAGATCCTTGTACTGGGGTGAATGTATGACATTGTTCTACATTCTGTCCATCAACTGTGTTTTTTGCAATTTTCACCCCGAGTGTGCTGGGTATACTCAGACGTGAGTCCCAGGCTCTCCACACCACTGGAGTCAAGCTATCCAGGCTGAATGAAGGCTGATAGCCAGAAACCGGTCCTTGGATGCTTGATTCCGGTCTGGGAAAGACATGGCTTGGTAGTTCGGACTGGACTGTTCCCATGGGGCACAGGGTCAGAGCTGATTTGCATATAGCCAGTGTCTAACCCAGGGTGATGTGGAGTGCAAAAAAACGATGGATTTAGGCCCAGATCCTTGTACTGGGGTGAATGTATGACATTGTTCTACATTCTGTCCATCAACTGTGTTTTTTGTGGATAATGGGTGTTGCATTCTTGCTGGGGCTAAGATTGGTGTCAGTAATTTGTCCCACTCTTATTCTTCCTATTGCTCTTGTGGCGCCACTCGAGCGGGCATTATCCCCTATTCTGTACCCAGGTGGTACCGGCTGAATAGTTATTTTTTGATCCGTGTCTTCCAGAGAGAAAGCCCTCTGTGACAGTCCCTGTTGACTGGTTTTTATTAGGGGGAGCCCAGAGCTCATGGTCGCTCCAACAGGAGCCGGAAGGTATGTAGTCACTGCTGCTTGATTCCACACAGGCCTCCTTGGGATTCGGGGCTTGAGCTGTACTTGTTGCTGATCTTGTAGCTGGGCTTGTTGCTGTACTTGTTGTTGTAGCTGATCCGGCAATGTCGGGTGTCCGACAGGACAAGCTAGTTGTGTTGGACTCAAGTTGTCTCTTGCGCCCAAAGGGCAGGCACATTGGACTTACCAGTTGTTCATGGCCAGCCATGCTCATAGATGTCCAGGTGCCACCCGCCTCTTGAGCTATTGGGCTATGTTTTAGGATGTGTTGGTTGGCTGTCCAGTTTGCCATGGCATTACCAGGCTTAGGTGAGCTCTTTAGGTTCCTAATGCCCGATCTGACTTCCTCTGATGATAATGTGCATGGAGCAGACACCTGCGGCTGTAGGGGTTGCAGCGGAGTTTGCAGACCTTTGATGGTGGCAGTGCTTGAGCAAAGAACAGGTCCTACAGCCCTTAAGAAATGTAATTTTGTGAACATTTTGGGTTGATTTGAATATGCTGCACAGGTTGGTCCCGTCGGTATTGGCATTTCACTTTGGTCCAGGTCTGTGGCTTTGAGTTGCGGTTCAGCGCTGTGCTGAAAGCATGAGTTTTGATTCTTTCCTTTTCTCCCCCCTGTCCCGGGGGGAAGGCCACCCTGGTTCGCTCTGACCTAATTTCCTTGAATGTATAGTACTTAAGATCGCTATGGGTGACCGGAGATTGCCAACAGCTAATACATCAGAGGGCGCTTCAGAGGCCCCGTCTTTGTGCCTTGTTTCCCTTAATGGGGCTTTGCTGACTTTGGGAGGCAGAGCTGTAATCTGGAGATGGGAGTGGGTAGCCCAGTTGTTGTTGATATTGTTGTATGTGTTGTGATTGGTAGGGCGCAGTCCTTATCCTTGTCCCTCCTTGGACCTTCTCAAGGCCTCCTGAAGAATCACCCTGGTGGTCCGTCGTGCCTGAAAAGTTGCTGCTGGTGTTGTATTTTATCCTAATGAGTCCCTCTACTCCCTTATATCGCTTTTTCCGATGGATTAGGTATTAGGGCACTGGGTACCTGGATGGGCGGAAGGCTGTGTCTGCAGTTATGCTTATAGTGTCCCTGGAGATCCTAGGCCGATGGATGGAGGCCCACGGGGGTGCTGGGTGAGGCTGAATTAGCTGAACAAGACTGATGATGATGCCTTGTTATTTGGCCATTGTTGACAATTTAATGACTAAATTTAATATCTCTTGTGTGGCTGGTAAACTGGTAGGAAGCTATTCTGGAGGCTATAAGGGAGACCCAATAGAAGGCTGTGGCGCGGTGGAGAAGCAGACTAGGACAATGGAATTGGGTATTTTACGTTGTTTGCTTTATTTACAGCTCAAACTAAATGATTCTGGTAGATGTGGTTTGGTACAGTTCTTCTTGTGATAGTTCCTCCCTTGAAAAGACTTCGGGATTGGTTCTTTCTGGTCCAGGTCTTTGCAGGTGAGATCGGAACTTGTGCAGGCAATAAGAACACAAAAAAAAACAAAGGGGTCGTAAGGAACATGATCTGGGTTTGACCTGAGTGTCGCGGGAAGCAAGGGCGTGTATAGTGGGGTATTTTTACACCTTAGCCTTCACCAGTGCTCTCGAGTGGTTGTGCAGCCGGACGGTCCTATACGGCGGCGGCGGCTTTACGCTGCCTACAGGCTTTTCACCCCCTCCCTGCCCCTCCTCAGTTGCGCGGCCCCAGGCAAGCTGTAAACTCCCCCGTACCTTGTGCAGCCACGTCCCTCAGGGGCCGTGGCTGGAGTGCTCGCGTTGCCAGGTAGGGTCTGGCTGCCCGTTTGTTCCTTCTGGAGCTTTTCTGGCGTTGCAGGGCTCCTCCGTGGTTGTCGAGTCCTTTGCGTCCTCTGCTCCGGTTCCTGCGTGGTCCCATGGCGATACCAGGAACGTCCTCACCAGCGTCTCTTCTTGGCTCGTGGTGTGTCTTGGTCCGAGTGAACGCCGTCCTCCTCTCGTGTCTTCCATATTGAAGGCACCTCCGGTACCACGTGACTCCGTCACCTGGTACACATCGTCCGGAACCTTAAAGGGCCAGTCCTCTCCGTGCCCGGTCCGCAAATACAGAAGGAGAGACGGGGATAGGAAAGGTGGAAACTGTCCCGTAGTTTCGTCCACAGACTGCGCATCCTCACAAAGCTCCTGTGCAGACCCCACCCTGCTGCTCTTCACCCGTCACACTGCAGCCTGCACCCTAGTCTGAATGGCTGATGTAACTGGTACATCTAGGCTGAAACTGGCTGCCGACCCTGTGACTTAAGGAGCCTTTTTGAGGGAGAAGATCCAAGAGGGTGCACTCGTGGACCCCACAGGGCGCACCCAGCCTAGCCGTGCTGCTTCCGCGGAGATCAAACAGGCTCACCCTTTCGCAGGAGGGGAAAGCCCCCCCCAGAGCTCAGACCCCCTTCCTTGTGCCCAGCCACTGACGCCTTTGCCAATACGGTGCTCTAGAACCTGCCATAGACAGCAGCAATGAGCAACGGCAACTGAGGCACGGCTAAACAGTGGTCTTCATACACCCTCCCTCACCCGCCTCGCAGCGTCTCACAGACGCAGTTCGGGAATCGGAGCGAGAGCTGGAGCATCACCTAGGGCCCGTTGTAGGGATGAATGTGGCTGCCTCCCGTCACGGGTGTCGAGTATCAGAAGCGGCGATCAGCAGGAACGGCAGCGGCAGAACGGCACTGGGCAGCTGGCGGGGCTGTGGGAACTTTGGAGCTTCCGGCACAGTGTTTGGCGGTGTTTGACATCTGAGGTCAAAGCAGACAGAAGCTTGTGATGCACAAATGGGTTTGCAGAAAAATACAAGGCTAGATGCACTGGAACAACCATGCACCACCCATGTAATGTCTGCCTGACGCAAGGTAACACCAGGCAGTCCTATGTGCTTGCTTGCATTACTTTTTTTACAAAGACTTGCAAATCAGGATCTGTGTGGTTGTGTATATCCCAAAATGGACTTTGTATTGAGGCTGCGCCAATTAAGTGACACAACAAAAAACAAATACTTAGTACATCTGGGCCCGGGTGTACAGTAAATATTTTAGAGTTATTTACCCAGGTAGTTGGTATAAATATATATATTGTAGAATCTGCATGTAGAGGGTAGCTTTCAAAGGGTGCTCCACAAGTACAACATTTGTGGACAGAATAGATACACGGTGTTCCTTTCAGACAAGTAGTGATCAATGGGAAAAGTCTAAGTGATGGCAGATTCTCCTGCTAGATATACTGATTGGTAAAAATATGACTAAGTGTACGTTGGTGAAGAACTTAAACCATCTGATGTAAAATGTATTTTGTATAGTAATCATCAAATTGAAGTGTTGGGTTGTTACAATGAGACCATTTAATTCCTGAGTTATAGCATTCAATCCAAGTTGCATGTAGCCAAGGATGAAAGGTGTTTATTGGGTTGACCACAACTAAGAGATATTGCAATCATGTTATACCCTGACAATCCTGACTATCGAGAGTAATGTGAAAACATACAGAATATATCAAGATAAGTGGAGTACTAAATATCCAGGGGTATTCCTCAAAAGCCTTGGTTTGTAAAAAGCATTTAAACATAAGATACATTTGCAGGTAAGGTATGGTCCCCAAATTACATAAAGTTTTAAGCGTGTCTTTATACTTTACAAAGGAGCTGTAGTGAGAATTGGAAAGGTTATGCAAGGAAGGAGTCATAGAGCAGATGAAGCCTCTGAATGGCGTTATACCGTGGTTCTAGAAAGAAAGACAATGCATAGGTTAAGAATGTGCGTGAATTTGAGGGACCTCATGTAGAGAATTTGAGTTGACACTTAAAACAGTTATCATCTTAGATCTTTCTTCCTCGTACCAACAGATAGCAATGGAACAGGGTTCAAAACATGTTACATCTTTTATCACCCCTGAGGGGGGGCGTGGCTTGTGCGCCGCTGTGACATGGCGAGTCGCGCTTGAGCTCAGGAGCGACGAGGGCCAACAAAGTCACTAACGGACCTCACAGGCGTGTGAACCTACCAGGAACCCGCGCTTTAGCATTCTGAAGATGCAGTGAGCAGCCTTGTCACCTTTGCGCTGCTCCCGCTGCATAATTCAGGAGCCTTGTTACCGCGACGTTTTTCTCCTCAGTGATTTCGCGGGCACCCACCATTCTTTTCAAAGCAATTTTGTAGCAGACAAGCATTGGAGAATTATTATGGACTGCTGTTACTGCCGGTCAAATGCTACAACCTCAGGTACTCTGCAGTCTAACTTCAGCCTCGCCCAATGACTTACTCCTGGGATATGGCAATTCTGTGACCCTCCCAATTAATCGCTTTAATTTTCCTCATCTGCGCCAAAATTTGCTCAAAATGCTGATGTCGCAATGGTTTAAAAACCCCTGGTCTAGGATGAGGTGAACACTTCGGTCTAAATGTATGAACCCTGTGAGCACGTTCTATTTCAAAGTCCCTCTTAAAAGACATATTCAACACAGGGATCCAATTGAGAAAAAATTCTAGCATTGATGGCGCTGATTTCTCTGCATCCTCGGGCAAGCCAAAGATACGTAGATTACTTCTACGATTTCTGTCTTCCTGCTCCGAAAGATCTCTCCGCAAAGCAGCCAAGGAACGTTCCATATGTTGCGTTGATTTAGACTATTGTTGTGCTGAATCTTACACTGCACCTATCCGTGATTCAGCATTAGAAACACGAAATGTTAAGTTCTTAAAGTCATTTCTGATTGCCGCAACTTCAACTGGAAGTAAATCAGTATTGGTTTTAGTACTCTGCGCAATATAATGAACAGCGTTTAGGCGAGATAGAATAGCATCCAAAGTAGTAGCAGAGTCTTTTGGTACAAGTTCTGGAGTAGGAGAAGTTTGTTTAGATTTTTTAAGGTTTCCTTTAGTGTCCTTGGTTTTTGGAGAAAGGCCCATGTTATCTGCCACGAGAAGAGGCAATAGAGATAATAAAGAAGCCCACATTGTATATTTGACTCTACTGAAGTAACACCAGACACCTTACCATTCGAGAACAGCTCTCTGGTAAGCAGCAGAGTGGGCAACTCAGGGCGTGAAATATAAAAACTCTTACTGCCCTTCAACAGTGAAATCAGCACAGCGTAGCCATCTCTGAAAAGAGCAGTGAAATGTCAACAATAAAAGATTCATCAGACCCAGATTCAAGAGGCAATAATTCACGCAAACCGGTGTCTTTTTTAGAGAGGGGCCAACAAGGAAGAACCAGGTACAAAGTCATGTGGGAAATGCGAACACGCAAACGGTTTTACCGATCATAGAGAAACCTAACGTGGTTGTTAATCTATCTGAACGGGTGTTAACAGGGCACGAAGAATCCTTATTAAATTTAGGCCTGAAATTTGTTCCGTGCAAACGTACAGACTTTACCAGATTGAAAATAGAAACCCTAGATTTTTTAAGAAATTGAGGCTTAAAGCCTTCTTTTTCAACCAACCGGCTTCCCAAAATACTGAGACAACAGGATTAAGGAACAAATCTAAATTTGTTCCGTATCAGACCATTCCGAAACAGATACAGGCGTTCGAGCAAATCCTGCTATCTTCTATTAATAAAATGGAAAGAACCAAGAAATATGTGCCTCCTAACTTCAGTAAGGGACAGCTACAGGCAATACAAAGTCTTAAGGAGGACCCCTCCCTTGTCATAAAACAGGCTGACAAGGTGGGGAACGGTCGTCATCTGGCCTCGCGATAAATATGTCGCTAAAGAGCTTAAACAGGTTAACAATACCATATGGTACCAAGCTCTAAATGATGATCCAACAAGGCAGATCCAGTGACTGATCACTGAAGTGTTGGTACAAGGAAAAGAGGAAGGCTTTTTGGGTTGTACCCCCATTTCTTGTTGGTTGACAGATGCAGTGACTGCTCTCGCCCCTCGCTCTAGTAGCAAATGTAGATCTTGCGCCCCCCAGCACCTTGGTTCTCTGACAAGTTGAAAATCCAACGTGCTAAATGTAAAGCCCTGAAGAGGAAGTGGAGGATGTCATACTCCGCTCCTTCTAAAGTGACTTACAAGGAAGAGTTGAAATTCTATCATGCAAATTGCAAACGTGCCAAGGCCTCCTACATTGCCTCTACCATTACTCTAGTGCAAAATTGTCCTCGGACTCTTTTTGCCACTGTAAAGAAACTCACAGGAGCTGATACCACTCCCGCGCTACCGGCTTTAGATGGTATACAATGTAATGCCATTGCAGACTTCTTCATATCTAAGGTCGAGGGCATTTATCAATCCTTGGCCTCCCTTCCACCACCAACTGATTCCCCCCAACCTGGTTCTTCCTGCAATGTTTCCTTCTCTCCCACTGAGTTTATTCACAACTGGCTACCATTTGATGACTCTTCCTTCCTGTCTTGTCTAAACAGCACCAGGTCAGGTTCCCCGCGGGACCCAGTCCCTATGAAGATATTAAAACAACTAGACCTTGAACCACGGAGATTCCTAATGAGGCTACTAAACATCTCTCTTGCCGAATCTCGGGTGGCACAGGAATGGAAACATGCCATGGTCGTTCCTTTGCTCAAAAAATCTGGTGCTGACATCACAAATCTTGCTAACTTTAGGCCTATATCCCTGCTGCCAGCTTGCTCCAAAATATTGGAACGCCACGTCAACACCCAGCTTAACGAGTTTGTTGAAAACGTGGGATATCTCCATCCATCCCAATCAGGCTTTCGCGCTAACTATTCCACCGAATCCGCACTCCTTGGGGTGACCGAGCGACTCCGACACGGTATCGATAGCGGTGAGACCTTTGCGCTTATTCTTCTTGATTTAAGCGCTGCTTTCGATACCGTGTCTCATTCCACTCTTTTGGAGTCCCTCCGCTCCCTTGGTGTTGATGGATCAGCGCTTGCCTGGGTGGCCTCATTTCTCAATGAGCGCATCTTTCCTTCTCAAACAAAGCTGAATCTGCGATTCATTCTTCAGCTTACGGCGTCCCTCAAGGGTCTATATTAAGCCCTCTGTTGTTCAATATCTACATCAGACCGCTTGCTTCCATCGTAGAGGACGCCGGTCTGTCTATATATTCATATGCAGACGACACGCAGATTGTGTTTTCTCTTACCAGCAGCAGGGCTCAGGAAATTTCTGCCCTTAAAATTGGCCTATCTCGTGTTGCAGCTTGGATGCAAGCCCATCTGCTGAATCTCAACGGAGACAAGACCGAGGTTATCATACTAGGCAAGCATAAAGATCTGTGGGGCTCTAGACACTGGCCCTGTGATATGGGCCCGCTGCCTACCCCTGTGCCTGTTGCCCGTAACCTCGGTTTCCTGATCGACGATAAACTTTCGATGAGGCAGCAGGCAACCAAGGTCGCTGCAGTCTGTTTCAACACCTTACACTGGCTGCAGAAGATCATATGGATGTTGCCTGAGTCCACTCGAAGAACTGTCGTCCAGGCCCTTGTGATGTCTCGCATCGACTATGGCAATGTGCTTTATCTTGGAGCGGATAAAGCAACAATTAATAAACTCCAAGTGGTACAGAACTCAGCCGCTCGCCTCTTGCGCAATGTTCCACGGAGAACGTCTGCAATGCAAGCTTTGCGTTACCTACACTGGTTAAGAATTTCAGATCGTGTGATCTTTAAAACTTTGTGTTTCTTGTTCAAGATCCGTCAGGGTTCTGCCCCCATCTACCTTCACAACCTTGCCCAGCCTTATCTACCTGGCCGCTCCCTTAGGTCATCTAACAATGGCAATCTCTTGATCCCAAGAATCCGACTGGCAAAAATGGGAGGCCGCTCATTCGCATATCTTGGACCAAAGATGTGGAATGCTCTCCCGCTGGCGCTAAAAACAGAAACTAATCTTCTGGCTTTTCGCAAAAAATTGAAGACCTTTCTGTTTTGATTTCCCCTGCTGTGATCTCTTCCTTTGCACCTGCTTGTTTTCTTCTTCAGTCTGTCCCTGGCGCCGGGAAACCCATTGCGGGTAGCTGAGCGCAATATAAATTCAATAAAATAAAATAAATAAATAAATAAGGAATTTGAATTTTTAAATAAAAAATTTCCGCGAATACCTGTCTTATACCTACTACCCAAAAAACACAAAAACCTAGCTGAACCACCAGGGCGCCCGATTGTATCGGGCTGTGACTCCTGTTTGGAGCCAATATCCAAATACGTGGATTTTTTCTTAAAGCCCTTTCTGACGGAGGTAAAATCGTATCTCAGAGATACTACAGATTTTTTATCAAAGGTGGAAGGAATTAGTTTTGATCCATCCAAACAAATAATGGCGACTATGGACGTTACGTCCCTTTACACACAAATTCCTCAGGAAGAAGCCTTAGAGGTAATTGAGTTGTATTTAGACAAAAGGGACAAGCCACACAGGGTGCCTACTCCATTCATCCTAAAACTTGCAGCGATAGCACTACAGAAGAACTATTTTCTATTCAATGATCGGTTCTATATGCAAGTCAAGAGCACTGCCATGGGGTGTCCTTATGCCCCAGAAATGGCAGTGCTTTACATGGCACAGTATGAGACCATGTTTGTAGAGAACAACAACCCGTACATTAAAAATATCATACAATGGTGGCGCTACATAGACGACGTCTGGCTACTGTGGCAGGGGAGCCAGACTGAGCTCTTGGCGTTCCATGAATGGATCAACACTAGACATGGGGACATCAAGTGTGGCTCAGGGGTTAGAGGCGGCAGACCCGGAATCTGAGATCGGTCCTGGACCAGGGTTCAATTCCCCGCCCCGGCGGGTCTTGGGCTAAAAATTCCACGGACTCGATAATTCTCGTCCCGGTGCCTCCTCAAATCACGGGTTCACACTCTGCGACTCTGGGCAATAGCTTGCTTAATCTCCACAACGGCCCCTCGCGGCGGGATGCCTGACTTTCACCCTGTGGACACCCTGTCGGGGCTTCTCACAGGGGAATACCAGGACGGGTTCCCTAGGCAAGCGCCAGGATGCCCTTTGTGGTGACAGGTTGCGCTATATAAGTATACCTACATTTACATTTACATTTACATCAAATTCTCTATTGAGACAAGCACCGTGAGAATGACATTCTTGGACGTTGAGGTGACCTGTGAGGATGGGAGATTGAAAACATCCCTACATAAGAAACCAACGGACAAAAATACCATTCTACACCACAAAAGCTATCATCCCAGAAGTCTGAAGGCAAATTTGCCGTATGGTCAAATGCTGCGTATTCGGAGAAATTGCTCCGAGATAGGGGATTATGACTATCATGCTCAGGTATTCTGCAATGAGATGATCCATAGAGGGTACCCAATGAAGCTTTTGAAGCATTCCTACAAAAGGGCTCGGTTTACCCCTTGGGAAACCTTATTGCAAATCAAAGAAAAGAAGGAATTAGACCGAATGGTATGCGTCACCACCTTTGGGCCTGACACGCACAAGCTTAGACAAGCGGTGCTCAAAAATTGGCACCTTTTGGAGGACTTGGAATGTCCTTTCCCCCGCCCTATTTTTGCATACAAAAAGAACCGGAGCTTGGGACAACAAATTGTGAGAGCTGATCTCCCGAAGTCCCAACCAAAACATGACCTCCTGGCTTTGTGGGACATGAAACCAATAGAAGGACACCACAAGTGTGGAAATTGCGTTTCATGTGGTAGTACTATTGAAGGAACTGAGTTTCAACATCAGGGAGTGAAGTGGAAACATCTTGGTTTCTCGAACTGTAAAACCAAAAACGTAATTTACGTGATCATTTGCCCTTGCTGGAGGATCTATATTGGCAAAACAAACCAGCAGGTCAACCTCCGCATAGGCCAACACAGGTCCAGAATAAAGAAGAAAATACTCACAGCCCCCATGGTTGAACACTTTGTCGAAATGTCCCATAATGAGAATGACTTTAGATGGTCTGTACTTTATACAATGAACAATGTACAGCGCCCTGCCGACACTGACAGGATGCTACTTGAGAAAGAAGCATACCTAATTTTGAAATTTAACTGTATAATGACTGGCTTAAACAATATGTCAGAACTGTCAAGAATTTGAGATTTGGGGTCATACTGTCTGATTGTAGATGCTCAGGCTGCAGAAACATTCTGCAATAAGTAGAAAGCAATTGTTTAATATCTGCTTTCTGCTATCAGAATAAAGAGTGTGCGATTTAAATTCTATTTCCAATTACGTCATACAGCGAGCTATGCTTGTAACCACCTTTTCCAAATAATACTGGGGTCAATTGAACAACCTCGTGTTATTCACAGTTACACCCATAAGGCGCCTCAAAACTTCAGCTCCCATAATGCACCTATTGCAACAGCAGACTTTTTATGCATCTGAAAATGGCCGCCGGCTTCACAAACGATTAGTGAGTGATCGAGAAGCACCGGCTTTACGTAGCAGAGCAGACCGCACTAACAGGTATTGTGGCAAATACGATCGTGCGGCCCAATTCGTGTTTAGTTTAAGCCTTAAAACCGCGACTCATCCAATATTACGTTTCTCTCCTCAGAGAGCGATTGATTTATTGCACAATCGGAACTCGCGAGTAGAAAGAAAGGTGAGCCTGATATACGTGCGGCCCCGGACAGGCCACAGACGGGGGCGAGAGGCGTCTCCTCGTTCTATATCAAAACAGGTAGGGAAGTCTTCGAGACCTGTTAATAATGTTACACGAACTGTTTTGCAAGAAAAGTATGCCCTGACGAGTGCATTGTCCAAATAGGTGAACGAGGCCACCGCTGATGAAAAGATGAAGTAACCCATCTGTATTACCACAGCGGATTACACAACAGGTATGACGAGCATACAGTGTATAGAAACACAACTAAAACTCTTACTGATATATACAAGGTTGCTAAAAGCATGTTACGTGTTTCTGTTTAAATAGGATTAAAGTAAAACAGATACAGATATTCCTCCCCCCCCCCCTTTTTGCAGCGCGAGCCCGCCTAGACGGAGGTATGAATTCCTTATTTTATTTCAATAAGTTGCTCCAACGTTTCATGAGTATTTCCCACAAATGCGGACAATATGTTGTTCATCTTTAGATTTTTTTAAAAAAGGTGTTCCACCTGAGACCTGAAGAAAGGAGTGCATCCACCAATAGAAGTTACCACAGGTCATCCACATAGGAAGATACAGGTACATATATACCCTATCCAAACGGTTTGGTTTAGAGAAGAGGCGAACAGGTTGTCATTAAAATTCCGTTTTTTTGCATCCTAAACAGACGATTAACAGAGCCCTGATGATGGTTTGGGGATTCATGGCCCGAACTTGAAACGCGTTGGCAAATCCTTCAAGAGCCAATTATTACATCTAGTGCCTTTTTGATAAAGTGATACATGTTTTGTTGCTCTTGTTATGAATCAGTTTGTTTCTTTAAGAAAAATAATTGTGACTACAGAAATGGTTTAGTGTATTGCAAAATCGATCAACTGTAATTTGCATTGTTTGTTGGATTTTTTGTTGGATATTTTTGTAATGTTTTATGTTAATTGTTGATTGAGTAAGACTGTAAGTAATCCTTTGTATTGTGTATTCTCTTTCTGCCATAGAAACATTTTTTGTATGAAATTAAATGACTAAGAGGTATAAATAAATATACCGGACCAGATTTAATGAAATTGTTTATTTGGTCCTAGCTGAAATTATACTATAAGTAGTCTGAGAAGGGGGCACTTTTGTGTGTGTTAACAATAAAAGACAAGCAGGCAGAGCTATCCAAAAGCGCCAAGGTCAATCAAGTCAAAATGTGTATGCCGCCATTTTGAGGAGCAGATCTGAGGAGACAGCCGCCATAAAGAATATTGAGTCTAAAAGACATCTCAGCCTCACCAAACACGGTCAAAATATCATCTGCGTATTACGCCAGCAAAGACCAGACCTCTAGTGAGTGCAGGATGAAGTGGAAAGCAGCAAAAGAAGGCCAAACTGCACAAGTAAAAAATGGTGGCAATATGTCCCCCTGACCGCGGTGTTCAACCTGGACTTACATAAATTGGACGAAATGTCCAGGGAATCTATTCCGCCTAATTTAGTAATATCAAATGATGAGCGCCACCTTAAGTGGTGTCAAGTTGCAGAGCATCAGAACATTATGACTGATATTGAGCTAGGTTTGGAAGCTAGCAACTAAGGAGGTGGCTACAACGCATGGGTCCTTGTATAAACCTTTTATGGATGCCCATGATAACTTTTTCACCAAATTGAAATCATACTTCAGTAAACCTAGTCACGGTAATAGAGCCCAAACTCGAAAAGTGGAGAGTTGGTATGATGGCACCTGCCGACAAGCCAGGGGGGAGCTGGGCCAAGCACTAAAAACTAAAGATTCTAGCGAAATAAAGGCGGCTCGAGCAAATTACAGGCATAAACAGTACATTGCTAAAAAAGCATGGGGAGAGAGTAGGTGGCAGGACCTTAAAGCGGCATGCGAGTCCAAGAACCCAAACATTTTTTGGAATCTTTTTAAATGGGACAGGGTAGGGCACCGTGAGAGCCCTCAAAATAATGTTGCCCAAAGCTCAAGGGTTGATTACTTTAAGCCACAATACGCTAGAAGTGAAGCTGGCAATAGCGAGGGGACTAATGTCCACACCTTTTATAATAAGGCCGCCTTCACTGCAAGAGAAGTAGATAGGGCACTAGATTCAGTGACTGAGGGACGCGCTCCAGGTATGGATTGTGTCCCCGCCGACCCATTCCTAAATGATAAAAATAGATGGCGGCTTTACATTATGTACCTGGCAAATGCCATAGCTCAAGGGATGGAAGTTCCCCACTCGTGGAAAGGTGCTGAAATAGTGCCTGTTTATAAAAAAGGGGACAAGTCGTCAGCAGGGAATTATAGACCTATTAGCCTAATTGACTCCATCCAAAAAATTATGAGCCGGCTGGTACTGGGGAAAATCTAGACCTGGATGGATGATGAAAACATCTTGAGTCACCTCCAGGCTGGTTTTCGACCCAAGACCAGTACTATAGATCAGGTTTTCCGGTTCATTATCCTATATTGGCATACTGTGGTCTTGTAGAAAGGTACCCTATATGCCGTTTTTGTTGACCTAAGGGCGGCCTTTGACCTGGTTCCCCGTAACAAATTGTGGCGAGTCCTGGCGGAGCTAGGGATGGCCCCTGAGTTGTTAAGCCTGATCGTCCGCTTACATGAGGACACGTTCGCTCGGGTTCGGTGGGGACGCCAGGGAGAGGTTACGGAATCCTTCCCTGTTGAGCGGGGAGTGAGGCAAGGTTGCGTTATGGAGCCTACCTTGTTCTCGCTCTTTGTCAATGGGGCTGCGGATTTCCTCTCCTTGGTCCCGACCGATGCCCCTGCGATTTCCGGAGAGCGAGTTCCAATCCTCATGTTCGCGGACGACACCTTGATAATCTCAAAAACGCCAAGTGGGCTTCAATGTGCCTTAAGGCTCTTTGAAGATTTTTGCTCGGACCGGGGCCTTGAAATAAATACAGCGAAAACAAAGTAAGCCTCTTGGGTCTGCAAAACCTTTCAGAGGGAGGATATATATGAATACATCCCCGCTAGAGCGGGTTGACGCCTTTACTTATCTGGGGGTTACCCTCCAGAGAAATCTGGGATGGACTAGACATTTAGACCTTGCAGTGCAAAAACATCACCAGCAGGCAGGTATTCTTCTGAAAAGGTTTAACTCCTCAGTATCAAAACCCATTAGCCCATTATTAGAGATAAACGGAATGAAGGTGCTAAGTTCGGCCCTTTATGGAGCTGAACTTTGTGGGTTTGAGAATCTAAGAAATTTGACGTTAGCGGAAAACAAATTTTTGAGAAAGGCAAGTAGTGTTCCGCTAAGTACCCCGCTGACACCATTAATGTGGGATCTTGGAAAAAAATCTGTCCAAGATCTTGCTTCCCTACGTCCGCTACTGTATTGGCGTAGGATATGGACCACAGAAGAACTACAGCACTATGCGGGGGGTCTAAAGGAAATAATTGCCAAAGATTCCTCCCATAAAATACACTGGCTGAAGGCCATTAGGTCCCTGTTATTCCTGGGAATGGGGGAACTCTGGGATGACCCTGCAAATGCTGTATTGCACTCCAAAAAAATTCTGAAGGCAAAGTATTGGGAGATGGTTAATTTAAAAGCATGTACAATGGGTCTTTCTTCACATCTAACATGTCGTTTTCAGGAATTTAAAGCCCACCCGAAGCTGGAATTATATTGGGATGCCATAGAGAAGCAGTATGACCATAAATTCTATTTCCAACTTAGAGTAGGCTCCCTTCCAACAAGGTCATTTACAGCTAAATGGGCAGGAGAAAACGACAATGATAAATGCCCTAGCTGCAGGGACGAACAAGAGTCTATAAGTCATCTACTCTTTTTTTGTCCCCTTTATGTTGCTCCTAGATCGATGTGGGTGAAACCTATTTGTAAACTGATTGGCACCCGCAGACATGAAGAGGCATTAAGAATTTTATGTACAGACCCCAGTCCCCCAATTGCTATAGCTGTGGCCAAGTTTTGGAAATGGGCATGAGTAATTCGGGCAAAACAATTACGGCAGTGAAATGAGAATCTAAGATCCACCTACTTAATTTAGCTGTAAATATAGGGGATGTATCATTTAATTGAGCTTTGTGTAATATCACCCTGGACTGTATACATTGATGAGTTTTATGGATTTTATGAATGATATTCGGCAATAGTCCTTTGTAGTTTAATCCTTTTTTAAAATATTTATTGTATACATTTTAATGGAATTTTATGTATTGGGAATTGTGTATTTTATGTACTGCTTTTATGACTTAATTGTCAAATAAAATTTATGAATTTTAATTTGAGGTGGAGCAAAATTCACAAATGTAACTTACTACAGCCAAAGTGGAGCATTGGAAAATAAAACACCACACATCGCCAACCACTGACAATGCAAAACCCTCCTTTAGAAAAAAATGGAGGCAGAGACTTAAAAATAGAACCCCAAAGGAAAGAAAGATAAATTGCAGTTATTTATTTAGCCTGCATATAAATGCAAAAGAATGTTACAAAATAACATTTAAAAAATAATTACTTCATGATAAAATTTTAACTTTTAATTAAAAAAATATTGCAACTATCAAGAAAATAACTTCAAATAATTCTATGCATAACTTTTTGGAAGGCAGTGTCCTCTCTGAAAAGAGATGTGTAAGGCAATTCAGTAATTCAGAGTACATAACAAAAAAATACAATAATTTCATTTTCGGTGTGATTTGCTAACACAAATTTTAAAGACATTTTTATTTAACACATATAACATCAATTAAATATTTAATTAAAATACAAATTACAAGTGTTGTAGCATTTTTCATTTTGTTCTACATTTGAAGTACATAAAATTAATTTACATTGATATTGATTCATTTTTTTCAAGTATAATAAACTTTTCAAATTTGTCCTATATGTTTACAGAGAGCGCCGCCCAAGTTTAAGACATTGAAAATGAAGTCTTCTCTTAAGCTTTATTTACAAGTTTTCCACCTAAATTAACATTTGTATAATGTATATATAACTATTTAATGTGATTTAGAGAGATAATTATAACAAATGGTATTATACTTTACAAAGAGCAGAAAGGAAGGGGAACATTGCGGCAGGTTGACGCCGGTCTAAGGGAGCTCCGGGGATTTATCCTGCTTGTCTCAGAAACTGCACTACTACTGCTGAGACCTACCCACATGAATAAGGTGTAAGAGAGTTGGGTCTGCTTCCTATGGTTACCGCCACTTTTTGCTGTGACTCACTGGTTTTTCGACTTTAGTATAGCTGTGGTCCTGCTAATCAGGCCCACAGCCTAGCTGTTCTCTCTCTAAATTGATACCATGTACTTTAGGTACATACCAGATTAGTTACTGGGTCCCCTTTGTGAGCCCCTGTATATGGTACCTTATTTACCCAGGGCTTAGGTGCAGCCTAGGCCTACCAGGGGCTGCAGCATGTATTATGCCACCACTGGTTAGCTTCCAAACTGACACCCCAGGTCTGCACCTGCAGCCTGGGTAAGGTGGTGTGATCACCCCTTACTTAGATATAGTATACCTATATTTATATATATATATAGACACATATTAACCTTTAAGTCACTCCTATGTCGGGCCTTGACAATCCTGGAGGCAGAGTGCTTGGTTTTGTGTGAGAGGGGGACCCTAGCATGAGCTGAGCCCCTTTGCAGCTTTCGGAACCATCTCCTTATAGCTGTTCTATGATATAGCCATACCACATACTCTTGAGTGCATTATAATCCTCGCGGTTAATGCTAACTTTGGTTTGGCTTTATCAAAACATGTTGTGTAAGGTGTCAAACACTTTGGAATACTACCAGTTCTGGCAGCGGGGGTAGCATTCCACCCTTCTAGAGGGAAAAGACATGTATGTTACTGCTTTACCCGGTTAAAGTTAAATAGAGCCTCAGCATCACAAAATGGATGCTGCTGCCACAGACACGAGTCTGACCTCCTGCAGCTGGACGAAACTCCGGCAGGGGAGGCCTGAAGAATAGGTTTCCTGTCCAGGGAGGTGCTGGCACCTCCCCAGACAGGCTTTAGTGTATTGGGGCAGGGTGGGTTGCATTCAGTGAATACTTTTCAGACACTGCCTGGGGCACACTAGGTGCTCCATGCATTTCCCAGTTCAAACCGGTTGCTGGGGCACTCAGCCCCAGCTCTGGCACGAAACTGGACAAAGGGGAAGGGGGTGTAACCACCCCTTCCCCAGGTCCTCCCATAGGTGGGACCTTAGAGTTAGCCCAACCTCTAATCTTGCTATAAGAATAGGATCCCAGTCCCTAGGAATTTAGATTACCCTGAACGAAACTCTGCAACATATATCTTGGACCTTTGTCATTCCATATCGACTGGAAGACAGAAGAAATCTCCCTTTTGGTCAAGGAGTGACCACCCTGTTCAAACAGGCACCAACTGCATCTTTGCTGGTCTGCATTTTCAAGGCTCCCACCGGATCCCGAAGAATCTGCGACACAGGACACGGAATTATAGACATCTCAGACGCTGACCAGAGCTCCCAGCAAAGCTGAGACCCGTAGCGGACACGAGAGACGTGGGACTGGAACCCCTGGACATCCTGCACTTTTGCAACTGTACCTACTTCCCGAGGTATCTCAAAGTTGTGCATTGGGGTATTTGAAGCCCCTGCCCCGAGCACCTTTTGCACAGAAGCTCAGAGACCTGCTTTGTGCATTTCAGCTCGAGGCTCCTTTGCAGTTCCTTGTCCGTTGGCTAGTGAGCCCCCACGAAGGGCCATCTTTGATTTTGTGAGCTTTCCGGGTTGCTCCAGACGTGCTCTCACTTCTCTCCAAAGGAGAAGTCCCCCAGACCTTCCTGGTCTGCACCAAAGCCAATCTCGCCATCCTGCGTGGATTGCGTTTGCCAAGGCTTGTTGGGTCCAATCCGGATTCCGACACCGCAGTCAACTAGATCCTTCGTGGGACAGCTCGAATCCAGGTCCTGGTCATCATCGACTCCTCCTGGTTCACGTGGCTTCACCTATTTCACCTTAAAGCACCCGACATTGGCTGGCATCTTCCCATCGCCTTCCTGGTCACTGGCTAGTGACCCAGACTCTGTCCCCTCTGCTTTCAGGTTCTTCAGATCTTCGATCCACCCTTGGAGCCACCCGGACACTTTTCCTCTGGTCGCCTGCAGCACTTCTTTGCTGCTCTCCATTGGAATCGACGACGAAACCAGACACCAAAAGACACCTTTGCACCCGGCTTCCCTGGGTGAGGTAACACAAGTACTCCGGTGCTCCCGTGGGTCTTGACTCTCGAAGTCTTCTAGTCTAAAAGGGTTCCATCGTAGTTAACCTAGAAGTGTCCTTAATCTGTAAAATTGTAACGTGTTTGTTCTCCATAGAAAGTCAATGGTAACTCGCAGCGGTGTTTAGACACTGTACGCGTCTCCCGTGGACCTCCTACATCCTAACCTTTGGTGGTTCTAGGTAGCGCCAGCGATTCCACAGGCCCTAGGCTTGCTTTCTAACTCTCACGTCGTCTTATACAACTATTTTAGTATATGGTTTGTAAGGCCCCTAGGGCATAACGTATACTGTGCAACTTATTGTATGCTAATTAAGTTCCTTGTATTGTACTTTTACCTCTGACTTCATAAAGAGACCAGAGGGGTTGTGTTTAGATTACATACATATTTATTTGATATATACCTTGTGTGGTGTGCTTTCATTTGATCATTCGAGAGATTATAATTGGTAAAACAACTTGCTTAACTCGCCTCTAAGTCTTAGCCTGAAGGCTGCTTTCCACAGCTACCACTAGGATAGCTTTCTATAAGGTTGACTTTACAACCACCATCAATAAGGGTCGTTTGGACTGTTGCTAGGTGCCCACTAGAATAGTGGACATAATATACCAGGTCAACTTCTCAAATAAGGCATAAAATTGCCCTCCTCTAGAACGTTCTCCCACCAGATACTCAACTCTTCCTGGCCCATCAACTGTTAAAGGCTGCCGTTCACTTTTTGGATTAATCAATCTGCATCATCTCCCCTCCCTAAGATTGTGCATCTTATTATTCCACATAACCTTCAACTTGGCGCTCTTCGCTCCTCCATTTTCACGCCCTGCTTGCTTTACCAGATTTCCAGATCTACTGCAATGCTTTCAGTTTAAAAAGGTTAGATCTTTACCTAGGACACTAGATCAGTTGCAGCTGGCCATTCCTATTCTGCTATGTTGACATCCGTGAGTGCTGAGGAATTTGTATATAATTGGAGATCCAAAATGTTCTAAGCAAGTAAGGCAGGAAAGTCCCTTGGGCAGCACTCAAGGGTTGGGTGCACTGAATGAAGAATCTTGGGTTCCACTGCTATACAAACTCAGCTCTCATTTGGGACTCTTGAATGGTTGAGAAATAAACTCACCTATTACAAAAGGTAAACCCTGGTACCTGGGGGAACTGAGGTCGAGTGACACCCCTATTGCATGGTAAGCCTTCCAGTTGTTAACGGAAGGAAAATCTTCAAGTGGAACTATATGCAGCTTTGTTCAAGGTGGTCAGTTCAGGGACTAGTAAAAATAGAGCACAGGGAACACAAAACCCTCTTAAAATTAGGATAAATGGATTAATAAGGAAGCATCTTTGTCGTACTGAGACATGGTGGTGGCAGGGGGCAAGAAGAATATAGACCCACACTGAATATGGGAGAAAGACCTGTTGCAGCAGGCTGTGGAAGACCTCTGGAAGTATCTAGAAATCTTCTTGTTAAAACAGTAAAGTATGCACCACTGAAGCAAACCCATCTCTTCACTCTCCATAGAGCCCATTGGACACCTCACAGACTGGCTAAGTTCTCCAAAGTGGCCCCAGGTTGGAAGAGGTGCTGTATGATGGGAGCAGGCAACAAGCATAAGTACATAGATTGTCCAGTGATGGAACGTTACTGGAATAAAGTAAGTGGATGTGTAGAGGTACTCACGGGCTGTGCAGTCAAGGTAAGAAGTGGAGAAGTGTGGCTCACTAGTTAGAGTGGCAGACCCTGAAGCAGAGGTCAGGCCCGGGACCAGGGTTCAATTCCCGACGCGGCAGGGTCTTGGGCTCAATGTCCGCGGACTCAATAATTCTCGCCTTGGCGCCTACTCTCATCATGGGTCCCACGCTGCAACTCTGGGCAATAGCTTGCTTAATATCCACAACGGCCCCAACAACACTGGGATGCCTGGCTTCACCTTGGGGGTGCCCAGGAGGGGCATCTCACAGGGAGAGCCAGGAAGGGTTCCACAGCGTTATACAGCGCCGGGACGCCCCGTTGCTGGGGCAGCTGTGCGCTTTACAAGTATACTACATTTACATTTACATTTATAAGACACTCTATGATATCCTTTGGGGTAGAATTGGCTATGAATAACCCCAATGAGCACCAAAAGAGCCTGTAGTTCTTACTTGCAAGAACAGAAATGTGCAAACCCTGAATTTCTTTGGTTCTGCCATCTGAACTACATTAAGTCAGTAAGGCATGTGAGACAACTAGACCTAGCGGGTAACAATAAAGAAGCCCCTTTTGTAACCTGGCAAGAGAATCTTGTTAGTCCCAATGATTCCACCATAACTTTGCTGAGTTAAGGCCGGACTGTATCGTGTATAATACCATTCAGCAAGTCAAGCAGTCGTATCTACGGTAAGGAGTATCTCAGTCCGTCGACTAGGATAACTAGAGTTGGGCAGCGTCTGACCGTGGAATGAGGACAAAAAAGATAAAGTATACGTTACTGAAAATGAATGTTATATTCACGTTTAAATTAACAAAAACATTTTAAAATAATAAAATGCTTACTTTAGTTATTTTTTGCCATCAAATTACATTTATTCTGCTTTTAAACTAGTTTACAATATTTAATGTACCATTATTTCCGATGGGATTTTATTTGACGTCTCTACCTCCAGTATTATTTAGGGAGGGTGTTGCAGTTCCAGCGGATGGCCATGTGTGATTTTGGAGTTACTCCAGCTGAGAGCTGGAGTACATTTAAGACTGTTTAGGTTCATTAGGAATGTTGTAACTTTAGAAGTGTGTCTTGTAAATAGAAATGGGCTAACTACTTTGTGGGCGAGGGCTTGTTCTTACCAAAACTCCTCCTTTAGCCCCTCCCCTTTATTTATATGTATTTCCCATTTTATAGCCACTCCCCCCTCCTCCGACATTTACTACTAAAAGGTATACTAAAGTGTGGAAACTAGGCAGACAAGTGACAACTCTCCACAGAAAAAGATGGGAGAGGCGGAACGTCCGCACATAGGTTTGTGAATCACATTTTGATGTACTTTAGTCGTCCTATTGTAGTGTATGAATAGGCCTGACTATCGGTGAGACTCTCTTGGATGTATCTGATGTGATTCTAAAGCTCGCGAGACAGTGCTCAGCAGATAGGAAGCAGGTTCTATTTGAAGCAAAAAGGAAATTATAATAGTGGATCATTATAATACTAGGCTGTGTCCCCTCAGAACAGAAGTGTTTAGGACTACTTATGGTGGGGCCAAGAATGGTTTGCATAGGGTTGGCCCAGTCTGTAGTAGCATGCAGCTGTGGTTTTGAGCATTGTCACGTGACAGACGAGCGGAGCGGAGCGGGCGGACTGACGAGCGGAGCCTCTGAGCTCCCTTCAGGATCCAGGATCCAGGATCTGAAATCGAATCAAGGAGCAGCGAGGAACGAGCTGCAAACAAGAACTGCACGGCGGGGGCGGGGGCAGAGGCATAAGGCGTGAGGGGTTGAGAAAAGCAAGGAGGCTTTTACCCCTGGTAGCCGAAAAGAAACTGAAGCCTAAGGCTGAAAACGGCCGAAAACGGAACGATCCCAGTGCTTGGCGTTAAGTGTTGGTGCCTGAGCCTGTGCTGGCACCCGTGACTCCTTGAGGTCCATTTGCGGTTTGATGGGCGGCGTGCAGTGAACGTGGGCAGTGAGGTGGGTTTGCCGTTGATTCTGTGTCTCTCTGCTCTCTGCTCGCGGCCGCTCCACTCTGCCCCGCCTGCCTGCTGAGCTTGCACACGACATCTGGCTTTCGCGCTCGGCGCTGTCACTGGGGGCCCTTGGACTACAAGGTCAGAGCAGTCTTTGACGGAGTTCCGTGCCGTGCCGTGTTATCACGCCAACCGAGCAGGACCTCAGTGAGCCAGAGAGCTAGAGAGCAAGTGAGGACATCCAGCGAGGACACTGAGGTCGTTACCTGCTTTACCTGCCTGCCTGCCTCCTCCCCCCGGTTCTCTGCTCCCTGCCCTAGCCACCAAGCCCCTTGTCTATGCCCTAACAGCTCCAACAGTAGCCAAAGCCAGAGCCGCACACCTAAGGACAGCGTGCGGCGGCGCATTGTGAACAGAGCGGGTGCGTGAAGGAGGGTGAAGTAGGGTGAGCTGACTTGCAGACTCACCCCCCAACCAAGCTCGATTCAAGCCGGCTGGGCCCCTATAGCACCGCTGAGTGAGTGGATTGCACAGGCTGAGTCGGTCGGGCCTGAGGAGGGAAGAGAGCCGTGTCTTGCATTGGGCAATCCTCCTGCAGGCACCTGAGCGGGAGCTGAGGCAGGCTGAAGTGTGTGTGGCCCCAAAACAGCCGGCAGCTGACAGCTGGAGGGTCGGAGCGGCGGGACCCTTGCGGACAGCAGACAGCGGAGCTGGACAGAAGACCAACAGCCCTCCGTGAGTACTTGCAGGGGGGACGAAGGGGCTGGCTTGACAGCCCATTAGCCTAAAAAGAAGCACCCCAGGGAACACCAAGCACTTAAGGAATCCCAATGGGGCTCTAAAAGGACCACATAGGATACCACAGGGCTCCAAGGCACGCCACCTGCGCAACTATTAGAGGGGCCTTGCAGCTGTGCTTATCTGCCTCCCACATTACTATCAAACTACAGCTACTTCGGCAACTGCTGCGCGGTGGCACGGTGCTTTGAATTAGTGGCAACCGGAGTAGGAATCATTTGAATTAAGAACAACAACCCGCACTACGAATGCCTTGGTTATCCTTAGCAGCAGCAGCAAGACAGTAGCAAGACAGTAGCCGATATCGGCCGGGCCAATTGACATTAGTCATCAATTACCACTTGGAGTAGAACTCTATTAAAACTCCATTAAATCCCTAGTGAAAAATAAAATTCAAGCACCTTCCAACTCTTTAACTATCTTTTCAACGCCAGAGTGAGTAGACATCACTCCACGTCAAATAAGCAATATCCTTGTTTCTCCTCCCTGACGGCAGGTGTTCCTACTTAGAGGGGGCAGACAGGCTTGGGAGGAGGAGGATGAGTAAATATAGCGGGGTGGTGAGGGTTTGCGCTTACAGAGACTTAAAGAGACTAGGAAACACCTGGTTGTTAGTGAGATCTCGCAATAGAGCAACATTGCTAATCAGATACTAGCAAATCACACTGACAAGCAAGGTGATAATAAAATTATTCAAGAGGTCCATTTAGGGACACAAGAGCTATTAATCAAGGATGTCGAAGAAGGTAATTTGCCGACGGAAAGAGATGGGTCCCCAGTTATGGAAAATATATGCCCCCCTGTTATTATGAAGAAAGAGAATAGTGAGTATTTAAACCTGTCGCCCGAAACAAGGAAAGTAGCCTTCAGCCCCCAATACATATCTAGAGGCCCGCACGATATTTTAAACCGTGGTAATATTTTGAAATTACTACGTGTTATTACAGATCTTAAAGATGTGGTAACTACGGATCTCGATTCAGTGGAATTTAAGGAAGAAGATGCACACTCCGATAAGGAGATAACAATTACAACTTGGCTAAACAGGGACATTGCAGACAAAATAATGGCGAATATTAGTGTATTTGAGAAATGGGGTATTAAAGTTTGGAGACCACTAGAATCTTGTTATCCAATGGTGTTGATTCCAAATGAGCCCAATGATATAATGCAGCAAAAAAGTGATGAGAATAAAATATGTCTGGCTAGTCAAAAACGAGATGATAAAAAAACAGCCAGAACAGAACAGGTTAGAGTTTAAAAAATGCATCAGGCGCAACTAAGGAATTAAACATAGCATACGGCATTAAGATAAGGAGTAGCCAATCTGGTTTGCGGACCTGTGAAGCATTGAAGAAAGTCCCAGAGTTACAAGACGATTGGAGTAGGCTTCCAGGAATATTAATTAAGCAAAATCATGAAAAGAAGGATTGATGTAGTTCAAATCCTCTGACTCTATGTTCCTGGAACACCAATGGCTTAAAATCGCTAATTGAAGACCAAGGGGTAATGGATTTCCTGAAAGCGTCCAGTATAATAATTTTGCAGGAAACCTGGTCGACGTCTAATGAACCCCTTCTCGGCTACATAAAATACTGTAATAATGCAACACATGAAGCCAACTCAGGTCGCCCACGTGGGGGTCTTTCTATATACATCTCTACAAATCTTAAAGCATCTCACTTTGAAATTGACCTCCATGTTAAATGGCTCCAGTGTGTTAAACTAATAGCCAGTCACTCAATTATATTATTAAATGTGTACTTAAGTTGTAAAAAGAAAGTTAGATCTTCTCAAATAATCCTGCTTTGGGGAATGGTAAAAACTTTATATTATGAGCATTTGGATTCAGTATTTATTATTTCAGGTGATTTTAATATGCACTTTGATCCTTTTAATGGGCAGACTCTTGACTTAAAACGGTTAGCTCAATGGACAGAATATGAGTTCAAAAAATACAACTTAAAGATTCTGCATGATTCTGATAATATTCCTACATGTAACAAGGGTGAATGTTCCTCTGTAGTAGACTATACTATACTGTCTGAGAAATTAAATAATTTAGTAAAAAATTACGAGATTGTCCCAAGGATCGAAAGCGATCACAATCCACAAGTCATTCTCTTTGACATTGACCCGGAGTATCTGCCAGAAACTAGGACTATGATAAAAGTTCCAACAGCCTTTAATCTTAAAAGGTTAGTTTGGAATGGAAAAACTGAGGATAAAATCTTGGCCGTTCTTGGCTGTTTAATTCAGGATATGCACTCTGCCTATGCTGAAGGGCAGTCTATGGTGGAGCTTTGGTCTCATTTGTGTGATAAATTAGTAGCTAAATTTGCTAGAGATGAGCCCTGTAAGGGTATAACACTAAATCCCCGGAGACCAGGATGGTATTCTTTCCACTTAGTTTATCAAAAAAGAAAACTTAATAAAGAAATAAGATTACTTCACAGGAATAATACCAGGCTACCGCGTCTCAATATATCATGTAAAATTAGAGAGTTAAAACAGAGATACAAGAAGGAAATATGGATAGCAAAACAAGGCTATTATGAATCAATTTGGGCAAAAGTCCATCATGCATGTAAATCCAAAGATCTTCGGTTATTCTGGAGCATCATTAATGATATTGAGAATGGTAATAATAGAGGTAGCAGTGCTAATGTTGATGAAGTTAGTTGGGTGAGTTTTTTTAATGAAAAAATTGATACAGAATATTTAGAAAATGATAAATATAGTAATAATAGATTAGTTGACATGCAAAAAGTGAAAGATAAGGGGAGTGGGGGCGGCATCTCTCCTCCTCATTGTAGAGTGGATATGGAACCCTGGTCGCTCAATAAAGTAAAAAAGGCGATAAAAAGGATCAAATCCAACGGAGCACCGGATCCAAATGGTATCCCGAATGCAATATTTAAGGCTGAATTGAGTAATTGGCCTGAGTTATTAATGCTTTTATTTAATGAAATTCTTAAATCGGGTCTTCTTCCGTTATCCTGGCATGGGAGTATTATCCAGCCGATTTACAAATGTGGCCCGCAGGATAATCCGTCTAATTACCGTTTAATTACACTTACTGACGTAGAGGCAAAAATATTTGCTAGTTGCTTGCTGGAAGAGTTAAAGATTTGGGCCTCACAGGAGGAGCTGATTCCTAAATTTCACACAGGGTTTAGAAGGGGCGAATCAACCCATACGAATTTGTTTTATTAACGTTATTAGGTGAGAGAGCCAAAAGTAGGAAGCAAAGATTATATGTTTGTTTTATTGATTTAAATGCCGCTTTTGATTCTGTACCACGAAATAGACTTTGGAGGAAGCTACAGAATTGGGGTATTCCAGAGTCGCTATTAAAAATGATTATATTGCTATACTCCAACACCTGGGTGCAAATCAAAATAGGCGATGGTAAACACATGACCCAACGTTTAGTTACAAATGTAGGACTAAAACAGGGGTGTGTCTTGGCTCCTTGCCTTTTTAATCTTTTTATGGCTGATTTACCAGCCCATTTTAAAAATATAAATTCGCATTTGCCTTCTATTCATGGTCAGGAAATCAAATATATGCAATATGCAGACGATACGATTTTAATGAGCCAAACAGAAATAGGATTAAAAAGGTTAATTAACTCTTTTAATGGTTATGTTACACAAAACGGTCTGACAATTAATATAAAAAAGACAAAGATAATGACTATGGGAAAAGGGAAGCCTAGGATTAAAGAGTGGAATATTAACGGTATGATCATTGAAAATGTGAAATTATACAAATACCTTAGAATCATGTTTGACGATGGTTTGATTTTTAGACAGCATTTTAACAGTCTTGAAGCTAGGGGTTGCTCACTTGCATTTGCTTTTAGAAAATTAAGAGACAAACTATTATGCCCCAATTACGACCATCTGAGAAAGGTGATGCGAGCAAAATTAATGCCATCTTTGGAATATTGCTCATTCATCTTTAGGGGCAAAGACACTAAAGTGCTCGACGATATAGAGATTAGAATATATAAAACTGTTTTTAAAATCCCCAAATATATTAGTCGAGCAAACATAAGACTGGATTTGGTTTGAAAAAACAATCTCTGGCGCGTCAATCTACATTCTTGAAGTCTCTTTTAACATTAGTCCGTTCAGAGGAAGGCTCACTGGCAAAGTTATGCTGGCTTGAAATCTCAGAAGGGGAATATTCAAAAAATTGGAAGCTGTATTTTAATGAATGCATAAGTAAATTTGACTGCTCTATTTTGGCTGATGAATTGAGGAGCAGGATAATTTTTCAAAAAGAAATGAATCAAATGGCCGCATTATTAACGACTATAGCGGACAAGGAGGAATTAAGAAAAAGAAGTCATTTCTGGACAGTTGCTAACTCTTTCGGTAGGCTGTCACCTCAATCGTACTTGTCTTATCATTTAAAACCTAGGATTAAGAATAAATGTATGTATCTAAGGCTGGGAAGATATCCGACAAAGGATGGTATACCAAAATGGGAAAATCAATGGGCATCGAGCATCTGCAGGCTTTGTAGTCAAAGGGAGGAAACACTAACACACATCATAACCTTATGTCCAGCTTTGGCAGAGGCTCGGAAGTTGATCCTAAAACCAATTTTTAATGAATTAGGAATTAGAACATGCAGGCAAGCAATTATTACCTGTTTGAGTGGGGCCAATATCAAAGTTACCTACCACTTTGTTAAGTTCATTATTATTGTTGAGAAGAAACTCAAAGACGAAGAACAAGTAAATAACTGTTTATTGTGATCCAAATAAAAAAAAGAAACTTATTTTAGGAATTGTTTAAATCAAAATGTATGCCAGTTCAAAGGTCTATTAGTATAATTTACTATAGTTATGCACATTGCACTTTACTATAGCTAGCAAATGGAAAACAGCAAAAAAATGTATTATACTAGTATTTCCTACTGCTAACACTGTCACTTTGTGTTAAATGCTGCTATAACAGTGATTGCTGCTAATATATTGTACTCTAGTTAATACCTGTATTTTAATCAGTGTGTAAACGCTTAAACATTATTATGGAATTGACTGTATTAATGCAATTTTAGATGATTATTTTAATATGATTATAACTCTGTGCATAGTATATGTTTGTTTATGTAGGTTGCTTTTATCTATTCTTGTTTGTAATGATTTTAATTAATCAACAAATAAAATACTTACTACACTATAGAAAGATGTGGTGGGATACTGCCTAGATTAACTACCAGTATTTCCATCACTTTTAGTTTTTCTCAATGATCAGCCCTATGTGGCACAGGCATCAACAGAGTGTCGTTCCCATAGAGACCCATGACAAAGGGACTCCTGCTGCAGCTCCCTGGTGAGGCTCATTTATCCTAGAAATAGTTTGAAGTTACTTAAATTCCTGATCATAGTGGCATGGCCTCAAAGTTCAGAATCAACTCGACCTTGCGGGTTGGAGCCAGGGATTAACATGTAGGAAGCAAAACACACTGAATGGAATGAGGCCAGAAATAGTTACTAAGTAATAAGGTTAATTCAAGCATTTCCATCCCTCGTTGTGAGCATTTATCAGTAGACAGTTTGTTGGCCAACAATTGATTGATGTCTCTGTGGCTGCTTCATGGGAATGTTCGGCGATACTGAAACCTTCTCGCCTAGGTTGACACTGAGCACCAATTTATTCTCCCACATGGTCTCTCTCATGTAGAGCACTGATAATTTTATTTCTCATTGTGGGTTCTCTCATGTTATATCAAACTGAATCTCCAGCAGACACCTCCTTGGCATTTAGAGCAATAACAAGGTTTTGTCTAGTATTAGTTATTTCATGTTGAACAAGAGCAGATTTTTGGCTTAAGCTTTCTTGGCATTCAGACCACTGATATGGTTTTTCCCCAGTGTGGATTCTCTGGTGTTGAATGAGATAGTCCTTAAAAACAAAGCTTTTTTGGCACTTTGAGCACTGATAAGGTTTGGCCCCAGTGTGTGTTTTCTTATGTTGAGTAAGATTACTTTTCTGACTGAAGCTTTTCTGGCATTCAGAGCACTGATAAGGTCTTTCACCAGTGTGAGTTCTTGCATGTTGAGCTGAACTAGATTTCCACCTGAAGCTTTTCTGGCATTCAGGGCACTGATAAGGTTTTGCCCCAGTGTGGATTCTCTGGTGTTGAATGAGATAGACCTTACAAACAAAGCTTTTTTGGCACTTTGAGCACTGATATGGTTTG
This sequence comes from Lissotriton vulgaris, assembly GCF_964263255.1. Lineage (NCBI taxonomy): Eukaryota > Metazoa > Chordata > Amphibia > Caudata > Salamandridae > Lissotriton > Lissotriton vulgaris. The sequence continues at coordinate 346,697,017 of NC_141686.1, forward strand.
TACCCAGTGTGAGTTAGCTTATGTTTAGAAAGATTACTTTTCTGACTGAAGCTTTTCTGGCATTCAGTGCACTGATAAGGTTTTTGCCCAGCGTGGATTACCTCATGTTTAATGAGACTAGCCTTACAACTGAAACTTTGTTGGCACTTTGAGCACTGATAAGGTTTGTACCCAGTGTGTGATATCTTATGTTCAGTGAGATTACCTTTCTGACTGAAGCTTTTCTGGCATTCAGTGCGCTGATAAGGTTTTTGCCCAGTGTAGATTCTCTCATGTTTAATGAGACTGGCCTTACAACTGAAACTTTTTGGGCACCTTGAGCACTGGTAAGGTTTGTACCCAGTGTGCGTTATCTTATGTTCAGCGAGGTTACCTTTCTGGCTGAAGCTTTTCTCGCATTCTGAGCACTGATAAGGTCTCTCACCAGTGTGTGTTCTCTCATGTTGAGCAAGCCTAGATTTCCAGATGAAGCTTTTCTGGCACTCTGAGCACTGGTAAGGTTTTTTCCCAGTGTGAGTTCTCTCATGTCGAATGAGACTGACCTTACAACTGAAACCTTTTTGGCACTCTGAGCACTGATAAGGTTTGTACCCAGTGTGTGTTATCTTATGTTGAGTGAGATTACTATTGCTACTGAACCTTTTATGGCATTCAGTGCACTGATACGGTTTTAGCCCAGTGTGTGTTCTCTCATGTTGAATGAGACAGTCTTTCAGACTAAAGCTTTTCTGGCATTCAGAGCACTGAAACGGTTTTAGCCCAGTGTGAGTTCTCTCATGTTGATTGAGACATGATTTCCGCCTGAAGCTTTTCTTGCACTCTGAGCACTGATAAGGATTTAGCCCAGTATGGATTTTCTCATGATAAACGAGACTGGCCTTATGACTGAAGCTTTTTTGGCACTCTGAGCACTGGTAAGGTTTGTACCCAGTATGTGTTCTCTCATGTTGAGTGAGATTACCTTTCAGACTGAAGCTTTTCTGGCATTCAGTGCACTGATAAGGTTTTAGCCCAGTGTGTGTTCTCTCATGTTGAGTGAGATGACCTTTCAGACAGAAGTTTTTCTGGCATTCAGTGCACTGATACCGCTTTAGCCCAGTGTGAGTGTGCTCATGTTGAATGAGACATGATTTCCACTTGAAACATTTCTGGCACTCTGAACACTGATGAGGTTTGTGCCCAGTGTGGAATCGCACATGTAAAATGAGAGAGGATTTGTGAGTGAAGCATTTCTGGCATTCAGGACACTGATAAGGTTTTTTTCCAGTGTGAGTTCTCTCGTGTTTAGTGGGGTGGGATTGATAACTAAAGCTGTTCGCACATTCATTACTCTTATTAAAGTTATGGGAATCTCCATGTTGGGTTTGCTCCTGGACACCGGCCATGTTAAGACTGATCCAAAGTCTGTACTCGTTTATGTTATACTCCGCATTAACTTCTAAAATAAACTGCAGATGCTCTTCTTAATATTTGTATTTAGCTAATTATAGCTTTAATCTGGAGACTATTTTCCTACTTTTAAAGACAACCTGTCAAGCCTGTTTTATAAACTTTCATTGAGGAGCCCCTTGTATTTAGTAAGATGGATTAATTTTATCCACTTTTTTCCCTGGTGAGTTCTTTCAAGTTGAGTATAACTCATTTTGTGACTCTGGTTTATCAGATTCAATTTAGGAGTTTTAAAAGCCCTGATAAGGTCTTTGGGGTTTAGTATTTGCTATTTAAGTATATTTGTTCATACAAGTAATGACAGGTGATTAGGGCATGCCAGGGAGGTTTTATAATTAGCTTTGTTGCTCTAAGTCTAAGGCAGGTACATGATCGACTTTAGCGGTCCGGGCCACTTTTAAACTACTCGGATATTGGAAAGGCTAATGCAGCGTCTTTGCTGTAATGACACTTGAGGAAGATTATTTACAATCTGTTTTTTTCAAACAACATCTTCTTGCTATAAATCATTTGAGACGTAGACAAAAACTTGCTCTTTTAAACGGCGGTTATCAGTCTTTCTGACAATTCTGTCACATCACGTTCGGAGATACCGTTTTTTAGGATGAGTTTGGGTCTCCAGGGCATTTCTCATAAACCATCAGACAGAATTTACAACACTGATTATTCTCAAGTGCACTGCGTGGGTATCAACTGCTGCCAATATTCTTTATTCAACCAATTTTGAAATGTTTCTTTTAAGTTAAAATATTCTTACAATTAGTAGATGCAGGCTTTCAATTTACTGTAGTGTTCCATTCATATTTCAGAGGTTCCTCAATCTCAGAAAGTGACTCTTCGTAAACATTTATCGTCATTTTTCTTTAAATAGTCTCCAAATTCATCACCATTCCTGGCACATAAAATATGTCTCTTCTTTAAAGCTCAAGAATGTTTTAACTTTCCTTAAAATAATTCCTTTTGTTGTGTTTGGCTAAATTAAAACCTTCTTTTTTTCTGTTCATGCTTCGGTCACCTGTAGAAATGGAGCTGGAGATTGGAAATGAACATAAATAAAACATATTTATGACCTTATACTTTGAAGAAACAAAGCATTTACAGAAATAAGATTGGTAATCAGTTTGATTGCATTTCTCATCCTGGTGAAACAGCTCTGTGACGCTGTATAGAAAGGGAGCTTGAAACCACTAGCATTCAAGGTTGTGAAAGCTAAACAAGTGAATATTTAAGAAAGAATCACAAGTTAGACATATATTCTGACACAGATTCTCAGATGCAGCCATCATATTTGTAATACTTTTAATGAATTATCAGATGTTATTTACTCCACTGAACACTTAGAGTGTCCATCTAATCTTTTTTCCAGTGATCTAGGAAAATAAATTTTATTGAACAAAGAAATTGGCCTTGTTGTAGCCTCTGCTTCAAATGCCACCATAGGCTGAGTCCGTGTCCAGTTAGCTAAGTAGAATTTATCATTACAATTTATGGGGATGATAAGGACTTACTTTGTGACCTGGAAATCATCACACTCCTCCGACAGAACCCAGGCACTGCAACATCTGACAAAGGAAAAACATCACAACAATAAAGGAAACCAAAAAAAGGGTGAGAAAAGACAAACACAAAAGAAACAGAGGAAAGAGAAAAAAGGCTATCTTCCAATCTCACCACAGATACTCAACACAATCTCTGAAGTGGCAGAGAAGACAGAAAAGGGCAGAATGGGAGGACATAAGGAGGTGGAAGGCAGATCCAGAGAGAAAAGATGCAGAATTAACAGACAGAGGGAGGATAGTATCACATGGTGTAGAGCAGGAGACAAATGCACCAATAGTAAAGGAACGGCTGGGCAAGACAGGAGGCTAGTGCTCACGGCCCAGTGCAGTCCAACCTGAAAAGGAACATGAGCTGCACTAGGCCCACAAAATGTCCCAGGAGGAATGTAGCTCCATCGGGTTATCAGAAGTCTAATATCAACAAGAATAGAGCACAGAGAGAGGCAAATGTTGAAGAGACATAAATAAACTGAGATCGACAGAGGGAAAAGAGAAAGAAGAAACAGGGGAAAAAGTAAACTTAGAGTGCTAGGAAACATTACCTGACAGCTTTTTTTTCTTCCTCCAATGGTGTCATCCGCGCCTCACAGCACAGTCTGATAACCCAAGAAAACCTTGAAAGGTTTATCCCATCTTCAAAATTACCGTCCTGAAATAACAAAACAAAGTGAACTCTTATGCACCCACAGTCTCAGAGAACAGTCCCCAACAATACAGTCCCTTCTTGATAACTTCCATCTTTCCATTTACAGACCATGAAACTTGCAAAGCAAAACAATCTGGTTCACAAACGGCATGGTAAAGTCCTAGCACATAATTGTGTCCACCCTTCATAAATCAGTCAACCAGACTATTAGATTTATAGAAGCCATGCTGTCTGAGCAACAGCAATTCAAGTTCAAGCCAATGCAGTGTGTAAATGCTGAGAAATGGAAGCAACAAGGCATCAATATGTTGGCGCTTTTTATTTATAAATTATCTGAAGGGATGATGTCGGGGTCGGTGTCGGGATCTTGTGAGCCCCACTTGAAGGCGACCAAAGTGCTGGAATTTGGGCCCAAACCTCCGCAGGACAAAGCTTAGAGCATTGGAATGTTGAGATTTCCATTGTAGACAATGGAGCAGCAGTATTCTATAACCTATAAAACCTGATATAGGCCCGCTGCTCTTAACATTACAATATCTTTATACACAGCCTTCCTCTTTCCCCTGCCTCTCCATAATATATGGATTAATTAGAGAAAAGCAGGACAGACCACAATACCACTCCAGTTCTGTATCAGGGTGGGAGTTTGTGGTGACAGAAGAACACAGTAATGTGACCTCCACACCCTCTGCCAAAAAGCGAAAGGGCTGCTTATCCAAATGAGAGGGGAAGGCAAGGGAGGACTAGAGCTGAAGTGCAGGATGTGCAAGCCAGACAGCCCTGGCAGCCTGCTAGTGCGTGGGCGCCCCCTACCTCTTGCTGACCACCCCAGCCAACCATAAAGCCCATTCGGGATCATATGCCTCAGAGTTCACAGTCAAAGAATGATTCACCCCTTCCCTCCTCCCTTGAGCGTCCTCTCCCCACCTTGCAATATCCAGACAAAGCCAAAGAAGGGGGCAGCCAGCACCTGAGTGGACTGTACAGCTACGGGGGTTATGGGTCGGTCCCATCTTTACCTTACTTGGTGTGTAACTGGGGCTGTGCAGGCAGAATGATGGGACGAAGACTGCCGCTGCTCGGTGTGTTTTTGCAGGCAGATCTGTGGAACCTCCGTGACCTGCCTGACTCCGTGTGAAGCGGTCGCTCCACCCTTGTGATATTTAGCACTGCAGCTTTAATAGAATCTTAAGGACATCATTATTCATGTCATCGCATGTGTCACATAAATGTTCTATTTGATGTCAGTTGATGTCTGCTGGCACTGTATGTGGATGGGATCTTTTATTCTTGGATTAAACTTCATTTTATGAACCATATCCACTCCTGGAATTATTGAGAATACTTCACTGGCGTAGTCGGCTTGGAACTCCATTACCAAGAACAGATCTCAACACAAATCTTCATGAGGAAAAGAATCATCTTTATTCTTTGGCATAAATTAATGTCAACCCTCACTTAACTGCCAAGATAATGGACATCAATGAAAAGAAAGAACTTAATTGACTTGTGAGTAATCCCCTTGCTTTCTGTGCTTTGCGCTTTTATTTATTCATTTTACTCTTATGCTAACTGGATAAATCCTCCTCGCATGTTAAGTGCAAAGCTGGAGTGTGCTTCCTACGTTGCGATTCTTCTGCACTTTAAACTATTTTTTTATAATTTCCAAGTGCAGCCAAGCGCGAGCAGCCAAGCTCTAATTATCAGCTTAACCAAAGCGCCAGCAGCCGTGCCTAATGCAACTTAATTGAAGTAAATAGCGAGCGAGCAAGAAAGAGGAAGCTCTATATTTATATAACTAAATGACAGTATTTGACTATGTTTAATTTAAAAGTGTGACCTTCCATCTCTATTTAATAAATTGTAACGTGTGCAAGCGGCGCTTAACAAGCTGTTATCTTCACCGCGTGGCTCTCAATTGAACATAAACAAACACGTTCAATAGATCCAAGCGCGAGCAGCCGTGCACGAGGAAACTAAGCACGAGCCAAACCCTCCGCGTGGCTCCCAATTGAAAATAAACAAACGCGTCTTCAATTACCAAGCGCCAGCAGCCGTGTGTGAAGAAATTAAACACGTGCCAAGCACAAAGCGTCAGCGTCAATCATCGTAAAGAGCACACTTTCCAACAAAATATACGCGCGTTTCAAATTAAGAGGCACAAAGCATTTGTCATCGTAAAAAACGAGCGCACTTTCGAACGAAATAAACACACAGCTGAACTTCATCGGCAACCTGTTAAGAAACACGTCATCTTGTCAACATTAAACAAGGACCGTGTGCAGTCAAGTTTAACGGGGAGCTCACATCTTTCTCATTAAATAAACACTTTTTGACTTAATCGAGCATTTCTTCCCAAGCTTGAAGGCGGCGTGCTTGCCAATTGACAGTGATTAAAACACGATCACCAGAGCGTTAAAGCCTGCTGCTTCTCACTATATAGAGATCTTGTTGTGAAAACGTGTGCAGCTGAATTTGTAGCTTCTTAACAATTTAGCGTGTGACTAAAACGTGTGTAGCCAAACTTGAGGAAAATTACTACTACGTGCAATCAAGCTTAAAGAAAGGGATTATCATTGAAGAAAACAGATAGCCTTTTCTACGCTATTGGCACATTTAAACTACAACCAGTACTTACAAAGTAATACCTATTGTTTGAAGGATTTTAAATATTACCTTCTCTTCTTTGCTATCTTCAGCCATCTGCAGCTATACTGAAAGATTTCAATACGAAGCATTTGATTGGCTCATACATTTTTGGTTTGTGCATTTTGATTGGGTATTGTATTTCCTGTATATTTTGTCAAACAAGGGCAATAGTTCGCAAAAACAAGTCATAATATTTTTTTGTTAGTTGTTTTACTGAATTTAACACTATGCAAAATGTTACAGCTGCTCCATTCTTTTTGTCTAGCCCTGGTGAACCTCCAATTAAATGGAAAAAATGGAAAGTGGTTTTTGAACGTTATGCCAAGGTCTGTGGGACTTCTCTCAGTGCTGAGAGAAAATGTTCTTTATTGCTTCATTGTCTAGGATCTGAAGGCCAAGATATTTTTGATGATTTGCCTGATCTTTCTCCTGCAGACGCAAATAATTTAAATGAATATGAGATTAGCATAAAGAAATTAGATATACACTTTTTGCCCAAAGTTAGTACTATTCTTGAAAGATATCAATTCACTAAATGTATGCAAAATGATGAAGAAACTATTGAATCCTATGTAACCCGTTTAAGAAAGCTTGCATCTTCATGCAAATTTGGAGCATTAATTGATGAACGTATTCGTGATCAATTTATGTTTGGTTGTGGGATAGAAAAAGTTCGAGATGAGTTATGGCTAAAGGATGAGCCATCCCTTGATGAAGTATTAACTATTGCCAAGCGTATTGAGCATTCTCTTAAATGTGTGGCTATAATCAAAAAGGATGCTGAAAAAGAAAATAAAGTCCAGGTGGTAAGAACTAAAAATGATAAATATGTTAAAAATGCCTCTAGACCAGAGTTCAAAAAATCTGGTTCTGATTTCAAATGTTTCAGATGCGGGAAACCAGGTCATCTAGCAAATGACAAGAAATGTCCTGCTCTAAAACAAACATGTTCCAAATGTAAGTTAAAGGGTCATGTTTCTTCTCTGTGCAAAACAAAAATTAGATCTAAGGTAAAGGAGGTAGATATTTTTGAAAGAACTTCTTCAGGATCTGATTGTGATATTGAAGTGGTTAATGCCATTGGCGATGGTGGGGTCTCACGTAAAAAACCTGATCCTATTGATGAAATATTAGTTGAGGGTGAAAAAACTAAAGTTTTATTCGATTCTGGTGCCAAAATTACCATTGTTTCTGATGAATTTTTCACCAAGAAGTTGAAAGGTAAGGTTTCCCTTATGAAACCTGACATTATTCCATTGGGATATGACAAAAAACCTATAAAACTACATGGTTATTTTATGGGTCTCATAGAGTATAAGTCTAGGTATGTAGCCGGTAAAGTGTATGTCTCAAAGAAAGGTGACAGTTTAATCAGCTGGTTTCATTTAGGTGATATGGGTGTATATTTAGATCCTAATGCCACTCCTTGCATACAATTAAGAGATAGAGTTCTCAATGTGACTAATGAGGAGGAAAAACATGTTATAAATGGTGAAGAAAAAGTAATTGATGACAAGAAACCAATTGAAGAGAAGTCTTTAGAAGATAAATTCACATGTGGATTAAAAAAGAAATTTCCTAATGTTTTTAAAGAAACTCTAGGTTGTCTTAAAGGTTATCAACATAAGATAAGAGTTAGAGATGACTCTGTTCCGGTAAGCTGTAAAGTCCGGAGTGTACCTTTAGCTGTAAAAGAAGATATGAAAGTAGAAATTGGAAAACTCATGGAAAATGGCATAATTGAAGAAATAGAAGGCTGTGAATGGATGGCCCCAGTTGTCGCAGCGCGAAAACCGAATGGAGATTTGCGTTTATGCATTGACCTCAGGCAATTAAACAAATGTGTAATTGTTGATAGATATCCTTTACCTAACATTGCAGAGTTATTAGTTTTATTAGGAAATGCTAAAGTCTTTAGCACAATAGATCTTACCTCTGCCTATCACCAGATTGAATTAGAGGAGTCTTGCAGAGATCTTACTTCTTTCATTACGCCTTTTGGCACCTATAGATTCAAAAGGATGCCATTTGGCTTAGTCTCTGCTTCTTCTGTGTTTCAACGTGTTATGGAAAAGGTGTTAAAAGATGTTTCAGGCGTTTGTATATATCAAGATGATGTGTTAATCTTTGCAGATAATACTTCTGACCATGATGCAACATTGAATGTGGTATTAGAAAGATTCAGTAAACACAATCTCACTGTAAAAGCAAGTAAATGTAAGTTTAGGTCTGATTCCATTAATTACTTAGGACATAACATTTCACGTGATGGCGTAAAACCCAAATCCGAATTGGTAGACACTATAGACAAAATGGTGGCACCAGAAAATAAATCGGAACTCATGAAGCTGTTAGGCATGATAGAATATTATGCAAAATTCGTCAAAGGATTTGCTGAATTAACAGTAAACATGAGGTGTTTGTTGAGGAAAGGTGTGGAATTTGAGTGGTCTGAGGAATGTCAGAACGAGTTTGTTAAAATCAAACAAAGATTAAATAGTGCCCCTGCGTTGAAAAGCTTTAACCCTAAACTCAAGTCTATTCTAGTCACTGATGCGAGTGAAAAAGGATTGGGTGCCGTTTTGAAGCAGAATGGTCCAGAAGGCATGCAAACCATAATGTTTCTGTCTAGGAGTTTGAGGGATGCTGAGACTCGTTATTCTGTTGTAGAGAGGGAAGCATTAGCTGTGTTTTGGGCAATAAGGAAGCTAAAGAAATTTCTTTGGGGTTTGGTCTTCGATGTTTATACTGATCATAAACCCTTAGTAGAGATTTTTAGCAAGAAAGGTTTGGATCTGGTTTCTGGGAGGATATCAAAGTGGGTTATTGGTCTACAGGAATATAGTTTTGGTATTCAATACATCCCAGGTGTTGACAATGGAATAGCAGATGTTCTCTCTCGTTTGGTTCCTAGTGGAGAATTGGAAAACGATTGTTTGGATCTAGATGATGAGTTGGTGTGTGCTGTGGATTATGAATTTCTATCTGAGAAGAAATGGTCTGAAGAGTTAGCAAAAGACGTTACTCTATGTGAGATTATATCTTTATTGAGAACTGGTTGGGTCAGCTGCAAAGTTGGTTCTGCTTTGACTAAGCCTTTTTGGACGGTACGCAGTGAACTATCCGTTGATAATGATCTATTGTTTCGTGGGACGAGGTTGATCCCTCCATCTAGTCTCAGAAAGGACTTGATAGATTTGGTCCATGTTGCTCATTCAGGTCTATCCAAAAGTAAGGAGAGGCTTCGCATGTCTTATTGGTGGCCGGGAATGGATAAAATGATTGAAAGAGTAATTAGGGATTGTATTCATTGCAATGTCAGTGATAAGTCTTACAGTGCACACACTCAACCCATGTTCTTAAGAAGAAGACCAAATGGTCCTTGGCAGGACATAGCTTTAGATCTTGTGGGTCCCATACAACATAGAGATTCTCAAGTTTTCATTTTAGTGGTTATAGACATGTACTCAAGATGGCCAGAGGTGTTTTTTTTGTCAGGAATCGATTCGAGTAAAATCATTCAATGTTTGAGTGAGTTGTTCTGTAGAGAAGGTCTTCCGGCAACCATTTTATCAGATAATGGTGTTCAATTTGTTTCCAAACAGATGGAACATTATTTATCTTCTAGGGGTATTACACACAAGACCTGTTCTCTTTACCACCCCGAGGCCAACGGTATGGTTGAGAGATTTAATAAAGTAATCAAGGACACTATTAGTTTAGCCAAAAACTTGTCATCTGATTGGAAGAAATGTGTTTTGGAAAAGATAGAAGAATACCGCTATACTCCTCATGCCACAACTGGTAAGACCCCATTTTTGTTGTTTCGTGGGAGGATTCCGAACACGCAGGTTGAACCTTTCTGGGTCAACAAGTATGAAGTGTCTAAGGGTAAAGAATGTGTGTGCAACAATGATGAAATTCTTGAAAATGAGAAGGACAAGGCAGAACGCAGAAAAGCATATTTTGATGCTAAGAAAAACGTCAAAAAAACAGTTGTTTGTGTTGGTGATATGGTCATGGTGAGAAGACCTGGCATTGTGGGTTCTTCTGAAACAAAGTTCATGAAGCCTATCGAAGTAATCAAAATTTTCAACAATGCAGTGCAAACCCAAGATCATCGCATTTGGAACTTAAATAGAATTGTTATTGTTAGAAGGAAATTGCAAGATGAACTGATTTTTGATTCTAAGGAAAAGGTTTTGGGAAAAAGTAGAGCAAATGTTTCTGGTAATATTAGGTCTTCTACACGTGTGTCCAAAAGGCCTATTTATCTTTCTGATTTTGTATGATATGTGTATCTTTTTAATATTGTGTATTTAGTGTATCTTATTTATTTATTTATTCTTACATTCTCATTTTGTTTGAGGGAAGAGGATGTGTGATATTTAGCACTGCAGCTTTAATAGAATCTTAAGGACATCATTATTCATGTCATCGCATGTGTCACATAAATGTTCTATTTGATGTCAGTTGATGTCTGCTGGCACTGTATGTGGATGGGATCTTTTATTCTTGGATTAAACTTCATTTTATGAACCATATCCACTCCTGGAATTATTGAGAATACTTCAACCCTCCCTCCTGGATCCATAGCGCTGCTTCTGGTATCGTAGCATTGCTCCTCCACCACTGCCATAATTGATATTATACTAATTTGATCTGCACTCGCTCTGTTTGCGTAGTGCTCAGCATTACTCTGTTTGCTCGATTACGGGAACTGTGATTTCTCCGCATTGCTTGGCCTGATTAGCATATTGCATTTAGGAACGCTCTGCATTGCTTTCATTTTATTTAAACTGATATTGTGCCCGTGTCCTACCGCCAGCTCGCATTACCCGGTCCTGTTGTTGTCTCCCCGTCCATTTTGTTGTGCCTGCAGCCTGTCCCTCCCCCTACGCTCCCGCCTCCCAGCTCCCCCTCCAACCCACTATATACCAGGAACGTCCCAGCTGAGGAACCTCCGTGACCTGCCTGACTCTGTGTGAAGCGGTTGCTCCACCCTCCCTCCTGGAACCATAGCGCTGCTTCTGGTATCGTAGCGCTGCTCCCCCACCACTGCCATAATTGATATTATACTAATTTGATCTGCACCCGCTCTGTTTGCGTAGCGCTCAGCATTACTCTGTTTGCTCGATTACGTGAACTGTGATTTCTCCGCATTGCTTGGCCTGATTAGCATATTGCATTTAGGAACGCTCCGCATTGCTTTCATTTTATTTAAACTGATATTGTGCCCGTGTCCCACCGCCAGCTCGCATTACCCGGTCCTGTTGTTGTCTCCCCGTCCATTTTGTTGTGCCTGCAGCCCGTCCCTTCCCCTACGCTCCCGCCTCCCCCTCCCACGCTCCGCCCCCCTCCACTTCTGCATTAATGCCAGATGGACCTACGCGCAGCGTTCACGCGCAGCGATCGCGCCCCATGCACGCCAAAGGTGCGCCAAAGGTAAGCCTGTCTACGCCCATCCGCGCCTGGACCGCGCCCAGCGCCAGACCCCCTGGTTCCCGTACCACCCACCCCTCCTGCATTACATACGACGCCTCCACCCTCTTAGCTCTAAACCCCGGCCGACTCCCCAACTGCGCCCAAGCCGCACCTGGACACACCCATGGACCCTTCACTTGCAACTCCTGCAAGTATGACAGCACCAAGACCAACTCCACATCCACAAACACCAAACAGAGATCTGACACCAACCACCTTAAATGCATCCTGCTCAACACCCGCTCGGTCCACAAACACGCCATCGACCTTTGGAATCTACTAGACACCATTTCTCCGGACGTCGCCTTCCTAACAGAAACTTGGATGAACGCCTCCTCAGCTCCAGACATCACCATGGCCATCCCATAAGACTACAAGATCATCCGAAAGGACCGCACCAAGCAAACAGGAGGAGGCATCGCCATCGTCCATAAGAATTCCATCCGCATCTCAACCAGCTCAGACGTCAACCTCGCTAGCGCCGAACACCTTCACTTCCAGATCCACACCGACCCCAAGACCACACTCAGAGGCACACCCCTCTACAGACCACCAGGACCCCGTGCACAATTCTGTGAAGACATCACTGACTTCATTACCCCTCACGCCCTCCCCTCCGAGGACTACATTCTACTGGGATACCTCAATTTTCACCTGGAAAAGAATAACGACAGCAACACCACCACCCTTCTGGACAATCTCGCCAACCTCGAACTCAAACAACTAGTTAACACCCCCACCCACTGCGCAGGACACACACTCGACCCTATCTTCACCTCCAGCAAGCACATCTCCTTCAGTCGCACCACAGCTCTCCATTGGACGGACCACAGCTGCGTTCACTTCACCTATAAAAAGACCGCAATCCACAACCACCCTCAACCCACTCTGCGAAGAAACTGGAACAAAATCACCATCGAACAGATCTCCACATCGCTTCTTCAAAACCCCCCCAACCTATTCGTCGAACCCTAACCAAGCAGCCATCAACCTCACACAATGGCTAACTCACAGCGCCGACAACCTAGCACCCTTGAAAAAACGCCAAACCAAACCAGGAAGCAAAAACGCCCCTTGGTTCAACGATGAGCTTAAGAAATCCAAGAAACTCTGGCGCTCCCTCGAGAAGGCCTGGAAAAAAGACCCAAACACCAGCACCAGGGACGCCTTCAAAAACGCCACCCGCATACACCACCAACTGATCCGGACAGCCAAGAAAGCCGCATTCAAAGACAGACTAGACAACAACGCCCACAACAGCAAGGAATTATTCAACATCGTCAAAGAGTTTACCAACCACACTGCCAACTCCAACGACATCACTCCCTCTCAAACCCTTTGCGACTCCTTAGCCTCGTTCTTCCACGACAAAATAGCAGACATCCACAACAGCTTCAACAACCAACCCGAAGACCAACACACCCAACCTTCTGCCGAACCTTCACCCCCCTTGAACATCCTTAATGACTGGAACCCAATCTCCACTGAGGACACCATCCGCCTGATGAACTCCATCCACTCAGGATCCCCCACAGACCCATGCCCTCACCACATCTTCAACAAAGCGGACTCCATCATAGCACCACACCTCCGAGACGTCATCAACTGCTCCCTCAACTCCGCCACCTTCCCGGAAAGTTGGAAACACGCCGAACTCAGCGCCCTTCTAAAAAAAACCACAGCTGACCCCACCAAGCTAAAAAACTACCGCCCCATCTCGCTCCTTCCATTCCCGGCCAAAGTCATTGAGAAAGCAATCAACAACCAGCTCGCCGCCTTCCTCGAAACCAACAATTCCCTCGACTCCTCACAGTCCGGCTTCCGAGCCAAACACAGTACTGAGACCGCACTCATCACAGCAACAGACGACATTCGAACACTACTGGACAATGGAGACACAGTCGCCCTCATCCTCCTCGACCTCTCCGCAGCCTTCGACACAGTCTGTCATAGTACCCTGTTACAACGCCTCAGAAACATCGGAATCCAAGGAAAAGCTCTGAAATGGATCACCTCGTTCCTTGCCGGAAAAACTCAGAGAGTCCGCCTCCCACCGTTCAAGTCAGAGGCCTCTGAAGTCATCTGTGGCGTGCCACAAGGATCCTCACTCAGCCCCACCCTCTTCAACGTATACATGAGCCCCCTCGGGACCATCGCACGCCAACACAACCTCAACATCATCTCCTACGCTGACGACACTCAACTGATCCTCTCACTCACCAATGACCCTAACACCGCCAAAACCAACCTACATCAAGGAGTGAAAGAAGTAGCAGAGTGGATGAAGCTCAGCCGTCTGAAACTGAATTCAGACAAAACAGAAGTCCTTATCTTAGGTACCTCCCCCTCCGCATGGGACGACTCTTGGTGGCCAGCGGCCCTTGGAAAAGCACCCATCCCGACGGACCACGCACGGAACCTGGGCGTCATCCTGGACTCCTCACTCTCGATGACCAGACAAGTCAACGCCGTTTCATCATCTTGCTTCAACATTCTTCGCATGCTCAAAAAAAACATTTCGCTGGATCCCCACCGAAACTAGAAAAACGGTCACCCACGCACTGGTTACAAGCCGCCTGGACTACGGAAACACCCTATGCGCCGATACCACAGAAAAACTTCAGAAAAAACTCCAACGCATCCAGAACGCATCAGCCAGACTCATACTAGGCATCCCACGTAAAGATCACATTTCTAATCACCTGAAAGACCTCCATTGGCTCCCTGTCAATAAGAGGATAACATTCCGCCTCCTCACCCACGCACACAAAGCACTTTACGAACTTAGACCCGAATGCCTCAAAACGCGAGTCTCCTTCTACACCCCCTCACGCCAGCTACGCTCTTCCAACCAAGCCCTTGCTGCTGTTCCACGCATCAACAAAACCACCATGGGAGGAAGATCCTTCTCCTACCTGGCGGCTAAAACCTGGAATTCACTCCCCATTCACATCCTCCTCACTCAAAACCACCTAGCATTCAGAAAGCAACTTAAAACCTGGATATTCGACAAGTAATTCCCCTCCCTCCTCAAGCGCCTTGAGACCCTCCGGGTATGTAGCGCGCTATACAAATTACTTGACTTGACTTGACTGCTTCGGTCCTCCCCCTGCCAGGAGGAGGTGGAGCCCTAATCATCCCCCATCAATCCTTGGAGAGCTTGGCCTCATCAGAGACCGGGGTAGGGAGAGACACAGCCTGCAAGGCCCCAGAGAAGTGACTGGGTGCTGGCAATGGATTACTGTAGTAATTATGGGCTTTGTTTCCATGTCACATGTTGTGCTTTCTACCTTGTGTCATGAGCACAGTTTCTTTTGCGTTATGGCACTTTCTTCTTGAGTGGGTAAGGCTTACAATGGTTGTTGAACATGGGGTGAGAATTCTTATTTGGGGGTGACCTTTTGTTGAGGTTATTTTGTTTGACTCACGAGGGGCTATTGTTGCCAGTGCCCCCAAAGTGCCATTTATTGAAACTGCTGGGCGGGGAAGCGTGAAAAAGATTGTTTGTTTGTAAAACTCACTGCCCTCATGTTAATCTTTGAGGTTGTGCTAGCAGTTCCTGAGGGTCAGTCGTGCAAAGGTGAGGGTTGTTAGTAGTATAAATTGTGAAGTTGAGTCGATGGTATGCATGCTTCTGTTTAATTCCATGTAGGGTGCTATTCGAGCTCCACCTCACGGTTACAGAACGTTTTCAGAATCCTGAAGCCCCCACATTGGCACCAGCATCTGTTCTTTGCAGAGAGACTAAACTTTCCTGCCGTTTGAACCCATCAGAAAAGGTTGAAGCCAGATTGTGAGTTTTTTTAAGTTTCTAATGGTTATTTTTAAAAAGGTTTAAGGGTTCCATAGTGATCCTTCCTGCAATGAGACAGGCTACACTCCCTATGTCTTGCGGTGCCTTAGCCCCTGGAATGGAAAGGATTGGGGGCAGGATTGAATGATTAAAAGAACTAAAGATGTGCCCTTAGCACATGGTGTCCCAGTAATATCTACCCAGAACAGATGAAGCTCGGTTCTCAAAGTTACTGCAGAAGTGGAGCACCGAAGAGGGCTTGTAATCAAAGTTGCTGCAGAAGAGGAGTACTGACAAGGGCTCATTCCTCAAAGTTACTACAGAAGTGCAGCGCCAACAAGGGTTCGGTCCTCAAAGGTACTCCAGAAGTGGAGCACCGACGAGGTCTCGGTCTTCAAAGTTACTGCAGAAGTGGAGCACAGACGTGGGCTCGGTCTTCAAAGTTACTGCAGAAGTGGAGCACCGACAAGGGCTCGGTGCTCAAAGTTACTACAGAAGTGGAGAACTGACGAGGGCTTGTAATCAAAATTACTGCAAAGAGGAGCACCAACAAGGGTTCGGTCCTCAAAGTTACTACAGAAGTGGCGCACCAACAAGGGTTCAGTTCTCAAAGGTACTGCAGAAGGGGAGCACCGACGAGGGCTCGGTCCTCAAGGTTACTGCAGAAGTGGAGCACAGGTGAGGGCTCAGTCTGCAAAGTTACTGCAGGAGTGGAGCACTGACAAGGGCTTGATCCTCAAAGTTACTACAGAAGTGCTGTACCAACAAGGGTTCGAACTTCAATGGTACTGTAGAAGTGGAGCACAGACAACGGTTCGGTCCTCAAAGTTACTGCAGAAGTGGAGCACCCAATGAGGGCTTGGTCCTCAAAGTTACTGCAGAAGTGAGCACAAACTAGGGCTCGGTCCTTAAAGTTACTGCAGAAGTGGAGCACCAACAAGGGCTCGGTCCTCAAAGGTACTGCATAGGTGGAGCACAGACGAGGGCTCGATCCTCAAAGTTACTGCAGAAGTGGAGCACCGACAAGGGCTTGTAATCAAAATTACAGCAGAAGAGGAGCCCCGACGAGGACTCGTTCCTCAAAGTTACTTCAGAAGAGGAGCAACAGCGAGGGCTCGGTCTTCAAAGTTACTGCAGCAGTGGAGCACCGACAAGGGATCGGTCCTCAAAGTTACTGCAGAAAGGGAGCACAGACGAGGGCTCGATCCTCAAAGTTACTGCAGAAGTGGAGCATTGATGAGTGCTTGTAATCAAAGTTACTGCAAAACAGGAGCACCGACGAGGGCTTGTAATCAAAGTTACTGCAGAAGAGGAGCACCCGCGAGGGCTCTGTCCTCAAAGTTACTGCAGAAGTGGAGCAACGACGAAGGCTCGATCCTCAAAGTAACTGCAGAAGTGGAGCACAGACGAGGGCTCAATCCTCAAAGTTACTGTAGGAGTGGAGCACCGAAGAGGGCTTGTAATCAAAGTTACTGCAGAAGAGGAGCACCAACAAGGATTCGGTTCTCAAAGGTACTGCAGAAGTGGAGCACAGAGGAGGGTTCGGTCCCCAAAGTTACTGTAGAAGTGGACCATCAACGAGGGCTTGGTCCTCAAAGTTATTGCAGAAGTGGAGCACCAACAAGGGCTCGGTCCTCAAAGTTACTGCCGAAGTGGAGCACAGACGAGGGCTTGATCCTCAAAGTTACTGCAGAAGTGGAGCACCGATGAGGGCTTTTAATCAAAGTTACTGCAGAAAGGAAACCGAGAGGAGTTGTTCCTCAAAGTTACTGCAAAATTGGAGAAGAGATGAAGCTCGGTTCTCAAAGTTACTGCAGAAGTGGAGCAGAGATGAAGCTCGGTTCTCAAAGTTACTGCAGAAGTGGAGCTCAGAAGAGGGATCGTTCCTCAAAGTTACTGCAAAATTGGAGCAGAGATGAAGCTCGGTTCTCAAAGTTACTGCAGAAGTGGAGCACAGAAGAGGGCTCGGTCCTCAAAAATACTACAAAAATGCAGCACCAATAAGGGTTTGTTCCTCAAAGGTAATGTGGAAGTGGAGCACAGACGAGGGCTCGCACTTTGAAGTTACTGCACAATTGGAGCACCGACGAGGGATCGGTCCTCAAAGTTGCTGCAGAAGTGTAGCACAGACAAGGGCTCAGTCCTCAAAATTACTGCAGTAGTGCAGGACCAACGAGGGCTCGATCCTCAAAGTTACTGCAGAAGTGGAGTACCGACGAGGGCTTGTAATCAAAGTTACTGCAGAAGAGGAGCACCGACGAGGGCTCGTTGCTCAAAGTTACTGCAAAAGTGGAGCACCGACGAAGCTCGGTTCTCAAAGTTACTGCTGAAGTAGAGCACAGATGAGGGCTCGGTACTTAAAAGTTACAGTGACTGTAGAAGTGGAGCACCGACCAGGGCTTGTAATCAAAGTTACTGCAGAAGTGGAGCACCGATGAGGGCTCGGTCCTTAAAGTTACTGCAGAAGTGGAGCTGTTCTCACATTTATTACTCCTATTCGAGTTATGGGAATCTCCATGTTGGGTTTGCTCCTGGACACCGGCCATGTTAAGACTGATCCAAAGTCCATACTCGTTTATGTTATACTCCATATTAACTTCTAAAATAAACTGCAGATGCTCTTCTTAATATTTGTATTTAGCTATTTATAGCTTTAATCTGGAGACTATTTTCCTATTTTCCTACTTTTAAAGACAGCTTGTCAAGCCTGTTTTATAAACTTTCATTGAGGAGCCCCTCGTATTTAGTAAGATGGATTCATTTTCTCCACTTTGCTCCCTGGTGAGTTCTTTAAAGTTGAGTAGAACTCATTTTGTGACTCCAGTTTATCAGATTCGATTTAGGAGTTTTAAAAGCCCTGATATGGTATTTGGGGTTTAGTATTTGCTATTTAAGTATATTTGTTCATACAAGTAATGACAGGTGATTAGGGCATGCCAGGGAGGCTTTATGAATTAGCAATACATAGCGCTGGCCTCTTTTACATTTTGTGCAAGTACATGCTTTGTTGCTCTATGTCTAAGGCAGCTACGTGATCGACTTTAGCGATCTGCAGAAGTGGAGCACCGACGAGGGCTTGTAATCAAAGTTACTGCAGAAGAGGAGCCCCGACGATGGCTCGTTCCTCAAAGTTACTGCGAAAGTGGAGCACAGATGAAGCTCGGTTCTCAAAGTTACTGCAGAAGTGGAGCACAGACGAGGGCTTGTAATCAAAGGTACTGCAAAAGAGGAGCAACAGCGGGGGCTCGGTCCTCAAAGTTACTGCAGAAGTGGAGCACCGACGAGGGCTTGTATTCAAAGTTACTGTAGAAGAGGAGCACTAACAAGGGTTCGGTCCTCAAAGGTACTGCAGAAGTGGAGCACAGACGAGGGTTCGGTCCTCAAAGTTACTGTAGAAGTGGACCACCAACGAGAGCTTGGTCCACAAAGTTACTGTAGAAGTGGACCACCAACAAGGGCTCATCCTCAAAGTTACTGCAGAAGTGGAGCACAGACGAGGGCTCGATCCTCAAAGTTACTGCAGAAGTGGAGCACCGACGAGGGCTCGATCCTCAAAGTTACTGCAGAAGTTGAGTACCGACGAGGGCTTGTAATCACAGTTACTGAAGAAGAGGAGCACCGACGAGGGCTCGTTCCTCAAAGTTACCGCAAAATTGGAGCAGAGATGAAGCTCGGTTCTCAAATTTACTGCTGAAGTGGAGCACAGATGAGGTCTCGGTACTTAAAAGTTACTGCAGAAGTGGAGCACAGATGAGGGCTTGATCCTCAAAGTTCCTGTAGAAGTGGAGCACTGACCAGGGCTTGTAATCAAAGTTACTGCAGAAGAGGAGCACCGACGAGGGCTTGGTCCTTAAAGTTACTGCAGAAGTGGAGCACAGACGAGGGCTCGATCCTCAAAGTTACTGTAGAAGTGGAGCACCGACGAGGGCTTGTAATAAAAGTTACTGCAGAAGAGGAGCACTGATGAGGGCTCAGTCCTCAAAGTTACTACAGAAGTGCAGCACCAATGAGGGTTCGGTCCTCAAACTTACTGTAGAAGGTAAGCACTGATGAGGGCTCGGTCCTCACAGTTACTGCAGAAGTGGAGCACCGACGAGGGCTTGGTCCTCAAAGTTACTGCAGAAGTGGAGCACGGACAAAACTCGATCCTCAAAGTTACTTCAGAAGTGGAGCACCGACGAGGGCTTGTAATCAAAGTTACCACAGAAGAGAAGCACCGACGAGGGCTCAGTCTGAAAAGTTACTACAGAAGTGCAGCACCAATGAGGGTTCGGTCCTCAAAGTTACTGTAGATGTGGAGCACCGATAAAGGCTCGGTCCTCAAAGTTACTGCAGAAGTGCTGCACCGACGAGGGCTTGGTCCTCAAAGTTACTGCAGAAGTGGAGCACAGACGAGGGCTCGATCCTCAAAGTTATTGCAGAAGTGGAGCACCGACGAGGGCTTGTAATCAAAGTTACTGCAGAAGAGGAACACCAACAAGGGCCCGTTCCTCCAAGTTACTGCAAAAGTGGAGCACAGATGAAACGCGGTTCTCAAAGTTACTGCATAAGTGGAGCACAGACAAGGGCTGGAACCTCAAAGTTACTGCAGAAGTGGAGCACCGATGAGGGCTTGTAATAAAAGTTACTGCAGAAGAGGAACACCGACGGGCGCTCGGTCCTCAAAGTTACTGCAGAAGTGGAGCCCCGACGAGGGCTCGGTCCTCAAAGTTACTGCAGTAGTGGAGCACAGGCGAGCGCTTGGTCCTCAAAGTTATTGCAGAAGTGGAGCACAGGTGAGCGCTCAGTCTTTAAAGTTACTGCAGAAGTGGAGCACAGACGAAGCTCGGTCCTCAAAGTTACTGCAGAAGTGGAGCACAGATGAAGGGTCTGTCTTCAAGGTTACTGCAGACGTGGAGCATCGCCGGGGGCTTGTAATCAAAGTTACTGCAGAAGAGGAGCACCAACGAGGGCTCGGTCCTCAAAGTTACTGCAGAAGTGGAGCACAGATGAAGGCTCTATCCTCAAAGTTACTGCAGAAGTGGAGCACCGATGAGGGCTCAGTCCTCAGGGTACTGCACAAGTGGAGCACAGACTAAGCTCTGTCGTCAAAGTTACTGCAGATGTGGAGCACAGGCGAGGGCTTGGTCCTTAAAGTTACTTCAGAAGCGAAGCACCAACGAGGGCCCGGTCCTTAAAGTTACTGCAGAAGTGGATGCCCATACTAGGGAATCCCTCAAAGTTACTGCAGAAGTGGAGTACAGACGAGGGTGCGGTCCTCGAAGTTACTGCAGAAGTTGAGCACCGACCAGGATTCATCGTCAAAGTTACTGCAGAAGTGGAGCACAGATGAGGACTCGATCCTCAAAGTTACTGCAGAAGTGGAGCACCGACAGGGGCTTGTATTCTAAGTTACTGCAGAAGGGGGGCACAGATGAGGACACGATCCTTAAATTTACTGCAGAAGTGGAGCACTGACAACGGCTTGTATTCTAAGTTACTGCAGAAGGGGAGCCCCGACGAGGGCTCGGTACCCAAAGTTACTGCAGAAGTGGAGCACAGACGAAGCACGGTCCTCAAAGTTACTGCAGAAGTGGAGCACAGGCGAGGTCTCGGTCCTGAAAGTTACTTTAGAAGTGGAGCACTGAAGAGGACTCAGTCCTCAGGTTACCGCAGAAGTGGAGCACCGACGAAGCTCGCTCCTCAAAGTTACTGCAGAAGCGAAGCACTGACGAGGGCTCGGTCCCCAAAGGTACTGCAGAAGTGGAGCACAGATGAGGGCTTGGTCCTCAATGGTACAGCAGAGGCAAAGCACAGACGAGGGCTCGGTCCTAAAAGTTACTGCAGAAGTGGAGCACCAACAAGGGCTTGTAATCAAAGTTACTGCAGAAGAGGAGCACCGACGAGGGCTTGTAATCAAAGTTACTGCAGAAAAGGAGGACCAACGAGGGCTTGTCCTCAAAGTTACTGCAGAGGTGGAGCACAGACAAAGCTCGGTCCTCAAAGTTATTGGAGAAGTAGAGCACAGATGAGGGCTTGGTCCTCAAAGTTACTGCAGAAGCGAAGCACCAACTAGGGCTCGGTCCTCAAAGTTACTGCAGAAGCGGAACACTGACGAGGGCTCGGTCCTCAAAGTTGCTGCAGAAGTGGAGCACAGACGAGGGCTCGGTCCTCAAAGTTAGTGCAGAAGTGGAGCACAGATGAGGTCTCGGACCTCAAATTTAAGAGCCGCACGCATCTTCATACCTGACCCTAACCCCACTAGTGCCAATGATAAGTTTAACAACTGAAATTAATCATCATTAGTTCAGGTTCTTCTAAAAAAAAAAATGGGCTCAGAATATGGTTGGAGCCAAAAGAAATGCATGGTACTCACCTAAGCTCTGTGAGCTTAAACAAATGTGTAAAAAAATTGGAAAGAATATGGAGAAAGGATTTCTCCCCTACCAATAAAGTTTATTACAGGGGAGCCATCAAAATTTAAAAAGAAATTAAATCTGCTTAAGCTTTATGTTCCGAAGAGAGAATTATGCTGGCATCTAACTCCCATCCCCTATTCCTGACATGTTTGATGACGCTCCCTCTCGCTGTAATAGACTAGCAGAGTTTTTCTTTAATAAAATTCAAGATATTTACTCCTCCTTCCCACAGGCGGTTGGCCAGCAGAATTCATTACCACCGGATAGTGTGCCTCAACTTTGTGAACACTCCCTGGGGGAAATTCCCCTATAAGCTTGGAGTCACTGTAAAGTATCTCAGATCAAGTAAAATCTGGTTCACCTAGAGATTCAGCACCCCCTATCATCCGGACCAAGCCTTTGATACAGTCTCCTCAGTGATACTGGAGCTGATTAATGCCTCAATCCTGACAGGAGTGGTCCCTGCCCTGTGGAAACGGGCCACGGTAAAGGCACTGTTGAAGAAGCCCAAAGTATCTGAACCCTGATACTTTGGGGAACTATCGTCCCATTTCACATCTGCCAGGCATCAGCAAGATTGCTGAAAAACATGCTAACTCAGCTCTCTCTATATACTTGGAGTCTCATAGATGTGTCTACCCCTATCAGACTGGCTTCCAACCTCAACAAGGCACTGAAACTGGCTTGTTAGCAGTGGTGGAAAAGTCTAGGAAAACCTTAGATGGTGGAGGCTGCGCTGCTATTGTCCTTTTGGATTTCTGTTTTGGACAATAGCAGCACACTGTTAACCACCACATTCTGGTCCAGAGACTTGGATATGGGAGTGACCGGGGGGCCTAAAATGGCTGCAATCCTTTTTGGAGGCTAGATCATTCCAGGTTTTTGAAAGAGACACCAGTTCTAAACATGTGCCCCTCAGCTGTGGGGTCCCACAGGGGTTCTCCCTGAGTCCCACCCTATTTAATGTCTATATGAGCCCATTAGTGGAGATAGTGAGGCCATTACGGGTCCAGATCGTCACCTACACTGATGAAACACAGCTGGTTGTTGCCCTCAACCACTCTGATAATTCCTTGCCTGCCCTAGGTTCCTGGTTGGAGAAGGTAGCGAACTGGATGGAGCGCTCATATTTAAAACTCAATAGGGATAAGACGGAGCTGATGCTCCTAAGTAACTCTCCCATTTTTAATTTAGGAACGCTATGGCCAGCTTGTCTTGGTCCAGCTCCTATTCCTAAGGACCAGATTTAAAATCTGGGTATTTGGCTTGACCACAACTTGGATTTTAAGGAGCAGGCCTTGATAGTGGCAGCTAGTTGTTACGGAATCCTTAGGATGCTGCGAAACAGTCTCCCTCTCCAACCGTTCTCTACCGGAAGACTTATGGTCAAGGCATTGATCCTTTCTCACCTTGACTACGCGAATGGTCTCTATTTGGGAGCACCACGGGCCACCATTACTGAACTGCAGATTGTGCAAAACTGCGCAGTGCACATGCGGATTACGAATCGCCAATCTGCAAAGCCAGCCCATGCGCCGCTCCATTGGCTCCCCATACTGGAGAGAATTGAGTTCAAGGCTCTCTGCATTCTACACAAGACATTAGCAGGATCCTCCCATCAATCGGTCCATCATCTTGCCCTACTGCTCGAACAGGGTCTGCGCTCAGACAATCAACGTCTCGCTGTAGTTCCCAAAAGACAAGACAAGTGGGGGCCGCTTATTCTCTTACAATGCCTCCAGGTTATGGAATACCCTTCCCCTCCATATTCGTCTTGAAATTAACCATCTGACTTTTCGGAAATCTCTTAAAACATGGCTCTTCCCCTAATGCTGTTCTCTCTGTACCTGCTGCCACTAGCACTGGGGTACCTTCGGGTAGCTATGCGCTTAAGAAATGTTATATTCATTCATATAGAAGATTCTCTTCCTACCCTTGCTGGTGGGTCGCTTTCTTTAAAAGATACTCTCCCTGTTGTCTGAAAACAACTAGTGAGTGTGACCCTTTTTTAACTGGGGTGCACACAGGTGCGAATCACATTTTTGTATAATTTGCATAGGGTCCTGTTGTTTCATTTTATTTTTTTCTGTCACTTAAGTTTTTGTGTAATTTTTTATGTCTGTAGACTCTTTTGAGTACAAAATGTTTTGTGAGTGCTATGATACTGGACATTGGCCACGAGAACAAGTGATGCAAATGCAACTTTCCTTGTTACTTTAGAGACAGAAAGGAAATTAGATGGAGAATGTATTTTGCATGACTTCTATATGTCAGGGTAACTCTTGCATGGAGTTTCACACAGGTAAAAAATCATGTGTATTTCACATAATACGTCTAATTTTGGGAAACAGCACATGAATTTTGTAGGGAAAATAAATTTGATTTTGTCCACGCCCAAAGAAGACAAGCTGGCTTCTGGTCCTACTCGTTGTGGTGTTTTTCGTGTACAGTAGCAGACAGGGTCCCCCAAGGGGTTCCCCTTGCACTTCCAACAGAGGTGATCCCACTGAGCAAGCCTACTTTACTGTCTGCTCGGCAGTGGAGAGGTTCATATAGGCATCCACCCTCACTGGGTGATATAGAGGCGGCCTGGCTGCTTTTACACCCTCACCAGCCTATGGGGATTACATTCTCACTGCATATCATAGGAGGATATGTGTTATATTTCAGAGTGCAGGACGTCCATAGTGGGTGGGTCCATGGTGAAAGGTTGCCCTTTGTATCACTGACACCATTAGCGAATGTTCGTTTCTACAGTATATTCCACAATGGAGGGTTGTAAAACATTGACACATGTGAGTCGCTGAGGGTTCATGGATCCCCTCCCCCCCCCACAGTACGGGCATCCGGCCTCCCTTCCTCTGCACCCCTGGACAGTCCTCACCTACTCTCCACCCACTGGACAGGCCTCACCTCCTCTGCGCTCCCCTGGACAGGTCTCACCTGCTTTGTACTCCCCTGGACAGGCCTCACCTCCTCTGCACTCCCTGGACAGGCCTCACCTCCTCATCACCCCTGGACAGTCCTCACCTCCTCTGCACTCCCAGGACAGGCCTCGCCTCCTCTGCACCCCTGGACAGGCCTCACCTCCTCAGTACCCCGCCTGGACAGGCCTCACTTCCTCTGCACCCCTTGGACAGGCCTCACCTCCTCTGCATCCTCTGGACAGGCCTCACCTCCTCTGTCCTCTGGACAGGCCTTACCTCCTCTGCGGCCCCACCCTCCCCTGGACAGGTCTCACCTCCTCTGCACGCCCCCCCCCTCCCCTGACAGACCTCACCTCCTCTGCACCCCTGGACAGGCCTTTTGGGTGCTGCAGCTGCTTTTCACAGTAACTCTCGTTGAAGGATTCTCCTTAAACACAGAAGAGCTGAGAGTTCATTACAGCCCATACAGCGCCTCTGACTCCGTCCCTAGCCTCGGTGCGCTATGCACAGGCCCGAAGGGAGACATTGCTCCCCTCGACCTCCCCAGAGGTCCCGGATGCAGGACTGTGGCTCGGACCAGGGGTGCTTTAATACCAGGGTCTTCATAGCATTGTTAAAACACTCAGTTTAAAGCTCACACCAGATATTAGGCGCTACACACCTGACAAGTGTCACTCTGAATGATGGAAATGACAGAAATGTCTTGATCCAGTTTGCATTTTGGCGGAATGGATATCAGCTCTACAACAGGTTCACGGGCTTTGAGTGTTTTTTCAGTGGCTGTTGTGGGAACTGGAAAAGATCACCTTTGCTCCACTGACCGGATACAAGTGGTGTTACAGGAACCGTCGTCTGCCAACACGAGCGGCAGTAATGTTGCATCTCCCACACAGGACACATAAACATTTGGATCTCCGTGCGAGGGGTACAATTCAGGCTTTTACCAAAACAAGACCAATTTGGAATGAAAGCATAATTTCTTTTTTATTTTTCTTCTGCTCTCACTGAGCACCATGACTTTCGATTTGCTCAGTCAGTCTGATCATATATGGACTACTTTTTCGAGGACTTTTTTGACATTTTAAACAGCATCCTTTTTACATGCAACATATTTTTAGATGTTTTATAGAAATTGATTTTAAATGATTTTATGACAATGCTTTTTAGCTAGCTTATTTTAGCATCAGTTACATATCGTCCTACGGATGAGCAGTGGGTATATGTCCCCCAATCAAGGCCTAAGTAGAAAAGCGACCTTTTACCTACGTTCGTCCTACCTTACTCTGCATAACAGTTCTAGCACCCTTTTACCTAGTTATGTGCTGAATAAATGTTGATTGGTTTCCTTGAAACTAGCCTAATTTATTATGCATGAGGCTGCTTAGTAAAATTCCCTGCACAGGACGTACACACCAGGATTAACATACAAAAGTCATTGCTATCTTTCATCCTAAGGTGATCAGGCTACTTTGCATAAATTACATTTATTGATGTAGTCTTATCTA
Organism: Lissotriton vulgaris; assembly: GCF_964263255.1. Lineage (NCBI taxonomy): Eukaryota > Metazoa > Chordata > Amphibia > Caudata > Salamandridae > Lissotriton > Lissotriton vulgaris. Next base: position 346,723,427 of record NC_141686.1, read on the forward strand.
CATAATCATACTCATAACATATTGATTGTGGTAGAACAACTGAGGCTACATTTTCTGTATAAAAGGCCACACCTTCACTAGTGAAGAGGAGATGCGTCTAAGCTGACACAGACACTGAGATCTCGGCCTGCAGAAGCTTCAACACACATCGGTCTGACATCTCTTGCGGGGTGTCCAACTTAAGACCAAGACGGGGTCCTTCATTCTCTCCCATCAAGTTGTGGGGTTGCTCTTTCTTAGGGGATTCTTGGCATTACACCCACATACATACTAGGTACACTTAGATAGGGTCCGAATAGTAGGAGTACGCTCAATTACTGTCATGTTTATATATATGCCTGCATATATTCACTGTTTTAGCACAATGGTAGAATTCTACCTTCCCTTTTCTCTGTTGGTGCTTATAATCTTTTGCGTTTCTATCTGTTGATTGTTGCAGCACATACGATTTATACTAGAATGGCGCTGGTTCAATAAAGGCTTATTAAAAACGTACCCAGCATGTATTCTGTGCATCTCTCTGAGACCAAGTGAGCATAATCCCTGAAGGGTCAAGGGTTGTCATGTTCAATGGTTTCCAGAAATTATTTGCTCCTTCATAAGGTTAGGGGGCTTATGCTAGCACTGTGAGCTAGCTTGTCTATAGGCTGACATATCCTGCGGGGGTGTCTAGACACCAATCCATTTGTTTGTGTTGTCCAACAAAAGCGCAGATCCTGTTAGTTTTTACGAAGTACACAACAATCTATGTTCAGTAAGGCTGATGAAAATGTCATATATATGGTGAGGGTAGTGATTTTCTTTAAACATTGTTTGTTTAAAATTGAGAAACATAAATAGTGCAGAATGCCTCGAGAGTTCTTGTGCTAGCTTCATTTCGAGTGTAACTTTTGTTTGAGATATGCTGAATATATCTTTTAGAAGCAGAAGTATGCCATTCGCAAAAGCTTTTGTGCTTTGAAAAATGTCAAAATGTTTTCCGTTTTAGAAACCTACTGATGCATGTGCACGCTCAGTAACAAAGCAATGTATGTTTCTAGAGGGCCCTGCATGCAACTATATATCAAGTGTGATACCTTGATTTCGCTCACACATAGCTCAGAAAAAAACATGTATGCAGTAAAGCAGGTAATTTGATACTGACAGAAGGAGATAACCAATGATTAAGAGATATGGTGACATCTGTTATTTATCCAACAGCAATGAAGGTACTTTCTCAGTCAGTCAGGCAGTATTCAGGCATTTACGGAAACACCCAGTCACCACTCAGGCAGTCATCAAACCAGTGATTCGCTATCCATGGAGTTATTCAATTATCGAGAAACTTTACATGCAATCTTGCAATCAGGCAGGCAGAAATTATGTAGTCATTGAAGTGTACAGGTACTCATTACACATTCATCTATTCACCTAGGTACTAGTACTATCTATTATGCAATTAACAAGGCTGTAACTATGCAATCATTATAACATTTGTGCAGAACCTATGTAGCAATATAAACACCCATTTACAACCCATGCAGATATTGAAATACTGAGGCAGACGTGTGCACTGATGAAACACTCACACTCTACTCATGTAGTAACATAGAGAGTACCATTGTAGTAAACCTATGGCAAGATACATGTAAGTAGTGTTACAATAAACTGGAATAAAATAAAATAAACAACACATAGATATTAGATACCCATTTTATTATTCTTTGCAGTATTGTGAGGGGCCGTTATAGACTGCTCTCCAGCACTCACTACAACTCCACAATCCAAGCAGTATGATGCCATTGGGGAAAACTGTGGAGCCAAATCTGGCAGTTGAGATGGAACTTTGAATGGACTCTCTGCTTCGGTGTTGTTGTGCTGCTATTGAAGCCGAGGGTCCTTCAGCTTTGCATTGCCTTCTTACTGCTCTCTATGAACTCCTCTTAAGAAATGTACAAAAAATATAAAAGGGGGAAAATACTATGTCTGATTTTTGGCAGCATTGTCAATAGCTGTAACACACTGCTTGCCAGCTGTTAAAACAACTCTACAGTCCATGCAATACATGCCCATTCTTGAAAACTGTGGAGCCATATCTGTTGTAGTAGTCTGCACCTCTAAAGGGACTTTCTGACCAGGAATTGCTGCTGCTGACACTGATGTAGATGGTCGTCCAGCTTCCTTCTGCTTGATCGGCAGTTGGAGAAGTTTTCTATGATAAGTTTTAAGATGATATAATATGAACGTCGTCCCACAAGTCTCCAGTCAAAATCTAATACCTGCACAAAATAAACTTCTGGAAAAGAAGAGTTAAGGAGTGGGTGCGTACTTCCTATTCATTTTACTGAACAGTATATTATCCAATTATATTCCTTACTTTCACGGTCAAGAGGTGTTTTGAGAGTGTGCATTTCACTCGTTTGGCAACAGTTTTCAATTCCCCATGAGTTTGGGTGACAATGCGTAGTTTGATGGTTGTCGTATAGTTATGTTCTATTTGTGAGTTCAGTTATTGAGTTATTTTTTAAACTGTTCTTTTTTTCATAAATGTGTTGTTAAAATAAAGTTAAACCAATATGCTATTAAACAGCTGGACTGAAACTTTGTGTAAAATAAGTCTATATTTGTTTTTCACTTTGTCATTTGTATTCGTGACTACTGATGTCATTGTGACCTCTGGTGTTGCTGTGAAGAAGGAAAATGCATTTTTGATGTAGTTATTTTGACAAATGAATACACAGGGAAAAGTTAAATTAGTATCTTACTACTAGCTACACTGAAACCTTATGTAAAATATATCTACATATTATACACTTTGTTAAAAACACCAGGTATTCGCAGTCTGTCCTTGGCAATGGCACTCATAGAATCATGCTGGCACTACCTGTCCAGTCATCAAGGACGTCCTTTCTCCATCACTCTGCGCCACCTCCTGGCATAGTACTAGTTTGGGAATGAAGCCTCCTTGGCTATTGAGGGTATTTGGGGGCCAAGTATCCCTCTTGTCCAGCAAGTCCCACACAGTCAGTTCGGTTTTCGGAGGCCACACCCCCATTCTGCACGACGCTGCAAACACATCTCCTGGGATAATACTGATTGGGAAATCCACTTAAAAAGTCAAAGGTTTCAGGTAAGTTATAGTTAGGAATTAGCATGTAAAAAACCTTAGAAATTCACTGAAAAAACTAAGGTTACGGGGCAGTTATAGTTTGGAAATAGGATTAAAAAACCTTAGATATTCACTGGACAAAAAGGTTGCAGGGGCATTATAGTTAGGCTGATGTTTTACTCGTACAAAACCTGAGAAATTCAGCGGTTACTATAACTCGCACCCCCGCAATGCACTGCATATGACCTCACATATTCACATATTACATCACTCATTACCTGGTCAGTGACATCACTCATGACATCTCAAATGATATCTTTGATTATATCCACAAAATCGATGACGCACCCACTCACAAACACATGTAACCTTTCATACACCCACTCCAACTTTCACACTACCATTCTTGAAACCATTGACACACCCATACCAGTACTTACATACCCACTAACTGATTCTGAGTCTACCCACACATCCACTCAGTCACCCATACAGCTACTCGTACACCAACTCACTCCCTAATAAAGCCACTGATATATCTACTCATACATCCACAAAGCCGCTCACACACTCTGTCACCCCTAGAGCTACTCACACAACTAGTCACCTACCCATAGTCATTCACACAGCCACCTACTCGCCTATACAGTTATACACACACAAACTCACTTATTCAGACAGATACTAATGACTTACTCACCTTTACAGTCACACAAGCACACACTCACCCATACAGCCACTCTCATAATCACTCACTCATACAAAGTCACTGATATACTACAATACTCACGTATACTTTCTTTCATATATGGAGTAACTCACCCATACACCACTGACACATAAATTCACTCACCGACACAACCATATGCACACTCTCTCACCCATACAGCCCCTTCCAGAAGTACTAATGGAGTGGAGTAGTGTGGCTCAATGGTTAGAGCGGCAGACCTTGATGTAGAGCGCTGGCCAGGGACCAGGGTTCGATTCCCGCCTCGGCGGGATCGGGCTTAAATTCCTCCGACCGGATATTCTCGCCTCAGTGCCGAATCTAAGCATGGGTCCCACGCTGCAACTCTGGGCAATAGCTTGCTTAGTCTTGACAACGGCCCCCGATACACAAGGGATGCCTGGTTTCACCATGGGATGCCCAGGAGTGGACACCTCACAAGGAAATCCCAGGAGGGGTTCCCTTGTGGTAGGAGTACAAGCGCCGGGATGCTTACGGGTTACTGTTCGCGCTATACAAATACAACACATTTACATTTACATTTACTAATGAACCCTTATAGCCACTGATTTACCCACTCACTAATCCATGCAGGGAGTCAAACATACCCTCACCCACCCACACAGACATACATTCATACAGGTACTCAGAAAACCAATCCATTGCCCATACTGCCACTCATACCTACTCACCAACCCGTGCAGCCACTTACATATCAACTGATACAGACATTCACAGAAACTAGTCACTCACCAATACATTCACTGAGACACGTATAATCACTCACTTATACAGTCAGTCAGGCACCCACTAAATCATCCATACAGGCACTAATACACCCACTGATTCATCAATACACCTTTGTGTACATATATTTAACACTCATAAACTTTTTAGAAACACTCACAGTCACCAGATGATGTCATGAGTGATGTCACTCATGAGTGGTGTAATATGTGAGGTCACATGTGACGTTCCTGTACCCTATGTTTTTTTCAGTGAATATCAAAGGTTTTTATTAATCCTATTTCCTAACTATAACAGCCCTGTCACCTTTGTTTTTTTCATGTATATATATATATATATATATATATATATATATATATATATATATATATATATACATACATATACACACACACACATATATACATATACACACACATATGTATAGATATAGATATATACATATATGATTTTTTTGTCACTGAAAAAAACAGGTTACAAGGACGTTACAGTTAGGCTCAGATTTCACTCCTACAAAACCAGGGAAATTCAGCAGGTATAGGTACCAGAGTTAACTATACTTTACGCCACCGAAATGCACAGCTTATGACCTCAAATATTACATCACTCATGACACGTTCAGTCACATCACTGATGACATCTCAAATTACATGACCGAGGACATTGTCAAGTGAATACAAGTGTTTTTAAGAGTTTTGGGTGTTAAGCATATATAATTACCTACTACAAAAGTTAAATTAGTATAATAGGTGCACTACCACTGAGTGATACTACTTGTGACATATATTATGTGAGTGGCTGTGTGACTGCATGTATCCTTGTGTGGATGGTTGTGTGAGTAGCTGTGTGGGTGAGGGAGATGCTGTGTGAGTGGCTGTATTGGTGAGTGGGTATGTCATGGGCTGTATGGATGAGTGAGTATTGGTGTGAAAGGCTGTCAGGTTCCGAACTGCAGCTAGTCAAAATCAGTCTAGGAGACCAAAATATCCTATGCTTTCTGGTCCGTTACCTACTCTATCCTTGTGGAGTTGGCGTCAGCGAGTAGCTCAACTGAGGGCTGTTTAGGTTGGTTGGTTCCGGGTGAGCCGTTATGTTACGGCGGTCAGCGTTCTAGCTTCCAGCTGACTGTCGGCCATTTCGTGCGCTCGCTCTTTCAGCACTGCGCACTTCAACTGTCATTTTCTGACGGACGGACGCTCTTTTCTGAGGCTCGTCCAATTCCCGTAATATTCTGAGTTTTGACCCTACCATCAGTGCGGGGTTTTTGACCAACCCTTACCCCCTCCATTTCCGTCTTTTGAGACCTTCGGTCTCATTGAATTCAGTGACGGATTCTGTATTCTGAGGTGCTCCTGCACCTATTCCCAATTCCCGTCACTTCTGATTCTGGAGCTGAGTTCTATCCGGTATCCTGTTTATCCAGTCAGAAGATCTTCCTGCTTCAGGTTGTTGAGCAGAATCCTGAGGGTCGGATTTGCGGAGAGAATCCAGTATCTCGTCTGAACCACAAGTAGGAGGTTTCCTTTGTGTTTCAATTTGAGAGTTAAAGACTGTAATTTCATCTTGAGAGACTATTGCAAAGACTTTATTTGCGTATCCCTTCAAGCTAATACTGAGTATTCCTGAGAAACTAGTTACTGGTGTTGGTAACACGAGCACTGTTCTGGAACTTAGTCAACCTAAGAAAAGTCTACTTTTGGAAGATTTGGTAGTCGAGGGTTTTCACATCTCCTCAATCAACACTCGAGAGAGCGTTCTATTGCTCCAGTAGATAGGGGTATTCAATTGTATGCATATAATTAATACTGCTGTGTACCACCTTATCATCTTCATCAACCAGAGGAGTAGCCCCAGACACCGAACTGTTGTACTAAAATATCTTCAGCATTTGAGAGTAATACTGGACAATCTAAGAGAGCAGCTAATTCCACACAAGCACAAGGTAGGAGACCAGTCCCGAGGGAGTTTAGTGCTAGAGAAGGCCAGTAGTTATAGGAACGGTATTAATGTTGTCCTTAATGTTTTAGGTGTGACTTGCAGTACTGAAGAATCAGAAGACACCTGTGTGGACATCTCTCTTGTTTGTCTATCCACTTCCCCTTTCCCTTTCGTTCCTGGTCTCGGAGAGATCCGGGCTCAGGGAGGTGAGGGAGTTGGGAACTATTCAGCTGGGACCTTCCTTCAAGTCGTCTGCTCCCACGGAGAACCGCAGGAATACAGGTACACTTCTGACAGATTGAAGTGCCCTAAAATTCCTCCGTCATAGCAAGATGGCTGAAGGATTTGATGTGAAGGCGCTAGCGTCAATTTCGGAAGGGTTACAGAAACAGCTTAGCGAAACCAGAGAAGAGGTTAGGAAGTCCAACCAAGAGGCCAGTTATCTGCGACAAAGGTTAGATCAATTATCTGAGAGTCCCAGTCCTAACTTTGGGGGTCAAAAAACACCTGTCTTTGATTCTTCCCCTACTACTTCCTCTTCCCTTACTACCCAAGTAGTGCATGTCATGTCTCCCACCATTCCTTTGGCGGCTCCGGAAAGATTTCAGGGGGATCCAAATAAGGCCCAAATTTTCATGACGCAGTGTTCACTGCATTTCCTTTGCAAGCCCATATTGTTTAAGGAGGATCAGTCCAAGGTGGCTTTCGTGCTCTCTTACCTGAGTGGTGATGCCGCAGCTTGGTCCATGCCTTTGGTAACAGCAAATGATCCAGTCCTGTATAAATTTGAAGACTTCAAGGCTGAATTTCTCAGAATCTTTGATCGAAGAACCATTTCACAAGCCACCGATAATGAATTATTGGATTTGAAACAGGGAAATCGATAATTAGTGGCTTATCTAGCTCAGTTCAATAAACTGATCGTGGAGACCAGCTGGCCATCCGAAAAGAGAGCCGCCATCTTCTATAGAGGATTGAAGGATGAACTGAAAGATGGGCTCTCACAAATTCCAAGACGACCTACAGAATTATCTGAACTCATAGACCGTGTGCTCCAAATTGATCAGCGCCTATCCGAAAGAAGAAGTGAAAAGAGAAAAGATTTAAAACCATTTGTGCCTCGTTTTGATCGGGCGAAATCTGAGCCAGCTAAGAGTGCCGAAGGGAGCGTTGGCGAAGAACCCATGCAGATTGGCACAGTTCGAGGACCTCTTTCCAAGGAAGAAAGAGAAAAACGTCAAGCAGGAAAACTTTGCATGTATGGTGGTCAGTCTGGTCATTTCGTAAAAGATTGTACTAAAAGATCTAAATCACGGCAATGGGTAAAAGACAGGCTCCACCAGTAGACGGAGTTGCTCTGGTGGGAGCGCCTTCTGAGTCAACTCCCAAACCTCTACACTTAGTGAACACTCTACAGGTTGCTGCACCGCATTTGATAATTTCCTGTAAAATTTTCTTTGGAAAAAAAGGTTGCCATAATGTTGGATTCAGGTGCCACAGGAAATTTCTGTGATATTCGATTTGCAAAATCTTTGGGAATCCAATTCGAGAGGAAACCCAGACCTGAGTCTGTTCGAGCAGTGCATGGCACCAATTTATCTTCTGGTCCTATAGTTTTTGATACTGAGTCCATGTTGGTGCAAGGTCCTGGAGAACATCGGAGCTATATGAGCTTCAATTTAATTGATGCTCCTCAATTCCAGATGATATTGGGTCTGCCCTGGTTAAGGGATCACAATCCCCAAATTGATTGGACTAAACGCACAGTGGAGATGAATTCAACCTTCTGCAAGGAGCATTGCTTTCATGAGCGGAAAGAAGAAGAAGCACAGGCCACCTTGTCTTCCAGCTTGGCAGAGCAAGTTCAGATGATTTGCGCAGTAGAAGTCCCCGAGATTCCACACGAATATCGAGATTTAGCTGAAGTGTTTAGTGAACAAGAAGCCAAGAAACTACCTCCCCACAGGAATTATGACTGCCGAATAGAATTGAAGCCAGGAGCAACCTTGCCTTGTAGCCGAATCTACGCCCTATCGGAACCAGAAAATCAGCACCTGAAAGAGTACATTGAGCAAAACTTGGCTAGTGGTTTCATTCGACCATCCCAGTCACCAGTGTCTTCCCCTCTCTTTTTCATCCCAAAGAAGGACGGATCTTTGCGGACTTGCATAGATTATAGGGCCTTGAATCTGGTGACCAAGAAAAATCGCTATCCGTTACCATTAATCTCCGAATTGTTAGATCAAGTGAAAGATGCGTGGATTTACACCAAACTTGATCTCAGAGGTGCTTATCATCTTGTGCACATGGCTGAGGGTGAGGAATGGAAGACGGCCTTCCGAACGCGGCTGGGGTTATTTGAATATCAAGTCATGCCATTTGGACTATGCAACGCCCCAGCCGCCTTTCAGCATTTTGTCAACGATGTCCTCCGAGAAATTTTGGACCGCTTTGCGGTGGTCTATATAGATGATATTCTCATTTTTGGAGGAGCATGTTGGGCATGTTCGAGTGATCTTGGAGCGCTTGCTGGAACATCAGCTGTTCGTCAAATTGGAGAAATGTGTTTTCGATTCTTCGAATTGGTGGAATTTTTGGGATTTATTTTGTCTCCAAAGGGAGTTTACATGGATGATTCCAAACTACAAGCGATTAGATCTTGGCCTGCTCCTAGATCGGTGAAGGAAGTGCAAAGCTTTTTGGGATTCGCCAATTTTTATCGAAGGTTCATCCAGAATTTCTCGGAGAAGGTTAGTCCCATCACTCCGCTTTTGAAGAAGAATGAGCGATTTGTTTGGAGTCAAGAATCGGAAGATGCCTTCCAAACCTTAAAGGAAGCCTTTGTATCTGCACCTGTTCTTCAACACCCGGATTTGAAAGAACCCTTCTTCCTCGAAGCAGATGCATCCAATTTAGCCATAGGGGGAATTCTTTCTCAACGCCATAAGCAGACTGGCCAGTTGCACCCCGTGGCTTATCATTCTCGGAAATTGTCTTCGGCTGAAATTAATTATTCCATTGCTGACAAGGAATTGCTGGAGGTAAAAGATGCCTTTCAGGTTTGGAGGCATTATTTACTGGGTGCTAGACATGTGATTACCGTTTTTACCGACCATCGAAATCTGCAATTTTTGAAATCCGCCCGCACCCTCACACCTCGCCAGTTACGGTGGTCTCTTTTCTTCGCAGATTATGATTTTGTATTGACCTATAAACCAGGTTCTGCAAATGGGAAAGCTGACGCCTTGTCTCGGCTCAGCTCAGAAGGTAAGGGTGAGGAGATTCAAAAAGGGTTTATTATTCCACAAGAAAAGGTTGCGGCAACGGTTGTCGAAGATGAACTGGGACATCGAATCCGAGAGGAATTTCGTGGTGAACAATACAGCAATTGGGTGGAAGAAGGCCAGAATCGTGAAGTCAGGGATCAGATGCCGTATCATCAAGGAAAGATATTCGTGCCTGGTGACAAATTGCAGAAGGAAGTTATTCAGCTTTGTCATGATGATCCTATGGCTGGACACAAAGGAAGCCTTAAGACTTTGGAACTGGTGAAGAGAAATTATTCTTGGCCTGGATTGGAAACTCAGGTGAGACAGCACGTAGCCACTTGTGAGCAGTGTGTTAAGGGGAAAAGTTCTAGACAGTCTCCACAGGGCCTCCTCATGACTTTGCCCTTGGCCCCGTCCCCTTGGCACACCATTTCCATGGATTTCATAGTAGAATTGCCATCTAGTCAAGGTTATTCAGTGATTTGGGTGGTGGTAGATCAATTCTCAAAAATGAGTCACTTTATCCCTTTAAAGTATTTGCCCGGGGCGTGGCCAAGATGGAGGAGTAGGAGGACGTGCGCTCCGGAGCTCCTGATCCCCACCGAGGCCCCAAGCCCTATTTCCAGCTACTTTCTCCCCCCCGGAGCCACAAAGTACGGCTGCAAGTGCGGGGGAATCGGCGTTCTCCCGAACGCACCGGAAAAGTACGGCGGCGCATTTACTGGCGGAGGTCGGAGCGCCTGGCGCCGGATCAGCACTGACGGGAACCGGTGCGGCCTCTTGCCCTTGCCGAGGGGGCGAACAGCGGAGCTGCGGACGCCACGAGGGACCGCCCAGCCAGGGGACACTGTGTAAACCACCCCGGAGGGTCCGGGAACCGGCTACGGACACTCGGCGCCGGTGGCGCCTGCGAAACACCTACCCCGCCCCCGAGGAACAAGACGGTGGTGAGCTGGTTCGGAGTTCGCTCCCAGCCCGGCGGAGACTGTCTCCCCGATTGACCGCAGAGCACGATTGGCGGCGGATCCCCGGAGGCAGGTCAGGACTTTGTGCGGAGGTGAGAGGGGGAGCCTGAAGCGGAGGGCCCGGCTGCCGGAGTGTGGAGTCTGCTGCACTCTGGGGCGCGGGGAGGGCCGGACTCAGACCTACGCAAGCGGCCGGCTTTGGGGCCTACTGCAGGCCTAGTTGACGTTCGGGGGGCTGCGGACCACCGGCAATCCCATTAGCGGTCCGGTAGGCACAAGGGGTCTTTCTGCACTGTCCGGGGGTGGAGCCCACTGCTCCCGGCACCGATCGCATCCAGCGCAGCCCCATCGGCGGGGCATCCAAGCACCAGGCCACAGGCGAGTCAGGCCTGGGTTGAGGCCGGGGTGGAAGACGCCTCTTTGCCGCCGCCCCCTCCCTGCCACAAACGCATCAGAGCTGTAAACGGAGGGACTCAGCACAGCCCTGAGCAACAGCTCTACCACATGAACCTTAACTGGGGGTGCCTGGCTCTCGCCGGATCCGGGGTACAAGTGGGGCCCCACGGAGGGACCAGCGCAGGTTGCAGCGGAGTGGCCTGCTAGGGAAGCCCCTACGTGGACTCTGGAACATCGCTGTGGTCCGGGCCTGGAGGCCATCTCTTCGCTCAAGACTCGGCGCAGCCGACCGCCCTGGGGGTGCGAGGCCAGGAACCTGCACTGCTTGGGGGAGGGTGGGCCCAGCCTCGGGCCAAGGACGTGAAAGCAAGCTAACTCATCAATAGCCTCTGGGGAAGACGTGATCCAGCTTTCACCCCGGGCTGGGGACAGGGATCTATAGAAGCCCCACTTCAGGGGGGGACCGAAGCAGTGTACGACACACACACACTTGTGGTGGGCCTACGCCATGGCCGGTCAAAAGGGGAACAAACGTACCGGAGGTACACTGCCGGAGCTGCTCAGCAGATCACAAAGTAAAGGCGACAAAGCGCCCTCCCCGTCGGGGGCGGCAGGGAGTTCACACTCTGGCGCTACGGCGGAGCCCCCGGTCACCAGATCATTTCTTGAATCTCTCTTTGGCACACTGAGGGAGGACTTCCAGGCCCTGAAGCAGGAAGTTGCAGGTGAGGTCCGAGAACTGCGCAGGGAGGTGGACGGCCTGGGCGAACGAGTGGCCACAGTCGAGAGCTCCACACAAAGACAGGACGAGGAAATCACTTTTCTACAGCAGGAAGTGTTGACTCTCAGGGAACAACACCTGGACCTCCAATTGCATAACGAGGACTTAGAGAATAGGTCACGAAGGAACAACATACGGGTCCGGGGAGTGCCATCATCTGCAGAGAATCCGGACATAGTTAAGTACCTGCAGGACCTCTTTCGAGCCGTGCTGGGGGAAGGGTCTGATTTCCCCATCAGGATTGACAGAGCACACAGAGTAGGGCCCCCCAGACGGGCGAACGGCCCTCCGCCGGACATCTTGGCATTCCTCCCAGACTTCCCGCTAAAGGAAAGAATAATGTCGGAAGCGCGGAAAGAGCGATCCATCACCTTTCGGGAGCACCCTGTGGCACTTTACCAAGACCTCTCTGCGATCACGCTTCAAAAACGCAAGGCCTTCAAGATAGTGACTGACTTCCTCAGACAGCATGAAACGCCCTATTCGTGGGGTCACCCCTTCCGCATTATCTTTAAGTGGCGTGGGGAGACACATCAGCTACGCTCCCTGCAGGACGCATGCGAGGTGCTGGGCATCACCACGGAAGAAGAGGAATCTTCCACACCGCGGAGACGACGTGCGACCGATGAGGGATGGCACAGAGTTGCACGGAGGAGAACGCGTGGAGGATCTCGCAGGCCAGGCTCGCCCACTATCAGGGCAGGAATGGAGAACGCCATCCGGACAGCCTCTGAGGATTTGGGGAGTACAGATGTGGTGGCATTGACTGCTTAATGATGCTCCGGGGGGAGTGCATCTTAGCGTTACTGGTACTGCTGGCTTGGGGTGGGGGGGAGGGAGCAACGGCGCTGACACAAGTGGCTGGACGTCCACCAAGGTAACACACCGTGGGCTGGTCTTTTGGGACTTGCCCGGGACTATTTCCAGTAATTCAGACGGTTGAGAGGGATGGGTTGGAAGGTTCAAGTTGGGGTAAGGGGGAAGGGGATGCGGGGATCGGGGAGTTGGGGTTCGGGGGCCTTGGGACCCGGGTGGGGGGAGTTCAGGGAAGCTCTGTCCGGTGCTTTTGTTATGCTCGCTCAGCTTAGCCAGACCTCACAGGCCGATCCGAAGGCAGGATGGGCACTTGCTGCTTTTGCTCGTCAGGTGCTGGAAGGTTACGTTCATCTGGTATGGCAGGATTGAAAGTAGTGACTTTGAATGTGAAAGGGCTAAATAATCCCACGAAACGTAGGGCGGTTCTCTCCTTGTTAGAAGCCTCACAGGCAGACATCTGTCTGCTGCAAGAAACGCACTTGCTGGTTAGTGACTGTCATAGGTTACGGTCCCGTTCCTTCCCCACACAGTTCTTCTCCTCCAACACCACTAAAACGGCAGGAGTAGCTATATTGGTATCTAAATCCTTTAGGGGTGAGGTGCTACACAAATTAGCTGAGCAAAAAGGGAGACTGCTGGCGTACAGATTTAAGCTGGGGCCTCTGCAATTCACGGTGGGGTCGGTTTACTGCCCAAACGAGCGTCAGGAACATTTCCTCCACACTACATTAATAGAAGTCACGGCATCTCCTGACAGACATCTCATTCTGGGGGGGGACCTGAACCTGGTGTTTGATTCCTCACTAGACAGATCAGCGCAGCGCTTTCCACAGACCGGGGAACTATCAAACACTATGAAAACACATTTAGCTGAACTCGATATGCACGATCTTTGGAGAGGATTTCACCCCACAGACAGGGACTATTCTTATTTCTCGCACGCACACAAAACATATGCACGGCTGGATTATCTACTGGTCTCTGGCCCGGTTCGGGACATGGCCACTGCCTCTGAGGTAGGGGTCATCTCCCTATCAGATCATGCTCCGGTCTCGGGGACCTTCCTGCCCCCGTCGACCCCGGTTCAGCGTGGAGTCTGGCGTCTACGGGACACCCTACTACACCAAAAAGTTGTGGTGCAGCGTATCACTGAGGCAGTGACGGAATTTCAACTGCATAACTCTAACTCTGACACCACATTGGCGACTCAATGGGGAGCACTTAAGGCGGTTATACGGGGAGAATTTATAACAATATCGGCAACCGAAAATAAGGAAAGGAGAGTCAAACGGGAAGAACTCACGCACAAGGTCAGGGAATTAGAACAGGTGCATCGGCGTACGGGGGCTCCCAGAATTTGGAAACAACTGAAGGCGGCGAGGAAACTCCTGTCGTCTTTAGACCTGGACAGAGCTGAATATGCGGCTCTCCGTCTGAAACACGCATATTACACGGGAGGGGACCGATGTGGCCGGTTATTAGCAGCTAAGCTCAGAATCGCACACCAATGCAGTCGAGTCAAAGAACTTGCGGTGCCAGGTGGGCGCACAGTCACAGAAGACGTCGAAATAGCGGAAGCTTTCCGACAGTTCTACTCTGAGCTCTACGCGGAGAACGGCTCGACGACTGGAGACCCTGATGAATATCTGGACTCAGTGACTCTCCCGTCCCTAGCTCAAATACAGACCGACTACCTGGACCGGGAGATTAGGATAGAAGAGGTTATCACGGCGATCGCTAGGCTGAAACTCGGGAAGGCTCCGGGACCAGATGGATACACCACCCTCTTCTATAGGACGTTTTGCACTACCTTGGCTCCAATGTTGACCAAGCTGTTAAACTCTTTCAACTGCCCCGGTGCTATACCACCGGATCTCCTGCACGCCACGGTATCAGTCATACCAAAACCAGGGAAGGACAGGGCTCAGTGTGGCTCGTACAGACCGATCTCCCTCCTAAACGTTGACCTTAAAATCTACACGGGGATCTTGGCTGCGAGATTGGCACAGTATCTCCCCGGGCTGATTGAACCGGACCAGTCCGGCTTTGTACCCGGTAGGCAGACGGTGGATAATACCAAGCGGTTGGTGCACGTACTGGAAAAGGCTTCGCGGATCCCTGGGGAAAGGATGCTCCTCTCGGTTGACGCCGAAAAAGCGTTTGACCGGGTGCACTGGCCGTATCTTGAGCGAGTGATGGCTCGAATGGGCATAGGGGAGAAATTTAGGTGCATGGTCTTTAATTGTTATAAGTTCCCGTCGGCGGCGGTGCGTGTCAATGGCTGTGGATCGAAGCGCTTTTATATTGAACGCGGCACGAGGCAGGGATGCCCGCTGTCTCCTCTACTCTTCGCTCTCTACATGGAGCCCTTTGCCCAGAGAGTGAGACAAAATCCGGATGCTACGGGAGTGCGGATGGGGGGCTATACCCACACGGTCAGCTTATATGCGGACGATGTCATTTTTGCGCTGGAGGATCCGCAGAGGGCTTTGCCCGCGTGTATGGAGGAGCTCGGGGCTTTTGCGAGAGCGGCCGGGTTCAAGATGAATATGGGGAAATCCACGGCACTGGATATCTCCCTGACACCTGGGACGAGACGAGATTTGCAGAGGCGTTACCCGCTAAGGTGGTCGCGGGACCACGTGCCTTATTTAGGTATCTTGCTGGCTCCCACGCTGTCGGGGATGGTGGCGGTTAATTACGAGACGTTAGGCAAGAAGGTGAAAGAGGAACTGGGGAGGTGGAACAAGGGGACAATATCGTGGCTAGGCAGGATAGCGGCGCTGAAGATGACAGTGCTACCACAAATCCTATATCTCTTCCGGGCACTCCCGCTGCAGCCCCCTAAAGGCTGGATACGGATGATGCAGACTGCTTTGTCCCAATTCGTCTGGCAAGGCCGGACACCCCGAATGAAGAGAGCATTGACGACTCTAGCGCCGGAAGCGGGTGGACTGGGAGTCCCTGACCTTCATAAATATTTCCAGGCGTCACAGTTGAGGTACCTGGTGGAATGGAGCAGATGGGAGTCGGACAAGCACTGGCTCTTCCAGGACCAGGCTGTGGCGGGCCGACCACTGCAGGAAATACCGTTCCTGCACAGACGACACAGACCCCCGAATCTCTACGCCTCCTATGTTACTAGGGTGCCGCTGAGGGTATGGGATGCCACTAGTGAACTATTCGAGCTTACTTCGTTCCCCTCTCCGTTCACTCCTATTGTGGATAATCCGGACGTCACGCCAGGGACGGAACAGGGTGCCTTTGCGCACTGGCGTGAGAAGGGATGCAGAACGCTTTTTCATGTGTACGGGAGAGATGGGATCCTCCCCTTTGAGGACCTTAAAGAGAGTTACCAGCTGGCCGAGGCGGATAGGATGAGATACTGGCAAGTCAGACATTGGGCACTACAACCACAGGTGCGGGACGCGGCGGACAGGGACTTGCTCCCTTATGAGCGATGGATGGCGACGCGTAAATCGGATGCAAAACTCATATCGGATCTGTACAAAATGATACAGCCACCACCCACACACATATATAATCCTGGTAGGGAGAGATGGAACAGGGAACTGGGGAGAACGCTTAGCCACAAGGAATGGGAGCAAATCTCATACCGAGCACGACATTCTGCTTATCATGTGGGGCTCACAGAAACCTTCACCAAAGTGTCAACGTACTGGTATCGCACTCCCGAGCGCTTGCACGAAATGAACAGGCTCATAGACACTACATGCTGGCGCGCTTGTGGGCACACTGGGACACTGACGCATATCTTATGGGACTGCCCACTGATACAGGACTACTGGCGGGAGGTGATCGATGAAATTGATAAATGTTTTGATATAGAGTTACCCCGTTTTCCGGCCTATACCCTACTGGGTCTGCCTAATGCTTTAATGTTCCCGTTGAAATCCCGGAGAGGGAGACACATAGCCATCGCTTTGGGCTCAGCCGTGCAGAACATTTTAATACACTGGCGCACTTCCACGGTTCCCTCGATCACGGGTTGGCTACACAGGCTGTGGCACGTACTGGGCATGGAGAAAATCTCGCTTACACTGGCTGGGGAGGTCGACCAATTCACAGAGTTGTGGCAACCATTCCATACTTTACTAGCTACTGAATTTAGGGAGCTTACGTGCCCCAAATACCTACGACTCCTTAGGCTTACACCACCGATCACTTGAACGGCCAGTTGGGAGTGGATAGGTCGGGTACGCATGTTGGGTAAAGAGCAAGAGAGGACTTGTGAGTCTCTGAGTTATTCCTTGCACAACACCGGACAGAGAGTGAGGGGGTGCGAAAGGGGGTGGGCATGGGGGGCTGTTGGGGTAGTTTGTTACGTTAAATGCGAGGTACAGTGGGATTGTTATTTGCTTTCTGATCGACATTCGAATGCAATGCTCGAGGACGCCGCCCATGGCAGCTCTCGCATAACTAGGACTGTAGAACGTTGCAGGTGGCGGTGAGCTCGGGAGAAAGCATCAATTTTTTACGCTAGGAACTGTCTTTTGTCGCCTGGTTTCTTTCCTGTTTTACACTGCTGTACCACTGTACTTACTTAATAAAATATTTAAACCTAAAGTATTTGCCCACTGCTCCACAATTGGCCACCTTGTTTGTACAGCATATAGTCAGGTTACATGGAATTCCTAAGGTGGTTATTTCAGATCGGGGCTCCCAGTTCATTTCTAGATTTTGGAGGTCATTTCTGAAAGGTCTGGGGGTGGACTTGCGTTTGTCCACCAGTTTCCATCCTGAGACTGATGGGCAGACGGAGAGGGTGAACCAGGATTTGGAGCAGTATCTCCGTTTGTATTTGATGGATCAGGAGGGAGAGTGGCCTTCTTACTTAAGCACAGCTAAGTTTGCTTATAACAACTCAGTACATTCAGCAACAGGTTACACTCCTTTCTTTCTGAACTCAGGCAGACATCCCAACATGTGGGTTGGCAAAGAAGAACTTGAGGTCCCAGCCGCTGAGGAGGTGATTCAGAATTTGCAGAAAATCTATCAGTCTGCTTCTCTCAATCTCTCCAAGGCCAAATCTGGATATAAGAAACAAGATGACAAAAAACGGAGGGAAAGCCCAATTTTTAAGGCCGGGGATTTGGTTTGGATTTCCACCCGTCACATGAAGTTAGTGGGGAATAGAAAGTTTCAACCCAGGTATATAGGCCCATTCCCAGTTGAGCGCATGGTAAATCCAGTTAGTGTGAGAATAGCACTTCCTAAGTCCATGAAAATCCATTCTACCTTCCATGTATCCTTGATCAAGCAAAACCCACCAGATTTGAGATGTGATTCGCCTCCCTCGGCAGTTCAAGTAGAGTCAGCAGGAGAGTTCGAGGTGAAGAGAATTCTGGACTCCAAATTGAGACGGAACAGACTGTACTACTTAGTTGATTGGAAGGGTTATGGCCCAGAGGACCGCTCTTGGGAGCCTAGCTCAAATGTTCACGCACCCCGATTGGTGGCAGAATTCCACAAGACCCATCCGCAGAAGCCTAGAGAGGGGGCTTTAGTGGGGGGTACTGTCAGGTTCCGAACTGCAGCAAGTCAAAATCAGTCTAGGAGACCAAAATATCCTATGCTTTCTGGTCCGTTACCTACTCTATCCTTGTGGAGTTGGCGTCAACGAGTAGCTCAACTGAGGGCTGTTTAGGTTGGTTGGTTCCGGGTGAGCCGTTATGTTACGGCGGACAGCGTTCTAGCTTCCAGCTGACTGTCGGCCATTTCGTGCGCTCGCTCTTTCAGCACTGCGCACTTCAACTGTCATTTTTTGACGGACGGACGCTCTTTTCTGAGGCTCGTCCAATTCCCGTAATATTCTGAGTTTTGACCCTACCATCAGTGCGGGGTTTTTGACCAACCCTTACCCCCTCCATTTCCGTCTTTTGAGACCTTCGGTCTCATTGAATTCAGTGACGGATTCTGTATTCTGAGGTGCTCCTGCACCTATTCCCAATTCCCGTCACTTCTGATTCTGGAGCTGAGTTCTATCCGGTATCCTGTTTATCCAGTCAGAAGATCTTCCTGCTTCAGGTTGTTGAGCAGAATCCTGAGGGTCGGATTTGCGGAGAGAATCCAGTATCTCGTCTGAACCACAAGTAGGAGGTTTCCTTTGTGTTTCAATTTGAGAGTTAAAGACTGTAATTTCATCTTGAGAGACTATTGCAAAGACTTTATTTGCGTATCGCTTCAAGCTAATACTGAGTATTCCTGAGAAACTAGTTACTGGTGTTGGTAACACCTGCACTGTTCTGGAACTTTGTCAACCTAAGAAAAGTCTACTTTTGGAAGATTTGGTAGTCGAGGGTTTTCACATCTCCTCAATCAACACTCGAGAGAGCGTTCTATTGCTCCAGTAGATAGGGGTATTCAATTGTATGCATATAATTAATACTGCTGTGTACCACCTTATCATCTTCATCAACCAGAGGAGTAGCCCCAGACACCGAACTGTTGTACTAAAATATCTTCAGCATTTGAGAGTAATACTGGACAATCTAAGAGAGCAGCTAATTCCACACAAGCACAAGGTAGGAGACCAGTCCCGAGGGAGTTTAGTGCTAGAGAAGGCCAGTAGTTATAGGAACGGTATTATTGTTGTCCTTAATGTTTTAGGTGTGACTTGCAGTACTGAAGAATCAGAAGACACCTGTGTGGACGTCTCTCTTGTTTGTCTATCCACTTCCCCTTTCCCTTTCGTTCCTGGTCTCGGAGAGATCCGGGCTCAGGGAGGTGAGGGAGTTGGGAACTATTCAGCTGCGACCTTCCTTCAAGTCGTCTGCTCCCACGGAGAACCGCAGGAATACAGGTACACTTCTGACAAAGGCTCTATTGGTGGGTAACTGGGTATCCAGTGACGGTATGGGTGAGTGAGTGAGTGGGAGTCTAAATAGCTGTATGAGTGAGTGATTGGGTGTGTAAGCAGCTCTATGGGTAAGTGAGTGGCTCTTTGAGTAGGTGTTTAGTTAAGTTATTTGGTGTGTGAACGGTGTATTGGAAAGAGTGTCTGGTAATGGCTGTATGGGTGAGTGAGTGGATGTGTGAGTGCCTGTACGGATGTATGAAATGGTATGTAAGTGATTGTGCGAGTGCTTGTGTGGGTGAGAGTAGCTGTGTTGAAAGGCTGTATGGGGGAGTAGGTTTGAGTGACTGTGTAGGTAAGTGGGTGTATGAGTAGCTATATGGGTGAGTGAATGGTTGAGTAAGTGGCTGTACACGTGAGTGAGTGGGTGGGTGTATGATTTGCTGTAGGGAGGAGTGAGTGAGTATGTGAGTACTGGTATGAGTCTGTGAATGGGTAAGTGAGTTGTTCTGTGGGTGTGAGAATGGGCATATGAGGTTGTATGGGGGTGCGTGAATGTCATCAGTCATGTCATTTTAGATGTCATGAGTGATGTCACTGACCAGGTCATGAGTGATATAATATGCAAGGGCATAAGTAGTGCTATTCCAGGGTAGTTATAGTTAAGAAATTGAATTTTAAAAAAACCTTAGAAACTCACTGAAAAAAACAAAGGTTACAGGGACGTTATATTTAGGCTGACATTTTACTCGTACAAAATCAGAAAAATTCAGCTGACTCGCGCCCCCACAATGCACTGCTTATGACATCACATATTACATTACTCATGACATGCTGAATTTCTCTGGTTTTGAATGAGTGAAATGTCAGCCTAACTATTAGGTCCATGTAATTCGTACAAATGTAACAGAGCAGCAAGCGATTGTTGTGCTATCTATTTAGAGTAAATGGTTGAATCATATGATTGTGTCATATTAGGTAAGTGTGCAAACAGGGACCAAGAAAAGACTCATACCGTTTTTTTTATAAAACCACTTCTGTTTGGCGTTATTACTAGTATATGCATACTTTAGTAAACAAAATATTAACAGGATAATTATAGTGTTTCAACCTTCTATGTGGGTGACCAGGTACATTTTACAAAAATGTGCAGTACCCTCATAATTTGAGGTGGGAGGGGGCAGTAAAACTGTATTTTATTGGGTTAGGTAGTGAATGGCCTGTGGATAGAGTTTGGGAAATCTGTTTTCAGATATGCTTTGACATAGATACACCTAACTTAAATGACATTGGGAGCTTTGTACTTAACTTCTATTTTGTATTGTGTGAATTGTTTTCTTGTTCATCCTTCACTGCAGATAGGATAGGAATAGGATAGGATGTGGATTTATAGAGCGCGAATTGCTGCCCGGAGGCGTCCAAGCGCTAGGAATACCGAAGTACAACCATGAGGATCACAGAGGGAAGGGTGAGGAAGTTTAGACTGGGTGGAATAGGAAGGTTTTTAATTGCTTACGGAAGGCCGTAAGGTTGGGGTTGGATCTTAAGTACAATGGAAGGGCATTCCAGGCCCTAGCAGCATTGTACGAGAACGACCTACCTCCATATCTGGATCTTCTTACTCTCGGGGTAACTGCTAGAAAGGTCTGGTTAGATCTTAGGTTCTTGTTGGGCCTGTAATGATGGATTAGGTCCTGTGTGATCCTGGGACCAGAGTTCCAGAAGGACTGATGGGCTATGCACATGGCTTTGAATGTAACTCTTTGGCGCACCGGTAGCCAGTGGAGAGTGACAAGCCGAGAGTTTGGTAGCTTGTACGTTGAAGGAAAGAGATCTGTCCATCCATATTCCCAGACTTTTGATGCTGTTTTTGGGAGTTGGTGGGGGGCCCATGCTGGGTGGCCAGAGGGTGGCCGGAAAGCTAGGGACCGAGTTGCCGAGGACCATAAGCTCGGTTTTGTCTCCATTTAATTTTAAGGACGATTGGGACATCCAAGTCTTTACATCCTCCAGACACTCTCTAAGACCGCTCTGTACAGGTAGATTGGTATCCTGTGTCAGGGAGAATCCATGAGACTTTTAAAAGTAGTAGTGTGTCAACTGAGTAGTAGGGTGTGTGGATGTTGTGGCAGGATTTGGCTATTGGTGCTTTTTATCTCCAACACAAGTGTGGAAGATATGCCGTCATGCTTCAGTTGACGTTCCATGAGAACAGTCACTGGAAGCAGTGAGGAGAGCTGAGAAAGGAGTGAGGATGCAATCTGGTAGCAGTAATGTGATGGTTCACATAAGAACTGTACGTCATCCTAACACCTCTCTCCATTTGATCTGCACAGTCACTGTACTGCATCCTGACACCTCCCTCATTCCATCCGCACAGTCACTGTACTGCATCCTGGCACCTCCCTCATTCCATCCGCACAGTCACTGTACTGCATCCTGACTCCTCCCTCATTCCATCCGCACAGTCACTGTACTGCATCCTGACTCCTCCATCATTCCATCCGCACAGTCACTGTACTGCATCCTGTCACCTCCATCCAATCGATCTACACAGTCACCGTACTGAATCCTGACACCTCCCTCCCCATTCTGGAGAGACGCCCTACAGACAGAGGTCTCCTTCGTGGATGTATGTCCTTACAACGCATACTTTTACAACACCTACCTTTACAACGCATTCTTTACACCGCAACATCCATTACAAAGCATGCCATTACAATGCATTCTTTGAAACTACCTTTACAACGCATTCCACTACAAAGCATACTACATTTACAATGCGTATCATTACAACGTATACCATTACATAGCATGTATGGTAAGTATTGGATAGTGTAGGGGTAAAAATTACTATTCTAACTCCAGGGGGTGCAACAGTAGGGTAAGTGTTGGATAGTGTAGGGGTAAAAACTACTATTTTAACTCCAGGGGGTGCAACAGTAGGGTAAGTATTGGATAGTGTAGGGGTAAAAATTACTATTCTAACTCCAGGGGGTGCAACAGTAGGGTAAGTGTTGGATAGTGTAGGTATGCGTTGTAATGGTATGCGTTGTAATGACTGCGTTGTAATGACATGCGTTGTAGTGGTATGCGTTTTAGTGACATGCGTTGTAATGGCATGCGTTGTAATGGATGTTGCGTTGTAAAAGTTTCGTTGTAAAAGTTGCGTTGTAAGTGTTGTTTCCCCTCCTTCATGGACGGACAGTGGCATTACATACTGCCAGTTTTACAAGCTGGCTCTTTGCTCCTTTTGCCACTGGCCAGGGCACTGAGGGTAAGTGACAAGTGCCTTCCCACATTCTGCAGAACTATTCCCCAGCGATACCACTGCTCCAAGTCTTTGGGTTTCTCACCTTTATAGCAAGCCTTACAATGTTCGCATTAATTATGCTACACTGGGAGTACTTTCCCTCATATCACTGGTTTTTAACCGACACAAGATGTTCCATATCGTCTCTGTCCTGATGACGCCTGTTCAATGCCTGTGGAGGTCTAAACCACGTCAATAACTCATTCAGATTAGACCCTCAGAGTTCATTCTCTGACCTCAGCTATGGACTACTGCAAACTGACTGTAACCCAGCTTGCAACTTGAAGTGCTTGTTTGTATGGCATCAATACCTTCACATATCTGTATTCACCTCTGATGTGTGATCACTGGGGACACCGAACACTTCAGTCTTAGTCATCCTCATATTTAATGCCTTTTGTTGATTAGAACTCAATTATTTGTGCATCTACAGTGGCTAGACCTACGGTTGATTGGTGCAGATACAACTGCATGAACTGCTGAGATGTGTTTTATTTCTGAATGAGCTCTTGGTGAACAAGTGTGTGTAACAGAAACCTTGGCACACAACATTGGCAACATATGTGATGCAGTTTTCTCTTGATGCCTACAATGGCAAGATGTCTCCTTCCTGTATGTTCATGCTTCATGTTATTAAGATGATGTTTTCTTCCAGCCACTCATCAAAGCCTTATGACTGTGCTATAAGGCTTAAGACACATCGTCTCAAACTTATAGCTCCAAAAACGTCTCTAGCTAAGTCCCTGCTCAATCCCTTTAATTGTGACAGTTCCCAACTTCCGCAGAGAGCACTTGGGCCGTCAGGTGGTTCTGAGACTGTGGCCAAAGCCTGTAGACCTGGGCCTCCACCTCTGCCTGCCACTGTGGCCAAAGCCTGTAAACCTGGGCCTCCACCTCTGCCTGCGACTGTGGCCAAAGCCTGTAAACCTGGGCCTCCACCTCTGCCTGCGACTGTGGCCAAAGCCTGTAAACCTGGGCCTCCACCTCTGCCTGCCACTGTGGCCAAAGCCTGTAAACCTGGGCCTCCACCTCTGCCTGCGACTGTGGCCAAAGCCTGTAAACCTGGGCCTCCACCTCTGCCTGCGACTGTGGCCAAAGCCTGTAAACCTGGGCCTCCACCTCTGCCTGCGACTGTGGCCAAAGCCTGTAAACCTGGGCCTCCACCTCTGCCTGCGACTGTGGCCAAAGCCTGTAAACCTGGGCCTCCACCTCTGCCTGCGACTGTGGCCAAAGCCTGTAAACCTGGGCCTCCACCTCTGCCTGCCACTGTGGCCAAAGCCTGTACACCTGAGCCTCCACCTCTGCCTGCGACTGTGGCCAAAGCCTGTAGACCTGGGCCTCCACCTCTGCCTGCGACTGTGGCCAAAGCCTGTAAACCTGGGCCTCCACCTCTGCCTGCCACTGTGGCCAAAGCCTGTAAACCTGGGCCTCCACCACTGCCTGCGACTGTGGCCAAAGCCTGTAAACCTGGGCCTCCACCTCTGCCTGCCACTGTGGCCAAAGCCTGTACACCTGAGCCTCCACCTCTGCCTGCGACTGTGGCCAAAGCCTGTACACCTGAGCCTCCACCTCTGCCTGCGACTGTGGCCAAAGCCTGTAGACCTGGGCCTCCACCTCTGCCTGCGACTGTGGCCAAAGCCTGTAAACCTGGGCCTCCACCTCTGCCTGCGACTGTGGCCAAAGCCTGTAGACCTGGGCCTCCACCTCTGCCTGCGACTGTGGCCAAAGCCTGTAAACCTGGGCCTCCACCTCTGCCTGCGACTGTGGCCAAAGCCTGTAAACCTGGGCCTCCACCTCTGCCTGCGACTGTGGCCAAAGCCTGTAAACCTGGGCCTCCACCTCTGCCTGCCACTGTGGCCAAAGCCTGTACACCTGAGCCTCCACCTCTGCCTGCGACTGTGGCCAAAGCCTGTAGACCTGGGCCTCCACCTCTGCCTGCGACTGTGGCCAAAGCCTGTAAACCTGGGCCTCCACCTCTGCCTGCGACTGTGGCCAAAGCCTGTAAACCTGGGCCTCCACCTCTGCCTGCGACTGTGGCCAAAGCCTGTAAACCTGGGCCTCCACCTCTGCCTGCCACTGTGGCCAAAGCCTGTACACCTGAGCCTCCACCTCTGCCTGCGTCTGTGGCCAAAGCCTGTAGACCTGGGCCTCCACCTCTGCCTGCGACTGTGGCCAAAGCCTGTAAACCTGGGCCTCCACCTCTGCCTGCGACTGTGGCCAAAGCCTGTAGACCTGGGCCTCCACCTCTGCCTGCGACTGTGGCCAAAGCCTGTAAACCTGGGCCTCCACCTCTGCCTGCCACTGTGGCCAAAGCCTGTACACCTGAGCCTCCACCTCTGCCTGCGACTGTGGCCAAAGCCTGTACACCTGAGCCTCCACCTCTGCCTGCGACTGTGGCCAAAGCCTGTAGACCTGGGCCTCCACCTCTGCCTGCGACTGTGGCCAAAGCCTGTAAACCTGGGCCTCCACCTCTGCCTGCCACTGTGGCCAAAGCCTGTAAACCTGGGCCTCCACCTCTGCCTGCCACTTCTGAGTTGCTGAGATGTGAAACCTACTGTCTTCAAATCGCTGATTTAGTTTCTGGTGTCCCTTACTAGCCCTTGTCTCTTGAGCGGAGTCAGGTCACCCTCTTCATGGGTAATCAAAGGCTCTATGCATTTCAAGTCAAAACCAGATTAAATGACAACCATTCCTGCCAGATTTCTCATCTCAAATGTAACAATATTCACAAAGTATTCTACGCTGCAAACCAGAACTTGTCTCCTTGGAAACAGGAAGTAATTTCTATGTGTATGCAAGCCACAGGGATTGAGGCATCATTTCGCTTTTACCACTACTTCAGGGCTCTCCCTACTCAGTGACAAAGTAAATCATGATATTACAAAGTTTACATTTCAATTATAGAATCCATTTGTGGTGATGCAAAATAAATCAAATTGTTATAGGTTGTTATAGGTTGTTTTGTAGCGCGCTCTGCTACTGGGGAGTATCCTGGCGCGTTGCGGAGGTGACCAAACATAACACAGAGAGACAGCCTAGACCTAACAAACAAACAGATGGGTCTTGAGATCCTTCTTAAACTTGGATAGACACTGGGCGGTACGCAAATGAAGAGGGAGAGCATTCCAAGCCTTCGCAGTTACCACAGAAATAGATTGGCCGCCCAGCCTAGCCCGCTTATAGCGGGGAAGAGTCAGTTTGGCCAGCGAGGCTGACCTGAGACAGCGAGAGGGAGTGTAGAAAGAGAAGCGCTTCCTCAGGTAGCCGGGGCCAAGCTCGTGGACAGCTCTAAATGACAGCACGAGAGATTTGAACATAATTCTCTGAGCTACAGGGAGCCAGTGAAGTGCGCGCATGTGTGACCGAACACTCTGCCATTTCGGAATGCTAAACAAAAGGCGGACCGCGGCGTTCTGGACAACCTGCAGTCGTTTGACCAGATACGCCGGGATACCACAAAACAAAGCATTAGCATAGTCCAATCTGGACAAGATGAGGGCACGCGCAACCGATTCCCTAGCTTCTCTGGGCAGCAGAGGGAAGAATTTTCTTAAAGCCCTTAGCGTAGCAAAACAGGTCCCTGACAGCTTCTTGATATGGTTCTCAAATCTGAGGTCTTCTCCAAACCAAATTCCGAGGTTCTTAGCTTGGCCTCCCATCACCTTGGGACTAGGAAAATCAGGGGGCCACAACTCATTCTTAAAGTTGGAGGGGAAGGACCCATAGAAGAGGACCTCTGACTTATCCTCGTTGCATTTAAGCTGGGCCATCGCCAGCCAATGAAACACCGAGGAAAGACAGAGGTGAACAGCCGTTGTATCCAGCTGGTCATCCGGCCAGGTAAAGAGCAGCTGGGTGTCATCAGCGTATCCGATGACCTTAGCCCCAAGCTGTTCGGCCAGGTATATCACAGGGGTGATGTAGGCGTTAAACATCAACGGGCTCAAAGTGGAGCCCTGAGGGACCCCTGTGCAGAGTGGTTTGGCCTTTGAGGCAAACGGCGGCATCCATACTTGCTGCGTCCTATCAGAAAGGAAGGATGACAACCAAGCCAGTACCCTGCCGCCAATGCCAATCTCAGACAGTCTAGCAAGGAGGAGATTATGGGGGACGGTATCGAACGCGGCAGAGAGGTCTAAAAGAATCAGGACCGCTCTGCCGCCACCATCCAAGCACTCTCGAATGGCCTCCGTCACCTCCACCAAAGCTGTCTCTGTGCTAAAGGCAGCCCTGAACCCTGACTGCGCCGGGTGCAGGGCATTGGATTTTTCGATAAAGCTGTCCAGTTGGCGATAAGCCACCTTCTCACAGATCTTCGCCAGGGCAGGTAGCAAAGATATAGGACGATAATTCCCCGGTACCGTAGCCTCAAGCCCTGACTTCTTCAGTAAAGGGAGCAGCATAGCTTGCTTCCAGCATCCCGGAACCGTGGCAGAAGACAGTGAAAGGTTCACAATCTGGGTGACCTCAGTACATACAGTAGACGCCACTCCAGAGAGAACCCGGGCAGGGCAAGGGTCAGAAGGTGAGCCCGATTTCAGGGACTGAAGGAGAGCCTGGACATCAGGCTCCTCTGCCACTGAAAAATCCAGAAACTGCTGTGAGGGGCAGTGGACTGTTTGAGAGGCAGTAGTCATCAGAATATTGCCTGTGGGCAAGGCAGCGAGCAAATCCCTTTGAATTTTTTCAATTTTTTCACTGAAAAAACAGGATAGCTCCTCGCACCATTGAGAAGAAGAGGGAAGCAGTGGTGAGTCTGCCACAGGGGATAAAAAGCTTTTGACAATAGAAAAGATCTCACGGCTATTGTTACTAGCTTTAGCAATCCTCCCAGCATAGTAACCGCCCTTAGCTAATCTGATGGCGGCATGATATTCCCTCTGGGCAGTCCTCAGGATTGCTTTAGCCTCTGGCTGATAGTCTCGTCTCCAAGCCCGCTCTAATTTCTTACAGCCACGTTTCAAATCCCTTAGATCGGGCGAAAACCATGGCTGAGAAGGGATGCAGCGAGGTCGGGACGGGGCATGAGGCTTTGTGGATTCTTTGACCGCACATTCCATCCACCCATTAAAGCCACTAACCGCCTCTACCAGCTCCCCGCTGATTATTGGTCGGGACTCAATTAAGGCTCGCTCAAAGGAGGCAATGTTGATCTTTGGAGGGAGGTCCAGGACCGGACCCGTGCTCACTCTATCGAGTCCATCCACCTGCCAGGCAAAACGGACCAATTTGTGGTCGGACCACGTCACTCTATCCGATCTAAGTGCCACAATGGGAAAGTTGGAACAGACCAAGTCGAGTAAGTGACCCCCCACATGAGTCGGACCTTCCACCCATTGTTTAAGTTGGGCCAGTTCCAAGATTTCTGCCAGACGGCTGGCCATAGATGAATCATTGGCCTCCATGTGGATGTTAAGGTCCCCCAGTAAAAGGTACTTTGAAAAACTCAAGACTCTGGGCACTATACACTCCTCCAGTGACTCAATAAAGGGACCAGCATATCCTGGTGGTCTGTAGACTAGAGACCCCCCCAGGGTAAAGTGAGGATTAATCACCAGGGAGAAGTGGAGCACCTCTCCATCCGCCAAACCACCAGCCTGTTCAGTGGAAAGGCTCCATCCCTCTCTGTGAATAATGGCTAAGCCACCTCCCCTGCCTGTCGGGCGGTCCACCCTAACAATTTTAAACCCTCTAGGAACAGCAAGTTCAATACTAGGGGCGCACGAGCCATTAAGCCATGTCTCCGTGATAAAAAGGAGCTCCAGCTCGCCATCGCCCATAGTATCAAAGATGTCATCGGTATGTTTAGACATGGATCTGGCGTTAATCAGGCCAGCCCTGACCAGAGTGGGATCAAGCCTGATATCTGCTCGAATGGCTGTTAGTACAGGGGCGAAACCGCAGTTCGTGCACTTCTGCACCTCACAATCCGGCCCAGCTAGAACGCATCGAGCATCACAGGGGGTGGAATTCAGCCTCAGAAGCGCATTTCTTGAATATCTAATGGCGCCTTCCAGGCGTCTACGGGGGACAGAGGGACATATAGGAGGGCTAGCCCTGGGCCCGTCCAAGGCACGGACGGGCACAGACGGGCTAACCTTTGGCTTACCTTCGGCGCGCCTAAGGCGCGCCCGCCATGCGCGACCGCTGCGCGCTACCGGGGGCATGCTAAATTTATAGCTAGTCTTCTCTCCACCAGCTAGAACGCTGCCACCAGTTCTGCTGGGGAGAAGGACTACCCCTAAGATGGCCGCCCGCCCTCCACTCGACTGTAAACAGCCTGCACGATGTAAGGGGCCAGAAAAGACACTAGGAGCAAAGTGGGTGAGTCAAAGCACCCCCGCAATGTACCTGCACAACAAAAAAGGTTAATCCAAGGGAAAATACATTTTTTAAAATTTTCGGAAAATCGGCGTTTTTCTTTCTAAAATGAGCAGCTAATAAAATAGAGCTCGAGTTATGGGCCACACGCTCAGCAGAGGTTATAGGGAGCTGCCACCACCCTACTCACACCGCAAAGCCTCCTACCTACAGCAGAATTTATAGCTAGTCCTCTCTCCACCAGCTAGAACGCTGCCACCAGTTCTGCTGGGGAGAAGGACTAGCCCTAAGATGGCCGCCCGCCCTCCACTCGACTGTAAACAGCCTGCACGATGTAAGGGGCCAGAAAAGACACTAGGAGCAAAGTGGATGAGTCAAAGCACCCCCGCAATGTACCTGCACAACAAAAAAGGTTAATCCAAGGGAAAATACATTTTTAAAATTTTTCGGAAAATCTGTGTTTTTCTTTCTAAAATGAGCAGCTAATAAAATAGAGCTCGAGTTATGGGCCACACGCTCAGCAGAGGTTATAGGGAGCTGCCACCACCCTACTCACACCGCAAAGCCTCCTACCTACAGCAGAATTTATAGCTAGTCCTCTCTCCACCAGCTAGAACGCTGCCACCAGTTCTGCTGTACTGTCACACATTGAATAAGTACAAAATGAATTTATATATGCGTATAATAATACAATAAATGCATTTGATGTAAAATTTGAATTTATATGGGCACGCTTCATGAGGTTGCGGAAACTGTGAATACATTGTTGCCTATAATTGAGGGGGGGGAATCAATCAATCCAAAAACATCTGTGCGGCTGCAGCTTCAACAAAAAAGTCCTGGCACTCGAAAAACAGAATGATATCACACAGTCACCAAAATGTTAATCTGAGTCAAAGCAGCCACGTTTTTAAATCTTTTTTAGTGATGGCAACAGACTGAGCCCTGTGAAGATTAAACGGCAAGGCATTCCAGAGATTGGCCATAATTGCTGCAAAGGCACTGCCACCATGTTTGGCTAAAAGAATTTAGAGGCCTGCATCAGACAGAGGTTATTGGACCTCAGCGCTTTCCGTTGTTTGTACAGGCCTTGAGGCACTCGCGGATGAATAGTCGCACTTATCAAACACTGATTGATTGAGGACTGGCTCAATCTATACTGCAATAGAGAGGGCCCTTTCCTGGGCGTGCTCTAAAAGCCAGCATTAGGGCTTCCAATGAATGCGCTTCATGACTGGGAGCCAGTGTAGCTGCTTTAAAGAATGAAATGAGCCTTTACAGATTTAGCTGTGACATACTGATGGTTGAAATGCTCTACAACAGGGCACATAAAGCCAACACTAAAATATCAGTTGTTTGTCACTACTGGCTAAAGGCCAGCCTGAACATGCCTGTGCCGGGACAGTTCTTCTCACCCTACTCGACTCAAGGGCAAGCAGGCAATGCTTGTTACAAGTACAGCTACTGTCCTGAAAACAGGTACTCCTGCCGAGAAGAGGTTTGGAAGACTGAAACCATCCCCTGTGTGACTTCCTCCCTACGCCACTTCTCTATGAATCTGCCCTAGTCTTAGAACAAACCTCCTTGAACGAGGAACTAAAATGCATGTCCGGCGACCCTGATAATGAATGCCCCCGCACATCTTCAGCCTTCTAGTGCATTACTTTAACCCTGCGCTCAATAACTCCTGGAATGCCTCATTAACATATGGAGCTTTTTATTTAGGCATCATTGTTGTCGCTCCTAAAAGAAGCCTAATGCTGAAACAGGTGTGTTGAGTAATTATATGCCTATATCTCGCCCTCCAGCTCCTGCTTAAATCCTGGAGAAATTGATTAATCCACATTTAACAGTCATTGTGGAAGCCAACTCTATTCTTCATGTTTCGCAGTAGGGCTACTGTGCAGATTTTAGCACAGAGACGGCTCTAATGGAAGTGGCAGAGTTTGTTAGGGAGAACCTTCACAAGAGCACACCTCTCACAGCGTTGCTTCTTGATCCTTCAGCTGTATCGGATTTATAAAGGGCATGGCGACCCAGGCATCCCAGCCCTGGCAGACACAGAGAAACACTACACCAAGAACAGAAGTGTAACCTGAGACCCAGTTCCTAAAGAGCCAGATCTTAAGGGACTTTCAGAAGCTCAACTCATTATTCATAGAATGAATGGCAAAAGGACAGCATTCCAAAGCTTTGTCGCGTTAAAGCCAAAAGAGCCCTTCTGACATTGGGGACGATAGGTAAAGATGAGTTGGTCGATCTGAGAAGCCTATTCGGGGAGAAAGGAGTGACCAATTGGCGAGAGATGGAAGGGCTACTAGCATGAAATGCTCTGTGCACTGTGCAGAAGGAATTAAATTCAATCCTTCGGGTAATGGGTAGCCAGTGGAGATCGATCAGACCCTCTCTGGCTGATTCATACCTACAAATGCCCAAGAACAGTAGTGTGGCCGCATTCAGCATGACTTGGAGTTTATGAATAACTGCCTTTGTAGCACCTAGGTAGAGCAAGTTGCCTTAATCCAGGCGAGAATGAATCAGAGCCTGGACTACCAGCCTCATTGAGGGCTGAGGGAGAAAAGGCAGAATCTTATGACTATTCTCATTATCGTTGTTAATCATATCATACCTCCAGATTTTGAGAAGCTGCTTTTACCGACTGACCTTTTATATCCACGCCACACCTAACTGTGAGTCCTGGACTCCTTGAAATTCTGTAAGTACATCTTCATATATTTATATCATCTCTGCTTAACCTAAGTTCCTTCTTTTCTATATAAATCTTAGGAACTCTGTTCATCGCTAGGCTACCATTTAGCTTAATAACATTGTTTTCTTTCTTAACAATGTAGCAATACTGTATTAAACTACAGGTCATATAGGATACTATCCAATACCATAGCTTCCTCTGTTTTGCCTATTCCCACCTCTGCTAATAAAGTCTATCCTACCCCCATAACAGTATACTCCACATTATACAGGTGGCTTACTCTTGAAAACTATATGGTTATCAAAGAATATACGTATCGCTTTGAGAGAGTAACCTGTATATTTGACTTATGAATAGTTTGTCTGTTATTGAATGCAATTTATGAATTGAAGCTCCAGATAGATATAATCAAATAAAGTCTATCTTTTGATGTCAAGTAAAACAGTTTTATGATGACCAACAGGTAAAGCGTAACCATCTATATGATCTGAAATGTATAATCAAATAATGTCTATCAATTAATGTCAACTAAAATAGATTTAAGGTAATCAACAGGTAAAGGGTTAACCATCAACATGCTCTGAAGTGTATAAACATGTCAATAATGTCATGTATAAAATTTGCCGTGCAATAGGTAAAGCTTAACCATCTATAGGATCTGAAATGTATAATCAAATAATGTCTATCGATTTAATGTTAACTAAAATAGATCTAAGGTAATCAACAGGTAACGGGCTAACCATTAACATGCTCTGAAATGTATAAACATGTCAATAATGTAATGTATAAAATTTGCCGTGTATATAAGAAATGTTACATTCTTGTATAACCACTATACCCTGAAGTAATACAATTGTAAATGAAATGCATCTCTACCAATATGATGACACACCTATACTGCCTTTAAATATTTGCTATAACTGTAAATAACATGTATGTCTGCCCTAAGTCCACTGTATATAAGAAGGTTGTCGCTATTAGAAAACTGTGAGAAATGTAAATAATTTGTATATATGTCCTCTCTTATATATTGTATATAATATGTCTGTGTTTGTAAATCTCATCCATATATCTTTTTATTGCTTATAGAACAATAGACGGTCACCTGAAGAAGGCTCAAGAGCCGAAACGCGCGTAGTGGTGTCTATCCCTTTGCCTTCATCACTGTATATATGTTTCATGTCTATTGATTTTGTACTTTCTCTTTTGTATTTTTTAATTCAAGACTATATAACATTTAAACACATAATCACTTATAAAAACTATATATACAAAAAACAGTAGAAAACAAAAGAAAAATAATCAATAACAATAAAGCTCTATCAGAAATTATTTGCTTATTGGTTTCTGTACATAAGTGGACTTAATATACTGTTCATTCTAGGTTTTCATTTACAAAAAACCACAAATTACATTATCTAATCAATGTCTGTCACTTGGCTATAGACCTTTCCTAGCTCTGTCTCTTCCCTATGTATAGCAAGTGCTACTATATTATATAGGGGTCCCCTTTTTCCAAATATTTACTAAACGCATAGCCTGTTCTATGAGGGGATGTGCTGACTTGGCCATCATTGTCCACATTTTAACATTTATTCACTTTTTTCTTATTTAGATATATGGAATTTTTTTGTTAGTATATAGCAAAAACAACTTGGGCAGTACATACAAATTTCTCTTATGAGAAACTAGATTCCAGCACCCAATGTAGGTATATAGCTAAGACTTTATAATCACACTATTGTGCTATATTCCCATAAAAACTACAACTTACAGTTAGCTCCATTTACGAACTCTATTGTATGTTATACCTCTTTGAGTATAAATGTTCTGCATATTATTTTGATCTATCTGAACCTTTTTCACTTCTACTACAAGAGTATAGTATTCATAATATGGCTAATTTTGACACATTTGGTTTCAGTGATACTGACTTTATGAGTATGGTAGGTTCGTCAGTTTCCTTTGATAAAAGAACTACTAATGACACAGGAGATAATTCTGAACTAATCAAGCTGTTAGCACTAAAGAAAAAAACGAAACGCATAGAACTTCACAAAAAAACGGGAAGTATATCACATTTTCGTGTTTGACACTGTAAATAATGGACTTAATTCCGAAATCCCTTGGGACCAAGCGATTATCTAATATACATTCTGAAAGATATATACTTGAAGCTTGATAAAAGAGTTGGCCCTTTATGTATAGACATGACTATACGACACATGTAAAGTAAACCACCTTTATATATGAGGAGGAACTATTCCCTTAATTTTTATTAATTGTTTGTTATCCTACCCTATTTTTCACCCTTCAGTTATCAGATCTTTATCCCTTTAACCTATTTTCCCATTAACATATACATCTTCTGTTATCATATAGATCTAACTATATGTCAAATTACCCGTTATGACTCAAAGAAATTAAGACTATTACAACAGATCATCATTTTTCAACCCTATTTAAGAACTAGGTTAGCGCTTCTATATTATTTATTTTTATTACTTAAAATAGCACCTACAGATACTATCGCTTCTTGAATAATTTGTGTTCTGCTATTTATCGTCACAAATTATTAAATTTTTTTGCTCATTAAAGTCATCTGCCATCTTTGTGTAATTCCAGATATCAAATTTCACTCATCTTCTTATCTTTTCATTTTTCCGCTCGGAATGTTTATTAATTTTTCCCCTTTTTTATTCAATCACTCCTACCACACTATCCGCCGCGCATTAGTCTTTCTTCTAACCTAACCTTGTATCCTATGGCTATCATTGTTATCGCCTCAATTTGCCATTAGACAAAGAACAGTCCTTCTTTTGTTTTATTTTAATTAATTTTTCAAGTCCTTCCCTTATTTCAGTTACTGTGACCTAGCACAAACAAGTCCTTCTTCGATTTTTATACCTAGTATTTTCGTCCAATTATCTACCACTTACAAAGCGGCTGCATCCTATCACACGGTTGCTTGCATTCTAGCATACCGGTGTGCGGTCTTTTGGCGGTCGATTACTGTTTGAAGTCCTTTCTTACCAGAAGCGTCACTATCTTCATCAAACCTCACAGGTGAGTCCGTTCAACATGAAACTTTAGAAGTCATGTTTAGTTTAGCCCGGTTCTCTATATATATTCATGTTACACCAAATGCGTTATTTCACAGCATAGTTACATCTATATGCTTATCCTTCTCTTCAATCATATGTGAAATATCTTCCTGTCAATAAGTATGTTTGTTACGGCGGTTTAATTCTGCTAAGCTAAACACAATATAGAGATACGGCTATTCTCACCTTTATATATGTTTTTCTCAGACAATGCTATGACCAGATCATCCTCCATAGCATCTTCAGCTCCTGGGACATCTTTTTTGCTTTATCTTTAGGTAAATTTCCAACTTGTTGTTTAAATTAAATTGAAATTCATTTCTATTTCTCTGCACAAATAAGTTTATTATGTAATTCTTTTTCGCTATTCATCCCTAGGTGGATACAAAATATTCGTACTAACAATCATACATCACTATTGTTCACCTCCGGATATTTTATCTACTTGTGGAGGTAATATTAGACAGCATACTTAATCGCGCTGTAGATGCAATATACTGCACCATTATATACTAAACCCTCTTATCCTACATCCCTAGATAAAATACTTGCTTCCTTCGCTATTGCTCTCATCATCTTACCATCTATTCGCTGGAAGTTATCCTCGTGGAGGTAACTATATATTGAGAATGCTTTCCTTCACTTATATGGAGATTCAATTATACATGTAAACTATATCTGGTCCATGATATCTTATTTTAATTTTAGGTTCTACAAATGTCAACACAAATAACGATCTGAATCTAAGCTACCTCCAGTATATTGTTCTACCACCTCCTCTTCTCTGATGTCATAACATCATATGACACGTTATAGAATTACATCGTTCCACATCTCAAGGTAATTTTATTACGCTCCTTACTCTTACTGCTATGTGATCCTATCCATGTTTATAGTTCATAGTCATCTATACACCAACAGGGTTAACGGTGATAATATTACCTATCAGTTTACTATGTCTACACCTATAGCTGCTCCATTGAGCGCACAATATATATATATGGACCAGAACATACCTAATGGCTTATTATGCAGCTCATCCTATGTACAGTTTAAATCCCCTCTCTTTACAGGATCCAATACTTCTCAAGCTATCTTAATTCTGCAATCATACGTATTATGACTATTCTCATTATCGTTGTTAATCATATCATACCTCCAGATTTTGAGAAGCTGCTTTTACCGACTGACCTTTTATATCCACGCCACACCTAACTGTGAGTCCTGGACTCCTTGAAATTCTGTAAGTACATCTTCATATATTTATATCATCTCTGCTTAACCTAAGTTCCTTCTTTTCTATATAAATCTTAGGAACTCTGTTCATCGCTAGGCTACCATTTAGCTTAATAACATTGTTTTCTTTCTTAACAATGTAGCAATACTGTATTAAACTACAGGTCATATAGGATACTATCCAATACCATAGCTTCCTCTGTTTTGCCTATTCCCACCTCTGCTAATAAAGTCTATCCTACCCCCATAACAGTATACTCCACATTATACAGGTGGCTTACTCTTGAAAACTATATGGTTATCAAAGAATATACGTATCGCTTTGAGAGAGTAACCTGTATATTTGACTTATGAATAGTTTGTCTGTTATTGAATGCAATTTATGAATTGAAGCTCCAGATAGATATAATCAAATAAAGTCTATCTTTTGATGTCAAGTAAAACAGTTTTATGATGACCAACAGGTAAAGCGTAACCATCTATATGATCTGAAATGTATAATCAAATAATGTCTATCAATTAATGTCAACTAAAATAGATTTAAGGTAATCAACAGGTAAAGGGTTAACCATCAACATGCTCTGAAGTGTATAAACATGTCAATAATGTCATGTATAAAATTTGCCGTGCAATAGGTAAAGCTTAACCATCTATAGGATCTGAAATGTATAATCAAATAATGTCTATCGATTTAATGTTAACTAAAATAGATCTAAGGTAATCAACAGGTAACGGGCTAACCATTAACATGCTCTGAAATGTATAAACATGTCAATAATGTAATGTATAAAATTTGCCGTGTATATAAGAAATGTTACATTCTTGTATAACCACTATACCCTGAAGTAATACAATTGTAAATGAAATGCATCTCTACCAATATGATGACACACCTATACTGCCTTTAAATATTTGCTATAACTGTAAATAACATGTATGTCTGCCCTAAGTCCACTGTATATAAGAAGGTTGTCGCTATTAGAAAACTGTGAGAAATGTAAATAATTTGTATATATGTCCTCTCTTATATATTGTATATAATATGTCTGTGTTTGTAAATCTCATCCATATATCTTTTTATTGCTTATAGAACAATAGACGGTCACCTGAAGAAGGCTCAAGAGCCGAAACGCGCGTAGTGGTGTCTATCCCTTTGCCTTCATCACTGTATATATGTTTCATGTCTATTGATTTTGTACTTTCTCTTTTGTATTTTTTAATTCAAGACTATATAACATTTAAACACATAATCACTTATAAAAACTATATATACAAAAAACAGTAGAAAACAAAAGAAAAATAATCAATAACAATAAAG
Organism: Lissotriton vulgaris; assembly: GCF_964263255.1. Taxonomy (NCBI): domain Eukaryota; kingdom Metazoa; phylum Chordata; class Amphibia; order Caudata; family Salamandridae; genus Lissotriton; species Lissotriton vulgaris. The sequence goes on from NC_141686.1 coordinate 346,760,973, forward strand.
CTCTATCAGAAATTATTTGCTTATTGGTTTCTGTACATAAGTGGACTTAATATACTGTTCATTCTAGGTTTTCATTTACAAAAAACCACAAATTACATTATCTAATCAATGTCTGTCACTTGGCTATAGACCTTTCCTAGCTCTGTCTCTTCCCTATGTATAGCAAGTGCTACTATATTATATAGGGGTCCCCTTTTTCCAAATATTTACTAAACGCATAGCCTGTTCTATGAGGGGATGTGCTGACTTGGCCATCATTGTCCACATTTTAACATTTATTCACTTTTTTCTTATTTAGATATATGGAATTTTTTTGTTAGTATATAGCAAAAACAACTTGGGCAGTACATACAAATTTCTCTTATGAGAAACTAGATTCCAGCACCCAATGTAGGTATATAGCTAAGACTTTATAATCACACTATTGTGCTATATTCCCATAAAAACTACAACTTACAGTTAGCTCCATTTACGAACTCTATTGTATGTTATACCTCTTTGAGTATAAATGTTCTGCATATTATTTTGATCTATCTGAACCTTTTTCACTTCTACTACAAGAGTATAGTATTCATAATATGGCTAATTTTGACACATTTGGTTTCAGTGATACTGACTTTATGAGTATGGTAGGTTCGTCAGTTTCCTTTGATAAAAGAACTACTAATGACACAGGAGATAATTCTGAACTAATCAAGCTGTTAGCACTAAAGAAAAAAACGAAACGCATAGAACTTCACAAAAAAACGGGAAGTATATCACATTTTCGTGTTTGACACTGTAAATAATGGACTTAATTCCGAAATCCCTTGGGACCAAGCGATTATCTAATATACATTCTGAAAGATATATACTTGAAGCTTGATAAAAGAGTTGGCCCTTTATGTATAGACATGACTATACGACACATGTAAAGTAAACCACCTTTATATATGAGGAGGAACTATTCCCTTAATTTTTATTAATTGTTTGTTATCCTACCCTATTTTTCACCCTTCAGTTATCAGATCTTTATCCCTTTAACCTATTTTCCCATTAACATATACATCTTCTGTTATCATATAGATCTAACTATATGTCAAATTACCCGTTATGACTCAAAGAAATTAAGACTATTACAACAGATCATCATTTTTCAACCCTATTTAAGAACTAGGTTAGCGCTTCTATATTATTTATTTTTATTACTTAAAATAGCACCTACAGATACTATCGCTTCTTGAATAATTTGTGTTCTGCTATTTATCGTCACAAATTATTAAATTTTTTTGCTCATTAAAGTCATCTGCCATCTTTGTGTAATTCCAGATATCAAATTTCACTCATCTTCTTATCTTTTCATTTTTCCGCTCGGAATGTTTATTAATTTTTCCCCTTTTTTATTCAATCACTCCTACCACACTATCCGCCGCGCATTAGTCTTTCTTCTAACCTAACCTTGTATCCTATGGCTATCATTGTTATCGCCTCAATTTGCCATTAGACAAAGAACAGTCCTTCTTTTGTTTTATTTTAATTAATTTTTCAAGTCCTTCCCTTATTTCAGTTACTGTGACCTAGCACAAACAAGTCCTTCTTCGATTTTTATACCTAGTATTTTCGTCCAATTATCTACCACTTACAAAGCGGCTGCATCCTATCACACGGTTGCTTGCATTCTAGCATACCGGTGTGCGGTCTTTTGGCGGTCGATTACTGTTTGAAGTCCTTTCTTACCAGAAGCGTCACTATCTTCATCAAACCTCACAGGTGAGTCCGTTCAACATGAAACTTTAGAAGTCATGTTTAGTTTAGCCCGGTTCTCTATATATATTCATGTTACACCAAATGCGTTATTTCACAGCATAGTTACATCTATATGCTTATCCTTCTCTTCAATCATATGTGAAATATCTTCCTGTCAATAAGTATGTTTGTTACGGCGGTTTAATTCTGCTAAGCTAAACACAATATAGAGATACGGCTATTCTCACCTTTATATATGTTTTTCTCAGACAATGCTATGACCAGATCATCCTCCATAGCATCTTCAGCTCCTGGGACATCTTTTTTGCTTTATCTTTAGGTAAATTTCCAACTTGTTGTTTAAATTAAATTGAAATTCATTTCTATTTCTCTGCACAAATAAGTTTATTATGTAATTCTTTTTCGCTATTCATCCCTAGGTGGATACAAAATATTCGTACTAACAATCATACATCACTATTGTTCACCTCCGGATATTTTATCTACTTGTGGAGGTAATATTAGACAGCATACTTAATCGCGCTGTAGATGCAATATACTGCACCATTATATACTAAACCCTCTTATCCTACATCCCTAGATAAAATACTTGCTTCCTTCGCTATTGCTCTCATCATCTTACCATCTATTCGCTGGAAGTTATCCTCGTGGAGGTAACTATATATTGAGAATGCTTTCCTTCACTTATATGGAGATTCAATTATACATGTAAACTATATCTGGTCCATGATATCTTATTTTAATTTTAGGTTCTACAAATGTCAACACAAATAACGATCTGAATCTAAGCTACCTCCAGTATATTGTTCTACCACCTCCTCTTCTCTGATGTCATAACATCATATGACACGTTATAGAATTACATCGTTCCACATCTCAAGGTAATTTTATTACGCTCCTTACTCTTACTGCTATGTGATCCTATCCATGTTTATAGTTCATAGTCATCTATACACCAACAGGGTTAACGGTGATAATATTACCTATCAGTTTACTATGTCTACACCTATAGCTGCTCCATTGAGCGCACAATATATATATATGGACCAGAACATACCTAATGGCTTATTATGCAGCTCATCCTATGTACAGTTTAAATCCCCTCTCTTTACAGGATCCAATACTTCTCAAGCTATCTTAATTCTGCAATCATACGTATTATGACTATTCTCATTATCGTTGTTAATCATATCATACCTCCAGATTTTGAGAAGCTGCTTTTACCGACTGACCTTTTATATCCACGCCACACCTAACTGTGAGTCCTGGACTCCTTGAAATTCTGTAAGTACATCTTCATATATTTATATCATCTCTGCTTAACCTAAGTTCCTTCTTTTCTATATAAATCTTAGGAACTCTGTTCATCGCTAGGCTACCATTTAGCTTAATAACATTGTTTTCTTTCTTAACAATGTAGCAATACTGTATTAAACTACAGGTCATATAGGATACTATCCAATACCATAGCTTCCTCTGTTTTGCCTATTCCCACCTCTGCTAATAAAGTCTATCCTACCCCCATAACAGTATACTCCACATTATACAGGTGGCTTACTCTTGAAAACTATATGGTTATCAAAGAATATATGTATCGCTTTGAGAGAGTAACCTGTATATTTGACTTATGAATAGTTTGTCTGTTATTGAATGCAATTTATGAATTGAAGCTCCAGATAGATATAATCAAATAAAGTCTATCTTTTGATGTCAAGTAAAACAGTTTTATGATGACCAACAGGTAAAGCGTAACCATCTATATGATCTGAAATGTATAATCAAATAATGTCTATCAACTAATGTCAACTAAAATAGATTTAAGGTAATCAACAGGTAAAGGATTAACCATCAACATGCTCTGAAGTGTATTAACATGTCAATAATGTCTTGTATAAAATTTGCCGTGCAATAGGTAAAGCTTAACCATCTATAGGATCTGAAATGTATAATCAAATAATGTCTATCGATTTAATGTTAACTAAAATAGATCTAAGGTAATCAACAGGTAACGGGCTAACCATTAACATGCTCTGAAATGTATAAACATGTCAATAATGTAATGTATAAAATTTGCCGTGTATATAAGAAATGTTACATTCTTGTATAACCACTATACCCTGAAGTAATACAATTGTAAATGAAATGCATCTCTACCAATATGATGACACACCTATACTGCCTTTAAAGATTTGCTATAACTGTAAATAACATGTATGTCTGCCCTAAGTCCACTGTATATAAGAAGGTTGTCGCTATTAGAAAACTGTGAGAAATGTAAATAATTTGTATATATATGTCCTCTCTTATATATTGTATATAATATGTCTGTGTTTGTATATCTCATCCATATATCTTTTTATTGCTTATAGAACAATAGACGGTCACCTGAAGAAGGCTCAAGAGCCGAAACGCGCGTAGTGGTGTCTACCGCTTTGCCTTCATCACTGTATATATATTTCATGTCTATTGATTTTGTACTTTCTCTTTTGTATTTTTTAATTCAAGACTATATAAAATTTAAACACATAATCACTTATAAAAACTATATATACAAAAAACAGTAGAAAACAAAAGAAAAATAATCAATAACAATAAAGCTCTATCAGAAATGATTTGCTTATTGGTTTCTGTACATAAGTGGACTTAATATACTGTTCATTCTAGGTTTTCATTTACAAAAAAACGCAAATTACATTATCTAATCAATGTCTGTCACTTGGCTATAGACCTTTCCTAACTCAGAATCTTGCACAACATACATATAATTCCAAAAGAAGAGGCTGACAGTTTGGTAGCATGACTTTCCATGGTCAGTGTTTTTCCAGCCATCCCCCCAGGCTTTTTATAGCTGGCCTTATGAATCCTCTTTAAGAGTGTAGAGTGGTCCAATGTGTCAAAGGCCTCGCTGAGGTTCAAAAGAATAATCACTACTGAAGCCCCTTGATCAAGTCTCTTTTTTGCATCCTCCACCACGACTTACAGAGTGGTTTTGGTGCTCTGCTTAGGCCAAAACCAGTTTGAGTGTGGTGTAGAAGTGAATTGACCTCAAAGAGTTCAGAGAGATGTCTGTTAACATATTTTCTCACCACCTTACTTATGCCTGGAAGCAAGGAGATTTGACGAAAATTCTTTGGACATGTGGTGTCAAGGTTGGGTTTGTTAAAATGGCTTTCACCAATGCGTGTCTCCATGGTTGTGGAATCAGACCCTTTTCCAGGGAAAGTTGACCAATTTGAGTATGGTGGGAAAAATAGTCTTGGATCCAAGAGCGAGAATCCTTGGAGGTGAGGGTCCAGAGGGGATCCAGATTTAATTTTGCTAAGGAATTCGGGGTAAAAGTAAATTCGTATTTGTAAAGCGCAAACTACTCACCCTTACGGGTCTCAAGGCGCTGGGGGCCGTCATGGAAATTAAGTGAGCTACTGCCCAGAGTCACTTGGTGCTGAGCTGAGCTGCCGCCGGAGCCAGAGATCGAACTGTGAACCCTGTGCTATAGAAGTCAGCTGCCTTGGCAGCTCCACCACACCTCTCCACTCTCCAGGCTCTCTTGTGGGTCAAATCCTTCTGGGAGGGCAGATCCCAACGGATGTATTTACAACCACATTTCCATCTCCTACACCAATGGTATGTGGTATGCCACAGGACTCTGCCATGAGCCCGCTCTTGTGTAAGCTTTACCTTTCCCTCTTGACGGATCTCATTAAATTCTGGGGTGTTAAGGTTGTGTTGTATGCCGATGACACCCAATTGCTTTTCTTCTTTCAGAACAACACAGAGGCTGCTTTTTATAATTCTAAAGAGTGTCTCAGAGGAGTCACGACCTGGATGGAGGCTAATTGTTTAAAATTAAATCCTGATAAAACTGAAGTGTGTTGATTTTTAATCAAAGTGGACCACCTCCACCTTCACTCTGGTGGCCACTGAAATAAACGCTCTTCCTATTCAACATCTTTGGGCAAAAACCTTGATCTTATTTTTGATTCCTCGCTCTCCTTTGCCCTTCAGATCAAACACATTTCTTCTATCTGTTTTATGATGTTGAAAACATTTACATGTTCAAAAGTTTTTTATTAGGAGTTTAAGAGATATACAGCTGTGTAAATGTTTTTAACAGGGTAAAGCATTTGAAAATATACACGTAAGGGGTATACAAAGCAAATAAATAAAAGAAATTGACGTAAGGAGAGTACATATGAATTATACATGAGTTATACAATATGCACATATTATATATAGGAGAGTTGCATCTAGTCACTGACATGAAGGTAAGTGTACAGAGTCGTATAGTAATATCATTAACATAGCAGCATGTTAGTTAGGTTTAGTTTAAGGGGGTTTATAAAGTGCCTGGTGACGCCTCCCGGCGTGTCCCCGCGCTGTGGAGAGAGCATTTATGAGGAGAGAGAGAGGAGCCATTATGAAGTAAATAGAAACGTTTTCAGCCTCTTCCTAAAAGAGGCCTCATTGGTCTCTAGCCTGGTGTCCGTGGGCAGGAGATTCCAGTGCCTGGCCGCTAATGATCGGAAGGATCTGCCTCCCATTCTGGCTTTCTTGGGGCAATAAGTTCTGAGCAAACCCATGCCTTTCGATCTGAGGGATCTATTAGGTTCATACAGGGATGCGAGATCCGCCAAATAAGCTGGCGCTCTATGGTGGATTATCCTATGGCACCATAACAGGGCTCTAAAAACAATCCTCTTGCTAATAGGTAGCCAGTGAAGGGATACTAGAGAGGGTCTCGAGGGGGCTCTACGGGGGAGCCTTAGCACTAGACGTGCAGCAGCGTTTTGAAGAACCTGTAGTTTCTTGACGTTTTTGGCAGATGTTCCTAGGAGCAGCACATTCCCGTAGTCCATACGGGAAGTTATTAGTGCTTGCGTCATGGTACGTCTGGAATTTAGAGGCAACAGATCAAGGGTGCGATTGAGCGTTTTCATCACTCCAAAACATTTGCCTACCGTTTTCCTGATGTGGCTATCAAAAGACAGTTTGTTGTCTACCCATACTCCTAGATTTTTTGCTTCCCGATTGGGAGGGGGCAAAGGACCCAAGCAGTTGGGCCACCATTCTTTAGTCCATTTTGTTTCATTGCCTCCAATTACGAGGACCTCCGTTTTGGTGCCATTTAGTTTTAGACAGTGTTCTGTCATCCAAGTGGCAAGCCTACTCATGCAAGCGTTAAAGTTATCTGCTTCCAGAGAGGGGGCCTGAGACAATGATATAAGAAGTTGCGTGTCGTCGGCGTAAGAGACAAGCTCTACGCCGAACGATTGCACCACTTCTGCCAGGGGGGCCATGTATAGATTGAACAGGGTTGGGCTCAGGGCAGAGCCCTGAGGCACCCCCTGTTCAAGCATCACGCTGTCAGAGAGAAAGGTTCCTCTTTGGACTTGAAAGCTTCTGTTAATCAGAAAAGCTTTCAGCCATCCCAGTGCCTTATGGATGACTCCCGCTCTGTTTAGACACTGTAGCAGAATGGAATGCGCTACAGTGTCAAACGCGGCACTGAGATCTAGCATGATGAGCGCCATGGTTTTGCCCTGATCCGCTCCTTCCCGTAGGGTTTCAGTGGCTCTCAAGAGAGCAGTTTCTGTGGAAAATGTGGATCTGAACCCCGATTGAGATATGTGGAAGGCATTGTGAGCTTCTAGATGTTCCATGAGTTGGGTATTAGCGATTTCTCAGCTAGCTTAGCAAGGTAAGGTAGCAAAGATATTGGACGAAGGTTTTCCAGAATGTCTTGGCTTATGTTCGGCTTTTTTTTGATCGGTAACACTACTGCCTGTTTCCATTCTGCTGGAAGACACGCAGTGGAGAAGGAGACTTGGAGCAGATGTCTGAAGTGAGGTTCTAGTTCAGGGAAGGCTTCCGCTAGAATTTTCGGAGGCGCTGGATCTCGAGGAGATCCAGATTTGATGTTCTTGCACATTTTAGCTAGAACTTCACAGGGAGGAACTACGAAAGAGCCTAGGCGCTCTGTAGTATTTGATAGATTATCAGTTTCAGTAAACTCAGATGCCGGTTTTATATTCTTGGAGAAGCTGGCATATATTTTAGTGATCTTTCCTGAGAAGTACTGGGCAATATTATTGCATGTTTGAACAGAATCCTTTTGGGAGGAGGGAGTCGCATCCACTATGGAGATTTCTTTGTATATTTGATACAGTTCCTTGGAGGAGTTTTCTGCCTCCATAATGCGGGTATGGTAGTGAGCTGCCTTAGACTGTCGTATAGTTCTGTTATATATTTTTTGTGCCGTTTTATATTGTGTTTTGATTTCTGGACAGAAATTCAGGCGCCATGCTCTTTCCAGCTTTTTACATGCTGTCTTCATGGTTTGTAATTCTTGACTGAACCAAGGAGCAGTTTTTTTGGTTCTCCTGGCATTGTTCATAGTGCGCATAGGGGCAGTGATATCAAGGGCCTTGGTGACAAAGTTGTGTATGTGCTTGTTAGCTGTCTCGCAGTCATCCCCTTTGGGAGGACCTTCATCGTGAACAATTTTAATAAAAGATTCTATTGAGAAGTTCTTCCATTTTCTGCGTTTATATCGTAGAGATTGCTGTTGATATTGCTCAGTTCTGTCTAGTTGAATTGTGATGGGGATGATGTAATGATCCGACCAAGGTATAGGTTGGGGGTCTGAGGTGTGTACTCCCTTCCAGTTGCCAAAAACGGGGTCTAGTAGATGCCCTAATTGATGAGACGGTTCTTTATTCTTAAGTTCGAGCTGTACCGAGAGGAGCTCAGCTAGAATATCAGTTGCATCGGCGTCTAAGGGGTCTTCAAAGTGGGCATTAAGATCTCCCAGCACAAGAAGACGGGATTTCCTGAGAGCTAAGTGAGTTATTGCTTCCATCAAAGTGGAGGTAAAGTCAAATAGCCTTCCTGGTGGACGATATATTAGAATACCCAATATTGAGTGATTGGGACCAGTGTTAATCGTAAAGGAGCCAGCTTCACTGTGGTCCACCTGTAAAGGAGATAAGGTACATACTAGAGGGGCTTTCGTGGCGATGGCGAGGCCACCCCCTCTACCTTCTATCCTATCCAGTCTGGAGAGGGAGTATCCAGGGGGGAGTGCCTGAATAATGTCAGGGTCAGAATAGTCATCTAGCCAGGTTTCCGTTAGGAATAGGATATTAAGGTTCTGGTCCTCAAGTAAGTGAAAAATTTCTATACAATGCTTGCGTAGGGATCTACAGTTAAGTAAGGCTGCATTGATGGTAATACCTGTACTGGTGGTAGTGACATGTCTGATGGGAACAAAAGTACACAGGGGACATTTATCTAATGCCAGGGCATGCAGGGAGTGTTTGCAAGCATCAAGCGTGTCAGGTCGGAGGGCAAGCAAGTCCTGTCTGCCATACCTTATAGTGGTTGTAGTAGAAGAGCCAGGGTCTATGGCCCCGCGCCCCGTCCGGCCGCGGACGGGCGCAGACGGGCTTGACATTGGCTCGACTTCGGCGTGCTTCCGGCGCGCCCGCTTCACGCGTCCGCTGCACGGTCGCTGCCCCAAGCACATTTATACTGGAGGGAGGGGTCGTTAGAGCGCTGGCCTGTGCTCCCTGAGCCCGGATGTGCAAGGCTCCTCCTCGCCCTCCGCATCAAACACCCATGATTGGACGCGGCGGACCGGGGCGGGAGTGGGAGAGAAACTGAGCAGCTAAGGTGAATACCAGTGATTCACAGTCATTTTACCCGTTAACCCACACTGAACGTTTTTAAAACGATAGCCTCTAATCGCTACATAAAAACATTCGCTATAACAACAGCGCGAGCAGTGCAGTGAAATGCGGTTTTGAGCGCTAAGTGAATGGAGGCTGCCTCTGCCACCGGCAACACTCTTCTCCACAGCGCGTACCTGTCTCAGCTGACCTAAATAAACTTTAGCCTTCAGCGTCGCTAGAGCGCTGACCTGTGCTCCCTGAGCCCGGATGTGCAAGGCTCCTCCTCGCCCTCCGCATCAAACGCCCATGATTGGACGCGGCGGACCGGGGCGGGAGTGGGAGAGAAACTGAGCAGCTAAGGTGAATACCAGTGATTCACAGTAATTTTACCCGTTAACCCACACTGAACGTTTTTAAAAAGATAGCCTCCAATCGCTACATAAAAACATTCGCTATAACAACAGCGCGAGCAGTGCAGTGAAATGCGGTTTTGAGCGCTAAGTGAATGTCATCGTCCCTGATGTTGTGTAGGAAAAGCCTCTTAGGTGTCCAGAAGGCTTTGTGGAGTAGCCAGAACTTGGTGTGTGAGAGTGTGGGGCTTATTTTGTGGCGTGTGGTGGATTCCCAGGTTCTGGCCCACTCCGATTCTGAAGTTGGTGTGGTTGAGAAAGAGTCCCAATAGAGCTGGAGTGGTTTGGTTAGGGAGGATGATTGTGGTCGAATTAGTTTGTATATTCTCGATACTTGATGGCCAAGTTTGTTTAGTGAAGTGAGGAATCCAGGGAGGGAGGGGGTGACGTCTTTCAGGTCCGCTTTCGTTAGTGCTACTTCAATATGTAGGAAGTTGTAGAATTCTATGTGGTGGAGGTGGAATCTGTTCTGTAATTCGCTGAAGGAAAGTGGTGATGTCCCTTCAAAGAGTTGGTGGGGGAAATGTATCCCTCTTGTTATCCAAGGAGTGTAGTTTAGAGGTTTCCCTTTATATGTTAAAGCGTTGTTGTGCCAGAGCGATTCCCAATTTGATTTCTGGAATTGGTGTGGTAAGTGTTTGCTGACTAGGAGAAGAGCCATTTTGGTGTTTTTAAAAATAGGGCCCGAGCCTAAGTTGGGTCGAAATTTGAAGGTCAGCAGAGTGGAGGGGTCAAGGCCATGTAAGATGGATCTTTCCACGGTTAGCCACACCGGGGTGTAATCCGTCTGTGGGGTTAGCCAGTATGACCCTTGTTTTGCCAAAAAGGCAGTTTGATATAGCTTGAAATCCGCCAAGTTAACTCCCCCAGGCTTTTATCTAATCGTAGTTTTTTCAAACTGATTCTTGTCCTGCTAGAGAAAGGAAGAAATCAGCGTATCTAATTTACTGTGGAACTCTTTGGAAAGGATAAGTGGAAGCATTGTGATGAGGTAGTTAACTAAGGAGGATATCATAATTTTTATGGTTTCTATGCGGCCCCACCATGTGATGAAAAGGGGGGACCAGCCGTCAAGCAGTCGTTTGATTTTGGCAAGGGTTGTGGTCTCATTGTGTCCAAGGGTACTTAAGAGGTCATCAGTAAATTCTATCCCCAAGTATTTAATCACGTCAGTTTGCCAAGTTAGACCCGAGTTACCTAAAACTTCTCCAGTGGTGTGAATGTTTAGGGGTTTGACTTCGGATTTATCCCTATTTAATTTGTAGCTGGATAGGGAGGAGTATTTGTTAATTGAGGACATAAGCCCAGCAATGGAATTTGTAGGGTCTTCTGTTGCAATTAAGATGTCATCAGCATACGCTGCCAACTTTACTCGTGTCCCCCCGAAGGAAACACCCGCTATGTCTTTGTTATTTTTGATGTCTGCAAGGAGGGGTTCAAAGGCTAGGAGGAAAAGCGCTGGTGAAAGTGGACAGCCTTGTCTGGTTCCCTGGTGAAGTCGGAACGGATTGGATAGGGTACCGTTTATAGCTATCCTGGCAGATGGGGCGGAGTATAGGTCCATCACCATCTTGGCAAAGGAGTCGCCAAGGTTGAAGGTTTGCATGCAGTGCCGGAGGAAGGATCACGAGACCTTGTTGAAGGCTTTTTCCGCGTCCAAGGGTATCGCTACCATCGGAGAGGAAGAGGCCTTTGCTTTCTCCAGAAGGTGGCACAGTAGTCTTGTATTATCGTTTGACATCCGATGTTTTAGGAAGCCAACCTGCGCGGGGCTAATTAGTTTGTGAAGGACGGAATTTAGTCTGGTCGCTAAGATTTTTGCGTGAATTTTGCAATCAAGGTTTATCAAAGAAATGGGGCGGTAGTTTTTGGTGAGGAAAGGGTCTTTCCCTTCTTTGGGTATAACTACGATCGTAGCTTCGCTCATCGCCGGGGAAAATACTTCCGCTGGATGCTGTGGAATTAAAAAGGGTTAGGAGCGGGGGGCTGAGTTGGTCTGTGAAGGCCTTGTAAAATGTCGCAGTGAAACCGTCCGGTCCAGGGGCTTTATTGTTCTTCAATGTTTTGATTGCTGCCTTGATCTCTGCGCATGTGATGGGGGAACCCAGTTGAGTCTTATCTGTTTCTGATAGTTTGGGGAGATGAAGTGAATCAAGGTAATCAGTGCAGGCTGACACATCTAATGGCTTGTCGTTTTTATAGAGGTGTTCGTAAAATGTTTTGAATGTGTCAAGGATGTTAGATTGTTTTGTGTGGGTGTTGTTTCTGGAGTCTTTTATGGATGATATGGTGGATAACTTCTGCTTGTGTTTAAGGTAGGAGGCAAGGAGTTTCCCTGCTTTATTACCCTCACAAAGGTTTAGGGTCTTGGATCGGTTAATCCACACCCCCGCTCTTTTACTGGTAATGGTATTGTATTCGTATTTCTTTTTGGTTAGTACTTCTAGTGTTTTAGTGTCGAGTGGGTTGGCTTTATGTTGGGATTCTAAGGTTCCAATCGGTTGTTCTAACGACTCTAGCTCTTTATTTAGGGTTTTGTTAGTTTTGGCTCTGATATTGATGATGACCCCTCGGATTGTGGCTTTGAGAGCGTCCCATAAGGTGGTGGGTGTAGTGTCTTGGGTGTCGTTTAAGATTAGGTATTCGTCAATGGTATTTGCTATTAGCAATTTGTTTGCGGGATCGGATAAGGTTTCATCGTTGAAGTGCCATCTTCTGGGGGGGAAGGATCGATTTCGAACCAGCAAGCTTGGTGCGAATACAGGTGTGATCAGAAATCAATCAATCAATCAAAGCATTTATCAATCAAAGCATTTATATAGCGCACTACTCACCCAGAGGGTCTCAAGGCGCTAGAAATTAGTTTAGGGGCTATTTCAGTTTCCTCTATCAGGTGTGTGAAGGGGCTCGAGATCAGGATAAAGTCGATGCGAGAATATGATTTGTGAGGGGCGGAATAAAAAGTATAGTCCCTTCCGTCTGGATTTTGGAGGCGCCAAGAATCTTATAGACAATATCTGTCACAAAGGAGAAGGAGGGCTTCATGCGAACGGGAGGGGTGGAAGGTGCATTTGGATTGTCTGTCTAATATCGGGTCAAGGGGGAGGTTGAAGTCGCCCTCTACTATCAGCAAGTTGTCTTGAGGAATGGGTTCTATTGAACGGGAGACCGAGTCCCAGAATTCCGGGTCATCAGCGTTTGGGCCATAAATATTTATTACATGCATGGGATCATCTTCCCTTAGCAGGTGTGTTATGGATAGCCTTCCCTCTTTGTCGTGGGAGTGATGTAAATAATTAATTTACTCTCTTAATTTCTATGCAGGTAAGTACTTAATCAATAATAACTCAATCGGAAAGAAGGAAAACAGAGTCCGTGGTGTAAGAGTTTCTAAGGGTTTTATTCCTCATAATCAGGATATCATGTTCTGACCACCACACAGGGTGTCAGAAGGGATAGATGAGCGCGCCGACGTTTATTGACAATACATAGCTTATATACTTGATTTACATCATAATGTTCAATGTAAGAGGCGTAACAGCTGAGAGAAGACAAGATAACAGTATACACGTGGTGCTAGTACATCATCAAGAGGCGTAAACTAGGCGTGTGTGCTAGAAACGTCACTGATAGGTGACGCAAGTGGGTGGCACCAAGGGGTGGTGCTAACAGAATGTTGCAATGTCAGCGGAAATCGGAAGCTTGGATGCGCGCGCAGCTGCATGACGTGTGATAGACGGGGTGCAGAGGACTTGACATTTACACTGGCGGAAAGAGACAGAAGTCTGGCATGTCAGATCAACTTGTGCTTCTATCATATCCGATATCTGATGTTTAGGAACTAAGCTATCTGGGCAGAAAGGTCTCTAGAGCAGAAGCTATTCTATACTTGCTGTGAGTGCGTGTATAAGCGCCTGAGTGTCTGTATGAGAAGCGTGGGGGCATGGGGCCTTCCATGGAAGCATGGCAACAGAGGCTATGAATTACTTGCATAAAGACAGGTCGGCCCTTTAGCCCTGTAGCTGAGGAAGGATGTTTACTAAAGCTAGCAGGCTGGAATGTATCTTCGGGGAGGAAAACAGATAACTCGAAGGTTATAGTCAATCTTGGCAGGCAGCAGGCTGAGCTGAGCACGGAGGGCCGCGCTAGAAGTAAGTCAGAGTTCACGGGTACGGGGGCTGCTTGGGCAGGGGCCCTCGCAGTCAGAAGCCAGAGAAGAGGCTCGGTGGCAGAGATTCAGGGCCTACTCTCAGCCAGGCTGAAAAACGTAGGAGTACACTTCAAAAAGACGTTGGCATAGCATACTTAGGAACGGACCATCAAACCCATTCATGGTGGGTCTGAAAGAGGACAAGTTAACGTTGGACGCAAATGTATTTGCGTCTTCATAGCTGGTACAGGAGGGAAGTTACATGCACTTTTAACTCGTACATGGAGTCGGTGGGGTACTCGCTAGGGAACACAACATGACCATAAAATTTATATTACCTCATTCCCTCCTTGTTCCCTACGGACCCTTCATGATATATCGATCCTCATAAATCGATCGGTTTGTTCTTGTAACATTATATGTTCGTCTTTCTTTCTTTGACTGTTTGAGAGGCAACTGGAATGCTCAATGCAGGATGTGGCACACAGTCCACATATCGCTGGCCCACACTGCAGGCATAGGCAACAACTGAATACTATAACAAGACCAATGCCTAGGAAGGATAAGATCTTCCATCCCCAAGCTGTCAACGTAGTCCAGAACCAACCGGACCAAGTCCAGGTGCCTGGATTCTGATGTATCTGATTTGCAATTTTATGTAAACGGGTGATAGCTTGATAGACAGATGGTGCGTTTTGTGGAATGAAAACACAGCAACTTGACCCGATGACCTTACAAGCTCCACCTCTATCTGCCAAGATGACGTCAATCACAAGACGATTTTGAAGGACAACAGTCCGTATAGCAGACTGCTCCTCTGTTAAGTTACCTAGAGCGGAGGCAGTTTCGTTCACTACTGCTTCGAGTGTTCTCGTTAATCTGCGTATTAATTTACTGTTTTGGACAGGTCCTAGGAAGAAAAAGAATCCTTTATTGAAATCAGTGTACTGTTCCCATGCCGTTTCTGTGTAGTCGACAAGGGGAATATCTCTTTTGGGTCTATTCGGTGCTAGATTCGTATTTCTATGGTAATCAGGAGGAGCTAGGAAAACAGGTGGCAGAAGGAATGCAATGTAACAGGTACCATCCCAGTCTGGAGGCAAACGTATGTATGCGGTATGACCACAAACAAAGTAGGAATGACTGGTAGCTTTAAAAGACGATTTACCATGGTCACTGAACTCGACCACAGTAGTGCATTTACTATGACCTAAGTGTACTGAACCTTTCTTGCTAACACATAATTCACCTGTGACTGGTAATACTAACATATGGGGCAAAACTGGAGCAGTTTCAGATTCAACAGTGAGGATCATAAGGCTAATTGTGTAATTACCTAATCCATATACTTCATTTTCTAGATCAGTTCCTATTCGAGTGGGAAGTCCCTCTTTATCAGGATAACAGACGTTGAGCAGGACTAAGTTCAAGTTTCCCCAAACCCAGCCCCCTTCGGAAACAGCGATATCAGGATCTAAGGAATTAATTATTTTAAACCATGCTCCACAGGAGCCATTGTGAGTGAATGGGTACGGAAAGAGAGGCAGAGCTCCCTTGTAATTCTGGTAGGGAGGGAGTCGACCACATATCCAGCAGTCTGTAGCATTACTTGTCTGATGGGAATGGTGTAACATACTAATGAATGTATTGTTGCGCAGCGCAAGTCTGTAAGATAGTTCATGTGCGGGAAGTTCACTAAAAGTGTGTTCAGCAGAGACATTGTAAGCAGATTGTTCACGCCTGAAAATAGGCCAGTACATAGGAAGCAGAATGCTGGCAATAATGAGTAGTATACTGAGAATAAACATAATTATTAGTGTCACTATGCAGTGACTACGAAGCGATTTGCAATATGTTCTTTTCTTTTCCTCTCTCTCTCTAACTCGATCTAGGGGATACATGTCAGAAACTATTTAACCGATTCACCTAGGGGAGGACTTAAACAATTAAACTGTCTGACTTGCTAGATCGAAGCTTCATACGGTAAAGTTCTTGAGGAGTCTTTTCTCTTTTAGGCACAGTAACGTCTTGTGCTTCGACACAGTCTTTGGTGGGGGTGGACGAGTCAGAGTCCTGTTTCAGTCCGTTTTTTAGTTCATTGCATAGCTTGATGTGACTCGTGTGGACCCACCCCTTTCTCCCCTCGATTTTCACGGCGGTCCTGGTGGTAAGCAGAATGGTCTTCGGAGACTTCCAGCGGGGCTCCAGCGGACTTTTCCGGTCGAAGTTCCTGACGAGTACCAGGTCCCCTGGACGGACCTCATGCGCCTTTACATCGGTGTTGTCAGGGAAGGCTGCGGCAACCTGTGAACGACATGATTGGAGTGCAGACATCAAGGAGGCAAGGTAATCTGTCAACATGTTACAATCAACATCAGTGATCTTTTTCGGAACGGGCGTCCCCCACATATTCGGCGGTCTGCCAAAGACCACTTCGTACGGGGATAGCCCTGATCTTGAGTGGGCGACCATTCTCATGTAGAATAGTGCCACGGGCAGGGCGACTATCCAGTCGACCCCTTTTTCCTGACAGATCTTGGCAAGACGGATTTTTAGTGTCTGATTATGCCTTTCTACAAGGCCAGCTGCTTCGGGATGTCGGACACAGTGGAACCTCCACTGATATCCTAGCAAGAGGGAAACTTGTTTCATCAACTCGGACGAGAACGGCTGTCCGTTATCTGAGTACACGACACGGGGCAAACCGTACCGTGGGAAGAATTCACGAACCAACTGTCTGGCAGTGGTCGGAGCAGTGTAGTCTGGGACTGGGTATGCTTCGGTCCAGCGGGACAGAGCACAAACAATTACAAGAACATACTTAAATCCTCTACAGCTATTCATCTGGATATAATCCATCTGGAGGACTTCAAAAGGGTGATCGGGAGGATGAAATCCACCTTGCTCAACAGGGACGCTTTTACCTGGATTGAACTGACAACAGATCATGCAAGTACGCACTTTCTGTTTTGCTGCTGCTCGTAAGTGTTTGTTGTACCAGAGATTCTGTAAACTGTCTAACATGGCTTTCTCTCCAAGATGGGCAGGACTATGTGCTGTATTTATCATGACTTGAACCATTGAGTCGGGGAGAAACCATATAGATTTTCCCTTCGTCACCCAACCTTGATCTGTCTGAATCCCTCCTAGTTCAGTCCATTTCTTTATCTCCTCTGGAGTAGCATGTGTCTGGATATCAATTACATCTAGGGTGGGATCTCTAACTGCCATACACTGGGTCTGGACTATTGTCTTTGTCACATCAGTAGTCTGGGTGTGAGTCAGTGCTGTATGTTTTGCTGTCTGGTCTGCCAGGTCGTTACCCTGGGAAACGGAATCTGTGACTTTGGTATGTGCCTTACACTTCATGACTGATATGCCCGAGGGCAAATGTATTGCTTCTAACAGTGCTTGAATGAGGGGGCCATGTTGTATCTTGGCCCCATGAGAAGTCAGAAAACCTCGTTCTTGCCAGAGGACTCCGAAGTCGTGTACAACTCCGAAGGCATAGCGGGAATCTGTGTATATGTTAACATTTCTGTTCTTGGCTAGAATACAAGCTCGGGTCAGAGCGATGAGCTCTGCTGCTTGAGCAGACAGGGTGTCAATACGATGTGTTTCTTTAATTTCAGTTTCAGTGGTCACGGCGTACGCGGCCACTAATTCTCCTGTACTTGTTCTCATGCATGAACCATCCACATAAAGTGTCAGGTCTGGATTTGTCAATGGGACATCTGTTAAGTCTCGTCTAGGCTTAGTTACTGCATTAATTATTTCTATACAATCATGCGGAGCTGGATCTGTCGTAACTGTAGGTAACAGTGTTGCTGGGTTCAGGATGCTGCAACGTCTGATTTCTATGTGTGGCTGGAATAGTGTTAATTCATAACCTGTCAGTCGTGCTATAGTTAAGTGTTGAGTCTGGGTTCTGTTTAACAAAACCTCTACAGAATGTGGTACTTGAACTGTTAACTGATGACCTAAAACAATTGAATCACTTTGTCTTATTGCTAACGCTGTTGCTGCTACTGACTTTAAGCACGCAGGGAGTGCTTGAGCTACTGAATCCAATGTACTAGAAAAATAAGCACAAGGCTTATGTGAACCTGCTTGGTCTTGAGTGAGGACAGACAACGCTGTGCCATCACGTTCTGTAACAAAAAGTGTAAACGGTTTGCTGTAACATGGTGTCGCTAAAACTGGTGCTTGGCATAAAACTTTCTTTAATTCTTCAAAAGCTTGTGTGTGTTCCTGAGTCCAAGGGAGGACAGTCGAGGTTGCTGCCTCCTGTGTCGTTAACTGGATGAGTGGTTTAGCTAAAAATGCATACTGGGGAATCCATTGTCTGCAGTACGAGGTGAGGCCTATGAAGGCCCGCACTTCCTTTTGTGTCTTGGGTTGCGGCATGTTCACAATTAACTGAATGCGATCGGGAGTGAGCTGTCTCCCCACTTTGGACAGCAAGTGACCCAAGTACACAACTTGCTGAACACAGAATTGTAGCTTCGAAGGAGACACCTTGTGTCCCTTGTCAGCCAGGAAATGTAAAACTGTCAGTGATGCTTTTTCACATTCGGGCTCACTTCGTGCGGTGATCAGCAGATCATCGACGTATTGTAGTAAAGCGGTGTTAACTGGCATTTGAATACAATCTAGTTGTCTTTTCAGTGCTTGACTATAGATGCTGGGGCTTTCTGTGAATCCTTGAGGTGCGCGCGAAAATTTGAAACTGCGTCCATTTAAACAGAATCCGAAGAGATATTGGCTCTCGGGATCAATAGGCACGCTGAAGAAGGCGTTCTTGAGATCAATTACAGTAAAGAACGTTGCTTCTGAATCAATAGCAGTCAATAGAGATGATATATCGGGGACCACAGGATACTGTGGGATAATGCATTTATTCAATTCTCGAAGATCAATCACCAGCCGATATACTGGCGGTGCATTGGGATCAGTACGTTTAAGAATCGGAATTATGGGTGAATTACAGATATTGGAGTCGGTTTCGACGACCACTCCTTGGGCAATGAGCTCTTCAATGATTTTCAGTAAAGCCGCTACAGCATCGGGTGGTAACTTGTATTGTCTGATTCTGGGTAACACAACACCTGCCTTGAGGGTAACGCGGTATGGTGTAATGTGCATACATCCTACATCAGTTGGGCCTTTTGCCCACAAGTAATCAGGTACATTTTTCAATCTGACGTCAAACTCACGAAGAACGTAATGACCCTTGAAATCCCGTAGAAAGAGTCTAACCCCCTCCGGGGAGCAACATATTATAGCTCCTAGAGCCTTCAGTGTTTTAATTCCTAACAGATTTTCCGGACATGATTTTGTTAGTAACAGGTCTGTAACGCGTGATAATGGACCCACAGCCAGGGGAACTGGTTCTGATACCTCATTTACAATAGGTTGTCCTGAAAAACCAAGGGAAACATTTTGTGAGCCTGAGAGGGGTGCCCCTGGAACTTCGTCATGACTTATTGTAGTGCGACTTGCCCCTGTGTCAATTAAAAACTTTCTATCTTTCCCCAATACTTGACTGTGTACATAAGGACCTTCTTGATCTACAGGAATCTCGATAAGAGGCAAGCCACCTTCCCTCTCTAGGCTGTTTCATGTATATCGGGAATATTCGGGGTAAGCAGACTGAGCATACTGGTACATCTGTTGTGAGACTTGCTGAGTTGCAGCAATGGGCTGTGGCTGTGGTACTGCTACGGTCTGTGCTGTCTGTGCAGATGCATGCATGGGCTGTGTATTCTGTGTAGACTGATGCTGGTTATGGTCTTGTCTAGGCGGATGCGGTCTTTCTTTAGTTTTACCTGTCGCTATGTTATGTTTCAGAACTGCACATTCGTGTACGTAGTGACCTGGCTGCTTGCAATAATTGCATGTCCCTTTAACAGGAGCTGCAGTGTGACTTGTCTGGGCCGTACCTTTTCTGTGACTGTCGGATGGAACCGTCTGGGCTACTAACATTTTCATTTTCGTGTCTTTCATGCGCTTCTGTTCCTGGTCTTGTTCTTCCCTAATTCTATTCTGGTGATATTGTAACATTTGTAACATCTGGGATGGCGTATTTGCTTGCCATGTACTCTCGACTTTATACACTCTATTTTTAACTAACGGTAGGGAATTCTCGACTAACTTTGATACGAAAAGATGTGGGTACGACTCGCTACTTGGCTGGAGGCCACTATTGATAATAAAACATTTCTCGAATCTTGAATAAAAGTCGCTAGTATCTTCATCATGTTTCTGTTTACAGGACGAGATTGCATCCCAATCCTCCTTTCTAGTTGTCAATAATCTGGGCAGGACCTGTACTATTAAACCTGGTAATGCTTTAGTTTTGTCCCCAAGGCCTAACCCTGGAACCCGTTTTTTCTCTTCGTCTTCTATTTCTGCCCAGGCAATCTTTGCGTCTCCCACCTCCCAGTCCTTTTCCTTTAATTTCTCGAATATACCCGTAGGCAATAATACTTTCAACATTTTCATGATATCATCATATGTGTAGTCCCCCATCAGTAACATGTCTTTGAGCTCTCTATGAAAACCTGCAGGGTCTTTATCATGGCACGGTACTAATTTCTTCATTTCTAACAGTTCTAACTTAGTCAGAGGCGTGTGTACATACACGCGTTTCAAAATTTTATCCTCACCCATAACAGGGTGCACTTCTCGCAAGGGGTTCTGACTTTCAATACCACCCCCGCACTGCATATGGTACATTTTCCTTTCTGGAGGTGGGGCGGGAACATATTCAGGACTTACAAAGGTGTCATATCTGCGTCGTTGTTCTAGAATTATTTGAACTAATTTAGTGCTTAGGCCTCTCCATCTATCCATCAGTAGTGCTTCTAGTGTCTCATGTAAGGGACCTGGATCGGAATAATGTTTTCTGTATTTGATGAGAAGGTGTTGAATCATATATACCCCTGCTAATTTCTGTTCGTCGGGGGAGAGGTTCAGAAATGTCTGTGCTACCGTGTCATCATTATATATGTTTGCATTTTCGGCCCATGATACCGCTGATCGGGCTAATTCTTGTTCATCCATAGAATTGAGTACATGGTACCCAACTCGATCTCGAAGCCGTTTATCAGTTTCCTGGAACTGATGTTCAGCAGAATTCGGATTCGTTAAGGCAGAGAAGAAAACTCTCTTGCTTTCTGGACGGATACCCTTCCTAAGATAAGTTCCCTTACCTACATATGCTATAGTGCTTGTAGTTGGTTCTAGTTCTTCAGATTCTTCTTCCTCCTCGGAGGGAGCCTTTTCTTTCTCTTTGTCGTGTACTGCTATCACTGCCTTCTTAATCTTTTTATACATGGCCTCTATGCAATTTTGTCTGTCATGTTTTCCATCAGCTATATTTTGACCCCACTTGTTCAATGCATCTAATTCACTCTGCTCTGTTCCGGGCCTGTCTCGTTCTCTTATTAGACAATTTATGAAAAATCGTAGTATCAGAGCTTGCATGTTAACTTTCTGTTTCTCCAGGGCATCCTTAATACTGTCGGGGTCCTTTCCCGTTTGAACGAACTCATAAATTCTATCTAGGCGTTCCTTCATTCCTGCATAACATAACAAACTATCAGTAGCAGATCTTAACCGTAATGACGCTAATATCATTAAGTCGTCCTGTCCAGGTTCTGGATCATATCTACAAACTGACATATTTTCTTTTAGTGCATCAAGACGGGACGAATTAGAAGAACGGGGGGATCTGTGCGTAAGAGGACTCTGCATACCTCTGAGATTTAATCTGTGAGTCGGTGGCGGGGTCTGGAGACCCGCGGTCGCACCTCCTGAAGCGGAAGCTTGGGCATTATCTCTGTGTGTAGTCAGTATCTGAATTTGTCTCTTAGTAGGATCTGATTGAAGTGGTTTCGGTAAATCAGTTTTAGGTGAGGGAAGTGGCGGAGCTGGCGGAACGGAACTAGTCTTTTTCGGTGTCGGCTGAGCGTGATCTTGGGGGCCAGTACCACCCCCGGCCCTGTCAGTAGGCAGGGCACGAACAGGCAGATTGGTGTAAGCTGGCGCTACATCTTCGAGATATGAATTTAGGAATATGTCTTTAGTAGTCTTATGCATTACTTTAGTTGGAACTAATGGTGACGGCAAATTTTTCGGTATTTCTGAAATGGCGTCAGGGGTACCATCGGCCAAAAGATACATGTTGTTCACTTTGCCATTTAGGATACGATCTATTTGTTCTACTTTTACTCGAATTCCCTCAGTAACTAATTCGTTTTCTTGGGCCTTTTCTGATTCTTTAAGCCTGTCTTCTCTACGGAGTGCTCTATCAGCACGCTTACGTGATTCCTTACGCCAAAATTCTATGGCGTCTTTCTGAGATTGTCTAGCTTTCTTTTTCCGTAATATTTCTTCTACCTTTATGATGCACTCGGCATCCCATGTTCCGTTAACTGGCCATCGGTATCTTTCCTCTAGGTGCTTGGTATAATCTGTCCATAACTCTAGATACAAGATGGCGTCTATGCCATGCTTATTATACATGAAATTACCTGGAGTGTCCCTAGGGGGGATTGGAATCTCTTCCTCTAACATCCCTTTCCTAGTTCCTATCTGCTTTAATTTGTTGAAAAACGGCATTGTGCCTACTTGATACTGAAATGCTTGATCCTTAATACTTAATTTCGCCTGTAACTATTTAAACAAAAAAACACAATAATACACAAGAACAATCACATTCATACCACGACATTAATCACATGAAACATTTAAAGACATAGCTAACTTCCCCCTACTCTGAATGTACCGCTCAACGATACAGATACACTGCTGTAACAGTGCAGAAATTCGGAATACTTTATATACTGCTAAACAGTACAGATACACTGCCTAAAAACAGTGCAGACCGGACTTGCGTACCCAAACCCGTCTAGATACGACCCAGCAATGGTACTCACCGGGAAGCACGGAAAACAGAAGGCCTCGGAAAACTCGACTGGACTCGACTCGGAACTTCGGAAAACTTCGGAAAACTTCGGAAAACTTCGGAAAACTTCGGAAAACTGGTGGGCCTCTTCACACCTCGGACCTTGCTTCCTTCGGCTGGGCTCTGGTCGGGATCCTCCGCACTCCTCACCGCCTCGTCTGGGCACTGATCGCAGTCTTCGTCACCTCCGTGTGTCAGAGGGGGATGCAGGAAACCCTGCCAGTACACGTGTTGTCCGTCTAACTGATGGCAGGGGACACGGATTGCAACGCACCTTCCGGCGCGTGAGGTGGGGGAGGGGTCCCTGTTCGGGCGCCAAAATGATGTAAATAATTAATTTACTCTCTTAATTTCTATGCAGGTAAGTACTTAATCAATAATAACTCAATCGGAAAGAAGGAAAACAGAGTCCGTGGTGTAAGAGTTTCTAAGGGTTTTATTCCTCATAATCAGGATATCATGTTCTGACCACCACACAGGGTGTCAGAAGGGATAGATGAGCGCGCCGACGTTTATTGACAATACATAGCTTATATACTTGATTTACATCATAATGTTCAATGTAAGAGGCGTAACAGCTGAGAGAAGACAAGATAACAGTATACACGTGGTGCTAGTACATCATCAAGAGGCGTAAACTAGGCGTGTGTGCTAGAAACGTCACTGATAGGTGACGCAAGTGGGTGGCACCAAGGGGTGGTGCTAACAGAATGTTGCAATGTCAGCGGAAATCGGAAGCTTGGATGCGCGCGCAGCTGCATGACGTGTGATAGACGGGGTGCAGAGGACTTGACATTTACACTGGCGGAAAGAGACAGAAGTCTGGCATGTCAGATCAACTTGTGCTTCTATCATATCCGATATCTGATGTTTAGGAACTAAGCTATCTGGGCAGAAAGGTCTCTAGAGCAGAAGCTATTCTATACTTGCTGTGAGTGCGTGTATAAGCGCCTGAGTGTCTGTATGAGAAGCGTGGGGGCATGGGGCCTTCCATGGAAGCATGGCAACAGAGGCTATGAATTACTTGCATAAAGACAGGTCGGCCCTTTAGCCCTGTAGCTGAGGAAGGATGTTTACTAAAGCTAGCAGGCTGGAATGTATCTTCGGGGAGGAAAACAGATAACTCGAAGGTTATAGTCAATCTTGGCAGGCAGCAGGCTGAGCTGAGCACGGAGGGCCGCGCTAGAAGTAAGTCAGAGTTCACGGGTACGGGGGCTGCTTGGGCAGGGGCCCTCGCAGTCAGAAGCCAGAGAAGAGGCTCGGTGGCAGAGATTCAGGGCCTACTCTCAGCCAGGCTGAAAAACGTAGGAGTACACTTCAAAAAGACGTTGGCATAGCATACTTAGGAACGGACCATCAAACCCATTCATGGTGGGTCTGAAAGAGGACAAGTTAACGTTGGACGCAAATGTATTTGCGTCTTCATAGCTGGTACAGGAGGGAAGTTACATGCACTTTTAACTCGTACATGGAGTCGGTGGGGTACTCGCTAGGGAACACAACATGACCATAAAATTTATATTACCTCAGGAGTGTGAAACTAGTGTCAGATTGGATTTTTTTGCTAGTAAGGGGATTACCCCTCCTTTTTTGTGTGCCGCTGGCGAGTTCAATATATGTGACGCCCAGTGTATGTTCAGGAACTGAAAATCTTCCTCAGACAATTGTGGAAATTGCCGCCTAACCGGGAGCTCTGTGGATCAGGAGAGCGACTTTTTCGTCTATCCCTGTATTCCCCACAAGTGCACGACCCTAAAACAAAGATCCAGCGTCTGAAAGCATGAGGAGCCCTCCGGTAAAGTGAAAACCGCCTACAGCTGCCCATTTGCGGTCTTTTGCTAACTTTGCTAACCGAGCACGCTCCGACCCGGGTAGAAGACAAAATGGCGGCGCCCAGTCGCGAAAACAGCGCCTGACGTCGAGCGCCGGAAAAGTATACCACAATCGGCAGCCGCCCACCACATGCCTGGACAGAGAAGCGGACACCTAGAAACGACCCACAGGTCTACCATGCGGTGAGAAGAGCCCTTTTAACCGACTCAACAGCTCGTAATCGGCCCGACGTGCCTGACCCCAAAATGGTGGCGGCGTTTCCTCCGAGAATGCACCGCATGAACACGCTATGAGGTCCTGCCTCATACAAAGTGCCCAACTTTGTCACCCTAGGGGGATCTACCTGCATCAGAGCGATTCTACCATGCTCTACCAAGCATAGGAGCGGCTGCCTCACGCTAAGCGCTACCAGTCACTTGTACATCAGGATCTGCCCTCACTACCGAGCGTCTCCTCAAGTTCAGAGTCACAACCCGCCATCTAATGCGCCGCTGATTCCGCCTCCCGCTGAAAGAGACCACAGATATTGCACTTTCATTAACACTCCGCGCTCCTATAAAACTGTGAGCCACTATCCTACCAGCCATAGTTTCTGTGTCCTGGCCCTTCACAAAGCCCCCAGCACAGCAGACGAGCAGCGGCCCTGTCTTAATTGTGTGAGGGGTCAGTACCATTAGCCCACATGGTCTTCTTGCCAGATCTAAACGGGACCGCCCTGCTTCACATAGCAAACAACTCCACTCCGGAACTGAGTTACACACTTCTACAAAAGTGGGGTTTTGCCTAGCTGCCACAACCAACATCAAATCCAATTGGGTGAGTCTGACACGTCTCCTCAACATATCGTGATGGTGAACAGAGAGGACAGAAACACTATCAAAAAGGTGAAGCCAGACCCACTAATCTTGGACTCCCCCATTAAGAGCAAATCGGACACGGCTGCCACGATGGAAATGATCCTTAGAAAACTTGCAGACCTCCACGAACTTTCTAAGTCTACCAAATCTAACACCGACTCTATGCAACTAGAGCTCACAGCGATTAGAGCCGACATGAATGCAATAAACACAGGTTTGGGAGCAACCGAACAACGTATTAGCGACGTGGAAGACCTGGTACGACATTTAACGACTAGGATCCAACGTCTAGAGAACACCATGGACGAACTTAAACGCCACAACGCGGAGTTAGAAGATAGGAACAGAAGAGGGAACATCAGAATTTTTGGCGTTCCAGAGAATTCCAAAAAAGACGCAGATTCATGCGTGGCCTTCCTTGAAGCATGGATACCTATGATCACCAATATAGAATTCCCACACGGACTTGAGCTGGATAGGGCACATAGGATCCCCACCTTCGCTACTAGAAACCCACCATCTCACCTGAACACGCTCCTGTATCGTGAGTTTATACTCTTAAAGTTGTGTCATATGTTTTCCATGAGCTAACAACACTACAACCTAAAAGACTATGCCATCGATGAACTTGTAGGTCTCATACTTCACTACAAAGTCACACTAATGTTAATCTTTAATATCTAATCTTAAAAATGGTTGTGTTCCTATCACACTACCGCTTACTACTGCTATCTAATGACATATGCAAATATCCACCCATAGGCCAGACCCTTATAGTGGGACTCATTCATCCCCGTGTGTTCTCTTATTGGGTCGACTCCTGTTAGCCTACGATCAGTCTCCCATAGTAGCACTTACTCACCCCCAAAATGTGTGCTATATGGGTCATGTTACATGTTTATTGATACTATGCTGTTTTATAGTTAGGGACTATTACTAGCTAGTATCCTACTACTCCTGTTCCACTTAGCACGGTACTGCCGTCGTACCCCCTATGTACGAGTCTGGGGGAGTGGAGGGAGGAGGGGGGAGAAATGGAGTTAAAAGAGTTCAGAGAATAACAGATTTTCTTTATGTTTTGTACTGCCTTCTGCTCATGTTTATTTCTTATAGGTACGGCACCTATCTTTCACTGCACCCTCAAATCTTATTTAAATGCTGTACCCTACACCCTGTCCTTAGAGTTGCTTCTTCTCACACTGACCTACGCAACCTTAGCACAAAGTTCCAGTTCCCACACCGACCACCCAGTCGTTGTGGTCAATCCATGACACCCTAAACCAGTAGCGTCCGATTGCCATTTTACTACTCAGCGATAAAGACCCACTCCGATGTCTAATACAAAATGATTAGCCAACGACCTTAACATAATCTCTCTTAATGTCAAGGACCTCAACCATCCGGTAAAAAGATGTTGAAAACTTTTAACAAAATTCCTTCATCTGGTTCTAAAAGAGACGAGGAAAACTGTAGTCCATGCCTTGCCCACCTCTCGCCTAGACTACGCAAACCACCTTTCACCTCTGTGTACTTGATACGCAGACTCCAGCTAATCCAGATGCAGAGGCTCGACTGATCAGGAGAGTCCTGAGCAGCCATCACATTTATCCTCATCTGAGACATCTGCATCGGTTACTAGTGGTACAGCGCGTGAACTTTAAAGTGCTGATGCTGGCTTTGAGAGGATTCCAAGGTGAGGCCCCTCGATGTTTGTTGAACAGACTGTCTCCATATACCCAAGAGACAGTACTTAGATCCAACAACAGTTGCTTACTACGGATCCCTAAACTCCTGAAGTCTCGAAGCGAAGGCAGTTCTTTTACAGTTCCCACTGCTAAATTATGAAATAGTCTCCCACCTAACATTCATAGAGCTGTGCCTCTGACAATCTTGGTCAACACCAGGCTAACTGATAATGCTTAGCTGCATGTTGTTAGGTTGGCCCCTTTACTGTCCGTTAAAGTGTCAGGACGCATCTATTTGAAGCAGTGTTGCGCTTTATCATATTTTGAATGATACTGGGAGCTGACTAGCTAACCAAATACGTCCATTTAGGGATTTATTTTTCAGGGTGTTTTGAGCTGAACAGTCAAGTCTTACTATTGAAGGTTCATAGTGGGAGTGAAAAGTGGACTACAAAACACAACAAAATAGTACACAATAAATTGGATTGTCCAGTAAGTCTTAGTTGTTTCAGTAAACAGTACAAACTTTATTCATCTTAGTTTAATAGCCCATAAAATACATGAAGTTTAGCAGTTGAAATCAAAATGCACGCCAGTAAAATACATCATTAAACCTCAGTGTGTACTGATAGGCCATGTGTGAGGAGAACCTGGGCCGCAGGTTCCTGAACAAACTAGCTGATGTGTGTCTGATATATATTTTAGAAAGTTGAGTATTTCTCAGCATTCTCTTATGCTTCTGTCTATTCGGACCTGGTGCCACTCTCAGAGGAGACTGGGTAAACACACTCATAGTGGGGATGAAATCTTTAAACTACACACTTAAAGGTAGAAAAGCAGAAAAAAAACATTAAATATATGAAAACAATAAACAATTTATTGATTAGTGGCATTTGGATTTGCAGAATATTAAAAGGATTCATCCCATTAAAGAAGCTAATTGCAACAAAGCCTGCCTCTTGCACTGCTGCAGAAAATCGATGTAGTCTTGAATCCCATGGTAAAATATCTGTCAATATTATTAGAGACGTTTCAGGAGTTTAAATGCTTTTACAAACTGCAGTGCACTGCTGAGACATGCTGCCCATTATACTCATGCTGCAGTCCTTCTGTTCACTTGTCCTAGGCCAGGGACGACCCTATACCCCAAGAGGACCAGATCCATCAATATTTCAGGATACCCACACAAGCTACATTTCCAGTCTAATTGGGAATTATTTACGCGGTGGATGGGTGTTCAAAAACTCAGGTGGTCCTTGTTGGCCTACACTAGACACACATCCTGCTTACTACCATCACTCAGGGCTCACTGGGTCCTTACATGCTCAGTGGATCATCAGTGAGAAAAAGGATTATCAATGAAACGCAATAAACGCCTCCAACCCCACACTGCTACCACCCACCTCTCCTTGAGATGTATTTCAAATACTGATTATCCTTGGAGCAGGTTCTATGCCTCCCTACTCCAGAAAGAAACAACACTATGTAACAAGACCAGGCACAGCTCTCAACTCCGAGCACCTTGGAAAATGGCATGCAGAGTTCAAGAAGAAAAGCAAGACGTACACAAATATGGTTGACACAAATGTTTCTAGAAGCAGGAAATCCAAACAGAACACTGTCGATAACGCTTTATGGGACCCTGAGTGACGAGGACCGCCCGTAAAACAAGTATTCATACACGATTTAATGGACAGAAACTGGTTTTCCAATCAGACCTGTAAGCTGAATCAATGCCGTCGTCAGTCAGATGAGATGTGTAGTTCAGATCCCCTGGTCGCAGTAAACAAACTTGCTTCATTTATGTCCATCAATATTTTACATACTTTACAAACATGGAAGAATTTAAAGATTTCTATCATAGGCTACATCATGAAGAAAAGACACAGAGTGACTCATGGTTTGTGCCACACCCCAACAAATACGAATACTGTGGCATGCGGCACTCTGCTACTGTGTTACTGCCACATGACAAGCTCTGCAGTGTGAGTGGATGAGGGAAAATGTAGAAATATTTCACCGTTTACAAAACTCAGATCTATCATTTTTTTGACCACATAAATTTCACCACATTTTATCTTGCGAAATTTATGTGAGAAAAACCACAGTCCCAATTCTGGCAAAACTCCATGAACCGGACTCAGGATTACCTGGGCACGCAAAGATTAAAAAAACGTAATCTCAGAGATGAAACTGAAGAATGATTTTCTTTGCCTTCAGCCCGTGTGCCAGAGTTCCTTACCCAGGTATCATTACGTTGTATTGTATACTTTCATGGCTTGGATTTACAAATGTTTCACACAACACAGCCGAGCAAGTGGAGTTGCTGCGTTACGTGAAAGGGAGAGAGCAGAACTTTTTCATATTTTCAACATAATGGTGCAGTTCTGCACTCTGCGCTGCCTAGTGCCAACGCAGGTCCTCTCGTAAGTCATAGTGAAAGGGTGCCTGCATTATGAAAATCAAGACCATCTACAACAACTTCCACGCAGAACCCACAACCGCCACTCCCAGCAACACGCAGCTGGCACTTGACAGCTGGACCGCCCTCAGCATCAAAGTCACCATAAAGACTATGAAGTCAACCCACTACGGGGCACCTATGGACTCCTGTCTCCACCACATCTAACACATTGCCCCGAGCTTTGATGAATCATTAACCGCTCCTTCGAGACCGCCTCCTTCCCCGACGACTGGAAATGCACCAAGAGCAATCCTCTCCTGAAAAAATCCTCGGCGGACCCCACAGACCTCAAGAACTACAGACCGATCTCCTTACTCCCGTACCCGGCGAAAGTCAACTCGCCTCCTTCATAGAAGAAAACAACATCCTCGACTCCCAATCAGGGTTTAGGAAGAAACGCAGCACCGAAACCGCCCTTCTCGCCACGACAAACGACATCCGCGCCTTTCTCGGCGGAGGAGAGACAGTGACTTTCCTCCACCTGGACCTTTCAGCGGCCTTCGACATGGTCTCTCATCGCACCGTAGCCCGCAGACTCCACAACGTGGGAATCCGGGACAAGGCCCTCGACTGGATCCAATCATTCCTCTCTGGCACAACGCAACTGGTCAGACTCCCCCATTTCCTCTCGGAACCCACACCAACCACCTTCGGAGTCCCCCAAGAATCCTCCATCAGCCCGACCCTGTTCAGTTTCTACATGGCACCGCTCGCATCCATCGTCAGATCACATAGACTCAACATTATATCATAAGCCGACAATACTCAACTCATCCTCTCCCTATTCAACAATCCCAACATCTCCAAACACAACTTCCAAGAAGGAATGGAAGCAGTCGCCAGATGGATGAACAGCTGCCTACAACTTAACACAGACAAAGCCGAAGTACTCATCATGGGCCCACACCTCGATGCATGGAACGACACCTGATGACGCCCCCCTCCCCCAACCCCCTCCTTGGAACCCACCCTCCCCCACGAACCACGCATGCAACCTTAGAATCATTCTGGACTCCGAACTCAAAATGGCCCGCTAGATCAGCGAGTCTCCTCTTCCTGCTACCACTCCTTCCGCCTCCTCTGAAAGACCTTCAACAGGATTCCCCTCGAACACAGGAATACAGTCACCCATGCGGCAACACACCCTACACCAGGATCAACAAGAACCTCACCCACAATCTCCAGAACGCCGCTGCCAGACTAGTCCTCAACCTACCGTGCCACTGTCACATCAGCCAACACCTACAGACACTACACTGGCTCTCCGTCGTGAAGAGAATCCCATTCAAACTCCTCACCCACGCCCACAAAGCGCTCCCCAACACCGGACCAGCCTGCATGAACCACCGCCTCTCGTCCAACGCACCCCAAAGATCCCTCCGTTCGAACCAGCTCTTTCTTGCGGCACAGCCCGCATCAAGAAGACCAGAATAGGAGGAAGCTCTTTCTCCTTCCTCGCGGCCAAGGCATGGAACACCCTCCCTCTCATCCTCTGACAGACAACTTCTCTTGCCAAGTTCCTGAAGGGACTCAAGACCTGGCTCTTCACCAAAGCACCGTAACATCCTGGAACGCACCCCTCCGCCTTGAGACCCTCTTTGGTGAGTAGCTTTACAAACCCCTGATTGATTGATTGATGTTCAGGATAGTTTTTCTGGAGGAAGGAGTACCTTACTGCACAATAACTATCCTTGAAGGCTTTTCCCTCTTTCTTTCTCTGCAGCAGAATTCTTCACATACGCAAAGAGGAAATAACAATGAGAAATAAAGATATTTCTCCTTATTACTCGTGTCTAGAGATGATCATAATACAAGTACTTACTTGCACCGATTGAGGTGAAATACTTTGGAAATTTGAACTTTGAACTGTTCTTGAAAATACTTGGACTGCACAGACCATGATGCAGTGGGGCGATACGGCGGAAGAGGTCAGCGGTGTGCTCCCAACTCCAGAATCCCCTTTTTCTTGGCTCCGGTAGCCATGTAAGCTGACGAGCTTGTTGGAGATGCACCTGCGCGCCAGAGGGGCAACGAGGCCCGTGACGGATGTTTGGCGACCTGTTCTGCAACCCCGGAACTATCTCTACTGATGAGGGAATCAATCCAGAAACACGAGCTAGGCTCGTGTCTAGAGATGATCATAATACAAGTACTTACTGGCACCGCTTGAGGTGAAATACTTTGGAAATTTGAACTTTGAACTGTTCTTGAAAGTACTTGAACTGCACAGACCATGATGCAGTGGGGCGATACGGCAGAAGAGGTCAGCGGTGTGCTCCCAACTCCGGAATCCCCTTTTTCTTGGCTCCCGGTAGCCATGTAAGCTGACGAGCTTGTTGCAGATGCACCTGCGCGCCAGAGGGGCAACAAGGCCCGTGACGGATGTTTGGCGACCTGTTCTGCAACCCCGGAACTATCTCTACTGATGAGGGAATCAATCCCGAAACACGAGCTAGGCTCGTGTCTAGAGATGATCATAATACAAGTACTTACTGGCACCGATTGAGGTGAAATACTTTGGAAATTTAAACTTTGAACTGTTCTTGAAAATACTTGAACTGCACAGACCATGATGCAGTGGGGCGATACGGCGGAAGAGGTCAGAGGTGTGCTCCCAACTCCGGAATCCCCTATTTCTCCTTATTACGCTCGCCTCAGGTAGGTCACCTTTTTGGTGCAAACCCATGTCTACAACTCTTTATAAATATGGGATTACTTAAGAATCTATGAATGGATGCACAGGAACGTCCAGCCCAAGCACCACCAATGAAACACAAACAAAGAAGTGCACAAGGCGCTGCATTACGTTTCTTTTTTCTTTTTTACAAAGTAATGTAAACTGACATTTGCATTGCTTTGTAAATTCCAAAATACATGTTTCTTTTAAAACATTTCTTTTATACCACGCATTATAAGTTGGCTGGATGTTGGTCCGAAGCCCGAGATTTTCCTCAAAAATTGGGAATAAAGGCTTGGTCCGGATTTACTGAGTGCTTGAAGAGGCAGTTTTTCATCATTTGTTGGAAAAAAAGCCTACATTTCAGTGGGCGAGCCTTTGGGGAAGGGGGAGGGGAGGCGAGGTGGGGGTCCAGAGGACACTTGTGCCTGTCCAGGGAAGATTAAATGCTCTCTTTACTGCAGGGCGAGAGGCAATACTGGTGCTCACATCTCCTGTCCTGCAGCATTAGTCAGATTTACGGTGTCCGAGAGCAGGGAATGAACAGGTCTTGAGTTTTCAGACCTAATATTTCCAGACACACATGTAATGACGACTTGAGCTTTTAACCTTGATGATTCACGTTGGGTGAAATTCCCAGTCTTAATATGCGGGTTAATGTTTTATTAATGTCAATGATGTTAGATTATGATTCTTGTACAGTAATAGCAGAACAAAACAGACGAATATTCTACAATAATCTACATTCTGGAGTATAGATGTCTGTCCTGTTTGAGGAATCTATAGATAGTGCATCTGTGTTATGGACTTAAACAGCAAAATGTATACATTCATGTTTGTACTGTTAATGCCGTTCACATTGGAAATATCTGTTCTAATAAGCGGAGTTAATCAATTTAACTATGTAAATTCCACGGTAGAGACCGAGCGAGTACATGACGGGGGAATTTGCCATACTCAGGTCACTGATGGAGTATTCTCTTTGACGACATAGTGGTCCTTTTTCCATACATTTCATATCATAAGTGATCATGGCATACTTGATCTTCCTCCTGTGATGGCAACTGTGCACCTCACAATCCTCGTACTGAACAAGACACATTCGTCCCTAGGTCCTTTAGAGCAACAATGCTGCCCGATAATCCTCCTACTAGATGAGCCACATTCTCTCTTTGATCCTTTCGAGTAACGAGGGTGCCTCACAATTCTCTTACTGAACAAGACACGTTCGTCCTTAGGTCCTTTTGAGTAACGATGGTGCCTCACAATCCTCTCACTGAACAAGACACGTTGGTCCTTTCGAGTGATGACGCCTCACAATCCTCTTACTGAACAAGACACATTCGTCCTTAGGTCCTTTGAGTAACGATGTGGCCCCACAATCCTCTTAGAAGATGAGCAACATTCGCTCTTTGGTCCTTCCAAGTAGCAATGGTGCCTCACAATCCTCTTACAAGATGGGACACATTCTCTCTTTGGTCCTTTCGCGTAACGATGATGCCTCACAATCCCCTTACTAGATGAGTCACATTCTTTATTTGATCCTTTCGAGTAATGATGGTGCCTCACCATCCTCCTACTTACTGAACAAGACATGTTCATCCTTGAGTCCTTTTGAGTAATGATGGTGCCTCACAATCCTCTCACTGAACACGACACGTTCATCCTTAGGTCCTTTCGAGTAACGATTGTGCCTCACAATTCTCTCACTGAATAAGACAGGTTCATCCTTAGGTCCTTTCGAGTAACAATGGCGCCTCACAATCCTCTTACTGAACAAGACACGTTCATCCTTAGGTCCTTTCAAGTAACAATGGTGCCTCACAATCCTCTTACTAGATGAGCCACATTCTATCTTCAATCCTTTCGAGTAATGATGGTGCCTCACAATCCTCTTACTGAACAAGATAAGTTAATCCTTAGGTCCTTTCGAGTAACGATGGTGTCTCACAATCCTCTCATTTGAAGAAAGGAGGCATGGTAATTCCTAGATATGACTTTGTGCCTGAGATACCTGGCCTTATAAGGCTGTATGCTTACTTTTTTACAGATGTATCTCTCTCGCGGGGCACCTCCTCTGGATGTGATGGGGAGTGGCATCAGTTTAGTTTCACTAAAAGAAAGCAGGGATTTTGTCTGCCAGGTAATGCCTTGTGTCAAAGATGCAAACTCTTTGGGACAGGAGAATAACTCTTTTACAGACAGATCTCTCTCTGAGGGTGTAGTGATGTTTACGGTTCTGTATCACATTTCGTTTGATAGAAGAGGATCGATAATTAGTACCTCCTTTGGGATTGCAATCTCTTCCCTTCTATCTGCATGTATTTCGCATATAAATAATGC
The DNA here is from genome assembly GCF_964263255.1 of Lissotriton vulgaris. NCBI lineage: Eukaryota > Metazoa > Chordata > Amphibia > Caudata > Salamandridae > Lissotriton > Lissotriton vulgaris. The sequence goes on from NC_141686.1 coordinate 346,795,779, forward strand.
TAGTATTTCATTTTGCATTACTATTCCTTAAACTCCTACAACAACCCATCTTTGTACACGAATTGTGCAAAAGATCACTCTTGTGGAGTTGTCACAAGTGGAGAGCATTCCATGCATTGAGCGCTTCCACAGGAGCTGATCTGTGCTAAGTCAGAGCAGGGTCTATATGCTCACTGTTTTGATACCCATATACTGACATCTGAAACTTTCCACTTTTCAAGCATTTATTACACTCTCAATAGATAGAATCTCCTAACATTTTTTCTTGAGGGCCAGCTTGGGTACATCTTTGCACGTCACAGCATGCCACAATACTGCACTGCTCTCCATGGGGCAAAACATTCCATCTGTTAACCTAACATATAGTACAGTTTCAATCCACAATTCATTTCTACCCTCCTTCATGTTTGGTCGCATTAATTTTGTAACTGAACCATTTCCTACCTTTTATGCATTAAACAGGTTTAAATCCTGGGTACATTATTGCCTAGTTGGTTGAGTTTTTGTGCATTTAGCAACTAGAATCCCCATTATTTGTGCGTACAGACATGCAGGCAAAGGCTGTGTGCTATAAAAGACATTATATGGTTTGGGTTTAGCCATGGGTCCCTGAGCCCGACCCTTTTTAACTTGTATGTAGCGCCTGTTGCCTCTATTGTGGAGAGTCATGGCCTCCAAATGGTATCCTACGCTGATGATACGCAGCTGGTCATCTCCCTATCGCACGTACGCTGTCTTGCTGCAGATGGCTTCCGATCGTGCATGAAAGATCTTGCCGATTGGATGGCCATGAACTGTTTGAAACTTAACGGCAGCAAGACAGAGGTGCTGCTGGTAGGGAGAGCCCAGTCTGCCTGGTCATCAGCCTGGTGGCCATCCTGTCTAGGACCGACCCCCACCCCTTGTCAGGAGGCAAAAAATCTAGGGGTGTGGTTCGACGCAGGTCTTACTTTTGGGCCCCAGATCAACCGTGTGGTCGGTGTGTGTTTTGGGGTCTTGAAAAGGCTGAGAAAAGTCCTTGACCTACTGCCGATGGAAGCTCGTCAAACCCTGGTACATGCATTGGTGACCGCAAGGCTGGACTATGCGAACCTGCTGTATCTGAGGGCACCGAGTAAAAGTGTGGGTCGCCTTCAAGTGCTGCAGAATGCAGCAGCACGTTTGATCCATAGGCTGCCCAAAAGGGCGCCCTCGAAGGTGGCCCTGCAGAAGCTACATTGGCTCCCTGTGAGGAGCAGAGTCGAGTACAATGCTCTCTGCACCTGTCATCGGATTCTGAATGGCAGGGCACCCCGACCACTGCAGAGATTGATTGAAGCCTATGAACCTGCCCGAGCGCTTAGATCTACGGGTTGGGGACTGCTGAGGATCCCCAAGGTGAAGAAAGCTCGCATGGGAGGCAGATCCTTTAGGTATTTAGCGCCAAACCACTGGAACAAACTCCCAGTAGACCTACGCTTGGAACCAGCAGAAACGAGGTTTCGAGCAAAATTAAAAACCTACCTCTATGTTAGATAGTGGCCTGCCTGGCAGCTTCATTTCCCTGTTTTCCGCCTATCTCATCGTCAGCGCGAGGACACGCCGGTGTGCGTAACTCAGCGCTCTATAAATGCCCCTATTATTATTATTATTATTATGATGTGTAAGGCACAGTTCTCAAACATCTTATTTTGCACTTTTAACTCCGGCAGCTACAGTGAAACCTTGAGTGGGATTTACAATGAACTCTTGCTATAGTAGGAATTTCACAGATTTTGTAATGTTAGGCCCTACAGTAATCTCCTCGCCCTACCCCAGGGCCAGGGTTGAATGTAGTAGGCCCTTAAAAGGCTAGGCTGGATGAGACTGCTTTGCTACCTATACTTTCTCCGACTGGCACTCACTTTAAGGATTTTGTTTGCAGTTCTGCCATGTGTTCTTTGTATTTTTCATGGCTCTTGCCTGCTCTCCAGTTCTCATTTTTTGTGTTAACTGATGGTAGCTCACATCAATTTTATGGCAAACAGATTGCAATATACAAGATCATTCTAAAACATATTATATTTTATTTGTGCAGTAAACACATTAAAAGTGTTACTGATTAAGAATGATTAAGTCCAAATGTCTCTTTGTATTTAGAACAATGGTAATGTTATTCTACTAGCTTTAATGGTGTAACATCTGATTTAAAGAAAAAAATGTAGATGCATGACATGGCAAGCATAAAACTTGTTTAGATAATGTTCAGAATTAATCTTCACACATCTTAAATATACACTTCTCAAAACTAGCCTTCTGAGAAAAACTGTTTGTCTTTTGCAGTGGCCACATTCATGGGACTAATATAGAAGGATTCGAAAGGGCTTTTAGGTCAGAAGAGCAACTGGGTGCACAGCCTAAGTGAACGCACTATGTGTGAAAAGAGGGCGGTAATTATTAGGTGCAAAAGGGTGAGTGGATAAGCCTACCAAACCACTCAATGAAGGGTAGACTAGCTGCCCAATATGAAACTTACGGGTTTACCCAATGCACTTAAGCAACAGTAACACATATATTATGTAGCAATTCTCTCTAAAGTACAGTGCAACAAAAACAACAGAAGTCAATCAGATGCTCCAGAGGGAGAGTAGTCCGTAGGAGTCCTTTATTATGTCGATTAGCCAGCTGACACGTGTTTCATCGCTATATGCGAATCCTCAGGGCTTTAATGGCTGTATCTAAACCAAAAGGTCGCACTGCTGGTGATACTTCCGACCCAGCTGGGCCCGTGACCGTAGGTTTAGTGAAGAGACAGAGTCAATAGATTGTTTCCAAAACAGTATAAAAAAATGATGTAGGTTGAGTCCCGAAATAATATTCAAACCGTATTGGGTAATTGCGTGGTTATGCACTGCAATATAGGAATCCAAGTATTTCTGGGTGGGTCCCGTGGTTGAATACCCCCCACGATGTGTAGTCGGGTACGACTCTTTAGCAATTGACGACAGAAACTCCGTGTAATGGAGACCTGGTCGCCGTGTGTTCTCGCCGGGACGTGTTCACGTTGTACGGTCACGGGCCCAGCTGGGTCGGAAGTATCACCAGCAGTGCGACCTTTTGGTTTAGATACAGCCATTAAAGCCCTGAGGATTCGCATATAGCGATGAAACACGTGTCAGCTGGCTAATCGACATAATAAAGGACTCCTACGGACTACTCTCCCTCTGGAGCATCTGATTGACTTCTGTTGTTTTTGTTGCACTGTACTTTAGAGAGAATTGCTACATAATATATGTGTTACTGTTGCTTGAGTGCATTGGGTAAACCCGTATGGGACTAATATAGGCTGAACTGTCTGGTTGAGATCAATTCCACCAACAAGGATATGTTTTTCTTTTCCCCTCTGTAATCTCTCTGTTTCTATAAAGATTTCTTATCTATTCGAAAAATTGCCTGAGCTCTGAAGTCTTATTTACTTTTATGTTGGTCCATTTTTGTCAGCAGTTAGTTTTCTGGTTTTGCCACTCTTGTTATTTTTTCTTTTCTGTTTATTATTTGGCTGTCTAGTGTGTATTCTCTCATGTTGCATCAGATGGACTTTCCGACCAAAGCTTTTTTGACATTCAACACACTGATACGATTGCTGTCTTGTGTGTACATTTGCATGTCTGGTTAGATTTGGTTTCCAATTGAAACGTTTCTTGCATTCAGTGCACTCATAAGGTTTCTCCCCTGTGTGTGTTCGCTCATGAATGGTTAGGGTGGATTTTTGGCTGTAGCTTTTCTGGCATTTAGAGCACTTATGAGGTTTTTGTCCAGTGTGTGTTCTCGCATGCCGGGACACATGTTGTTTATTTCTGAAACTTTTGTGACATTCATTGCACTGGAATCGTTTTTCTCCTGTATGCGTTCGCTCATGTAGAGTCAGACTCGTTTTAGAACTGAAGGTTTTATCACATTCAATACACCGATAAGGTTTTTCTCCTGTGTGTGTTCTAATATGTTGAGTAAGAAAGGCTTTAAGACTAAAGCTTTTGTCACATTCAGTGCACAGATAAGGTTTATGTCCAGTGTGTATTTGTTTATGTCGGAACAAATTGCATTTTTGATTAAAGCTTTTCTGACAATCAGTACAGTGAAAAGGTTTATCTTTTGTATGTGTTCTTCGATGACAAGCCAGACTTGTCCGATGACAGAATCTCATCCCACATTCGGGACATGTATACGGTTTTTCTCCTGTGTGTGTTCTTTCATGTAGAGTGAGATTAATTTTTTGTTTGAAGCACTTCTGACATTCAGTACACTTGTAAGGATATGTTACTATGTGCATCTTTTCATGGCGAATCAAATTACTTTTAAGACTGAAGTTTTTCTGACATTCTTTGCATTGAAAAGGCTTTTCTCCTGTGTGTGTTTTACCATGTGAATTCAGATGAGATTGGCTAATAAAACATTTCTTGCATTCTGGGCACTCATAAGGTTTTTCTCCAGTGTGTATTCTCTCATGCAGAATTAAAAAGCATCTTGCAGTGAAACTTTTCTCACATTCAGAACACTGATGAGGTTTTAGTCCTGTGTGTTTTACCATGATGAATCCAAATTACGTTCACCAAATGCTTTTATGACAATCAAGACAACATACGGGTTCTCCTTCGGTTTGTTTTTTCTCTAACCTAGGTTTGTTTGCATGTTGTGATGGGAACACATTTCTTCTCCGAGTACATGCCAGAGAACTATTCTTGTGTCTATGCCTACTGCCAATTATAAGCAGAAATCCTTGTTATGATCAGCCCTTGCACTGCGCCTCAATTTAGATGTGATATTTCTTTCTCCAGATTACTCACACTTATTGTGCCTGTGAGGGGAGGGAGTTAATGCCGTACAATGATAAGTCTGGGATTATGGAAATCAGAATTACATGTATTAGCTTCTCCAGGACCTGACTGCCTCTTGCGAACGTGGGACTGTAAACAGTTTTCTTCTTTGGACCTTGAGAAACCTATGCCTCTTTCAGCTGCTTTCTCATGAGGACTTCGATGCCTTCCGCTGAATCACCAGGTTTATCTTCCAGCTGAGCTTCTTTACCTGTATAATTAAAGTGACAGAATATCTGTCTACATGCAGAAGATACAAACAAAATCAACCAGTAGCATTTTCTGAAAAAACAGACAGGGCTCTAAATCAGTGTGGACAAATTGACGATTTCCAAAATGAAGGATACCGAAGATCAATGGATGAAGAATGAATGAATGAATGAAGAAATGAATGAAGCCCAATGAAGACGACCACAAAATTGAGACACTTACTCTTTTTTAGTGTGAATATTGCAATTTTGAACAATTCTATTAATAGGACAGTTGGCAAGGTACTATGTTTGCCAGCATGTTTTTTAAAATGTGAATCTTTAATAACTCTGTTGGTTTACAATGCCTGACTAGTTTGCGGCTCTATTTGCCTGCTCAAAATTCATCAAATGTCAAAACAAATCTAGAAAAAAAACAAGCATTGAAAAAGTCAGTACTTCAGACATGCAGAGGGACTCTGTGTCATGTACCTGTGTAACCGATCTCTTTCAGCACCTCCTATTTCTGCAACCATCTTTTTTACGCTCCAAGCTCGTAGCACTACATAATCTGTGCACATTTGTGTATTGCCAATGTTTGCATGCATCAGAATCCTTAAGTCAGACTATCTGCCTGTTAGACTTGTCAGCCCTAGGGCGGTCTTTCCCTGTGATTTTTTGCCCTTGCCTCATTTTTCCCACCTTCTTTTTGTTGGCCCACAGGTCTTCGGGCACCTTTTCATAGCTAATCTGTGTTAGGGTGCAGGTGCTCTCTACTTCAAACATGGCTGCCACTGGCCCCTGCTACTGCAGCGTGGTCTTTTAGTGTAGCACCCTAGCTGCCAGGAGCAGGCTGGATCCCCATACAATGTTGCAATACCAGCCACCCAGCCCCTGTCCATAGGTAGAGTGGGAAAGCTCCTGGAGCCTTCCAGGACAAAGGCGGAGTTAGGTTTTCCCGTCTTAGAGAGTGGTCACCTGACCTGGGCATATATAAGCAAGGGAGGGAAAATTTTCTAGTCAGTTGGGGCATCACTGACCTGGGGAACCCACGCAGGAGTTTTAGGCGGGAGGGCCTAGTTAGGAACCTTTGCTATTGGGAGTGACAGGATTTAGATGCTGCCTCTTAAGCTGGGTGAGGTGTCCTAGGCTAGCCCCCTGATCTGGCTCAGCATAGGGAACCCCAGGGTCCATCTGCAGTGACTGAGGAAAATCCTTCAAGCCTCTAACTCACCCCCCCCTCTTCAACTTCAAGGAACCATCACCTAAGGGCGCAGAACCATCCAAGCGCTAAGAAGATTAATTGCTTTGACCAGAGACTGCTGGGGGATCGACCAGGTATTGGACTTGTGCTGCCCTGCGCACCCCCTGCCTGCATTGGGGCCCACCTGGCCCTACCTGTCTCCCCCTGACTGACTTGCTCTGTTTTTTCATCCTGCCTGCATCACCTGCTTAAGTGACTGAGAAGCGCTGTACTCCGACCCCTCTTCCAAGCGCTGCCGAGTGCTGCAATCTGCCCTGGTTAGAGACCCTGCTGGGCGCCCGCTCGAGAACTTTCTCAAGCGCCTCTCTGCTGCGCATATTAGGGAGCGCTGTGAGACACCCAGGCGCGATCACCGCCAAGCGCCCCAATCCCCGTTCAGCACTTGCCTTTAGCACCGAGAGAAGTGCCGAAATTGCCCCGGGCGGCCCTCGGTGCCAGAAGAGGGCCGCCGCTGTGTGCACGTGGGCCGCGACCAACCTGAGACTCAGTCCCTCCTCTCGCCGGACCCCGGAGCTCTGAAGAGGCTGCCGCCACGAACATCGACCTGGCTGGGCCATGACTGGAGGCTAATAAACAACACCAGTCCTAGTTCTCATGGCAATATTCATTTGCTGGACTGTAAACATCCATGGTCGAAATTCGTTATCCGAGGGATCTCTTTAGTCTCAAGAAAATCCTAAGATGTTTCAATCTATTGCCTTTTTAAAACAACAACCTCTCTGATTGATACAAACAGGACAGCACAAACAAAAATTGTGTGAAAAGCGAGATGGCACCTCACGGGCGCACCACCAATGGGACCCCTGGTTGGTACTCACCAGGATGGCCCTGTTCTCATCATCGGTGCCATCAAGCTAAAACCAAAAACGTGTCTCGAACCTCAAAAATAAAAAGACAGTGGATGGTGCAGTGGACACAACTTATATGTGACAAAACTAACGACATGTAACATTTAACATATAAGTCACTGAGCAACTGGGACCATAAACTTTACTTTCATTCCCTTCTCTGTTGCAAAACAGTGAACACACATATACTAAAAGAGAAGAGAGTAAATACTACCTATCGATTCACTCTCTACTTACAGCCGACATGTTTCATTGCCTTGGTTTCTATCAGGCAATTTCTTCAGGGCAATACACTTTAAATGCCACTGCAAGAGACACTGAAGCTTGGGTGCCTGCATGCAGTTTTGCCTCTCATACCAGTGGTGAAGTTATGCTAAAATCGGAATCCAGCTCCCTTAGGTGAGCATGGTCCTTACTCCCCGTTCGAGAAAGTTACGGTGTCAGAGTAGCGGTCGGCGTCCTCTCAACCCTCGAGCTCGAGGGTTGAGAGGACGCCGACCGCTACTCTAAGTTGTGTCCACTGCACCATCCACTGTCTTTTTATTTTTGAGGTTCGAGACACGTTTTTGGTTTTGGCTTGATGGCACCGATGATGAGAACAGGGCCATCCTGGTGAGTACCAACCAGGGGTCCCATTGGTGGTGCGCCCGTGAGGTGCCATCTCGCTTTTCACACAATTTTTGTTTGTGCTGTCCTGTTTGTATCAATCAGAGAGGTTGTTGTTTTAAAAAGGCAATAGATTGAAACATCTTAGGATTTTCTTGAGACTAAAGAGATCCCTCGGATAACGAATTTCGACCATGGATGTTTACAGTCCAGCAAATGAATATTGCCATGAGAACTAGGACTGGTGTTGTTTATTAGCTTTCAGAGTGGAGGGCGTCCTAGTTCTGTTTGTCTTTCCCTCTAGACTCCCATTTTTGTAGTGCCATGACTGGAGGCCCCAGTACCCGGGCCTAGCCAAGCCTTGCCAGCGCGGAATCCAGTCAGGCCACGGCAGGCCTGAAGCCAGCGCCTCGCCCCACGTGACAGGGGAGCTCCTCCGCCCTGCCCCCCGCGCAGCCATTGGTCCTGGCTGGCGCGCCCTCGAGGCGGGAGTTGTGACTGGTGGTGACAGCCCCGGCCCCTGCTTTGATTGGCCCCGGGGCCGCGACTGTACTGGGGGGCCCAGAGGGCACACAGACTCGTCGCAGAGGGGGCCGCGAGAACCAGAGAGCCTCCTCCGATTTGCCCCCACTGCTGGTCCCGCCTCGCCCCCGGCGCGGGTGCCCTGAAGTTGTGCCTGAACCGCGCCGGGTCGAGTGAGGCCCTGGGAGGGTTGGAACCCCTCTCCTTCGCCGGTATCTCCGCAAGGGCCCTGATCAGGCCGAAGACACAAGGTAACCCCCGGGGAGCAGGGCGGAAGGCCGGGTAAGGCCACGAGGTCGCCCCTCCCCTGGGGACAACTGTGACTGGGCCCCTGTGGCCCCCTAATGTGCCTCGAGTGTCTAGGAGGCCTGGGGAACAGACTCTGTCCATACTACGTTGTTCTACCTAACTGCCAGTTTTAGGCCTGAATCCTGTTCAATGAACTGTGGGTTTAAACTTAGCAATCAGATAATCCACTTCAGCGACTGTTGGTGTTTAGTGGCCGCCTGAGGTGGCCTGCATGGTTCATGCCTGCTTGTGGAGTGGTAATATTTCCCTGTACTGAATTTCTTGCAGGGGTGGGCTTCTACAGTTCCTGAGGGGATCCAACGGTGATAACTATTGATTCATTCTAATGGTATTCTGATGATCTGATTCTGGGTCGCAAAACCCTCAGTATTCACAAGAAGAAAGGCTTGTGTTTGTTTCCTACAGGTTAATTTAGGATCTATGAAATTACCTTACTGCCTGCTGAGTAGCATACCGCGACAGGCTGTGTTCTTTGAAGTTTTCTGTTCTACTGAAAGTACTTGATGAAATGTTTTATCACTTTCTATGAAGTGCAATTTGGAAGGCGTCCATGAGAGGTTTAATGTGGTGCTTTAGTGCAATGCTATGGTTGCTTCCTGCAGGATCATCCAGGTTTATGAAAGTACCCTCTTTGCCTGCTGAAGAGTATGATGCGACAGGCTGTGTTATTTAATGTTTCACTGCTTAGATGAGCTGGTTATTATTTTAATGATAAGTCTTACTGAAACTGCCTAATGAAATGCTTAAATGAAATACTAATGATTTGCTAAATGCATTACTTGCTTGATCCAAAGTCTACATAAAAGATCTTGATTTTCAAATACAACTACTGGTGTGGTCTCCATTATTGCGCCCACTTCGTGTCTCAGTGGATGAGTGTGTTAAGTAGCTGCTTTACACGCAAGCCCCTGGCTGCCTTCCTGCTCGAGCCATGCTACCCCCTGGAGAGCTGGTGGTCCCAGTTCTTACATTGCCTTTATCAGAGTAGTGTTTATTAGCTATAGTGACACATACAAACACAAATCTGAAGAACTATATGAGCTAATGTTTTATTTCTGACACAAAGGGATTTGTGTACTTCGGCTGTGCATATTTAACAATTGTGTGTGAGTACTCTGCTGCAATCCGTCCTGTAACTGTTCTTTGTGTGAGGAAACTGCACTGCAGCCTTGCCACCCATGCTGTATTTGTGCTGTATGTTAATGTAGTTTGGCGAGCAACTTTACACTATGTTTGTGGTATTTGTACCATGCAAACCTAACTGAAGGTCACAGGTGATTGCAATACAGGGTCAGAGGCAAAGACAGTCAAAGAATGTTTGGAGGTGGTTCCAAGAGCAGAAGTGAACTATGTATAAACAGCCCAAACATTTGGTGCTACCAGGAGGAAGTGTGGACATAAGGTGGGGACAAGGCGCACAAGGGTGGTGGTACAGAGTGCAACATGTGGTTGTAACCGCTCTTACACATAGAAAGGTTAAAGTAGAGGAAGCATTATTACCCTAACAACTGGGAGACAATTAAAAAAACTTAAAGAGCAGGTTGATGATTGCTATTTCACAAGATATTCACCCTGTGACCAATACAGATTTATATTACCATGATAAGAGGGGGCTATTTTAGTTACCACCTTGCGTGGCTGGGAATGAAGAGTATTTAAGGTCAAGGAAGCGACACCAACATTTGGCCTAAAAGAAAAGTCTATTTTTTGCTTGCTATACAGAAAAGTCAAATATTCCATACAGGATCTAAGCTATTTTGAGATCCGAGGGTCTTACATTTAATCTCTTTCTACTTATGTTGTTAATTTATGTACGTGAGCGCAGAGGTGAAGTGATTAGTCAAAGATCAGACAAAGTGGTAAAATATGAAGCTGGGTTTAAACCCAAGTCTTGCTGTTCCCGAATCTACAACTTAGCAATTACACCCTGATTGAAATGACAGGCAGTGAGGAGTGTAACAAGGGCCCTGCAGCCCCCACAGTGCGGGGGGAGGGCCTAGGCTTACCCATACTGAAGGGGGATCCCTCAGCCCCTATGGATGTGAGTGTGAGGGGCCCCTTCAGCATATCATACATATCACGTTTTGTTATGCTACTGCAATCAGTCTGACCTGAAAGTCTTTTCAAGGGGGCTTTGCCTGCAATGCACATGAACTGTAGAAAGGTAATAGAGGGGGACATAATAAACATGTAAACAAAAGTAACAGACATCCCTTGTCCTGCATTTTCCAAATGCAAAAATGTCAGGGGGATTCATAAAGGCAAGGCTGTGTGTAAGCCTCTGTGAGATTCATAAACACCGGATGGAAAGGTCTGTTCATTGGTAGGCATACCAGCCCCTGCCCGATGTTGTGACACCGTGGCCTTTTTCGGATTAGGGAACGCACATCATGAGTTGTACTGGCCCTGATGCTGGCACACATGCTATTGATGCTCTAGTGGTAATAGGTGCTGTAATTGTTTACACTTGTGGGGCAGAGCAGAGGGCGCTGGACAACAGCAGGGGGCAATAACAATCTACACCCATTGAAGTTCATGGGCACTGTCCATACACTGCAAAGGGTTTCCTAGGCGGCTAACGCATCTGCTATCAGCGGCTACCATGGCAACTGTTCTCAAAAAAGATCAACAATGAGTAGAGCCAAAACCCCTCATCCTGCCCTAAAGCAGGTTTTTCTATCCATGCAGCAAGAATCTGGAGCAGCATGCCTATCCCCATGAAATCTACTGCAACTCTTCGGCAACTCAGAAAGGAACTGAAGAATATTGGGTGTTGGTCAGAGGAAATACACCCAAGACCAGGAAGCATCGCCCTCCATTGGAAACAATCCTGAATCTTGGGAACGGCCTTGTTCGGCACTTACCTGCTTCCTAAGGAGGTCCACACTTTAAAGAATAATACCATTCGGAGGGGGGGACAGAGGACTTAGTGACATCATGTGACTGGTTTCTCTAATTAAGTACAGTTTTCATATTTTCATATTTTCATCTCCCTAGACACAGGAAGTGACGTAAGAACGCAAGTGCCAAAGCAGTACTGACTGCACACAGTAGGGCTTTTGTTGTTAATCATCAAGCGAGCCTCTGCCGGGGTCTCTGTTAAGCTCAGTGTCCGCCCTCTTTCGAGCAGAGTTTAGTGTTCGTATGTAGATAGCCTATGAAGAATGCCCCTACAGGCAGATTCCAGAGGTGTGAAAGCAGTTCTCTCATTTTAAAGTTACTTGAGAAGTTTCATCTGTAATCTCAAGAAAGATGCATTTCAAAAGTGATCAGTCGCTTTACTCAGACTGCTTTCTTTAACCCCCATTGAGATCCATGCTCAAACAGCCAGAAGTAGTAGTGCAAAGCTCTTAGATTTCGTTCTCTAAGGTTCACATTCCTTCCTCTCTATACTTGAAATGTAAGACTGAGTATAAAGTCCGAGTTACAACACTGACTAGAAAAACAAACACTGGCAAAGTCAATATGTTTCGCCGTACAAGAGCTACTAGCTAGGCCAATGTATTTTAGCCATGTTGTTCAGCAGCGTGGAGTCCAGTGGGGTGGAGTAGAGTGGTGTAAGTGCATTAGAGAAGGGTAGAGTAGAGTGCAGGGCATTGTGTGGAGTAGTATAAAGTAGGGTAGATTAAGAGTGGCGTAGAGCGCCCCAGCACTGTGTGGAGTGGCGTTAAGTCAGATAGAGTGTCAGAGTAAACTGGGATTTAGTGGCACAGAATGCGCTGTGTGGAGTGGTGTACACTGGAGTGGCATGAAGTTGAGTGGGACAGAGTAGAGTGGACTGGCAGGGACTGCAGTGGTCCATAGTGGTGAAGAGTAGAGTGGACTGGCATAGAGTGGTGCAAAGAAGATTATATAGGTTTACAGTGCAGTGGCGTAGAGCGGTGCAGTGTAGAGTGGTGTAGTGTGCAGTAGAGTGGTGTTGTGTGCAGTAGAGAGGTGCAGTGAAAAATAGAGTGGCATAAAGAGCAGTGATATAGAGAGCAGTGGTGCAGCGTACAGTGCAATGGCCTAGAGTGCTGCAGAATATAGTGCATGAATGTAGGGCGTAGTGGTGTAGAGAAGAGTGGTGTAGTGTGGCGTAAAGTGCAGTGGTATAGAGTAGAGTGACGTAGAGTGCAGTGGCCTGAAGTAGAGTGGTACAGAGTGGAGTGGTGGGTAGTGCAGTAGAGTGGTGTAGAGTAGAGTGTCAGAGTGCAGTATCATAAAGTGTGAAAGCGTAGAGTAGAGTGATGCAGAGTAGGCAAGAGCGGCAGGAAGTGCAGTGGTGTAGAGTGGCACAGAGTATATTGATGTGAAGTGCAGTGGCATAGAGTGCAGTGGTACAGAGAAGAGTGGCAAAGAGTAGAGTGGCAACAGTAAAGTGGTGCAGTGGGAAGAACAGTGGGGTAGAATAGCGTAGAGTGCAGAGGCACAGAATAGAGTAGGGCAAGTAGGGTGGAGCAGAGTAGGGTGGCGCAGAGTAGAGTGCCGGTCCATAGAGTGCAGCAGCATAGAGTGCAGCAGCATAGAGTGCAGTGGTGAAGAGTACAGTGGCAAAAAGTGAAGAGGGCAGAGTATAGTAGCACAGAGTACAGTAGTGTAGAGTATAGTGGCATAGAGTGCTGTAGCCTTGTGTATAGGATGGGCATATGGGAAACAGGTGGAAAACAAAACACACATATGGATTGCTAGAACACCAAAAAAACTGTTGCTCCAAACACAGGAGAAGTGGAAGGACACAAGTACTTGGCCCATGCTCCAGGGGAGGGCCAAACACAAGAAAAGGACACGACACCCGCATGCAGTGACAAACTAGAGCGAACAAAATGAGGGTCAAGCTATGGGCGGTCTGTAACCCCACTGTATGTAAACTAAAGTCTCACAGAGGCAGAGCATTTGTAATCTAGGTGAAACCTAAAAATAGGCTTACGTTACACTAGTAGAAATCAGAGGTCAAAGCCTTATTGAAGAGAAGACATCTGTGCTGCGCCGCAGACGTCTCCTAAAGCAGTTCTTTTAAAGGTGCTCAATCAATCGATGTTGGAACCAGCACTTTCTGGTTGGCTAAATGAATGCCCCAGTCAGGCAGAACCTACCATTCCCGTCAAGGGCAGGTGATTGCACTCGCTGTAAAACCTGCGCTCACCCTTGGGTAGCTCTGCACTGAGCAGTCAGGCTTTCCTTAGAGGCAATGTGAAGCAAAGATACAGCAGCCACAAGACATAATTACACCGAGCATCACAAAAGAGACTTCACACAGGATGTATGTAAAAACACTTGTATTCAACACACATATTAAACCGTTAAAACATGAACATCGTATACTTTATAGGCATAAAACACATCTGAAAATATTACTAGCAGTACTAGGCCCACTTGTATTGTTGTGATATCAATAGTATGCACATTGAGGACAATTCCTAATCTAACCCCTCCAATTACAAGAGTGAGTGCCCTTATGCGGTGCACAAAATCAGCTATGTACATAAAAAGAGAACACTTTTTAGCAGCATCGTGGTCTGGAGCCACGCGGGTAAACCCTATGTCATGTCATATGACCCGTGCAGGCTCACTGTAATTTTCCCTATGTTATCATGAGCACGTTGCAGACTTTTATCTGCATTGTGCATGTTACTGTACAAATGTATTTTGCTTTGCGCCACATTGTACTTTCACACAGAATCTGCTGTTGTTTTTGCGTTCTGTTCTTTACTGGGATTTAGTCTGCACACCATAGACAAGGTCGGACAACAATGCCCCTAGTTATTTTGTTCTGGTCAGGCCTCAGCTCCTAGACAAAACAAACAAATTCAGCTGTTTGGGAAGATGTACTTCTGCCATATAGACATGCACGAATAAGTAACAACACAGTTGGAGAAGGATCTTTCCAGGGAAGAGATCGTGGAGGACCTGAGATATAGAACTTTCATCAGCACATGCTAAGGTACAGGGTCTGCAGCAAACACCCAGTGATCTTCTGATATATAATCATTTTGCTTCTGTACAAGGGAAGGGGGTTAGGCCTCCCTATTGCACATAATGACAGCGCCTTTTCTGATTTATGGACAACTTACTATGCTGACCATATTTGTGTTGGGCATTTTCTTACTCATTGTGGCACGTATACTGCATACTAGAGCACAATAGTTAAAATAAATATTTTACACTTTTCTTTTGTCTCTGTCAGATATTATTGTAGACTAGTACAAGTGTGAGAGCAAAAGAGCGAATCTGGGGTGCTATGTTTTGGGGTGTTTAATCACATGTTATTCTATGAGTAGGAGGGCAAGTGAGACACTATGGCTTGTTGGTCTCTGGCTCATGGGTACTCAGGTGGTAGGATGACTCAGTCCCTGCCTACTAAGGTTCTATGATCCCAAGCATAGTTCTGTGATGCCGCAGAATCACTGCGACATGGCGCCGCCAAAGTTTGGTCTAGCACTTATTGACAGGACCCTTAAGTAGCACTTGTGCTTGTCCACAATACCCTTGCACTGTTTCCCAGAGACATCCGTGGTGGGAGAGCTTTGCCTCCTCAGTTTATAGGGACCACGAATTGCTGTAGGTTTTTTTAAACTTGATTTTTAAAAGGTCTTTTTCCCATTTTAGTGCTATCCTTTGAATCCTTTTCTTTGGCTTTATGGCTCAACCAATAGCGATTTGGCTCATTGCCGCGGAGTGGTTACTCTCCAGCTGTTTTTGTAGTGGAGGCGGATCCTGCATACCATTTCAAAGTGTTTTACTCCTGGGTTACGTTTCCCGCTGTGGATGTGAATAATAAGTCTTTTCATGCTTATACGGCTGTCGCTGTTTTGGCAGCTTATCGCCCTTATGCAGTTGTCAAAGTTCCTCTTATAGCCTGTGAAAAGCAGATTTGGTTTAACGGCGTCCTACCCCATCCTATTGGTACTGCTCGTATGGGCCCCTTAAGTATTGATGGGCCACTTAACCTGTGTTAGCCGGTTTTACTCTATACCCTATTTGTATCAACGCCAATTTGGAGGAGGTACGTTGGTTGTATGCTCAGGCTGATCTCTTATATAGACGCCTGATCCAATTTGATGCTGGTGCTTTTCTCGGGGTTCCACCTGGAGCTGCGCAACCTGTGCAGGTTACGCATGGTGGGGGGCTTGTTATAAGTCCAGTTATCATCAATTCGGTTATGGGCAAAAGTCCTCCAAATTGTGAATACTTCCCGTTTTGGATTGCTCAGAAAATTGATCAGCTTGATGCGGTTTTCCTACATACGAGTCCTCTGGAGAAATATAGGATCCTTACTATGTGCTTGCCTAGTGGTGCCATTTCCCCCTATGTCCAACCTTGTTATGGTACCCCCTTGATGAGCATTCTTCTGAGCGTTCTCAAACAAGTAGAGAACAAACATGGGGCAGCTACTGCCCTGGATTTGGGGATTAAGCTAATGGGTATTTTTCAGTAGTCTACCAAGTGATTCTTTCTAATATTTCTTTCTAATATTAAAGGTGAAGCAGCGTGCTAAATGGTTCATCAAAGCCTTTCGGAGGTGCCCGACATTGATCGGGAATGTGACTTGCTGATTATTAGTGCTGACATGTATATGTCCGTAGGTTGCAATAATTTGGGGATTAAACCTTCTAATCAGTTTCAAGGTAAGCCCCCTCCTGAGATAACGGGTCGTTTTGTCTTTCCTAAAAAGACACGGGGCAAATCTAAGCAGCAACAGAAGCCTAGGTCTTGTGGTAGGTCACTGCCACCTAACGCTTCTGAACGTAGATATGATTTACGTGACCGCTCTAAAATTAAAACTCCATAGAGGTTCCAGGTTCCTGATCCTCGTTCCTTTCAGGAATCATCTGATCAACTGTACGATTGATGAGGGCAACAGGATCGCAGACATGGCAAGTCCACACAACCCAAGCAGGACCTGCAGCGCTCTTTGACGTTAAAACAGAGGTCTTCAAACTTTTTGATGCCGAGACCCCTTGTAACACCTTTTTAGGCTTAAGGAGCCCCTTTCAATAAAAGTTTCTAGAAACTGGTACTCCTCATCACCAACTATCGACAATCATAAATGCGCCTGTTAGACCTCATCACATCCATCCATCATTCATCCACTCCCACTTTCATCCTTCCGTCCATACATCCGTCCTTCATCCATCCATCCATCCTTCCTTTCATCCCTCCATCCATACATCCATCCTTCATCCATCCACCCTTTCATCCTTCCATCCATACATCCATCCTTCATCCATCCACCCTTTCATCCTTCCATCCGTACATCCATCCTTTACCCATCCACCATCCGTCCATCCATCCACCCATCCACCCATCATTCATCTACCTTTTCAAACATCCATCCATTATTCATCCATGCAAACTTTTATCCATCCATACATCCATCCTTCATCCGTCCACCCTTTCATCCATACATCCATACATACATACATCCATCCTTCATCTATCCACCCTTTCATCCTTCCATCCATACATCCATCCTTCATCCATTCACCCTTTCATCCATACATCCACCCACCCTTTCATTCATCCATCCACAATCATTCATCCACCCATCTTTTCATACATCCATCCATCATGATCCATACAACCTTTTATCCATCCATACATCCATCCTTCATCCGTCCACCCTTTCATCCTTCCATCCATACATACATACATCCTTCATCTATCCACCCTCTCATCCTTCCATCCATACATCCATCCATCCATCCTTCATCCATCCACCCTTTCATCCATACATCCACCCACCCTTTCATTCATCCATCCATCCACCAATCATCCATCCACCCACCTTTTCATACATCCATCCATCTTGATCCATACAACCTTTTATCCATCCTTCCTCCATCCCCCCTTTCATCCATCCATCCATACATATTTCCTTCATCTATCCACCCTTTCATCCATCATTCATCCACCCACCTTTTCTGTGCCTCTCTCATGGGGTGGGGGAGCGGGGTCAGTATCTCTATGCGTCTTCTTCCTTCTTCTCTCATGGGAGGGCACCTCTGTGCCTCCCTGCTGGGTGTGGGGGAGGTATGGGGGGGGGGGGGGCAGACAGGCTATAACAACATCTTACCGTGAAGAACAGACTCTAGCACATTTCTCGGGCACAGGAGCGAGGTATGAGGGCTCGTGGGACTTGAACCAATGATTTATGGGACGTGTCAGAGAGGGTGGGGGGAGGAGAGGACATTTCATATGCTTTACTGGCGGGACCCACAGCTCCAGGCACTCAACGTCCATTGAACTCAAAGGGCAACAGCCTCCTCCCGCCCCCCACCCCCCTTGTGTATGTGAGCCCGGCTGAAACAGCTTCAGGGACACACAAAGCCACACCGAGTACTTCACAGGTTTTAAAAGACCTTTTACTTGTAAATGAGGCTTTGATGTCTTTCACCCCTCGGTGTGAATTAGGCCTCCGCCGTGAGCGCCCTCAATCAGCCCGACGCCACTAAGGCAAACCACACAGGAAGGATTAGTTACTTACCTGTAATCCTAGTTCTCTTCCAGGTGTATCCTCATCAAAGTCATAAGCATTAGAATATTCCCGCCCATGCGCGGAACCCCGGAAACACTATATTATATGTGCCCCACATATATATATATATACATATATATACATAAATCATATATATATAAAAACATGCAATAGCAGCCAAATCACATTAGAGCTGAAATATGCTGTGAAGAATTTCCACCATACATGTAATCATAAGCATTAGAAACATGAGAAACAACACCAAAGATTGTTTAGAAACTGTTTTAATGCTCATAAAGCAGTAGAAGTTCTCATAAGTCACTGGAAGCATAGGAAGCTCCCAGGCTGCATTGCAAACACACAGTCCAAAAAGACTGAAAAGCTAACCTGTAGCTGCATAGCAATAAACTGACACCGTGCCTTTAAGGCACTCATGACCCCCTGTATCCCATCATGCCCCAGGGGTGACAGTTAGGTCAGTTGTTCTTTTCGGAGACTGAAAAACAAACCCAATAACAAATAGGTTAACAATATCTCCTTATTAAAGAGTATCCTTTGCCCGGGGAGGCGGGAGGGTTGCTTATGACTTTGATGAGGATACCCCTGGAAGAGAACTAGGATTACAATCCTTCTCTTCCAGGGGATCCTCATCAATAGTCATAAGCATTAGAATAGAGTAGCGAGCCTCTCCTCATCCCTGCGGGCAAAGGAATGATAAGACAGTAATCTCATCAATAAGTCTGAGTAGACTATAGACTACCCAAACAGATTCCTCAAGGAGGCTTGCCCTACTTGAGTATCGGCCCTGGATACGTGGCAGTAATGCCTCGTAAAGGTATGCACCGATTTCCAGGTTGCAGCCTTGCATATTTCCCACATTGGAATGTCATGTAAGAAGGTTACTGTAGCGGCTTTCCCTCTAGTGGAATGCGCTTTTGGTGACATCAACAAAGGCTTGCAAGCTGATAGGCCAATTTAATGCAAGAAACAATCCATCTTGAGATGGACCTCTTGGCCGCTGGAAAACCTGTTCTCATTGAGCCATAGTTCACAAACAGTTGGTCCGTTTTCCTAATCCCTTTAGTCTTTTCCAAATAAAACTTTAGCACTCTCTTAAGGTCTAAGGAGTGAAGAGACCGCTCGGCTGGGGTCGTAGGGTTTGGAAAAAAGGAAGGGAGGGAAACAGACTGATTTATATGAAAATCAGAGATGACCTTAGGCAAGAAAGATGGATGAGCCCTTAGGACTACTCTGTTGTGGTGGAAAACAGTATATGGTTCCTTCGCACAGAGCGCTTGTATCTCACTTACTCTGCGCGCAGCGGTAATCGCCACCAAAAAAGCTGCCTTCCAAGAGAGATGTTGTAAGGAAACTTTGTGGATGGGTTCGAAAGGAGGTGACATTAACATGGATAGAACCAGGTTTAATTCCCAAGGAGGAGAAGGATTTCGCACAGGGGGATACACTTTCTTCAACCCCTGGAGGAAGTCCTTAACCACTGGAACCTGAAAGAAAGATATTTGATCAGGTGATTTTCTATATGCTACAATAGCTGACAAATGCACTCTAATAGAAGTGTACTTTAAACCAGCAGTTGCCAGGGAAAGGAGGTATGGTAAGATGACATCCTCCTGCCCCTTAGTCGGATCCAAGTGATGATCCCTACACCACAAGTAAAATCTTTTCCACTTGAACGCATAGGATGCTCTCGTGGAAGGTCTCTTAGCCTCCTTTAAAATGTTCATGCATTCGGGAGGCAAGTTCAAATGTCCATATTGCAGGACCTCAGGCGCCATGCTGTTAGGTTCAATGATGGGAGGTTGGGATGCATTATCCTCCCGTTCATCTTGCTCAACAGGTCCGGCCTGCAAGGGAGCCGTTTGTGTGGACACACAGACAGATGTAGAAGGTCCGGATACCACCACTGCCGAGGCCAATCCGGAGCAATCAGGATCATTTCCATGTCCGACCTGATGAGCTTGGAAACTACTTTCAAAATCAGCGCTAGGGGAGGAAACGCGTATGCGTACATCCCTGCCCAATCCATCAGTAGACCGTTCCCCTGCGTTCCTGGCCGGTGGAACCTGGCCGCGAAGGCGTGGCATTTGGTGTTTTCGTCGTCTGCAAACAAGTCTATGGATGGACGACCCCAGCAACGAAAAAGCTCTTCTACTACTTCTTCGTTTAGCACCCAGTCTGGCTGATCTTCGAAGTGCCTGCTGAGAGCATCTGCTTTTACGTTCAACTCGCCTGGAAGGTGCACTGCCACTACTGCGAGGCCTCGAGAGAGAAGCCAATGCCAGATTGCTTGAGCCTCTCGAGAGAGTGGGCGAGACCTTGTGCCTCCTTGTTTGTTCAGATAGAACATGCTGGTCGTATTGTCCGTCTGAACTAGGACTGAGTTGGATTTGATCGCTGGAAAGAAAGCTTTGAGAGCCAGGAATACCGCTCTGAGTTCCAGCATGTTGATGTGGTATGTCTGCTCCTGCGCAGACCACTGGCCTTGAATCTGAAGCGGACCCATGTGTGCTCCCCAGCCTTGCAGAGAGGCATCCGTCACTATGGACTGGGAAGGAACGGGTTGGTAAAACGGTACCCCCCACCAGCACATTCTTTCTCCGAGTCCACCATTTGATGGCCTCTTTCGTCGCCTGGGAAAGAGCGATTCGATCTTCCCAGCGCCCTGTCGCTTGGTCCCACTGATCCTCCAGAGCCTGTTGCAGAGGACGCATTCTCAGCCTGGCGTTTGGGATGAGGAAAATGCAGGACGCCATGGAACCAAGCAGGGATGCTACTTGTCGGGCTGTTGGAAGCCGAGACTCTAGCAGGATCCCACATTTCTGATTCATGGAAAAAAGTCTCTCCTCCGAAGGAAACGCTTTTCTCAAGCTTGTGTCCAGAACGGAGCCTAGGTAGTGGATGGACTGTGTAGGCCGCTGGACTGACTTCTCCAGGTTCACATGGAGGCCTAGCCTGTGTAGCTGGTGCAGGCACAGATGCAGATCGTGCGTTACTTGTACCGGAGATGGACCTTTTAGGAGCCAGTCGTCCAGGTATGGGTAAATGAAGAGACCCTTCTTGTGAAGAAAGGCCGCCACCACTGCCATGCATTTGGTGAAGACTCGTGGTGCGGACTTGAGACCGAAGGGTAACACCTTGTACTGGTAGTGTTTGTTCCCTACGAAGAACCTCAGGTACTTGCGATGTTGCTGTGCAATTGGGATGTGAAAGTACGCATCTTGCAGATCCACCGAACACATCAAATCTCAGGCTTGAAGATGTGGACATATTTGGTGAAGCGCTAACATGCGGAACTTTTCTTTGACGATGACTTTGTTTAATAGTTGTAGGTCGAGTATTGGTCTGAACTTGTCCTCCTGATCTTTTTTGGGGACAAGAAAATATCTGGAGTAAACTCCCTTTCCTCTTAGAGCGAGAGGAACCTCCTCTATCGCCTTTTTTTGCAGTTGGACTTTCACCTCTCGTCGGAGCAAGCTTAGCTGGTGAGGGCAAGAGCTCTTTGGAGGAATGTTCTTCGGAGGCGCACAGAAACGTAGCCTGTATCCACTGCGCAGTATATTCAGCACCCACTAATCCTTTGTGATGCTGACCCACTCTGCCAGGTGTTGTGAAGCACTTCCTCCCACTGAAGTGGGTAACGGCGCCAGAGGAAACCTCTGTTCAGGCCTTTCCTCCTCTTGTGGTGTTGGAGGACTGTTGGTGACCTCCTCTATCTCTGCTGGGCTTGCCTCGAAATTGTGGTTTCCCTTGTGTTTTATTTTGGGACCACTGAGGGGTTTGAACCCTCTGTTGAGCCCCTCTCCCCCTGTTGGTCTTGAAGCGGCGCTTGAATTCTTTTTTCTTCTCCAAGCCCACCGCCTGCACCGTATCCAGTTCCGTTTTCATTCGGGTCATCTCTTCGTCTCTGAAGAGAGCGGAGCCCGAAAAGGGGAGATTAAGAATCCGATGCTGAGCATCCGGCTTCAGACCTGTAAGGCGCAACCAAGCCGATCTTCTGGCACAGACCCCATGGGAATAGGAATGAGCCGAAAGAACTGCACCATCTGCAGCCGTGCTGATCATCTAGTTCGCCACCAGACACCCCTCTGTAACAGTCTCTTCAAAGTCCTGCTGGTCTTCTTTTGGCAGTTTGGCTTTGAATCTTTCCATTGAGTCCCATAAGGCTCTGTCGTATCGACCCAGAAGCGCAGCTGCACAAGCAACCTTAAGAGTGGAAGCAGCTGAGTTGCAAACCTTTCGACCCCAGGAGTCTTGAGTTTTGCTGTCCTTATCTGGTGGGACTGAAGAGGAACCAGCGACAGCATGTGTCTTCCTCGCAGCTGCCACAATCACAGAGTCTGCTGGAGGGTCAGATTTTACAAACACCGGGTCAGAAGATGCCGGTTTGTACTTCTTCTGAATGCGGGCTGGTACCGCTCTGATCGCTGCTGGGGTTAGGAAAACCTCCTTGACAGGATCCATAATCCCCGGGACTAAAGGTAGTAGAGGCCGGGAGATGGCTTTCTTGTGTAAAGTCTCAAAGATGACTGTTGTCGTTACTGGAGGGACAGACATCTCAATGTTCAGTTTCAGTGCTCCTCTTTGTAGTACATCCAGATACGTGCCAATGTCATCCACTGGGGAGGACCTGGACGTAGGACTGTCCGTCAACGTAGGGGAGTAGTCCCTCTTGGACGATCTGGTTGAAGAGGTAGAGGAAGTAGACGGAGCACGTCGACGTCTACGGTGGGCACTGTGTCTCCGCTCCCGCGACCTTTTTGAACGCTCCTTCCGTCTAGGAGAGCGAGACCTGATCCGATCTTCTGTCCGAGGTTCCCTTCTAGGAGATCGGGATCTTCTGGGAGATCTGGCTGGTGATCTCACGGGCGATTTGCATCTAGGAGAGCGAGACCTGATCCGATCCTCCGTCCGAGGTTCCCTTCTAGGAGATCGGGATCTTCTGGGCGATTTAGCTGGTGGTTTCACAGGTGATTTGTGCCTGAGAGGGCTACGCCTGTCCATCTCCTCCACCAGATCCTGAAGCGGAGACCTGTGGTGCGGGCTGGCATATTCCTGCATACAGTTTATCAGAAGGAGATAGGACACTTGTGACCACTTAGTCCAAGAGATTTGAAAAAGCCCTCATAAACGCTGCGTATCTCGAGAAGCGGTATATCTTATTCTCCGCCCCACGCGAGCGTTATGGCAACAGTCATTGGGCTTAGTCAGTCAGTGTCTTGCCAGCCTCACCCGAGGCAATCTCTGGTTTTTTGTGGCAGTATCCAGAGAAACGGGAGTTACCCCACTGAAGCTGAATGATAGGTAAAAAAGTGTGCAGGTGATTATAGGTTTTATTCAGTTCACTTGACCACTTATTAAAAATTATTCGGTATGCTCTGGGGATAATTAGGAATCCTTAGCATTGGTCAATTGGACAAAAAAATAACGTCGACATGTTTCTGCTCTGTCGGCCCGAGGGTCTAAGAGCTTTCGTCAGGACAAAATACACAAGAAAACACAAAGTGATTAAAATGGGATGCCACAATTATGACATAAGGGAATCTATTATTTAATAGTCTTACCCTTGAAGGTTTTCAAATACCTAGGGAATTAAGAGAAATATTACAAAGTGGGAGTAACTGATGGCTATATTACTATTTCATATTAGAAAAGTGGTCGTAAAGACATGCATTGTGTCAATATGCTTATTGCATAATTTCTGCAAACATTAGTGTGAGAAAACGCACAACAAAACTGACATTGTGGTGAGTTAAAACAAAGGGAAGAAACGGCGATATCACGGCAGTGCACAATTAAATATATGGTGAAGTAACTAGATTAAATGACTAAGAGCGCTTTTGTAGCGAGGGGCGATGGAAAAGCAAAGTCGCTCTTATTTGTGAGTAGGCTTTCTACCTCGTAATGAGGTCTTACCTTATAAAGAGATCTACCGCATTGCAGCAGGAGGATACAGGCTGTAGAAACATTAAGAGGGAGGTTGTCACTCGAGTGTATGCCGGTAACTGATACTCGGCGATAGAGGTGGAAACACTCACCCGCTCTCGAAGCGTGTTCCGCGTCTTGTGCTGGCTCTGCCTCCCGGACGCTAGGAGCACGCTTTCGATGGCGTTTTCACTATGTTTACTCATGGAGAGGGAAAGCGGACAATTGTTATGTAGCAACAGGGACAAATAATGCAGTTATCTCCCTCTAATTTGACAATCGATAATTTTTAGATGTTTATCATGGTTCTTATACAATTGTCAGAACTAAAGAATAAAAAATTTAATTAGGTGGTTTTTTAGAAAAATTGGCAAAAAAATCGGCAAAAGAAGTGGTTGTTGTGCCCTTTGCTTGTCACTATGATATTAATATATCACTTTGATGTGTGGGGCCTGTATTAGGTTTTTAAGGCTCATGTTAACAGGACTATGTTAGCTTAGTAATTCAGTAATTCAGCGTACAAAGTGATACCATGAGATTTCGTCATTCAAACCAAACTTATTGGTTTTAAGACGGTCCACCCAACGTTGTTCTTTCTCATATAGTATTTTTTCTGCGTTGGGTGTCGCTTCCGATATCATTTCTATTACCGTCCATCTCAGGTCTTCAATGCTGTGATTTTGTTCGATGAAATGCGAACAAAGTTTGGTGGTATTCTTTTTTAGGCGGATATTACTTTTATGTTCCCCTATACGTAGTTTCACCTTTCTGCAAGTCATCCCAATGTATTTCTTATCGCAAGGACAGGTAACCATGTAGATTACATGGGATGAATTGCAATTACTGTGTTGTTTCTGTGTCCATTTCAGTGTAGGGGACAGTTGTAAGGTTTTTGTACCCGTAGTGGATTTGCAGGCCAAACAGGATCCGCATGGGTAGTGTCCTGTTACTGGGACCATGTGGGCATTCATTGTGGATTTCGCCGTGATTGTTTTTCTTGGTCGCGTATGTACCAACATATCCCGTAGGTTCTTTGTGCGTTTGTTTGCCATGCGTGGCTTTGGCCATTTGAATCTTCCAGTATTGACAATATGCCAGTTTTTATGGATGAGTTTATTCACCTGGTATGAAGCTGGACAGAAGGTGGTTACGCATGTCATGAGATCCACAGTTTCACTTTTTTCGAAAGTTGTAAGGAGGTTTTCTCTAGGTTGGTTCATTGCTCTTTTTCTGCATTTTGCTATAGTTGATGTCTTGTACTCCCTTTGCAACAGTCTACTGCTGAGTTCATTTGATTGGGCCAGATAGTCCTTTCTTTGACTGCAGTTCCTTTTTAACCGTAAAAATTGGCTATATGGTAAATTGTCCCTTAACGGTTGAGGATGGTAACTCTTATAGGACAATAAGCTGTTCTTAGCTGTTGGTTTCCTGAATGATTTGGTTTCTATTTTCAGCTCTTTTTGGTATATAGTCAGGTCAAGGAAGTCAATGCTTTCTTTGTCAGCCGTGTATGTGAAGCGAAGCCATGGATCACGGGTATTCAGCCAATCCACAAATATTTTCAGGTCTTGGTTGTTATGCCATATTAGGAGAACGTCATCAATATAACGTTTCCAGTAAAGTATACTGGAAACGTAAGGATTGGTTTGTGTCAATACATGGTTTGTTTCAAAATTGCTCACGTAGAGCCCTGCCACCGAAGGGGCAAAGGCACTACCCATTGAGGTTCCGTGGCTCTGCAGGAATAACTGGTCCTCAAATTCAAAGTAATTTTCAGTGAGTGCCATCCGGCAACACTCTAGGACAAAGTGTCTCGGTGTCCTAAGGTCCCAGTTCTCAGTGAATAGAACATCTTCCAGCATGTCTAGTGTATCTTTTTGGGGTAGGCTTGTATATAAGGACTCGATGTCCAGTCCTACTAGGAGCATTGTGGAGGGATCAAAGGATCGGTCTTTCAATTGATTTAGCAGATCTCTGGTGTCTTGTAGATATGTGGGGTTTTTTTTAACCAATGGTTGGAGAAATTGGTCTGCAAATTTGGAGAGAGGTTCTAAAACTGATCCGATACCCGAAACTATTGGGCGGCCCGGTGGTGGTATTCTGTTTTTGTGGGTTTTGGGTAGCGAGTAGAAGTATGGGATTTTTGGATTCGTTGTAATTAGAAAGTCTGCTTCTTTTTTGCTCACCCATCCATTTGTTTCAGCTTCATAGACCATCATAGCTATTGTTGTTGTCAGTCTGGGTGTTGGATCAGTGTTGATTTTTGTGTAGAACTTTTCATCTGCAAGTAATAACAAGCATTGGGTCCGATACTCTTCTTTTCCAAGGATTACCACACCTCCACCCTTATCTGCGGGTTTGATGACTATGTCCGTATTTGTTTGGAGTTCTTCTAAAGCTTTTCTTTCCAATCGAGTCATATTTTGATACGGTCTCTTGACATTGTTTTCCATTTCATCAATTCCTGTTAGGATGGCCTGTTCAAAGGTTAGTATTTCTACTGGTACCGTGTTGGCAGGTGGTGTAAAATTAGACTTCTTGCGGAGGTTAGTGTCCCCAAGATCGGTGACTGGTGCAGACTCAGAAAAGTATGCTTTCAGTTTGAGTGAGCGACAGAATTCAGATAGCTCACATTTTAATTTGAAGAGGTCAAGATTGGGAGTAGGGACGTAACCAAGTCCTTTGTTTAGGACATTTTCTTGTTCCTTTGTTAGAATCACTGAGCTTAAATTGACTATTAGTGACTCGTTTTGCTGGTTCCTGGTTTGGTTGATGTCATACTCCTGGTTTGAACATTCGGCTGTTGGTCTTGCCATGAAATGGTTCTTCTTCTTCCTCTTTGATTCTGGCCCCTCAATAAAAAAGGATCCTGATTCTGATTGTTAATCCCCTGCGGTGGCATGCTCATGTAATTCTGCATTTGCTGGACTCCTTGATTGTACGGATTCATCCATCCGGTATATGGAGGCATGTAGGGCTGAAAGAATGGCATTGGTGGGCCCATAAAGTTTTGTCTCGGCCATCTATTGCCTCTTCTCTGTGGTCTGGATCGGAAGTTACCTCGGCCTTGTTTGCGGCCTGAGTCATCGGACCCTGTATCGGACCCTCCGGATGAGTCCCAAGCATTGGAATCATTATCTGATTTTGGGTCATTCGTCTTATAATCAGTTTTTGTATATGGATGCATTTTTTCATGACTGAACTTTTTTATATCTTTGCTTAGTTTTTGTAGTTTGTTTTGCATCAGAAAGTCTTCACTGTCTGTTATTTCTTTATTTAGATCCTCTAGTCTTTTTTTGTAGATCGCTGGTTGTATGCCTTTCTTTAGTTCCGCTTCAATGGCTTGTATCTCTGTTTCCGATGCTCCCAATCTTGACCTCTTCAAATTAAAATGTGAGCTATCTGAATTCTGTCGCTCGCTCAAACTGAAAGCATACTTTTCTGAGTCTGCACCAGTCACCGATCTTGGGGACACTAACCTCCGCAAGAAGTCTAATTTTACACCACCTGCCAACACGGTACCAGTAGAAATACTAACCTTTGAACAGGCCATCCTAACAGGAATTGATGAAATGGAAAACAATGTCAAGAGACCGTATCAAAATATGACTCGATTGGAAAGAAAAGCTTTAGAAGAACTCCAAACAAATACGGACATAGTCATCAAACCCGCAGATAAGGGTGGAGGTGTGGTAATCCTTGGAAAAGAAAAGTATCGGACCCAATGCTTGTTATTACTTGCAGATGAAAAGTTCTACACAAAAATCAACACTGATCCAACACCCAGACTGACAACAACAATAGCTATGATGGTCTATGAAGCTGAAACAAATGGATGGGTGAGCAAAAAAGAAGCAGACTTTCTAATTACAACGAATCCAAAAATCCCATACTTCTACTCGCTACCCAAAACCCACAAAAACAGAATACCACCACCGGGCCGCCCAATAGTTTCGGGTATCGGATCAGTTTTAGAACCTCTCTCCAAATTTGCAGACCAATTTCTCCAACCATTGGTTAAAAAAAACCCCACATATCTACAAGACACCAGAGATCTGCTAAATCAATTGAAAGACCGATCCTTTGATCCCTCCACAATGCTCCTAGTAGGACTGGACATCGAGTCCTTATATACAAGCCTACCCCAAAAAGATACACTAGACATGCTGGAAGATGTTCTATTCACTGAGAACTGGGACCTTAGGACACCGAGACACTTTGTCCTAGAGTGTTGCCGGATGGCACTCACTGAAAATTACTTTGAATTTGAGGACCAGTTATTCCTGCAGAGCCACGGAACCTCAATGGGTAGTGCCTTTGCCCCTTCGGTGGCAGGGCTCTACGTGAGCAATTTTGAAACAAACCATGTATTGACACAAACCAATCCTTACGTTTCCAGTATACTTTACTGGAAACGTTATATTGATGACGTTCTCCTAATATGGCATAACAACCAAGACCTGAAAATATTTGTGGATTGGCTGAATACCCGTGATCCATGGCTTCGCTTCACATACACGGCTGACAAAGAAAGCATTGACTTCCTTGACCTGACTATATACCAAAAAGAGCTGAAAATAGAAACCAAATCATTCAGGAAACCAACAGCTAAGAACAGCTTATTGTCCTATAAGAGTTACCATCCTCAACCGTTAAGGGACAATTTACCATATAGCCAATTTTTACGGTTAAAAAGGAACTGCAGTCAAAGAAAGGACTATCTGGCCCAATCAAATGAACTCAGCAGTAGACTGTTGCAAAGGGAGTACAAGACATCAACTATAGCAAAATGCAGAAAAAGAGCAATGAACCAACCTAGAGAAAACCTCCTTACAACTTTCGAAAAAAGTGAAACTGTGGATCTCATGACATGCGTAACCACCTTCTGTCCAGCTTCATACCAGGTGAATAAACTCATCCATAAAAACTGGCATATTGTCAATACTGGAAGATTCAAATGGCCAAAGCCACGCATGGCAAACAAACGCACAAAGAACCTACGGGATATGTTGGTACATACGCGACCAAGAAAAACAATCACGGCGAAATCCACAATGAATGCCCACATGGTCCCAGTAACAGGACACTACCCATGCGGATCCTGTTTGGCCTGCAAATCCACTACGGGTACAAAAACCTTACAACTGTCCCCTACACTGAAATGGACACAGAAACAACACAGTAATTGCAATTCATCCCATGTAATCTACATGGTTACCTGTCCTTGCGATAAGAAATACATTGGGATGACTTGCAGAAAGGTGAAACTACGTATAGGGGAACATAAAAGTAATATCCGCCTAAAAAAGAATACCACCAAACTTTGTTCGCATTTCATCGAACAAAATCACAGCATTGAAGACCTGAGATGGACGGTAATAGAAATGATATCGGAAGCGACACCCAACGCAGAAAAAATACTATATGAGAAAGAACAACGTTGGGTGGACCGTCTTAAAACCAATAAGTTTGGTTTGAATGACGAAATCTCATGGTATCACTTTGTACGCTGAATTACTGAATTACTAAGCTAACATAGTCCTGTTAACATGAGCCTTAAAAACCTAATACAGGCCCCACACATCAAAGTGATATATTAATATCATAGTGACAAGCAAAGGGCACAACAACCACTTCTTTTGCCGATTTTTTTGCCAATTTTTCTAAAAAACCACCTAATTAAATTTTTTATTCTTTAGTTCTGACAATTGTATAAGAACCATGATAAACATCTAAAAATTATCGATTGTCAAATTAGAGGGAGATAACTGCATTATTTGTCCCTGTTGCTACATAACAATTGTCCGCTTTCCCTCTCCATGAGTAAACATAGTGAAAACGCCATCGAAAGCGTGCTCCTAGCGTCCGGGAGGCAGAGCCAGCACAAGACGCGGAACACGCTTCGAGAGCGGGTGAGTGTTTCCACCTCTATCGCCGAGTATCAGTTACCGGCATACACTCGAGTGACAACCTCCCTCTTAATGTTTCTACAGCCTGTATCCTCCTGCTGCAATGCGGTAGATCTCTTTATAAGGTAAGACCTCATTACGAGGTAGAAAGCCTACTCACAAATAAGAGCGACTTTGCTTTTCCATCGCCCCTCGCTACAAAAGCGCTCTTAGTCATTTAATCTAGTTACTTCACCATATATTTAATTGTGCACTGCCGTGATATCGCCGTTTCTTCCCTTTGTTTTAACTCACCACAATGTCAGTTTTGTTGTGCGTTTTCTCACACTAATGTTTGCAGAAATTATGCAATAAGCATATTGACACAATGCATGTCTTTACGACCACTTTTCTAATATGAAATAGTAATATAGCCATCAGTTACTCCCACTTTGTAATATTTCTCTTAATTCCCTAGGTATTTGAAAACCTTCAAGGGTAAGACTATTAAATAATAGATTCCCTTATGTCATAATTGTGGCATCCCATTTTAATCACTTTGTGTTTTCTTGTGTATTTTGTCCTGACGAAAGCTCTTAGACCCTCGGGCCGACAGAGCAGAAACATGTCGACGTTATTTTTTTGTCCAATTGACCAATGCTAAGGATTCCTAATTATCCCCAGAGCATACCGAATAATTTTTAATAAGTGGTCAAGTGAACTGAATAAAACCTATAATCACCTGCACACTTTTTTATTTATCACTCAGCTTCAGTGGGGTAACTCGCTTTTTCTCTGGATACTGCCACAAAAAACCAGAGATTGCCTCGGGTGAGGCTGGCAAGACACTGACTGACTAAGCCCAATGACTGTTGCCATAACGCTCGCGTGGGGCGGAGAATAAGATATACCGCTTCTCGAGATACGCAGCGTTTATGAGGGCTTTTTCAAATCTCTTGGAATAAGTGGTCACAAGTGTCCTATCTCCTTCTGATAAACTGTACCTTGATTCGGGGAACCAATAGGACAGCCATTCCTCTTCCCTCCTATTGATAACTAAGTATATTCCTGCATACGCCTGGTAGCCCTTGATTCTCGCCAATGGCCCAAAGATTTGTACCATCTAGGTGACAACCTGATTTGCTCGGCCGAAGGATCTGGCCGCCGCTCAGGAGTTTTGAGCACAGGGCTTCTGGACCTTGAAGGTTCAGTTGAGGAGCCAGAGGACCGTAAAGATGAATGACGTGAAGCAGACTCCGTCACCATGACTGCATCTGAATGCCTCGACGTCGAGCGTTCTTCTCTCGCCGCCGAACGTCTTCGAGGAGTCGGAGGGTCAAACAATCTCGACCTCGAATGTTCATGAGAGGGTCTGTAGTCTTTCGACGTCGAGCGGCGATGAGTAGCTGTCGACGGAGTCCTCTGTCTCGACGTCGAACGGCGATGACCGGCCGTCGACAGAGCAGCTTTCTGTCTCGACGTCGAACGACGATGTCCCGTCGTCGACGGAGACTTCTCTCTCGACGTCGAACGACGATGTCCAGTCGTCGACGGAGCTCCCTGCCCCGACGTCGAACGGCGATGGCCGGCCGTCGACGGAGACCTCTGTCTCGACGTCAAGTGCCTGTGCAACGACGACGGAGGGATATTGGGCACCCTCGACGTCGAGCGCCGACGATGCACTGACGGAGACTGCGTCCTCGACGCCGATCGACGATCCACTGTCGACAGCGGAGGGGTCTTGGTCCTCGACGCCGGTCGTCGCCTGGTTGACGACGGCGGAGGGGTAATGGATCTCGACGCCGACCGTCGCCCGGTTGACGGCGGCGGAGTTGCCTTCCTCGACGCCGATCGTCGCCCGGTTGACGCCGGCGGAGGGGATTTCGACGACGGAGCTGGATCTTTCGACGTCGTCGACGTACCTGGTCTTCTCTTCGACGGCGAGCCCGCCGTCGACGGTAGTTTTGAAGAGGAAAACTCCACTTGTGGTTCTTTTCTCAGCGCCGAGCCCGACGCTGAAGTTGAAGGGTATGAAGACTTCTTTTTAGAAGATGCATGAACCTTCTTGGAGCCCTTCTTCACCGGTGATCTGCTTCTTGAAGCCCTGTGAGCCAGGCCATAATTGCGAATCCTCTCCCTGTCTTTGAGAGTTCTTCCTGACAGGTGCTCTCAATGAGGACAGGTGTCTGGATCATGATCTTCAGGCAGACACAGGATGCAGACGTCGTGGTTGTCTGATTTTGCCTTCTTGTTGCCACAAGAAGGGCACTTGTCAAAAAGTGAAGGCATTCAGAGAAGAAAATGCTCACCAAACTGACTGAAAAAATCAGTATCTTACTTGACTAGGTGTTAAATGTCGAAGTAAGAGTAAAAGTTGTCAAATGGAAGTATTTTTCAGTCAAAAACCAGAAAAATAGTGGAGCTGTGTAACCAGGGTCCTTCTCTGAAGGAGCCGGAAAGAACAACTGACCTAACTGTCACCCCTGGGGCATGATGGGATACAGGGGGTCATGAGTGCCTTAAAGGCACGGTGTCAGTTTATTGCTAGGCAGCTACAGGTTAGATTTTCAGTCTTTTTGGACTGTGTGTTTGCAATGCAACCTGGGAGCTTCCTATGCTTCCAGGGACTTATGAGAATTTCTACTGCTTTATGAGCATTAAAACAGTTTCTAAACAATCTTTGGTGTTGTTTCTCATGTTTCTAATGCTTATGATTACATGTATGGTGGAAATTCTTCACAGCATATTTCAGCTCTAATGTGATTTGGCTGCTACTGCATGTTTTATATATATATATATATGATTTATATTTATATATATATATATATATATATGTGTGGGGCACATATAAAATAGTGTTTCCGGGGTCCCGCGCATGGGCGGGAATATTCTAATGCTTATGACTATTGATGAGGATCCCCTGGAAGAGAACTGCACGCTCTGACAGAATCTGCGACCTCCTTCCCAGGACTCCACGACCCCCCTTGGGGTTGCGCCCCAAAGATTGAAGACCTCTGCGTTAAAGTGATATTTTGTTGGCGGAGGTCGACTGGCCTCCCCCATTTGTTCTAGGGTGTCCTCGGGGAGAGGATGTGATCCTACCTTTCTTTTCGCAATTCCTCCCTGATGAGACTAAGCATGTGTATGCTGCTGAATGGGCTCTTGCTTCGCCTCCTGCCTTCTACCGCAACCAGGCTGGGTGGGATAAGGATTCTACTTAACATGTTGTTCCAATACGTTCTACTCCACAACCTCAATATCCAATTAAACATTCCTGACTATGCTCAGAGTATCAAACCTCTTTATGCTTTGATACACCCATCCTTTTCTGCTTCCTCCTGGTTTCCAGGTATGCAATGGGGTGCTTCGCGCTTTACAATCAGATTTGCTTGTTACGCAATATTTACAGACTAGATTGAATACTACCAATCTGATCATCCGGATTTTGCCTGGTGTTTATCAGCTTCACTTATGTGATATTTAATGAGGGTGACAATTGCTTATAAATTGCATCTATATACTCTTTCAGAACTACATTTCTCTTCTACTGAAACAAATCTGCCTGTTGTGAAGATGACCATTCTTAAAGAACGCCTTCTTGCTCAAGGTAAACACATTTCTGTTGTTTCTCCTGTGCCCGCCTTAGAGGCGGTCACAAATGCTGGTGTTCCTAATTCTAGAGCTCTGCATCTTCGCTTGATTCAAAGGGCTTCTTCCTTAACATCTATTGATGTCAGCTTCATTTTTGACACTTCCTTGCAAACACAAGAGTTTCTTCAATATGAACATGTTCACCCTTTGCCTTCTTCTGTTCTTGTTATATTTTGGTATTTTAAACACGTAAAGCGCACAGCTACCCAAAGGTTTACCGGCGCCGCCTGTCTGGAAAAGAAAAAGGGTGGAAGAAAATCTGTTGATTAAACAGCCAAGTTTTTACACCTTTTAAAAAAATTCCAATAAACTGTTTGATTTCGAAGTGACAAATGGAGGGAATTCCATATAGAGGGGCCAAGGTAAGAAAAGGACCGACTGCAGCAGTCTAGTCCTAGAAATCACAAAGTTATCCTGAGTGGATGAGTGAAAAAGACAAGAAGGTAAGTAGGGGAGAGCTAAAGCATTTAGGTACCGCGGTGCTTTGCCAGTTTTGACCTTAACCATATAGCTCAGGACTTTGAATTTAATGTGATTCTCCACCCTGAGCAAGTGAAGTTCCCTGAGATATCCTGAGATAGAAGCTATTCTGTGGGCCTCGCAAAGCAACCTGGCGGCCGCATTCTGCACCACTTGCAGTTTGCGTATCACAACCTTATTGACTCCTAAATATAGGATGTTGCCATAATCCACTTTAGAAGTGATAAGAGCCTGAACCACAGTTCCTTGAGTAGGACCAGGCAACATCCAGAGGATTTTTTTGAGACATTTAAGGATGGTAAAACATGTTAAGGCCACCTTCACCACCTGTTGCTTCATTGATAGATGTTCATCAATGATAAAGCCTAAATTGCGGACCTGATGCGTAGGTTGGGGTAGAATACCCATTTCAGTGAGCCAGTGTTGAGGACCCCAGAGATCTTTATTCTTCCCCAAGATTAGCACTTCTGTCTTTTCCCCATTGAGTTTGAGCAGGTTGGCTTGCATCCAACCTGCAATATACCTCAACCCAGTCAGTAGGGGAGATAACTTGGATGCCTTTTCAGCACTGAGGGAGAAGATAATCTGGGAGTCATCAGCGTTGGAGAAAATTGAGGTGCGGAGCACGGGGAGTGTGTGTGCAGGAGGCCGCCAGAGCTAGAGGTTTCCTCAGCAGCAGCTGCACCGGGCAAAAAGCGGGAGTGGCCCGGTAGCGGCGGGAGCCGCTGCGAGTCTCTTTCACGGGCGGCTGGGGCAGTGGGAGCGGGGGACTCTTGGAAAAAAATTGGAAAACCTTGAGAGACACCAGGGGCGAGGTCCCCTTTGTATCCAGTCCGTGTGCTACTCGTATCCAGTCCGTGTTTTGCAGCCGTTCTAGTAGGAGCAGAGAGCAGAGGAGCAGGTTGCGTGCTGGTGTGAGCGCTGGGAACTCGGAGCGCTGGGATAACAACACCGACATGGCCTGTAGCATCCAGTGGGGGGGTCGTAACCTGCCATCGAGAACCCGGGAACCCGGGAAGCTTTGAGAGCCAGGCCCGCCTAGACAGACTGAGAA
Organism: Lissotriton vulgaris; assembly: GCF_964263255.1. NCBI lineage: Eukaryota > Metazoa > Chordata > Amphibia > Caudata > Salamandridae > Lissotriton > Lissotriton vulgaris. Next base: position 346,830,821 of record NC_141686.1, read on the forward strand.
GCGGAGGCGGCTGGAGCCTGGGACAGCACGGAGTGCTCTGAGCTTGAGCACTGAGAGAGGGGCCTGACACCGTGCTCTTCCACTGCCCGCAGCTACAGCCTACGGTGTATACCAACCGACGCCTTTCAGGGGGTCTCAGCGCACCACCTTCGTTCCAAGGTCCCAGCAGCTACCAGGGAAACCCACTGCCTTGCACCCTCCGGCCTCTGTTGGAGCTCACTCGAGCCGCCCGGGGGAAAAGCTTGCGGTAAGCGTTCCCGAACCCTCACTTACATATCACCTCATCACCTGCGGGAGCCCTCGAGCACTGACTGCGTGCCTCTTGCAGGGAGTGTTTGCGGGGGGAACCTGCGGGTGGGTACCTGCACATCTGCATACCTGTACAAAGTACAAGTGACTGTTGGGGGCCCTGGAGCACCTGTGAGCTCTGCCTCTGAGCCCCACCGAGCATCAAGCACAGGGTCCCCCCTCTGTGTCTCACCGCAGCAGCAGTGGTGGTTGAGCCAGGGACTAGGAACGCGAACAGGAAGCGGTGAAAACGGGCATGGGTGCAAGGTAGGTGAGGGGAAGGTGAGAGGAAGGTGAGCGGCAACCCCCACGAGCTGTGGAACCACCATTGAGACCTACTGTGAACTACTGTGGCCCACCGAGACATCAGTGACATCAGCGTTGATTAGCTTTGATCCACGGAGAAGGAAGCAGGGGTTGTGAACTCTCCATAACACTACAACCTGAGGAGGAGGCTAGTGGTCTCTCCTAGTCCCCGCCATCACCCCCCCTACCGACACTCCGCTTCATGGACGTCCCACTCCACAGGGGAAGCCAGCACCACAACAACTCGACCCCTTACCTCCTCGGCTGGGGTGTGAGGTTACCCTTGACAGTCTGCAGAGTTCAGCTAACTCAATATGAGGGCTGGCAAGAAAAGGGTCTACCAGGAAAGCAAGCAGAAGGCCAAATCAAAATCCCAGTCAAAAGCAAAACAAGAACCTACATAGAGCACCAGCGAGATAGGAAACGTCGAAGAAGTCCGTGTGAGCTGGGCAGCGGTTCAAGGTGGACCTGGAGTGTCAAGTGATCTAAACTCTCCAGTTGTGATCCATCGACCTAACTTGCGACAACCAAAAATTACATCAAAATTTAATTTTATGAAAGATCCTTTTTCCACTATCTTTTCGTCTAGCGGGAAAATTGCGTGCCTTCAGGATTCACTTCTTCCTCTTTCCCCGATGGATACGGCGCTCTCTCAATCTCTGCAGCAAGCCAGTTGTACCTCATTTCACTTTTCCACGTTAGTCAGTCAACCAGAATTGAGTCTCGTGACAGCTGGGGCAACGGGGGCCCTGGTCGACAACGAGCCCTCCAACAAGGCTATCAGTAGTCCATCACCACTAGCAGGTGGCGGGGGGGGCAACGTCTGTTTTTCATCTTCCCTCTTCTGCCATGGACCTAAATACTCCATGGGATCCAGCGGCCTTAAACTCATGCACAGCAAGCCAGACACCGAATAGGTTCATGCACAACTCTCCCTCCAGCAGCGGTGTGGAGCTCAACCAACGGCAAGAAGCCCCGAGCAGGGATGACATAGTTCTCCCAAACAACTCGCTGATTGAAGATACCAGCCATCTGCCCCAACCAGATAGTACAAGATCCCTCTCACAGCCCCTAAAAGGAGCAGCAAAAGTTCAGCTAGATGATAGCAAGGAGGACTGTGCCAACAAACCAAACCTTGGGAGCGACAGTCTTCCCAATACAACCTACTTGGGCTCGCAAGAATGGGCCGATCTCGTTGCCACATATATTCCACCCACGCGCATGGATCTAGCGTCGCCAAAGGTGGATCCAACAAATAACACTCAAGCTTTCAGACAGGGTCCCAGCCAGGAGGGTTCCCTCTCAAACTCAACCTCTGTGCCCAATGCCTCATTGTCTTCAACCCCCAACAAAAGGGGCCTTGATATGGGGCAACCAACAAGACCACAAGGAACAGAAGTGTCAAACATGTGGGACATTTTGCTCAATACTATGCAGCGAACTGTTGACACCCTCCACTTCCAATCAGATAAAATGGACCTACAGTTGTCTCTACTAGACACCCTGGCCGTTTTTGTTGGGCGGATAGACGACAAACTCGGCCAATTAAACTCGCTAATTAGTAGGGCCCAGCAGGAGGCGAAGCTGTCATGTAGCTGCGGTCCCATTATTGATAAACTCGCAGCACTTCCGGAAATTGTATCTTGTCTTTTAGAAGGGCTGCCAAAAGGGACAAACGCACAACCTCAGTGCACCACCCCGGATGGAACAGCCAACCGCGTAGCTCCAACAGGAGGGTCAATCGCACCGAGTACCTTCGATAAAGTTCCACCGGAGTCGCCGCTGGGTTGCCAGCCACCAGCCCCGTCTCACATTGCAACTAGCTCCACTCCGCCTCCAAATGCTTGCAAGCCGCCCCTCAACGCAAAAGGGCGGCGCCAGCTGAAAAGGAAAGGCCGGAACAAACAGACCTTAATAAGCATACCAGAAATTTACCCACTCTTTCAATCAGGGAAAAAACCTGAACAGCTGGTCAGGAGCCCTATCGTAGCAAGCCCTGCCAGTAGGGATCCACCCCCTACGGCCCCTGGATTCTCCCCTAATGGAGTACCACCAAAAGCAAGTCTTACCCCTTCCATGTTGGAGGATGGCAGAGTTTTATCCAATGGTAGCAACGGATTCCAACATAAGCCTGAGGAACACTGTATCTGCAAAGCGACCGATGTAAGTCCTCTTACTCTACCTCGGATATCTGAACCCGTAACAGTTCAGCCAACTCAAAACTCGGACCCTGTACGGAACGAACCAACCACTGCAAGCAATGTAAGCCTCCGTCCCCGAGAGCTGGCGGTACCTAGGCCCTTGAGTCCTCAAATTAAATTCTTAACCACCACAGGCAGCTCCATCACGGACCTTTCCATGCCCGCTCTAACAACCCTCACCCCTGGTGAGAATCCTACTGGAATCCAGCATCACCCTGATCATGGTAATTTAAGTTTGCAATCCCTGAACAACCAGCCAATCCCCCTGCAATCTTATCCAAATGATCTATCTTCTAGCATTCTTTTTACTCTAGAGTATCAATCAAAGGGCCCATTTGACATTCTGAATAGAGGGTACTTACTGCGGCTACTTAGCAGCATACCAGCTCTTAAGGGCTTGTCTTCAGCGGACCTCTTTTCCATTGAATTCATAAAAACAGGCAGGTTGGACGGGAATGAGGCGGCAAAAGCTGCATGGACTTCCACTGACATAGTCAACTAAATTTTCAAGGAGCAAGGTCGCCTTAAAGCATGGGGGATCAACACAGCTGCCCACTACAACACAGGATAACCGCTGCCCCTGCTTGAGCGGCCCCATCAGCGACCAGACACAATCTCAACGACTAGGTCCGTGCTGAGGGGTGCACTGGGTCGCTCTACCACTACAGCACCGCAGGCGATACACACAGAAAATACTTCAAGGCTTACTAACACGTATCGCACAATTGAACATCGGCTCATCAGGATACGTAATTCACAAGGAAATTCTCAATGACCAGGTCGTCGAACAGAGAGAGATCCGCGCATGGTGGCACCGCACATGGACCTATGCTCTTGGAACATCAACGGGCTATACAATAAAGTAGCGGATACTGATTTCCTACAATATGTACAATCGTTTGACATTATCCTCCTCCAGGAAACATGGCTGGAAGAGCCAATTCACCTGGAGGGTTATACCTGCCATCATTCCCCAGCCACAAGGAAAAGCAAGTTTGGTCGTCTGTCAGGAGGCCTAGCAACCTATCTCAAAATATCAACGATTGGTTACGCTCGGGCACTCAGCACAACCTCCTTGGCTATAAATACAGTGGAGGTACTATTTAACTTCGGGGGTAAGAAGAAAGAGGTACAGCTTACCAACACCTACATCAACCCAAAAAATAAGGGAAATGAGGGGAAAGTCCTAACAGACCACTTATACAACATTATGAACACCCGAACATCCCCAAATTTAATTCTGTCTGGAGACTTTAATCAGTGCATCTTGGGGACTTCAGCAAACAATGATATTCAGGCACAGTCTCATTATTGGGATATCTCGAACCAATCGTTAAGCGGTCATTGCAAGGCATCAAAGGCTGCAAAGGCACTATTGGAAGACCTTGAACACATGGGCCTGAGGGTCTTAAACGGAAGATTCGCAAAGGATTCGCCATCTGTGGCCTCATTCAACTCTGGCACTACCACCTCCTTTATTGATTATACGCTAGTATCCCTCATGCTATTTCATCACGTTTTGGGCTACAACTTAGGAGACAAGGGTGAAAGTGACCATCGCCCTCAAGAAATCAGTTTAGGAGCCCTCCCAGACGATATTCTCTCAAACGCAACTGGGCCGCAGGACAGTCACACAATCAAGCTTAAGCAAATTAAAACGTCAGTAGCAAATACTGCAGAGGTACTTCTGGCTGCAAAGACTCAACTGAGCACTTCAAATTATCCTTCCGGCAACACAGTCGCAGGCTGGGAACATTTTACGATGGAGTTTGCAAACAACTACTCTACAACTGTACGGCATTTTCCACCACCGGCATATGGTGTCACAAGGAAGATCTCGGGCACCCAGAAACTGGCAATGAAATCATATAAAAAAGCGATTAATAAATCTTTAAGATTGCTGAAAAAAAACACCCCAAAAAATTGAAGAGTGAAATCAAAAGAGCTAATAACGCTGACTTCTGGGCCAAACTTCATCATGCATCCAAGGGCAATAACAGTGCCCAGTTCTGGTCGATCATAAATAAATTGCTAAACCCAAAAATCAGTGGTATAACATCACATATATCGAAATCAACTTGGGAATTATTTCTTGATGATCATTTTAATCACCAGGAGAGCAAAACAAAGGAGCCTCTTAATCTTCTGGATGGCCGACAACCGCAAATTTGCCCACCAAAAGAAGATGACATTCTAGCACCCTCTGCGGCTCAAATCAGGAAATTAATCTCCAAAGGTAGAAAAGACGGGGCAGCTGGACCAAATGGTATTCCCCAGGCCCTCTTCAAACTTGAACCTGATTATTGGGCCGACATATTGATCCCCCTCTATTCATCCGTCACCAACTCTGGGTGTCTTCCCGTCTCATGGAAGGGCTCGATCATTTCACCGATCTATAAGTCGGGGGATAGACTCCTCCCAAAAAACTATCGGCTGATTGCACTCCTCGACGTCCAGGCCAAATACTTTGCAGGACTCCTATTGATCCATCTGCGAGAATGGGCTGCAAACCAAAGCTTAATACCATCTAGCCAAACGGGGTTCTGCAAAGACATGGGGACAACAACCAATTTGATCGCCATTTCGCTGCTCATTGACAAGGCTAGAGCGACCAAGCAGGCTCTCCACCTCTGCTTTGTGGACTTTAAGGCGGCCTTTGACAACGTCAACAGAGTAATCCTCTGGCGAAAACTGGCCTCCAGGGGGATTACCCCGCCTCTATTAAGCCTCCTGATCGAGTTGCACGCAAACACGTGGGTCCAGGTAAAGCTTGGGAATGGCTCGCACCTCTCTAGTCGCATTTCTACCACAAAGGGCCTAAAGCAGGGGTGCGTGTTAGCTCCAACTCTTTTCAATCTCTATACAGCTGACCTGCCACCCGCCTTAGACGCCTGTAATTCTCATGCTCCGCGGTTAGGAGGTAAAGGGCTGTCCAGCATCTCCTATGCGGACGACGTGGTCCTGGTCAGTCACACGAAAGTTGGTCTTCAAAACCTTATTAATACCCTTCACGGTTACGCCGTCAAAAACCTACTAGAAGTGAACATTAGCAAAACAAAAGTTCTTTCTATAACTAGGAGCAAAAAGACGTACACTTGGACGCTCGGCTCAGAAGCAATTTCAAACTGCTCTGAATACAAATATCTTGGGATCCAAGTCGATAATGGTGGCCGCTACCAAAACCAACTAGAGGCCATCAAGAGGAAAGGCATGCTAATAGCCGTGACTTTGAAACAGTTAAAGACTAACCTGATCGGCGAGACTCTACTTCCACTATTACGAGTAGCTAAAATCAAAATAGAGTCATCAATCACGTACGGCAGTGAGGCCCTAAGAGGAATTGACGCAAAACTTCTGGACACAACCATCTCAAAGGCCTACAGATTTCTCTTTAATCTGCCACTCTATACTTCGCAGGCCCAGATTCGGTTGGAATTTGGGCTGACATGCCAAACACTTGCTCGAAGAGGCTCATACATCAAGTGCTGGCACAAATTAAAGAATTCACCAGAAAACACCTTGAACCAACAGCTCTGGCAAGACAGGATTACCTCATCGCGGATGCTGGCGAAAAAATACTTAGAGGAGTCCCTGACCATCACAGGACTGAAAGACCTATGGGAGACTCCTCTATCACATGCGCAATTCAAGCGCATAGTTAACAAGAGTTTAAAGAGACACTCACGGGGCGTGGCTAGCAGCCGATCATGGCGGCAGCATAAGGGACGAGCTCCGCGGCTGAAGCGGCCTCTTCGTCGATCCGACACAAAAATCCGTCACAACTGCAAGCCCCAAAGGCAGGTACCGGATCCCTGGACCGGGCGGAGTGAGCAGCGACAAGCAGCGAGAAAATCCGACGTTCGTAGCCAGAGATACGTTGAAGCCTCCGACCGGCCTGCTAACACCTCCAGAGCCGGGACCTTCCCTGGATATCCACCCCGCCGGAAGTGCGTCCTGACCGGAGAACCTAGACCGGAAGTGCCCGTGTGGCGGTGGACTCAATAGATCGACTACACCTTGGGGAGTCGGAGAAGGAAGCTCATGCGACTCGAGGAAGCGGTGTTTACAGGAGGGGCCACTGGAGTCCTGAAAGTCTCGAAGGTCGTCACCTAAAGTGCCGAGAGCCTGGGCATCGACAACGGAGTGGGCGCCCGCCATCTTGTGACCTGAACAGTCGCTACGCACTCGGCGACTAACGGAGCACCTGGCGCCCTGGAGAAGCACGCCCGACCTGATCGTTACTGAACCGGCCTGGCTAGGAGGTTCACACTGATCCTCGCATCCTGGCGCGTAGGGGCACGAGGAGCACGACATTCGGCGGCATGGCGGGGAAAGGCCCTAAGGGTGGCGTCACACAGACTCGTATGGATCGCTTTACCTCCGACAAGCCCACCGGATCCCCGGCAGGGAAGGAACAGAATGGCAAGATGGCCGACTCCCCAGGGGGGAAAAAGGCCACACTGGACGACGTCATGGTCTCATTGGCACAGCTACAAACAACCGTTGGCGGAATCTCCACGGACGTCACCCTACTTAGAGCGGACCTCCACAAAATGTCGGAAAAGGTCAAGAGTATGGAAGCGATCACGAAATCACTGGTGGAAGACGTCGCAGAACTCCAGCGTGAAATGGGGAAGATGGCGCAGGACAATAGAATGCTCCGGGAGAAGCTGGATGAGCAGGAGGGGCGTTCTAGGCGCAATAACATCCGTATTATAGGGGTACCGGAGACGGAAGGCGTGAAGGCGATGGATCTCTTCGTAGAGAACCTGATAACTAACGAACTAAAGCCGAAGGGACTGTCCAACTTCTTTTTGGTGGAGAGGGCCCATCGAGTCCCGGGTGGCCAACCGAAACCGGGGGCTACCCCGCGACCCATAGTGGCACGTTTGTTTAACTTCCGTGATCGGGACGCAATCCTGCAGGCAGCCAGGTCCTCCCCTCCCCTCAAGATCCAGAACGCCACAGTTGCCATCTTCCCCGACTACACCGCGGAAGTCGCCCGTCGGCGACGCACATTTTTCGACGTGAAAAAGGAACTGAGATCCAGAGAACTGCCGTACTCAATGCTATTCCCCGCAAGACTACGGGTGGTGGCGGAGAACAAAACATGGTTCTTCGACAGCCCGGAAAACGTGCAAGAATGGCTCGAGGGATGGAGACCGGGTCAGAACCACAGACGGACGAATCGCTCCAGAAAAGATCGGGCTGAAGGCCATCGCCGGGACTCACAGGCCTCAGGAGGGGGACCGGACAACAGTGACTCTTTGGGAGCTGAAGGCGGCGGGGAAGAGGTTGAGGAACAATGACCACCTGGGAATACTTCATTTTTGCTACTGTATTGAGACTTTTAAGCTGTGAAGCGCTTCCCGCCATTGGACACCGGGTGAAGGGCCTCCGAGGGTGTGAATGAGAGACTGCCGGCTGCGGAGAGTCCCTCACCCCAACGCGCAAGTACTCTGTTTTGGGGATGGGGTATGCACTCTGCTAAGTTGGGGGGGCGGGCAGTTTTGAGTCTGTATAGCAGGGGGGCAGGGAGGGGGGGTGAGTTGAGTAAGTTTCTTCTATGGGACTTTTCGGTCCTACAAGTTTATGTTCTATGCACACTTATGTATCTAGGCATGTCTTATGTAACTGAAAACTTCTGGTCCACTCGGGGCGCAGGGGGGTCTGCTTGGGAGTCTCGCTATGGCTGCAACGGATAGTCCAAACACGAAAGGCTCACTAATTGTCATGTCCTGGAACGTGAGGGGCCTGGGGGATAAGATTAAGCGAGGGCTGGTGTTGCAGGGGATAAGGAGACGGGGGCCGGCTCTTATTCTCCTACAGGAGACACACTTGTCGGGAGCGGCCACGAAAGCCCTAGATAGGAGAGGCTATCATATGATAGTACATGCAGAGTTCACTTCGGGGTCCCGTGGCACCGGCATTTTGCAGAAAAAATCCTCCAAATTTATTGTCAAGTCTACTGCAACGGATGACCACGGCAGGTTCGCGGCGGTTCATGGCCAGTGGGAGGGGAGGCTTTTTAACGTAGTCTCTGTTTACATTCCACCAGCACTACATTCTGAGGCCCTGCCGGATTTGGGCAAATTCCTGCTGACACTCCCTGATGGGGAACTGCTCATAGGTGGGGACTTCAACATGACACTTTCAAACACCGAGGACCGCTTTCCCCCACGTACGCACGCAGAAGGGCCCAACAGGCTCCAGACATTCCTGACTGCGCAGGGGTTGGTGGACATTTGGCTCGCTCTACACCCTACTCAGCAACATTACACATACTACTCGGCCACGCACAATAGTCTGTCCAGGATAGATTACTTTTTTACTTTGATTAATGGTCACCTTACTGTAGCGGAAGCGGACATACAGCCACGGGGGGTCTCCAACCACTCACCACTCACATTGACACTCACCACTACGACCATGGCGCGGCGCAGATTATTCCCGATTTTCCCTGGCTACCTCAAAGTACCTCGGATTAATAAGGACTTGAAGAGAGCAACACGGCTATATTTCGAAGAAAACCAATCTTCGGTGGACTCCCCCTCTATACTGTGGGAGGCGTATAAGACAGTGTTCAGGGGTCAGGCCATAGCTGTGATCGCAAATCACAAACGGGAGCACAGGCAAGAGGCCCTTGGGATAGAGTTAGGCCTCGAGAGGGCCAACACAGCCCATATGGCTAACCCCACAGACGACACGCTCCATGAACTCCAGATTCACCAGCACCGCCTTACAGATCACATGCGCAAGGTCACGATGTCGGACATTGCGGCCACACAACACAGGGTATATGATATTGGGGACAAGGCCAGTAAACTGCTGGCGTGGTTGGACAAGAGACAGGGGGGGGGGAAGAATATCCTACAACTTACGGACCCACAGGGCAACAACCACACCCGCCCCGACGAGATAGTAGGAGTCCTCGCCGATTATTTCGCGTCAGTATACAACCCAGAAATAGTGGTGGGGGAGGGGGAGGTCCAGACTGCTCTTGCGCACGTTCCCTTGCCAGAACTGACACCAGAGATGTCCGAGGATATAGACGCGCCTCTTACGGTGGAGGAGATCCAGCTGGCTATAGGCGCCCTTCATCCAGGCAAGGCGATGGGCCCTAACGGGATTCCCATTGAATGGTTGAAAGTCATGGCCGAATCCTTAAGCACGCCCCTACTCAATATGTATGAGGACTCTAGAACACAGGGTACACTGCCGCCAGATCAGCGGATGGCTACTATTGTGGCGATACCGAAACCAGGTAAGCCCCCCAACGAATGCTCATCGTATAGGCCGATCTCCCTTTTAAACCCGGAGGCCAAAATTATTGCCAAGGTGCTGGCGAACAGGATCTTGCCGACTCTGTCCCACCTGATCCACCCGGACCAATCTGGATTCATGCCACACCGCAGCACTGCCTTAAATCTCCGCAGGGTACATGGAGTGTTGGCGCGAGTTCCACTACTGCAAGAACCGGCTGCCATCCTCTCCTTGGACGCCAAGATGGCGTTCGACATGGTGGAATGGAGCTATCTTTTTGCAGTGCTCGCACGTATGGGTTTTGGCCCGGTGTTCCTTTCCTGGATACGAATGCTGTACAGGGACCCAGTGGCGCAGGTGACGGCCAATGGCCACATTTCAAGAACCTTTTCCCTAGGCAGAGGTACACGACAGGGCTGCCCGCTTTCGCCCCTACTCTTCGCATTAGTTTTAGAACCACTGGCGGTTACGATACGCACCACCCAACTCCTGAAAGGAATACAATGGACCCCGTTATGGGAGGACAGAGTATCCCTCTATGCAGACAACATGCTGATCTATCTTACGGACCTGGAAGAGAGTCTCCCTAACCTCCTGGCTCTCTGTACAGCTCATGGGCGAATCTCGGGTTACACCATTAACTGGGCCAAATCCATCATTTTCGAACTGCGGGGCCGCTCCCGCCTCTCCCTGACTCCTGCCCACTGGAACTAGCGCATACGTCATTTAAATACCTGGGGATTCATATCACCCGGAATGAGACGGATTTCACGCGGCTCAACCTACAACCTCCCTTGGCCCGGCTCCGAGGGGACGTGCGCCATTGGAAGGATCTCCCCCTAACGCTCCTTGGCCGTGCAGCGCTATTTAAAATGATGGCTCTGCCACGTTTCCTATATGTGCTGGAGAACGCCCCGTAATTGGTGCCGGATAGCTTCCTCCAGAAAATAACGGCGCAGATTTCGGGCCTGTTATGGGGCAACCAGCCAGCCCGCATTTCTCACGCCAAACTAAACAGGGGATGGTACGACGGGGGAATCGCCCTCCCGAACGTGCAGCTGTACTACGGGGCGGCCCAGCTCAAAATCCTTAACCAGTGGATACATGCCCCGCAGGACGACCCAGCATTCAAGGCTGACAGGGCGCAACTGGGTGCGAACAGTTTACTGGCCCCACTGTACCACCGTGGAGTGGCGGCAAAACTTAATGGGCCTACGAAACATACAGTCCGCATATGGTACAAGGCGCAGGCAAAGTTGAAGTGGGATGGCATCATTACGAAACTTACGCCCCTATGGGACGCGAAGGCGTTGGGCCATTTGCGGCGCTCTAAGGGCTTCACACAATGGGACAGCATCGGCATCTCCACGGTGGGGGACATGTGGACGAGGGACGGAGTGATCTCCTTTGCCACTCTGCAAGAACAATACGAGTTGGGGAACACAGAGCTCTATAGATACATCCAGGTCCGACACGCACTGCAGGCAGCGATCCCACCCGACACATCCCTGCCCGAATCCTCCCCTCTGGAGGATCGTCTACTTACTGATTTCATGCAGGAGGGGGCGACATCGCTGACATACCGTAAACTGATTAACAATATGCCTGATCCACTGGGGAAACTGAAGGACAAATGGATGGTGGAAGTGGGTGACCTGGATGAAACTGACTGGAACACAGCCATGGCATCCCCACGTGAAGCAGGCATATCGTCTAAATTTCCCCTAGTGCAGCTGAAAATCCTACACAGAATCTACTACACCCGTACACTGCTTCATAAACTGCACAGGGCGGATCATCCATATTGCCTTAGGGGCTGCGGGGCAGAAGGGACCTTCATTCACACGGTGTGGGAATGTCCACTGATCGTCGGTTACTGGCAACGGGTAGTGCGCACAATGGCTCAGGCACTTCACACCACCCTCACTCTAGACTCACGGCTCTGCCTGCTAAACATATGGGAGCCGACTGACCTCACCTTTTACGCAAGGACCTGGGTCACAGTGGGGATGGTAACAGCGAAACGGGACATAGCACAGAAGTGGGGATCGGCTGATCTCCCCACGCTGCCCCAATGGCTCCGCAACATGGACATGCTTATGTTGACTGAAAGGGCGGTGTGCAAATTGAGGAGTAACCCACGTAAATGGAATGGGGTGTGGAAACCCTGGAACTCCTATAGAGGGGATATCTGCGAACCACTGGAAGAGGATGACATCGAAGGATCTGAGAGTGACGAGGAGCATTGATGGGGTGTATAAATGTATATAGGGAGTGTGCAATGGAACTGGGTGGGACCTGCCATGGGAGGTAGTACGGGTGGATGTGGGAATTAGGGGGCTTTGATTTAATGCACTGCTCCCTTTGCAGATGGACTGTGCTACGAGTGCCGAAAGCCACTACTTCAAGTGCGTGCCGGACTAAGTGTGCTGTTTTTCCTGTTTTATGTTTGTTGTAAGATAAAAAAGGCAAGACTCAGACGAATAGTAGCCAACAAAACATAAAATCGCAAACTGTATTTCTACGACACCTATAGATTCCTATTCATCACATCGCAGATAAGGCCTGAAATGCTTTGCACTAACGTGGAGGATGTACGTTTTGTCATTACTGTAAACTGTATTACTTCATACACCCAGTACTTAATGTGTGATAACGCGATAGATGAAGCTGTACATACTATCTTTGTTTTGCACCAAAAATAAAAAATAAAAAAAAAAAAAAAGAGACACTCACATGTGGAGGACAAAGCTTTGCTCTCCTACAGGCGCCATGCCTGGATGACCTTGTGCACATACAAAACACCGGGGCTCCAAGCATATTTTGGTCTGGAGTATGGCTGGAAAACAAAAGAGGCCTTTTTCAAACACAGGCTAGGGATTCTAGGGATTCTACCCGCCATTCCTTACCTACCACCATGGTTGAGGCAGAACTATGGGACCAAATGCCGGCTCTGCGGAACAGGAATCGAAGACTTGGAACATTTATTGTGCGCTTGTCCGAAGTTGAACGATGAAAGAGTAGCTCTGTTGAAAACAGCTTTCAACGAATTAGGAGACCGCTCACGCAGACAAGCTGTCCTCGCCTGTTTTGATCCTTGTCTCCCGCCACTAAACGGGAAGCTAGTGAAATTCCTGAAACTAGCGGAACGGAGACAAATAACCCAGGCACTTGGCTAAATGGAAACCCTAGACAGGACCAAGTGCCTTGAACAATTCTCCCTGCCGGGGTTTTACTGTCTTTTATCTTGATATTCGATCAATTACGATCTTTTGCTTTTAAGGCCTTTTAAATTTCTTATGAGATTGTTTTTAATGCACTTTTTGTAACGGTTTTTATTAACCTAAACAATAAAGAATTACTCACTTACATATAGTGATAAATGAGTTGTGGAGCTGGCCACAGGGGAAAAGACTCGGAACGTACAATCTGTCAAATAGTCAGCAAGCCAATTGAGTGCAAGGCCGCTGACACCCATAGACTGGAGGGCTTTCAATCACACGGTATGAGATACTGTGTCGAAAGCAACACTTAAGTCAAGCATTATAAGGCCACCGTCTCTCCAGCATCCAAATGGTTACGCATCATTTCAGTCACTCCAAGAGAGTTGTTTCTGTCGAGTAACCTGCTCTAAATCCAGACAGTGAGGGATGTAGAAACTTTTGAGAATCCATAAAGTGAGGCAGTTGTAAACTGATGTGTTTTTCCAGGATTTTGGAACAAAACGGTATTAAGGAAATTGGCCTAAAATTAGACGGTTGCGTCGAATCCGCATTAGCTTTTTTAAAAGTGGAAGGACCATGGCGCGCTTTCAATGCGGTGGAATAACTGCTTCCTGTAAGGAAGCATTAGTCAGTCAGTCAGTCAGTATCACTTTATTCGGTTAATTAAAACCATAAAAGCATACTAAAAATGTACAATAAAAATATCCAAGAAGTGTTGTAAAATACAATCTAATTCATCAATGTACATGTTAAAAAGAAATCTCATCAAGTTTCTAACAGCGGACACGAATTATGATCATATCCTACTCTCCTCTTTATTCTAACTGCAGCAATTAAAAAGCTAGCAATACTAAAACTTTCTCAAGCGTAATTTAACAATTGGAGATAAATGAAGGCCGGTCTTGCCTGGATAAAACCTTTACCTTTTAAAATAGGAATTATAAATCGATTTCAATTATGTAAAAAGTGTTCACAAAATAAAACAAAGTGCAAGAAGTCCTGACTGGAAAAATTGTCACAAGTGCATACATTTAAGTCCTCCAACTTTTTCCATCCCTTGGGTTCAGCAAAGAGCAGGTGCAATTGATTTAATCTAAATCGAACCAGGAGAAAACGATGCTGCTGATTTGACACTATTGTCAAATACAGCTCAATCGTTAACATTTTGCACATCAACTGGTGTGCTCGCACAAGAAGCTTATTTAGTTCTTTCCGCTCTCTATCACTTTGGGATATTTGGACATAAATGTTTTTAGCCCAAAATATGTCTGCCTTAACCATATTTTCTGGAGAACTAAACAACTCAGGTCTCCCTAAATATATAGCAATCCTTTTTACTTAATTCAAGGAAGCATTAAGTAACTCCATAATTAATTTCGGAGACAACACCTCTAATTTCTGTAACACGGTTACAGGGAGAGGATCTCTAGGAGAGCCAGTTTTTAAACTGTCTAGAGGCTGTTTAAAAGATGTTATATGTAGAAGTGCCCAATTTTCCAGTTTATTAGTAAGTTCAGCAGTCTGGCCATCCAGTTGTTCAGTGTTTCTCGGGGTTACCAGCAAGTTCTGATTTTGCTGTCCTTCTGACAATGCTTTCAAATATATTTTGGTTGCGGTGGATTCTTTCACAAGGTTCCTCTGGGTCGGGCCACAACGCTCGGCTGACAGTTGCACTGTTATAAAAGATTTATATGTTTTTTCGGGACATAAGCCTGTGGCACTTTCCATTCAGACCAGGGTCCGGCCTTCACCTCTAAGGCGAACCGCGATTCTATGACATCAGCGGGGGTGCAGGTGCATTTCTCCTCTCCATATTGGCCCGAATAACTGTGACTTAAAAACAATATTTAAAAGCAAGGGTATTGGGTACAGGCTGTGGCTGGTTAACTCACCTTTAAGGGGTTCAACGTACTCTCAATAACCTCCCTCGAGGATCTCTGGGTGAGAGAACCCCATATGAATTGCTCTTTGGCATCAAGATGTTCTTTTCAGACCTTTATGGTCTGGACGTTGTGGCAGC
Source organism: Lissotriton vulgaris (assembly GCF_964263255.1). Lineage (NCBI taxonomy): Eukaryota > Metazoa > Chordata > Amphibia > Caudata > Salamandridae > Lissotriton > Lissotriton vulgaris. The sequence goes on from NC_141686.1 coordinate 346,846,123, forward strand.
TGCCGCTTCCTTTGTAGTAGAAAACCACTGTGCTGTCTTACAGGATGTACAAAAGTGTTGTGATGCTCTGGCTAAAACCAATTTGCCTTCCACTCAGCCTTCTGTTGCAGCGGCTTTGATTCCTGTTTCTGGCTGGCTTCCTGAAGTTGGAGATCTGGTATGTGAAAAGGTGGCGGTCAAGAAAGAATTTTGTCCCTCCTAGAGTGCTCCTGTTACAGTACTTGGTCTTCAGGGGACCCGATCTGTGATTGCACCGCGGCTTCCTGGATACAAAGAAAATTGTTTTGTCTCAATTGAACATGTCAAGTTACACCATTCGGCCAATACTCAATAATATGCCTCGGATGGTATATTCCTCAACAGCCTGTGAGCTCCATTCCTATTGATTCTCCCCGGCTGCCAGAGGGGGATGTTGAGTCTTCAATTGACCTGGTATCTGTTTTACCGTCTTCACATTCAACTATGAAAATCGTTTACTCTGATCCAACCCTCGCGACCCCTTTGGGAGTGCAAGCCTCAGGTCTACCTCCAGAATCCCAGCTTTCATTATTCCAGCTGAGTTCTTCTGGTTACTATATCGATCAAGCTAACTTCTCTTCAGATGGTTCTTAATTATCTTCTGTTTTAACTTCACCACCAGCGTGGATATGTGCTTTCATCTCTTGGTTAAAAACGCACATATCTGGTTCCACCTTGGATTAATATCTGGATTGTGTTTAACATGATATTTTTGTTCATGTGGAATGTATTTGTGACAGTTTTTTTCCTTTTGATCAATGGCACTACCATACCAGAACGTTCTGCTGCAGAACTTGTCGACTGGGTTTTGGCCCCACATTCCTTCTCGCATAAAATGAAAAGAGAACAGTCCTGTGTTAACATTTCATAGGTCCCTGTAACTGATGGAATTGTATTGGACAAAGTGCCATTCGATGTATTCAGTCCTACGGAGACCCTACACATACCATATGTATTCCGTGTTTTCATGGGTGATGTGATAGTGCCCCGGTTGCAATCGGATGATTGGGATGTTGATGCTGTAAATTCTATATGTTCTGAATTACAATATTACACTGTCATTGACACTGAGGAGTTATATCTAAATTCTGCAAACTATGCCGATTTGCTCTGTTATTAACATTATGGACATCATTTTTTGCATAGAGCTAATGGACAGCGTCCCCAATTTAATTATACTCAATGGGAACATTGCCCAACACCATCTTGGGGTAGTTTCAATACACAAAAGACGAAGTATACTTATTTTTCCGGTTATAACATATCACACTATTTTAAGCACACTATCGAAGAAATATATGCTTACTCAGACCAAGTTAATCTATGCATCCCTGTTTATTAATGTTTTAGTCCTGAAGGGATATGACTACTGGGAGGACAATATTGACTTGAAATCAGGATGGGGCACTGAATCCTGGCAAGTCCAAGGTACAGAATCAATATTCCATGCTGATATGACACCTACGCAAATTATCCTTCTCAATGGCACGGTCCAACAAACTACTTGTCAAGGGTTGGCTAAAATTAAAGAACTGAATACTCCCACTATTCCATCCTTGGCCATGTTTGATAATTAAAAAACAAACGTGTGGAGGGTCAAGGGGAATATTTAACGACCTGTCTGCTCGCTCCCCTATTGTTAGGATATGAAACACAAAAAAGAGCAGACCAGGTCAGGGAGTGGTGTGTAACTAAACCAGTCACTGTGAGCCAGTAGGGTGTATACGCAAACTAATGTCGTTGAGAATTATTGGAAAACAAAGCGCTAGAACAATTCCCATCAGACCACCCATTCGATGGAGTTTACGTCACGTGGGAATTGCTGATCAATCCATAACACAACCGGCCATATAGTGCCGGTGTGGAACTGGATGTCAGAAAGCTAGCCATGATGTTTGCCATAAAGTGGACTAAAATTAATGTGCAGTGCTTAAATGAAAGTGATGGTGAAGAATAAAATTGGCTACACAGATTCTAAGAGAACGTACATATAGAGAACTGTGTGTCAAGGGTTAAAACCACGCCTGGTAGGAAGGCTACCTTTTGGCGCTGTGCAAGATGGTCAACATGTTTCAGCTATAGGGGCGTTGCCCCAGCTTTCTTCAGGACCTACAATGTAGACTAGCTACTGCAACTATACCTACGATTAATATGTTAGGTGAAAAAGTAACAAAAGGTTTACTAATAGACTGATACATATCTACCAGCAACTTCAACGCTTAAACGTCCACTGGTGAGGAAGCATGTCTTCTTCCCAGCCTTGTGTGGGTGAAGACCTCACCTCACCTCACCCGGCGACCGCTCGGGATTATGAGGCCCCGCTCTGTCCGTCGGTGCCCCTATCCATAAGCCAAGCGGTCGTGGACATGTCCTCTTTCAGATCCACCATGAATGGATCGATAATTCCGTTCCTAAGTATGCCTTGCCAACGTCTTTTCATGGTGCACTTCCACGTTTTCCTAGCCCTGCAGAGCTAGGCCCTGATTTCTGCCATCGAGCCTTTTCTGTTCTCTACCTGAAAGCTGCAACGTGGGATGCATCCCTGGCCTCTGTTCTACTCCCTGCGTGGCGAGCGGTGCCCGGCTCGGCCTGTTTGTCTGCCAAAGACAGTATTTTGCCTTCAAGTTATCAGTATAGCCGAGTTCAGCTCCTCGAAAACACATTCCAGTCTAGCAGAATAGATAAACATTCCCCGGCTGCAGAGCAAAGGGCCCGGCCTCTCTGTCTCCATGCAAGTAATTCATTGCTCTTGTTACCATGGTAGGCCCATGGCCCCTCGCATTACACGTAGACACGTAGTCACATATGCACGCATTAATAGTCAGTATAGAGTAGCCTCTGCCCAAGAGACCTTTTCCTTCTAGATAGTATAGTTCCCCAAACACAAGATATCAGATATGATTTAGGAACGAGTCGATCTGACATGCCAGACTTCTGTCTCTTTCCTCTAGTGTTAAATGTCAAGTCCCCTGCACCCTCCAGCCTCACGTCAGTCACACGTCATGCTGCTGCGCGCGCATCCTTGCTACAGATTTCTGCTGACACTGCAAGATTCTGCTATGTTTCCACCCACTTGTGACAGCTTCATGTGACGTTTCTAGCACACACCTCTGTGTACGCCCTCGTGCACGCCTTTCTGTTACGCACATGTGTTCTTATCTCGTTTCTCTCAGCTGTTACGCCTTCTGTATGCATCACCATCATATGCCTTTACTATAAATGATGTACTTTGTCAATAAAATGTGTGCTATCCCTTCCTGATTCTTGATGGTGAAAGGAATATGATGACCTGGTTCGAACCATTCCATTTTATGGAATAAAACCCCTTTTAAAACTCAGATATCACGGATTTTGCCTCTTATTTATGACTGAGTTATTTTATTGAACTTTACTGCATAGAAATTCAGACGGTAAATAACTATTTACCACATTAATTTGGCGCCCGAATAGGGACCCCTCCCCCACCTTACGCGCCGGAGGTGCGTTGCAAGCCTAGCCCCCTACCACAGTCAAGACGGACAATTACGCGTACCCGCAGGATTTCCTGTATCTCCCTCTGGCCAACGGAGGTGACTGAGACTGCGATCGACACCCAGACGAGGCGGTAAGGAGTGCGGAGGATCCCGACCAGAGCCCAGCCAAGAGCGCAAGATCCGAGGTGTTTCGAGGCCCACCAGTATTGACGTGCCAGTGACGTCACGAGTCCCGAGTCGAGCCGAGTCCAGTCCAGTCCAGTCCAGTCGAGTTTTCCGAGGCCTTCCGTTCCGTGCTTCCCGGTGAGTACCGTTGCTGGGGACGCATCTAGACGGGTGCATTACTATGTATCCGGTCAAGACGGGTTTGGGTACGCAGACCCGGTCTGCACTGTTTTAGCAGTGTATCTGTACTGTTTAGCAGTATATCAAGTTATATGTTTTTTCAAGAGTCCGATTTTAGGTTTTCGTTTTAGAATTCAAGTATAGTTAATATGTGTTCAAATTGTTTCTGTTTGATTAATGTCGTGGTGTGAGTGACTGTTTGATATTCATTACCGTGTTTTCTGTGTCAAAGTGTGTTCAGGTTCAAGTAAGTATCAAGTACCAAGTATCAAGATGCCAATTTTTTCTAAACTAAGACAGATTGGAACAAGGAAAGGGATACTAGAGGAATCGATCCCTGTCCCACCTAGGGACACTCCCGGAAATTTTATGTACCATAAACATGGCTTAGATGCCATATTATACCTAGATTTATGGACCGATTATACCAAGAACCTAGACGAGAGATATAGATGGCCCGCTACAGGGACATGGGATGCAGATTGCATCTTGAGAGTAGAAGAAGCGCTATGGAAAAAGAAAGCCAGACAATCTCAGAAAGACGCCATAGAATTGTGGCGCAAAGAATCGCATAGACGTACAGAGAAAGAACTCAGAAAAGCGGAGAAACATAGAGAAGATTCAGATAAAGCCCGAGAAAACGCACTAGTTGAGGAAGGTATACGAGTTAAAGCAGAACAAGTAGACAGACAACGAAACACCCTTATGAATGGTATGTATCCTCTTTTGGCCGAGGGTTTACCTAAGGCCACCCCGGAAATACCAAAAGATCTGCCCGCTCCATTGGTTCCGACTAAATTACGTCACAAGACCGCAGCAGACATTTTTATTTCTTCCTATCTAGACGATGTAGCCCCTACGTATACTACTGCACCTGCCCATGTACCCGTACCACCTCCACCCCAAGATCATCTGCCCCCACTTCCGCAACCACGAACTCCTCCTCCTCCCCTTCCTGCGCTGGTTCCCCCAGCACTTCCCGCACCTATTATCACTTCCCCTCACGCTTTTCCTGACATTAATCCACTAAATCCTTTTGGTCCTGGCACCTCAGGAGGTGCGGCAGGAGGTTTTCAGACACCGCCACCAGCACATCGATTGACTTATAGGGATTTAGCAAAGCAACGTACACCTCAAACAGCGAGTTACGACATACTTAAAGAGCCTCTCACAGACTGTAGATATGATCCAGTACCCGGTAAAGACGACAGAATGATGCTAGCATCAGTACGTCTACGACGAGTTGCAAACTATTTAATGTTACTACCAGGAATGATTGAACATCTAGACAGAATATATCATTTTGTCCAAACGGGGGAAGATCCTGAAAGTATTGGCGAGGCCATGGCATACCAGAAAACTGACACTCAAGGCATGATATTACGCTTTTTCATAAACTGCTTAATAAGAGATCAAGATAGGCCTGGTGTAGACAAGGAAGAGATGAATGCACTTAACAAATGGGGTCAGAATATAGCAGATGGAAAGCATGATAAACAGAGTTGTATAGAGAACATGTACAGAAGGATCCGAAAAGCAGTAGTACTAATACATGAAAGAAGAAAGCCTGAAAGAGAAATGGGATCAGACAAGAATGAATCCTCGGAGGAGGACGAACAACCAGAGACCACAGCAGAAACAGTGCAATTACCAGCTAGAGACATGATAGCATATGTAGGAAATGGTAGACCCTTTAATAATACAATACGTCCGGTACGTCCAGAAAGCAAGAGACTTTATCACGTTGCCATGTCAAATCCGAAGACTCCTGAACATATGTTTCAGGCTACCGATAAAATACTGCAAAATCGAATGGGGTACCATGTACTCAATTCCATGGATGAACAAGAACTAGCCCGGTCCGCCGTACAATGGGCTGACAATTCTAGTACGTATAATGATGATGCAGTAGCTCAGACGTTTTTGAACCTTTCCCCTGATGAACAAAAATTAGCTAGTGTATACATGATTCAGCATCTCATTACATTGTTTAAAAGCCAACATTCTGATCCAGATCCCTTACCGGATATATTAGTAGAATTGCTCTCTAATAGATGGAGAGGCCTAGGTACTGATTTAATTAAAGAGATTCTAGAATATAGACACAAGTATAATGTTTTCCTGAAACCACAGTTTATGTCTGCTCCACCACCCCCAGAAAGAAAAATGTATTACTTTGACAGACAGAATCCCTTACGAGAAGTACATCCGGTCAGAAAAGACGATAACTCACTAGAACGTGTATTTGTATATACACCCCTAACTAAAATAGAATTGCTGGAAATGAAGAAAATAGTACCCTGTCATGATAAAGACCCTGCAGGTTTTCACCGAGAAATTAAAGATATGTTACTCATGGGTGATTACACGTATACAGATATTATGAAAATGTTAAAAGTATTGTTGCCTGCTGGAATTTACGAGAAGCTAAAGGAAAAAGAATGGGAGGTGGGAGACACAAAGATAGATTGGGCTGCATTACAAGTTGAAGAAAATGGACGTACCGCATGTTTAGGCCTTGGGGATAAAGCTAAAGCATTACCAGGTTTATTAGTACAGGTTTTGCCTAGACTATTAGCGACCAAAAAGGAAGACTGGGACGCAATCTCAGCCTGTAAACAGAAACACGATGAAGACACTAGTGATTTTTATTCTAGATTCGAGAAATGTTTTATTATTAACAGTGGCCTGAAAACAAGTAGCGAGTCATACCCACACCTCTTTGTATCAAAATTAGTCGAGAATTCCCTGCCTCAAGTTAAGAACCGTGTTTTGAAAGTAGAAAGTACATGGCAAGCAAATACGCCGTCCCAAATGTTACAAATGTTACAGTACCACCAGAATAGAATTAGGGAAGAACAAAACCACGAACAGAGACGTATGAAAGACACGAAAATGAAAATGTTAGTTGCTCAGTCAGTTCCAGCTGACGGTCAGAAAAGGGGTATGACACAGTCAAATAATACGGCGGCTCCCGTTAAAGGGACCTGCAACTATTGCAAACAGCCAGGTCACTATGTGAATGAATGTACGGTTCTGAAACACAACATAGCCACAGGAAAGACTAAAGAAAGATCACGTCAGCCTAGACAGGACCAGGTCCAACATCAAGTTCAGCAACATATTCCACAGAACGTACAGTCACAGCCTGCTCCTCAACAGACAGTACAGACAGTAGCGGTACCACATCCACAGCCCATTGCCGCGACACAGCAAGTTTCACAGCAGATGTACCAGTATGCACAATCCGATTACCCCGATTATCAGCGATACTCATGAAACAGCCTAGAGAGGGAGGTTGGCTTGCCCCTCATTGAAGTTCCGGTAGATCAAGAGGGTTCTTATGTGCATAGTCAAGTATTAGGAAAAGATAGAAAGTTTTTAATTGACACAGGGGCAAGTCGCACAACAATCAGTCACGACGAGGTTCCAGGGGCTCCCCTCTCAGGCTCACAGAATGTTTCCCTTGGATTTTCAGGACAGCCTATTGTTAATGAAGTATCGAAACCTGTTCCCCTAGCAGTTGGTCCATTGTCACGTACTACAGACTTATTGCTCACGAAGTCATGTCCAGAAAACTTGTTAGGTATCAAGACACTGAAAGCTCTAGGAGCAGTGATATGTTGTTCTCCGGAAGGAGTTAGATTATTTTTACGTGACTTTAAAGGTCACTATGTATTACGAGATTTTGATGTCAGATTGAAAAATGTACCAGAACATTTGTGGGCAAAAGGCCCAACTGATGTAGGTTGTATGCACATTACACCATACCGAGTCACACTCAAGCCAGGAGTTGTACTGCCCCGAATCCGACAATACAAGTTACCACCCGATGCTGTAGTGGCTTTACTGGAAATCATTGAAGAGCTTATTGCACAAGGAGTGGTTGTAGAAACTGACTCCAATTTATGTAATTCCCCTATCATTCCGATTCTTAAACGTACTGACCCGAATGCACCACCTGTTTATCGGTTGGTGATCGATTTGCGAGAATTGAATAAATGTATTGTACCACAGTATCCTGTGGTCCCCGACATCTCATCATTATTGACTGCTATTGATTCAGAGGCGACTTTCTTTACTGTAATTGACCTCAAGAACGCCTTCTTCAGTGTCCCCATTGATCCGGAAAGCCAATATCTCTTCGGATTCCGTTTAAATGGCCGTAGCTTCAAATTTGCACGCGCACCTCAAGGATTCACAGAAAGCCCCAGCATCTACAGCCAAGCATTGAAAAGACAACTTGACAGTATTCACATGCCAGTTAACACTGCCCTACTTCAGTATGTCGATGATCTGTTGATCACCGCCCGTAGCGAACCTGAATGTGAACATGCATCACTGACGGTTTTACATTTTCTGGCTGACAAGGGACACAAGGTGTCCCCTTCAAAGTTACAATTCTGTGTTCAGCAAGTGGTGTACCTTGGGCACTTGCTGTCCAAGAGGGGGAGACAGCTAACACCTGACCGCATTGAGTTAATTGCACACTTACCGCAACCCAAGACACAAAAGGAAGTGCGGGCTTTTATTGGCCTCACCTCTTACTGCAGACAATGGATTCCCCAGTACGCATTTCTAGCCAAGCCACTGATACAGTTGACAACACAGGAGGCAGCGACTTCGACTGTCCTCCCTTGGACTCAGGAACACACATAGGCTTTTGATGAATTAAAGAAAGCATTATGTCAAGCACCAGTCTTAGCAACGCCATGTTACAGCAAACCTTTTACACTTTTTGTGACAGAACGTGATGGCACAGCATTATCTGTCCTCACGCAAGACCAAGCAGGTTCACATAAGCCGTGTGCTTATTTTTCAAGTACATTAGACCCAGTAGCCCAGGCCCTGCCTGCGTGCTTAAAATCAGTTGCAGCAACAGCCTTAGCAATCCGACAAAGTGATTCTATAGTGTTAGGACATCCCCTGACAGTACAAGTTCCACACTCTGTGGAAGTTCTTTTAAACAGAACACAGACTCAACACTTGACTATAGCACGACTGACAGGTTATGAATTGACATTGTTCCAGCCACATATAGAAATCAGACGCTGTAATATACTCAATCCTGCTACATTGTTACCTTCGAACATTACAGATCCAGCTCCACATGACTGTATAGAGATCATTAATGCAGTAACAAAGCCCCGACGAGACTTGACAGATGTTGCACTGACTAACCCAGACCTGACACTTTACGTAGATGGTTCATGTATGAGAACAAGCACAGAAGAATTAGTGGCCGCATATGCAGTGACCACTGAAACTGAAGTCAAAGAAACACACCGTATTGATACACTGTCTGCTCAAGCTGCAGAGCTCATTGCTCTGACCCGAGCCTGTATCGTAGCCAAGAACAGGAATGTTAACATATACACAGATTCACGTTATGCATTTGGAGTCGTACACGACTTCGGTGTACTTTGGCAGGAAAGAGGTTTCTTGACCTCTCACGGAACCAAGATCCAACATGGTCCCCTCATTCAAGAATTACTGGAAGCAATACATTTGCCATCAGCCATAGCTATCATGAAGTGCAAGGCACATACTAAAGTTACAGATACTATTTCCCAGGGTAACGACCTGGCCGATCAGACCGCGAAACACACAGCTCTGACTCATACACATGCAGTTGATATGACAAAGACAATAGTTCCGACACAGACACATTGCATGACAGTTAAGGATCCCGCACTAGATGTAATTGACATACAGACACATGCTACTCCAGACGAAATAAAGAAATGGACTGAACTAGGAGGGATCCAGACAGATCAGGGATGGATGACGAAGGGAAAAGCCACATGGTTTCTCCCCGACTCTATGGTTCAAGTTATGATCAACACTGCACACAGTCCAGCACACTTAGGGGAAAAAGCTATGTTAGACAGTTTACAGAATCTCTGGTACAATAAACATTTACGAGCAGCAGCAAAACAGAAAGTGCGTACTTGCATGATCTGTTGTCAGTTCAACCCAGGTAAAAGCATTCCTGTAGAGCAAGGTGGATTCAATCCTCCCGATCACCCTTTTGAAGTCCTCCAGATGGATTATATCCAGATGGAACGATGCCGAGGATTCAAATACGTCCTCGTAGTTGTATGTGCACTTTCCCGTTGGACAGAAGCATATCCAGTCCCAGATTACACTGCTCCGACCACTGCCAAACAGTTGGTTCGTGAATTCTTCCCACGGTACGGTTTGCCTCGTGTCGTGTATTCCGATAACGGCCAGCCATTCTCTTCCGAATTAATGAAGCAGGTATCACTCCTGCTAGGATATCAGTGGAAGTTCCACTGCGTCCGACATCCCGAGGCAGCAGGTCTCGTGGAACGCCACAATCAGACACTGAAAACACGCCTTGCCAAGATTTGTGCCGAGAAAGGGGTAGACTGGATAGTCGCCCTGCCAGTTGCATTATTTTACATGAGAATGGTTGCACACTCTAGAACAGGGCTATCCCCGTACGAGGTGGTCTTTGGTAGGCCACCGAATATGTGGGGGACGCCTCTGCCTCGAAAAATAACAGATGTTGACTGTAATATGCTGACAGATTACCTTGCCTCCTTGATGTCTGCACTACAATCTTGTCGTTCACAGGTGGCTGCAGCTTTTCCCGACAACACCGAGGTGAAGCCGCACGAGATTGTACCAGGGGACCACGTGTTTATTAGGAACTTCGACAGGAAAAGTCCGTTGGAGCCCCGCTGGCAGGAGCCGAAGCTCGTCTTATTGACCACGAGGACGGCAGTGAAGTTGGAGGGCCAAAAGGGATGGGTCCACATGAGTCATGTTAAAAAACTTTACGGATCGCCGCCAGAGACTGACTCTTCCTCCCCCTCTAAGGACTGCCCAGATTCCAGTGACTCTAAACTCCCCTTGGTAGAGAAAACTCCACAACAGGAGTATCGGTTAAAGTTGAGGTCTAGCAAGTCAGACAGTTTAATTGTTTAAGTCCTCCCCTAGGTGAATCGGTTAGACAGTTTCTGACATGTACCCGTTAGACCCCAATAGAGAGAGAGATAGACAGAAACAGCTCAAGAAACGAGAATATTGTAAATCTCTTCGTAGTCACTGTATTGTGACATTATTGATTATGTTTTTTCTGAGTCTTACGATTATTGCTGCAAGTGTTCTGTTACACATGTTTTTCCCTATCTCCATACATGCACATCTCTTTCCAAATGGCACTGTCGAGCATACTTTCAGCGAACTACCCCCGCACGAGTTATCCTACCGGCTTGCGCTGCGCAACAATACTTTCATCAGTATGTTACATCATTCTCATCAGTCCAGCAATGCTACCAATTGTTGGATATGTGGCCGACTTCCTCCCTTTCAGAAATACCAGGGAGTCTTGCCTCTCTTCCCGTATCCGTTCACACATAATGGTTCCTGTGGTGCCTGGTTTAGTTTAATAAATTCCGTAGACTCTAATTCAATAATTTACAAAGGCAATTGGGTATGGGGAAATCTGAATACAGTTCTGCATAAAGCATGTTATCCTGACAAGGAGGGTCTTCCACAAAGAACAGGGACCGATCTAGAAAATGAAGTACATGGATTAGGTAATTATACACTTAACCTCATGATTCTGAATGTGCAATCCGATACAGGTCCAGACTTACCCTCTATGTCCGTGTTACCAGTCAAAGGCGAATTATGTGTCAGAAAGAATGGTTCAGTGCCCCTAGGTCATAGTCAATGTACTAATGTGATCGATTTCAGTGATAATGGCAAGTCTACATTCAAAGCTACCCGCCATTCCTATTTCATTTGTGGTCATACAGCCTATATACGTTTGCCACTAGATTGGGATGGGACATGTTACATTGCATTCCTTCTGCCACCTGTTTTTCTAGCTCCATCTGACTATCACAAGAACTCCCGGTTAGTACTTAATAGACCCAAGAGAGAACTCCCGATTGTCGACTATACTGAAACGGCATGGGAACGATATACAGATTTCAATAAAGGTTTCTTCCCCTATTTAGGAGCTGTCTTCAATAGTAAATCAATACGTCACTTGACCAGAACCCTTGAAGCAGTGGTAAATGAAACTACTTCCGCCCTGGGCAACTTAACAGAGGAACAGTCTGCTATGAGACTTGTTGTCCTTCAAAATCGTCTTGTTCTTGACGTCATCCTGGCCGATAGGGGCGGAGCCTGTAGAGTCATCGGATCGAGTTGCTGTGTTTTCATTCCAGAAAACGCACCGTCAGTATATAAAGCCATAACGCGTCTCCATAAGATTGCAAGTCAGATACACCAGAATCCAGGAACCTGGACGTGGTCCGGTTGGTTCTGGAGCGTGTTATCAGCCTGGGGTTGGAAAGTCCTATCCTTCCTCGGAATAGCCCTTCTCATAGTATTCAGTTGTTGCCTATGTATACAATGTGGGCCAGCGATTTGCGGCTTGTGCGCCACATCATGTATTCCTCATCCAAGTCCACGTTCTAAATCCCGCCTGAAAAAGGAAGAGCAAATGGTTTTATATGAACAAATAGATGGACTAATGAAGATTGGTATATCATGAAGGGTCCGTAGGGGACAAGGAGGGAATGAGGTAGTATGAATTTTTATGGTCAATTGTGTCCCCTAACGTGAACCCCACCGTCTCCATGTACGAGTTAAAAGTGCATGTAACTTCCCTCCTCGACCTGCTATGAAAACGCAAACACATTTGCGTTTAACGTTAACATGTCCTCTTTCAGATCCACCATGAATGGATCGATAATTCCGTTCCTAAGTATGCCTTGCCAACGTCTTTTCATGGTGCACTTCCACGTTTTCCTAGCCCTGCAGAGCTAGGCCCTGATTTCTGCTATCGAGCCTTTTCTGTTCTCTACCTGAAAGCTGCAACGTGGGATGCATCCCTGACCTCTGTTCTACTCCCTGCGTGGCGAGCGGTGCCCGGCTCGGCCTGTTTGCCTGCCAAAGACAGTATTTTGCCTTCAAGTTATCAGTATAGCCGAGTTCAGCTCCTCGAAAACACATTCCAGTCTAGCAGAATAGATAAACATTCCCCGGCTGCAGAGCAAAGGGCCCGGCCTCTCTGTCTCCATGCAAGTAATTCATTGCTCTTGTTACCATGGTAGGCCCATGGCCCCTCGCATTACACGTAGACACGTAGTCACATATGCACGCATTAATAGTCAGTATAGAGTAGCCTCTGCCCAAGAGACCTTTTCCTTCTAGATAGTATAGTTCCCCAAACACAAGATATCAGATATGATTTAGGAACGAGTCGATCTGACATGCCAGACTTCTGTCTCTTTCCTCTAGTGTTAAATGTCAAGTCCCCTGCACCCTCCAGCCTCACGTCAGTCACACGTCATGCTGCTGCGCGCGCATCCTTGCTACAGATTTCTGCTGACACTGCAAGATTCCGCTATGTTTCCACCCACTTGTGACACCTTCATGTGACGTTTCTAGCACACACCTCTGTGTACGCCCTCGTGCACGCCTTTCTGTTACGCACATGTGTTCTTATCTCGTTTCTCTCAGCTGTTACGCCTTCTGTATGCATCACCATCATATGCCTTTACTATAAATGATGTACTTTGTCAATAAAATGTGTGCTATCCCTTCCTGATCCTTGATGGTGAAAGGAATATGATGACCTGGTTCGAACCATTCCATTTTATGGAATAAAACCCCTTTTAAAACTCAGATATCACGGATTTTGCCTCTTATTTATGATTGAGTTATTTTATTGAACTTTACTGCATAGAAATTCAGACGGTAAATAACTATTTACCACAGTGCTTGGAAGAAATCGCAAGTTGGATGAGTGACTCCTTTCTAAAATTGAACGGGGAAAAGAGTAAAATTATGATCCTGGGCAATCGCTCGCCCCATGACTTAAATGAAATATGGCCTACTTCCCTGGGTTCTTCCCCCATCGCCAAGACCCAGCTAAAGAGTTTGGGTGTATGGATCGATCAAGAACTTACATTTAAAACTCAGGCTCGGAAGACAGCTGCCTCATGCTATGGGGTCCTTAAAATGATCCGGAAGGTCCTTGCTCTCCTGCCTTTTCAGGCTAAGAAAATGATGGTCCAGGCCCTCGTCCTATCCCGGCTGGACTACGCCAATGCCCTCTATTTGGGTGCCCCTGTTGCCACTCTCTCCAAATTACAGATTATTCCAAATTGGGCCGCAAGACTCCTCCTGGGAATTCCTAAACACCAGTTAGCCAAACCTGCCCTGAAATCTCTCCATTGGCTGCCAGTCCAGGAGAGAGTTAAGTTCAAGACCCTCTGTATTGTCCACAGATCTCCATTTAAAACTGGTCCTCCTATTCTTTACAGCATTATCCAGCCTTATGAGCCCAACAAAAGCCTTCGCTCCAAAACCATGAATCTGGCCACCATCCCTAGGATTAGGAAGGCCAGAAGTTAAGGCCGACAACTTTTGATCAATGCTACTAGACTTTGGAATTCCCTTCCACCTCTCCTTCCGCAGATCTCTGAAAACATGACTTTTTCCTTAAACTGGCTGAATACCTCGCTGCTGCCACTGCTAGCGCTGGGATGCCTCCGGGTAGCCATGCGCTATATCAATGTTCATTAATGTTCATCAATGTCAAGGTCAGTGTTCTCCGGTTCTGCGTCCCCATGTGTGTATCTCACCCTTTGCTGAAGGATGGCATCAGTAGTTATACTATTGTGTGTCTCAGAAGTTCAGGGTGGTACAAGGGGTTTCCCTTTGAACTACAGAGGTTTCCCCTTCGGGCCATAAAATGCAGATCTTAATCTTTAGTGGGCCCATGAGCCATTCCCTAGAAGATAAGTTTCAAAACCTTTTTCTCCAATTTATCCCATTCTGCCCTGAAATGGCAGAGGTCTGCCGTTCTCATGAGATGCCCATGGTTTATCGCTGTCGCTTGGGGAATGCACAGATGTGCTACCCTGTTGGACTTGGCCCTTCTGGCAGGTTCACCCATAAACTTTTTGCTTTTAATTGTGACTTGGTGTTAGTGATTTTTGGCTTCTGCGCACTTTACCACTGTGTACTGGGGGAGCTCTCTTCAGAGCAAGCAGTCAGTGGAGTGTAGAGGAACTTACCCAATCCTGTATTAACCCAAGGATCACTGTCGCCCAAGAAGAACCAGCACAAGGCGCCCAGCAGACCGCGAACACCAGGCTCGCCACCGCCGCCTCGGGACTACAGGTCCCGGCAGTCCTTGCGGCGGAGGCGCGTTCCCTGACGTCGAGCCAAGGCGTCAGGAGGGGCGTTGAAAAAGAACCAGCCCTCAGCTACGCGGGACGCGAGCGGGACGCCCGGGGCGAAGCCCGGGCAAAGGGCGGGCCCTCTGTGGCCCTCAGGGGCACGAGGAGGCCAGGCTAGGCCTCTTCCTTTTCATCCGTCGGCCGGTTCAGTAAGGTACTGCTCTAATTTGTTTAACACTGTAGTGTCCTATGTGCAGTCACGCATTAGGCCCGTATCATAATAGTTATTGACATACTGTCACATCGGTTCTCATCTCGGCTATTTTGTTGAGAACGAGCCCTCTGGAAAGTGTTGACTTTACCGAGAAGGTTATGGGGAAAAAACGGCTACCTGCACCGGTTGAGACAACAAACACCATTAAATCTTACATGGTACAAATGGTCAGTGACATTAATAATAAGCGTAGGCAATCCCTTGGCCTTAGTCAGTCACCTATTATGCCCCCTGCAAGTCCGACCACAAGTGTATTTAGCACTGAGGCACCTGACCCATTGCAAGATAACCCCGAAATAAATCTCATAGACATGACCACTCACTCTAACGGATCTGAAGACATCAACGATGCTGAGGATAATCTTCATTCTGATAGAGTAGACCCAGCAGATCTTCCAATAAATACCAGTATCGATCCAAATCTTCTGTTATCTATCACGGAAGTAGTATCCCATTCACCACGGCCAGCTACACGGGCGGTTAGAGCCTGTCGTAAATCTATAGCCAAACGGGGGGGAAAACATCCAGGTAGGATAAAGGCCACCACCCCACCTCCTAAGCGGCTAAGGAAACAGGCTGATTTTGACACCGTGATCGAGGCTAGAAGTAATAAAGATGATGATCTCTTTAACAGAATCCAGGAAATGATGGACATTAAGATCAAGACCATAATTAAACCCCTGATTGGGAAACTGGATAAACTAACAGCTGAGGTCAAAAAGCTGGGTACAGGGCATAGCAAGATGGTGGAAGTGGTGGAAAACTTGTCCTCTCTTGTTTCAAATTTGATACCTACAAATGAGGAGCACATCTCTAGTGCAAGTAACCCACTATCTATTCATCAGGGCTCTTCGCCCCCACCTTCCTCACTACCAACCTTATTGCCTGTTATTGGTCAAGGCGTGGATGCAGCAGTCTCCGGCACTAGTAAAACTTTAGCCCCTGTGGGGACACAGCAGGAGGATCTCTCTGCTCAATTTATCTTGGAGGCCTCACCAGTAGTTCTGGTGTTGGCAAATGTCCCTGTTCTAGCAGAAGGTAAGACTGAGTCCAATCAGGATTTAAAAGACAAAGCGCTGTATTGGCTCACTAACAATATGCATATGACAGCTCAAGGTCATGATAAGTTGGCAGGGGATATTGTTATGTCCAGGAGGGTATCCTGGATAGGAAGTAAGCCCAAAAAGTTTACAGGGGATTGCGTTATTCTTAACTTCGCTAACGCGGAGGTTCTCCCAGATGTTCTGAACAATGTCTTTCCGCCCCAACGACGCAGAGGCTCGATAGTCCCTCTCACCCTTAAGTTCTTCTATGACAAATCAAAATTTTGTACCTTACCTAAGCCTATTGGTCATAATAGATACACCACTAGGAATAACTGGAGAGACCCCGCCAGACCTCGACACCCGAATGATTGGCTTCAGCCTACAGTCTATCAGGACTTTGGAAGATTGTATCGCCCAACAGATCTGAATACCAGGGCCGTCCTGGGCAGAGAGCCAAGAGGTAGTGCTTGGGATGGGGGCATGCCGGGCGAGGTTCGTAACGCCTGGGGTTTCAGGCAAGCTCAGTGGCAGAGAAATGACCAGTTACCACATCACCCCAACACTCCTCTACTTACATGGAACCCACCACAATATGGCCAGGGTCAGGTAGCAACTCCGTTCGACTGGGGTGTTAGCACAGGTAATAGGTTTGCCCCTCTATCGGACCTAAACATATGCGATTGACTTGAAACAGGTTCTAGGCAAGCCATGGAGGCACCAAATGAGTCACCACTAGTTAGTGGTATTTTGGCTTTACAACATCCAGTCGAAATAGTCACAGCAGTTCCAAATACCAATAAACCATCATCGTTTGTCCCATGTAAGATCATAAGCTGGAATGTAGCAGGGACAAACGCAAAACGCCAGGACAAAGCTTGGCTGAGCTTTGTCTCAGAACATCATATTATTGCCTTACAAGAGACGTGGGACACATCCAACAGTTTTTGGCTGGATGGGTTCTCTAGTTTCGTCAAACCTGCAAGTCCCAGTAGAGCAGGCAGAGCCAAAGGCGGCCTGGTGCTTCTATTTTCATTAGCCCTAAAAGGTACCTATAGACAGATAAGCTCAGAATCTGATAATATTCTGATAGTCGAGAGGGTGATAAATAAAGAATGCAGGACCTTGTTTGTCAACTTTTATAACTCTGGGAATAGTGTCTACAGCGGCCGCAACATTGCTAATCTGGAAAACATTTTAAACACAGTCTCACAAGATATCGAGCCTTCTTCTGAGTTAATTTTATTAGGCGATTTTAATATTCACCCATGTGGTTCTGCCTGTAAGGGTAGAGATGTAGACGAGGCTGATGATGCAGCCACACGTGGACCCCACTTCGAACATACTGCTGAGGGGCAGGAGCTTGAGGAGCTTTTGGCCTATTTTGACCTTCACGAACCGGACTGTGGGCAGAGACACCCAACTTTTAATGGAGCTCAGCAGGGAACAGTGATTGACTACATCTTTGTTTCATCAGGTATCTTGCAGCAGTATATGGCCTACCGCACAGTCCCTACAATTTATAGTGATCACAACCCAGTCCTGTTTGAAGTTGCATGGGGAGCTCACCTGGGACCATCACCAGCAAAGTACAAACCTGCCCTTCCATTGAGGCCCACAGACCAAGCTAGACGCATTAAGTGGGCTAAAGTTATTCCGGAAAACTTTTATGAAAAATGCTATCCAAAAATCAAAGCACAGGTGGAGCAGTGTAGAGATCCGGATACTCAAAGGCAAAAAATCATCGCAGCATACGAGGCAATTTGTGATCAGGTCTCGAAGGATTTACTCGCTAAACCCATCCAGGGTGTTGATGGTCATAAGCGTTGGTTCGACCATGCATGTTCCAAAGCTCACAGAGAATTATTGGCGGCTCTCAAATCTGTGCCCAGGGTTAAAGAGGACATTGTGAGTTTAAGGAAAGTCTACAAAGCTGCTATAAAGAACCGCAAAGATGATATTAAACAAGAATCATGGGAAAATCTCCTCTCGGCAGCAGTATTGAAGGACAGCAGAAGATTTTGGGAAATTATTAAACAGCCTCTTTTCCTTGACGTCAGTAACGACCCCATGGACTGCGTGATCACTGACGAGTCTTGGTTGTCCTTTTTTGAAAAAGTATATGGGGGTGCTGACGAAGGAGCAAAGTTAGGCTCTTCGTCGAATAATGTTGATCATCATATCATCTTTAACCACCAAGAAGTGGAAAAAGCCCTGATGGCTACCACAAAAAACAAGGCACCAGGGCCAGACGGAGTACCCGCAGATTTTTTCTTGTTCTCACCTAAACTCTGGGCCGAGGTCCTGACAAACGTATTTAATGCAGTGAACGGAAATTCAGCCCCCGTTTCATGGGCCCAATCTATTATCGTCCCAATTTTTAAAAACAAAGGACGGCGGGACGACCCAGCATTCTATAGGCCAATATCCCTCCTGGATTCAACTGTAAAAATCTTGGGCAGAGTACTTCTAGCAAGATTGAGGGAGAATGTTGAGGCCTGCGGGGGGCTGTCCGAACTTCAGTATGGTTTCAGGGAGCGGAAAGGGACCATTGAACAATGTTGCAACCTGCACTTACTCATCTCTAAGTACACAGTCGCCAAGGAGGGTTCTGTATTTCTCGCCTTCATGGACCTCTCTTCGGCGTTTGATCTCGTTAACAGATCAAAATTGTGGGCGATTTTATTAGAGTTGGGTATTGACAAAGCTTTGGTTTCATTCATGGCTGCGCTGCATCGGGAATTATTTGCAGCAGTGCGTGTATCAAACAACGGCAGATGTACCCCCACGTTTAAATCTTTAAAGGGGGTGAGGCAAGGGTGTATTCTGGCCCCTACACTTTTCACCCTGTATATTAATGGCCTAGGGGAACACCTGCGCAGCCAGGGCGCGGACGTACCACGTGCAGGAGATGTGCTTATTCCGGCACTCCTGTACGCGGACGACGCGGTGCTGATTGCTCGCACTGGTGTCGGACTGCAGCATTTATTGGATGCCTTTGGTTCTTTCATGGACAAATTGGACTTGAAGGTGAATGTGTCAAAATCTCACACAATGGTTATGGGGCGTGAGTGCATCAAAAAATGCCACAAATCATTTTTTTGCAGTGGGGTTCCCGTATCGAAAGTCACCACGTTCCCCTACCTGGGAGTTTTGTTTGATAACAAGGGAACATGGGGGCCCCAGGTAACAGCAAAAAGACTGGCAGTAACTAGGTCTTCTTTAGCAATCCTTGGCTTCGCGGGCAAGCTGGGGGCAAGGCCAATGGAAGCCCTTTTAAAAATCTATAGGTGCAAACCCGTGGCCATAGCACTTTATGGATCTCCGCTATGGGGGTACGTAAACCTTGAACCTATACAGAGAGCGGAAAATAAATTTATTAGATCACTCCTCTCCTTACCCCAGTCAGCCCCAACTTACTCAATACATCAGGAGGTGGGCTTATCCTACCTGTCGGATCTATTAAGCCTAGCGCCACTGATTTTATGGCTGAAAATATGGTTGAATGAGGATCTCCCATTGAACCACACCATATTGAAAGATGTACTCTCCCTAGATAAACACAAGAGCATTCCATGGTTGTCCTATTTAGACAAATCATTCGCTGATTTAGACCGTCCAGAACTTTTCTTAAACCCAGAAAAAATTAAGGCATCAGATATCGTCCATATAAAAAAGGCATTTATGGAAAAGAGGGCAGCTTGCCGAGAGGTTGTTGAATTATTAAAACCCTCAGTTAGGGCACATAACCTCCTGGTCAGCGCTCCCTCTTTAGCCCCTTATCTCTGCTTTGTCACACACCCCTACCACAGGTTCTTACTGACAAAGTTCAGGTTTAACCTGATACATTTTTACCTGGGTTCTTTTAAAAAATGGCTGAAGCCAGAGTTAGCCCCACCTTGCAGTTGTGATGACTTTTCGGTGCAGGACACAATGCACTTCGTTATGTTCTGTAGCCAATACCAGGAGCCGAGGAAAAAATATCTGCTCCCTATCTTGAGAGAAGCAGGGTTTAACCAGGTGCGTCCGGCGCTGCTTCATTTACAGCTTGTGCCAAATCCACGGATAACATTTTGTATTGCAAATTTTTTAGTGGCCTCAGTAAGGGTGAAAGCTGCGGGTCAAATTTCGCCTTCTTAAACCATTGTATGTAGCACTTTTTTTAACATTCAACTGCTTATATGTATTTTATGCCATGTTTTTATTTGTTTTATGTCTCTTTGTATGACTTGGAAAAAGTCGAATAAAGATATCTTGACTGACTGACTGACTGACACTGTGTCCCAGGGTAAAGTGCGTGCGTCTAGTACTGTTGGCCTGCCCTCCCATAGGAATGCATGCGGAATGTATGTGTCAATGTTAGTTCCTGATGTGTGGGGAGTGCAGGGGCGAATTTGGTATGTGCGGACTCATGTGTTTAAATGCTGCGTGATGATGTCTGCGGCGTTATTGTCTAGTGCTGAAGTGCCACTTCTAGAAGTTGGCCTGTCTGTGTAATTTATGTGAATTTGCTGTCTGGCTTGTGATTGGCTGGAGCTGGCTGGTGAACCTGGCTCCAGGAGTCAGGATGGGTCTGCCCCGGTGGTGAGTGGAGAGATCTGCATGAGTGATGTGAGGGAGGTGTGCACCTGGGACCTGATTAGGGCTAGGCTTTCCCCACACAATGCTGGCTCTGCCCCCTGTGGTGCGACTGATGACCCTAGCCTGGCCAGTGAATAGTGAGAGGGGCTGAGCACATTAGAGTGCTTCAAAACCAGCTGCGACTGGTTTTTCCCCCACCCTGCAGACACAGACAAAGGATTTGTATGTATAAAAAGGGGCTGTGACCCCTTGAAAAATGTTCTCTTGCTGATCCTAACTTGGAGGAGGCCTGCTGCTTGGAGGGGGCCCCAGGAGGAACCGCCACTGGGGACTGCCTCCCTTCCTGGAGGGCCCTGTGAGCTGGCCCCTGGGCCCAGCCTTTGCCCCCCCCCCGCCTGCCTGAACTTTTCCCTAGCGCCTGGGAGCGCTTTATTTTGCATCCTGGGGAAGGGTTCTTTTGTGCCTGAAGCCCCGCTTCTCCGTGTCCTAGTAGCACTGCGCTGGGCACAGAGTGCTGCGTATTCTTTGCTGCTTGTATATTTTAATTATCCCCCCCGAGCGGGTGCCTACCCCGCTTTATATTTCAATTTAGCGGGTGCCTACCCTGCAACTGTGGGCCTCTTGAGGGAGCCTACCCCTCATTTTCAACCAAGTTCGAGGTCCCCGGCGAAAGCAAGCAGAGGAAGCAGCCGCTGACGTCACCTGGGGAGCCGCGCTGCCATTGGTGAAGGCTGCGGGAGGCTCGCTGGGCGACCCGCGCTGCCATTGGCTACCCCAGCAGGAAGCTGACGGGAGCCTACCTCGTGTTCCTGCACCAAAGAGAGGTAGCGAGCTCTTCCCCCCCTCCCCCTCCTCTTCCCCTTCACTCCCCCCCCAGGGCTCCCGTTAGTGAGGGAGAGCCCTGGAGTGCCATGGGAGAGCCCCTGACTAGCGTAGAGCCCCGCATCCCTTCGGAGAGAGACCCCGAAGCAGAATGCAGGCGAGAGGAACACTGGCTCCGAGCGGAAGTAGCCGATTAGTGCAGACGGGCTGGGAGGGAGCTCGGAAGGGGGCTCGTAGTGCCGGGAGGAGGCACAGTTGGGTTTAAAGCCCACGAGGGCTCCATGGGGCACATCTGGGCATTTTGTTTATTTCGAACCTGTCGAGGCTCCAACGACCCCGGGGGAATTATTTTTCCGAGTACCCAGAGAGGGACTCCAGCCAAGCGGGCCCACAAGAGGCACAGTATATTCGAGCCCACGAGGCTCTTACATCCCAGGGGCATTTTTGGGAAGATAGAGCGGCCCCGGTTGGCAGCGGGCCGCTCCCACCACCAGTGAGGTGGAATTTGTTTGAGCCCCCGAGGCTCCCACGTTTTCACAGGCTCATTGTTTGGAATCCAGAAGAGAGCCAGGAGGCATGCTGGTGCCAGGCTCCCTGCTACAGCTGCCCAGCACTTAGTGGGCAGCTGCTACGTTTAGGCCCTTGCACCTTCTTCTTTGGCTGCCTGCACAGCCTGCCCTAACATTTTGGACACAGGGCGTTTCAGCCCCTGAGAGGCCAGTTGGCATGGGGACAGTCCATGTGGTCTGCCCTGGCGTGGGGTACATGTTTATGCCCTATGTGATCTTTGCGCAATTGTGATTACCTGCCTAATGTCATTTCTGCATCATGTGTAATGTCTTTGTGCCTATACCTCTGAATGTATGGTTATGCTTAGGAGGGTGTTTTTCTAGTATAGGTTATACTAGCGAGTTCCGGATTCCCTGCGTGATATTTTCCTAAGCCGGTTAGGATTGCGTAGGTGGTACTTACCTTTTACCAGTAGTTACTGGTTGTGTTCCCCAAGTATTATTTGGTGTTACAGTTATTATTGTTCTATGTTCTAAGCGTTATTCCTAC
Organism: Lissotriton vulgaris; assembly: GCF_964263255.1. Taxonomy (NCBI): domain Eukaryota; kingdom Metazoa; phylum Chordata; class Amphibia; order Caudata; family Salamandridae; genus Lissotriton; species Lissotriton vulgaris. The sequence goes on from NC_141686.1 coordinate 346,868,912, forward strand.
CAAGTGCTAATTCTACCAAGTGCTAGTTCTAAAAGTGCTTATTCCTGACAGTGGCCCACGTGGCCCTGTCCCATGTACATATATCCCCTGTAAATTCTGCCCGTGCCTGTTGGCACATTGTAAAGTGTGTGTTTTTATCTAATGTGTTTGTTATAATACAAAGGCTATTTATATATAAAACCTTGTGTGGAGTTTCCTTTGTGGTGGACCTTGGGGGTTGTTGCTGGGTGCGTGCGCAAATACTTAACTTACATTGCCTCCAGGATAAGCCTTACGGGCTGCAATGGCCGACGGGCCCATAGTCCAGAATACTGAATCATCGCCACTTCTCCACACGGGCGTGTGCACTTTCATAGAGTATTTACAGTGGGAAAGTACCTGGAGGCCACATAAGAGAATCAGCGAAACCAACGCGGAAAAAGTAAAACAGTATCTTGTTGTTGGAGTATCAGCTCCAACAATCGCTTTGCATTTAACGCGAGACGTGTGTAATCCTCACATTTCACCTATGATTGTTTTTCACAATACTTCATATTGCTTTATTCAGATAATGACTGTACATGGTGGCGAAGGGCCATATCTTCTATAAGGATCACAAAGCTGTTTAATAGTAAAGAGTCGGTGTCTATACTTCGCCATCACTGAATACAAATCATATTGTTATCTTTCAAATAAGGGTTAGCCACGTTTATGAAACTCACGTTAACAAAGGATTAAACCAGATCTATTGAAACACCCAAAATGTTTCTTCACACAACAAATTCACCATGGTTTGCAAAACTTAGAGATGAAATTGCTTTGACAGGTTTTGGTAAGTATTCTCCATTACCAATTTCGGAAAAATGTGTTAATAACATAGATTTTTGTTGTGACATAATCAGTTTCTGCCCGGTGTTTGGTGGCTCAGTGTAACAAGATTCCTCGCCTACCACTATTCCTGCAGGATGCTGTTTTACTACACAACCCATGAGCACTGCTTTTTCATACGTCATTCTGTAGGTGCGCTTGCGAGATGATATATGCCCGGACATGTGTCACGACTCATGAGTGCATGTACAACGTGACGCGGGTGCCCTTTTTAGGTCTCGTGTGGCGTCGGGTGAGCACATACGCACTCGAGCTGGCAAGATTTAATGTCTTGGAGTAGTGAGAATAAGCCCCGCCCCTCTTCTCCATTGGCTGGACTCCTAAACGGCGGCCAGCCATTGGAGAAGAGGTCCAAGTGATGTCATTCTTTGTATCTAAGTCCCGTCCTTTTCGGATTGGGGGGCGTGCTTTTTTACTTTCTTTCTCAACTGCAAACAACAGTCAAACACACGCCCCCCAGTCTGAAAAGGACGGGGCTTAGATAGAAAGAAGAACCATTTGTCTGTAAGCCCCGTCCTTTTCAGACTGGGGGGCGTGTTTTTGACTGTTGTTTACAGCCGAGAAAGAAAGTAAAAAAACACGCCCCCCAGTCTGAAAAGGTGACAAGATCTGCCTAACTCGACGCAATCCTAAGCTCAATAAAAAGAAAACAAACACTAGCGAGAGATTAGGCCAGACACGCTGTCTAAACAAGGTTAAACTAAAAGCCACAAAACTCTTCCGAAAACAATGTCTAACCATTCTGCAGAAATCCAATATGGCCGATATTCACTTCAACAGGGTGAGAGGTGAGCGAGCTAGTTCCTCGAGACTCGCGCCAAGCCAGATGCTTAGCGCGCGTTAGACAATTGAACTGCCCACTTCAACCGTCTGCCTAACAAAGCCAGTCGCTTCAGTTAGTGCGCTTTATTCAGTAGTCCGCTTAGAAGTTATTTTCGACAGTATTCTTGCTCAGAGTTCCTAGATATTACGGCGTGAGTCTTTAGACGTTGTGATATGACTTGGTTCCAGGTACTTTCGTCGTGTTCAAGTTAAGTGAGCTGCTCACATGCGCAACGTGGGATGCAAGACTGAGACTTCATCCAAATAGAAGAGACCTGTGTCCAAGATACAAGCGAACTGCTCCACACTGTTGCTGAGGTTGGGGTGGTAAGAGGTGTCGGCTGACACCGCCTCAGGCAACCATGAAATTCTTGTGTATTCACCTACTTATCTTTTTTTTTTTTTAAATATGTTTTCATTGCAGAATTAGAAACCACAGTATACAATTGCTCAACCAGTCCACTCATGGTGTCCCCCCGCATCAGTCATGAGAATGTATACCATACACAGCCATTCAGCCCGCATCCCGGAGGCCGGGCGGCGCAGTGTCCTAAAGAACAGGAAGGCATCATGGTGAGCGTCCCCTTGGGACAATGGTCGAAAAGAACGTTTTACGTATCTGCTTTTACCCCCCCAACCCCAACCAGTAACAACTTCAGCCATCCTACGAGAGCAAGTCTATGCTACCAAGCCGCAATCGTTCTACCCCCATGCTCCGTGAGGCCCACCACGTCCACTCCGTACCCCACTGCCCCTCCCGCTAACAACCTATGCCCCACAGGCCCATTCCCAGTCCCAGAAATACCACTGCGGCTAACTATCTTCTGGCTCCTAACCCACCCCGAACATCCCCGAACAACCCCCTAACACCCACTCCCCGACAACCGCTAATGGTGTGTGTCTTATTCCCGATTGTAACCCATATCCCACCCCAGTATAAATTGCAACCCCGAACAGTATGCCTCGCAGCGTCCTCAGGACTCATCCACTCAGTCTTCATCCTCCACCAATGAGTCGCGCAAGGCCTGCACCACCAGTTCCCACGCACGCGCCGTATCCAAGGCATTCTCATTATCAAGCTTGATAGCCTGCTTCATTCGGAGCACACTCTCACATTCCGACCACCGCAGCAACTCATTCCTCCACCTCCGCACCGACGGCCCTTCCCTGGATTTCCAATGCCATGAAATCTCTCTCTGTGCCAGTATCAACCCCAGGTCAATAAATTTGCTCGTCACTTTAGTGTGTTTAGTGTGCGGGAACCAGAGCAGCAGACACGCCGCCATGTCAAAGTCCACCTCCCTGTCTGTCACTTCGTTCAGGAGATCCCCCACCTCAGCCCAGTAGGCCTCCAGGTTCGGGCAACCCCAGAACAGGTGATCCATGTCCGCCTCCGGTGACAAGCACCTCGGGCACCGCGCGTCCTGCACCTGGAAGTATCGTTTTATCTTTTCCGGAGTCAGGTAGGACCCATGTAGCACAAAGAAGTGCACCTGCTGGAAACGCGCATTCCTCGTGCCCTTCCATGTGCGCCGTAAAATATGGCTCCACGTCGCGTCCGGTATGGGCCTACCCACACTTTCCTCCCACTTCGCCTTGAGCCCCATGAGCGGTTCCAGTCCCTCTTGTAATATCCTATTATGGAGACAGGTCACCGCCTTAAAGGTGCCCGCTGCCATTACTACGTATTGGCATGCCATGGTCGTGCCCGGTTCGATGAGCCCTCCCTTCCAGTGCTTCTGAATAGCCGCCACCACCGCCGCATGTAAGAGTAACCCCCCATCTGGTAGCCCAAACTGTTCTTGTAGTACTCCGAAGGGCGCCAAGGCTCCATCAATATACAGATCCCCCACCACTTGAAGTCCTGCCTCCTCCCATTCCAACAATGGGGACCAATCGCCCCCGTGCGGTAAGGCCGTCAGCATGCCAATTGGTATCTCAGGCGCATACGGGCAGGTCGCCTTCGCCCTCCTGAGACTCCTCAGCCAGCATAACCTAAGCGTTCGCTCTTCCATAGTGAGGCCGCGCAACTCCAGTCTCTGCTGCATGACGATATAGGCCAACACATGGCGCTGTATCCCCCGTTCACGATCACCCTCCGGTCCCCGAAACACCCGAGCCACGTGTTGCGTAAGAACCTAGAGCTGTGCCGCCAAGTAATACAATTCAAAATCAGGGACGGCCATCCCCCCCTCAATCTTAGGGCGTAGCAACGTGCTCAGTGCCACTCTACGGCGGCCATGTCCCCACAGGAAACTAATAACCATTGTCCTCAGGTCTCGAAAGATCTTCTGAGGGATCCTAATGGGCAGCGTCCGAAAGAAGTACAGAAGCCGGGGGAGCGCCACCATTTTCAAAAGAGCAACCCTACCTAGTACCGTCAGTGGGAGGGTCGCCCAAAAAGCCATACTACCTCTCAGCGCCCGCACACACCGTCCGATATTGCCCTCTAATAGGTCCGCGGTCACGTGGTAGATACGGACTCCCAAATAAGTGAAGCAAGATGGCTCCCAAACCACCCCCAGATCACGCGCCGGGCAGGGCGACTCCGCTCGTAGCGGGAATACACAGGTCTTCGCCCAATTGACCTTGAGGCCCGACAACCGGCCAAATTCCGCTAACAGGTCCATTGCTCCATCCAGCGCCCGCTCCGTATCGCCCAAATACAGTAACAAATCATCCGCATATAGCAATATGTGATGTAGCTGCCCACCGCTATTTATCCCCTCATACCTGTCTCCCGACCTAGCATGGGCCGCCAAGGGTTCCATCGCCAGTGCAAACAGAAGGGGGGAAAGGGAGCACCCCTGTCGCGTGCCCCTACAGACCGGGTAAGCCGCGGACACCAATCCACCCAGGCGCACTCGTGCCGTCGCTGAGGAATACAGCACTTTCGTCCATCTGCGGAACCCCTCACCAACGCCAAACCTCTCTAACACTCCGTCCAGAAAAACCCACTCCAAGCTGTCGAAAGCCTTTTCAATGTCCACCGATAGTACTGCCGGTGCCCCGTGCCCATCCGCCACATCGTCCATCACCCCCACCAAGCGACGAATATTCAACGCCGTTTTCCTCGTGGGGATAAACCCTGCTTGATTCCTGTGCACCAGGCCAGTCATATGTGGAGCCAGCCTGGTGGCCAAGATCCGGCTCAGAATTTTGTAGTCCACCGTCAGCATGGGCAATGGACGATAGGACCTTACATCCGTCGCATCCCTGCCGGGCTTAAGCAGAGGCACTATCAAGGCTTCCCTCATGGAACTAGGCAAGCCCCCTGATTCAAAGGCCTCCGTGTACACCACCAGTAGTCTGGGTGCCAGAGTATCCACAAAATTCTGGTAGAACTCTATCGGCAACCCATCCACACCGGGCGTTTTATTCCGCGCCATATGTTTGATGGCCACCCTTATCTCCGCCAATGTGATCGGCCCGCCCAGATCCGCTGCGTCCTCTTCCTTAAGGACCGGAAGCTGCCTCGCTCCCAGATACTCCGCAATATCGTGGGCCTCCACCCCCAACTGACTCCGATACAATTCCTCATAGTACACACGGAAGCACTCCAGTATCGCCCCCTGAGAGTATACCGTTTCCCCCAATGCGTTACCGACGCTAAGTACCGGGCAGCCCCTAATATCAGGACTAGCAAGTCTGGCCAGGAGCGTGCCCACCTTATCTCGTTCAAGATGGGCTTTAGTGGCGTATAGCCGATAATCGTAGCTCCTCAACCGTTCCGTTTCGGAAGCAACCGCCTCCTTCGCTTCCAGCAACCGGGCCTGCAAGTCCGGGCGGGTCGGCCTGCGCCGCTCCAGGTCTCTTAGTTTCACTTCCGCTTTAGCAAGTGCATTCAACTCAGTCGTACGCGCATTCGAAAACCTGCCCAGGGACACCCCTCTCACCACCACTTTCAGTGCATCCCATTCAGTGGACCTACACGTAGCGGAACCCTCATTCTCATTGAAGTAATGGTCAATGCCCTGCTGGACCGCATCACCAAACACCGAGTCCTCCAACGTGTCTGGCTGGAGCCGCCATGTTGCAATCGCTGAGCGCTCCCGTTGCCACTGGACATGTATCAATAGGGGATTATGATCTGATATAGTTCTGGCTAGGTATTCCGTATGAGAAATCAATGGGGCCAAGGGGCCGCTACAGAGCACCGAATCAATTCTCACATGTAGCGCATGGAGGGCTGAGAAAAAGGAATAGTCCCTGACATCCCTATGTTGTTCCCGCCACACATCCAGCAACCCCCATCTATCCTGCCAATCCTTCCTGTGCATGGCCAACTTGCGTACCGGGGAATCAACAAGGGAAGGGTGAGACCTGTCCAGGACCACATCTGTAATCGAATTGAAGTCCCCCCCCCAATATCATCGGGCCCGCTAGAAAGGAGGCCAAGGACCCGGAAAGGCCATCGAAGAATCGGGCCTGATCAACATTCGGCGCATACACACAACAGAGAGTCACATCCCGGCCATGCAACCGCCCCTCCACCGCCACAAACCTGCCCTCAGGGTCCACCACTTGGTTCAGCACCTGAAACGGTATCCCCGCTCTCACCCATATCAGTACCCCCCGGGCATAAGCTGAGTAAGTAGTACCAAACACCTGGCCCGCCACCTTTTCTGCAGTGCTGCACATTCCTGCTTCGTCAAGTGGGTCTCCTGTAGCATGGCAACCTGAACCCCCCTTCGTACTAAGTACGCATGCACCTTGTGGCGCTTGACCATAGATCGCAGCCCTCGGACATTCCACGTCAGGCATTTTAAATTAGGTAACGTCCCCATACTGGTAGTGAACATTCCAAGTCAAACAGTGCCAGTCCGTGCACACACCATAGCAGTTGCCCCCCCCAAAACAAACTTTGGAAAAGAAAACACCCCAAACCCCGCTCCCCAGGACAGAGCTTACAAACCCAACGTCAGACCCAGTCCAAACCTCAAACCAAACACACATCCGTCTAACCTGTGGTCGCCACCACAGAAGGCCTTAAGGGCCCTGGGGGGTGAGTTATCGCCGACCCCAGCGAGCGGAGCCCACGCCCCGCGCTCCCCATCCCGCCATACCCAAGCGGCACCCTGCCCGGCAACCCATCCATCTCAATCAGGATACCACCCTACCAAAACCGTGTCCAAGGTCCAACGATACATCAGCCACAAAAAATTCCATCAGATGTCTGGGGGGTGACCACCGGCCCCTTCGAACTCTCCGCTTCTGAAAGGTCCTCCCCAGTCCTGCCACCTTCGTCGCCAGAGTCCGTCTCCGCCAGTTCATAACCCTGCTGGGACCCCGTAATGGCCGCCGTCGCCGCCAGAGCCTCTCTCTTGTCCGCAGCCATTTGGGCCTCCCGTTTCTCCCGCTGGCGCCTGTTGCGGGACCGGATCCGTTGAGATTGTCTGACCTGAGGTGTTTTAGGCCGGTCCCGTCTACTCCTGTGTGACCTGTCCGTCCCGGCCCTGTACGATTCCAGCCACTGCCAAGCCTCGTCCGGGGACTGAAAGAAGTGCGTGGTCTCATCCAGGATGACCCGCAGCTTGGCCGGGAAGAGCAAGGAGTACTGGATGCCCTCTTCCCGCAGTTCCTTCTTCACCGCCAGAAACGATGCCCTAGATTTCTGGACCGCCTGGGTGTAGTCCGGGAATATCGTAACCCTGCTGTTCTCCACCTCAAATGGACCCGACGCCCTGGCCCTCTGGATGAGGAGGTCCCGGTCCTTATAATGGAGGAGCCGCACCACCATCGGTCCGGGAGGGCGGCCCAGTGTTGGCGGGCGGGCCGGCACCCTGTGGGCCCGCTCCAGTGTAAAGAAAGGAGTAAGCCCCTCCGGTGCCACCACAGTTCGAAACCAGTTCTCCATGTATGCCACCGCATCCTCCCCTTCAATTCGCTCCGGCAGGCCTACTACCCGCACGTTATTCCGCCTATTGCTGTTTTCGGCATCCTCCGCTCTTCGCTCCAGCGAATCCAACCGGGCCAGGATATCCGTGATCTTGTGTTCCGCGGTCACCACCGACGGTTTCAGGTCCGATAAGAGCTGATCATGGTCTTTGACCTTGTCCGCCAACTTTGCATGGTCCGCTCGTAGTAGCCCCAGCCCCGTGGCGACTTGTGCAATGTCCTGCTGTAACGCCTCCTTGGTCGAGGCGATAGCGTCCAATATGGCATCCAGGCGCCGATTCAGCCGCTGCTCCTGGTCCGTTTGCGGGGGGGTCTCGCCCACCTGGGACAATGTCGCCAAGTCCTCCTGTCCCAGCTCCAAGGCCGTCGTTCCTCCCGAAGCCGCCATCTTAGAGAACTGCGTCACAGGCAAAGAGACTCAACTAGTCCCGGCAATAGCCGTGTGGAGGGCAGGCGCCCCAATAATGTACAGGATCAAGTGTCCCCTCTGATGTCCGCCACTCCAATGACAAAGCAGGCTGGCACCATCCGGTGTGCACTCTTCAAATCCGGGGGGAGGAGGGGAAGGAGGAAGGGTAGCAGCAAGCGATCGTCCCCGAAGCCCGGGCCGCTTCGGACTACCGGTCTCCCAATCTTCGGGACCGTCTCCACAGTCCCCACAGCGCCGATCTCACAACAGTGAGTCCCCCCTCTAGTCGGTGCCAAGACTGCTCAACGTCGTCGTCCGGAGCCGTCGGTCCGCCCCGCCGCCATTTTCCTCACACTCTCGGCGACACCTCGGTTCAATCAATCAATCAATGACATTTATATAGCGCGCTACCTACCCGTAGGGTCTCAAGGCACTGGGGGGGGGGGGGGGGGGGGGGGGGGGGGGGTAGGTGCCGCTACTGCTCGAACAGCCAGGTCTTCAGCTTCTTCCTGAAGGAGAGGTGGTCTTGGGTCAGGCGCAGGTCGGTCGGGAGGGAGTTCCAGGTCTTGGCGGCCAGGTAGGAGAAGGACCTTCCTCCCGTAGTCGCTCTTCGGATGCGGGGGACGGCGGCGAGGGCGTGGTTGGCTGATCGGAGGTGGCGTTTGGGAGCGTAGAAGTTGATTCGGCTGTTGAGGTAGCTCGGGCCCTGGTCGTGTAGGGCTTTGTGTGCGTGGGTGAGGAGGCGGAAGGTGATTCTTTTGTTGACGGGGAGCCAGTGAAGGTCTCTCAGATGTCCGGTGATGTGGCTGGTTCGTGGGATGTCGAGGATGAGTCTGGCTGAGGCGTTCTGGATCCGCTGGAGTCTCTTCTGGAGCTTGGCGGTGGTACCGGCGTAGAGGGCGTTGCCGTAGTCGAGTCGGCTGGTGACGAGGGCCTGGGTGACGGTCTTCCTGGTCTTGGTGGGGATCCACCAGAAGATCTTCCGTAGCATGCGTAGGATGTTGAAGAACGCCGAGGAGACGTTGTTGACTTGCCTGGTCATGGAGAGGGAGGAGTCCAGGATGAAGCCCAGGTTGCGTGCATGGTCTGTCGGTTTGGGTGCGGTGCCCAGGGCGGGAGGCCACCAGGAGTCGTCCCAGGCGGAGGGTGAAGAGCCCAGGATGAGGACCTCCGTCTTGTCAGAGTTCAGTTTCAGGCGGCTGGTCGTCATCCACTCGGCTACCTCTTTCATCCCTTCGTGCAGGTTGGCTCTGGCGGAGGCGGGGTGTTGGTCAGGGAGAGGATCAGCTGGGTGTCGTCGGCGTAGGAGATTATGCTGAGGTTGTGTTTGCGTACGATGGCCGCGAGGGGGCTCATGTAGACGTTGAAGAGGGTGGGGCTCAGAGATGACCCTTGAGGGACGCCGCAGATGACTTCGGAGGCCACTGACTTGTACGGTGGTAGGCGGACTCTCTGTGTTCTACCGTCGAGGAAGGAGATGAACCATTCCAGCGCCTTGTCCTGGATTCCGACGTTGCTGAGGCGCTGTACTAGGGTGCGGTGGCAGACAGTGTCGAATGCCGCGGAGAGGTCTAGGAGGATGAGGGCCGCTGTTTCTCCATTGTCCATCAGGGCTCGGATGTCATCGGTGGCGGCGATGAGGGCGGTCTCGGTGCTGTGATTGGCTCGGAAGCCGGACTGTGAGGGGTCGAGGGATCCGTTCGTCTCGAGGAAGGCGGCCATCTGCTTGTTGACGGTCTTCTCGATGACTTTGGCTGGAAACGGGAGGAGCGAGATGGGGCGGTAGTTCTTGAGTTCGGTGGGGTCCGCTGTTGGTTTCTTGAGGAGAGCGCTGAGTTCGGCGTGTTTCCAGCTCTCAGGGAAGGTGGCGGGGTCGAAGGAGGTGTTGATGATGTCCCGCAGGTGGGGTGCGATGACAGCGTCGGCCTTGTTGAAGACGTGGTGAGGGCAGGGGTCGGTCGGTGATCCGGAGTGGATGGAGTTCATTGTGCGGATGGTGTCTTCGGTGCTGATCGGGGTCCAGGCGTGGAGGGTGGTGGTGGGGGGTGGTTGTTCGGTCTTGGTGTGCGTTGGTTGGTTGTTGAAGCTGTTGTGTATGTCCGCGATCTTGTTGTGGAAGTATGAAGCGAGGGAGTTGCAGAGGTCTTGCGATGGGGTGATGTCGTTGTTTCCTGCGCTGGGGTTGGAGAGCTCTTTCACGATGTTGAAGAGCTCCTTGCAGTTGTGTGCGTTGTTGTCCAACCGGTCCTTGAATGCTGTTTTCTTGGCGGCGCGGATCAGCTGGTGGTGCTTCCGGGTGGCAAGCTTGAGGGAGGTCCTGTTGTCCGGTGTAGGTTCCCTTCTCCAGACTTTCTCGAGGGCTCAGCAGTTCTTCTTGGAGCTCTTGAGTTAGTCGGTGAACCACGGGGCTTTCTTGCTGCCGGGTCTGCTGGGCGGGGTCCTCAGCGGGGCGAGCTCGTCCGCGCAGTTGCTGATCCATTTCGTGAGGTTGTCAGCGGCCTGGCTGGGGTTCGCTGAGCTGGCAGGAGGGTGCTGGCTCAGGGAGGTGGCGAGCTGGTCTGCTGTGATCTTGTTCCAGCTTCTGCGGGCGGCCTGTTGCTGGTGTTGGTGGGTCGTCGTTCTCTTGAAGGTGAAGTGGACGCAGCTGTGGTCCGTCCATTGAAGCTCTGTGGCGTGGCTGAAGTCGATGTCTGGGCTGGAGGAGAAGACTGCGTCCAGTGTGTGTCCGGCGAGGTGGGTGGGGGTGGACACCAGTTGCTTGAGTCCAAGATTGGCGAGGTTGTCGAGCAGGGTGCTGGTGTTGCGGTCGTTGTTGTTCTCCAGATGGAAGTTGAGGTCCCCCAGGAGGATGTAGTCAGCGGAGGGGAGGGCATGCGGGCTGACGAAGTCGGCGATGTCCTCGCTGAATTGTGTGCGTGGTCCAGGGGGTCGGTAGATCAGGGTGCCTCTGAGGGTGGTGTTCGGGCTGGTGTGGATCTGGAAATGCAGGTGTTCGGCGGTGGTCAGGGTGTTATCGGTGCTGGTCGTGAGACGGATGGTGTTCCTGTGGATGATGGCGATGCCTCCTCCCATCTGGTTGGCGTTGCGGTCCCTCCGGACGATCTTGTAGCCCTCTGGGATAGCGATGGCGATGTCGGGAGCTGAAGAGGCGTTCATCCAGGTCTCCGTGAGGAAGGCAACGTCAGGGGCTGTGGCGTCTAGGAGGTTCCAGAGTTCGATGGCGTGTCTGTGGACGGAGCGGGTGTTGAGCAGGATGCACTTGAGGTGGGTGCTGCTGGCGTTCGACTTGGCGGGTGCTGGTGCGAGGCAGGTCCGGATGCAGGTGAATTTGCAGGCGTGGCAGCTGAAAGGTCCGTGGGTGCGTCGTGGAGTGGCTTGATGGCATTCTGGGAGTCGGCCGGTGTTGAGTGCGATGAGGGTGGCGGCGGAGTACGTCAGGCAGGTCGGTCGGGGTCTTCGTGGGCCAGGGGTCCTGGCGCTGGTCGCGGTCCGATCGCGGACGGGCGCAGACGGGCTTACCTTTGGCGCGCCTTCGGCGCACAATCGGCGCGCCCGCTGCGCGTTCGCACGGTCGCCATTTAAGGCGAAGTGCGCGGGTGGGCGGAGCAGCTGGGAGGCGGGAGCGGGGAGGGAACAGAAGAGAAAAGGGGCGGGCCAATGGCGGTGGCGGGAAGCGGGGAGGGAGAGCGGAGGGCGGCGAGGTAGGCGGGGAAACAGGAAGGAAACTGGACACGGCACAGAGGTTACAATTGAATTAACAGGCACAAATGGAGGGCAAAATAAAAGGCAAAACAGAAAGGAAAACGATGTTACGGCACAAGGAAATACAGGCACAAATGACGGGCAAAACAATGGAAAAACAGCTAAATAAACGATCAGACGGCACAAAAGAAACAAGCACAAATTTAGGGCAAAACAACTGGCGAAAACCAGAGGGGAGCGACCAAGGCGTCAGCGAGGCCGGCGGCAAGGCAGAAGGCAGGCAAAGGGAAACACACGCAGCAGCTGGTGGCCGTGCGGCGCGGGGGTGTCCCACAAGTGTCGTTGTCGTTCATCGAGGTTTCCCCGGGGCCAGCGAACCCCCAGCAGCCAGCCACCGATGCCCAGTGGTCCCCTTACACTTCGTAGGGCAGAATTGTCGACCACGGGTCGCTCGGGGTGCAGAAATCAGGAGAATTTGCGGGATTCCGCGCGGAGCTACGAGCTCACGTCGCCATCCCGATCGGCGTCCAAGCCACGCCCCTATTCACCTACTTATCTTGTGAAGAAGCATTCTTTTTTGCCTCAAATGCGAAGCATATTAAGACTTTGTTAATAATATTTCTTTCATCGCTGTATATACATTTTTGAAGAGTTCAATACAAAGTTTAATCAGATGCATTCAGGGTAATTAAAACTAGAGTAATCTCAAATAGACAATAGACTATCGATATAAGGTTAAGTAGTCTAAGTCTTGTCTTATATTATAGGTGCATCATCATACATCAAAACAACCTTCTGAGACAGAAGCAACAGTCAATAAGCAATTGGTAAATAGGTGTTTAAGTTAAGGAACATATATATAACCAAACTGTCTAATAGGTTGTTGTTGTTTATGATATTTTTGTTCACTACAGGTACATCGTAAGAATAGCGCAGACTCGGCTGATCCAACTGCGTGTCAACATCAACCACCTGGCTGTCACTCTCTTTATCCACTTCCCCTTTCCCCCCCATTGACGCGCTGCCCTGTGGATTATTGTATCAAACAACAGGACCATAGACCCATCAACCGTGTTGGGATTGGGATAAAATGTGGTAACAACAAGAGGTATCCCAACTGGTGTTATTAGTAGGCAGTTAATCAGGATATGTATACACTATTATCCACAAGGAAACAAGGAGACTCAAATTGTTTGTAGCATGTGCTCATAGAAACATTTATCTAATTCTTCAGAGATCAAAAGGGGAAAACAAATTAAGCCATATATAGTTGTAGCCGCACTGTAATAACATAATTTAAAAGCAATTCGTGACAACCCAAATTGCACGTGGTGCTCGTGGTACGCGAGTGAAGAACCGAAGTAGCAGCTCAAGTGACTGTGAACAGCTTGGGCGGCGCGAACAGATAAGTGCAATAATATATACAGTGATCAATAGGTATAGTATGGTTCTGGTTGACTTCAAGAGTTAGTTTGTAATTGGGTGTATTTTTTCATGAACCATTCTGTTAGAGGCGCCTATGGTTGCGCTGGTGTGTCGACGACGTTTCGATCAGTATTAGTTGGGACTACGACAGCCTAACTCGAGCTTTCTGCCGATCCGTCACGTGACGGAGATTCATTCCCCCTACCACGATCCCACCCGGATCCACTCCAAGGACCCACCGAGATCTTATTTCGCCTGATCCAAGCACGCCGGTTCCAGATCCTACGACGGATCCGACCTGGACGATCCTTCTACTGGCCCTTAGCTGACTACGCGCAGCTTCTGCACTGCTTCCTTATCCAACCCAGTCCTGATGATGATCCCGACTGATACGGATCGATTGAAACCCGCTGACCGCCTGTGAGGGCTCGGTTCGAGAGGAGAGTCATATCTTCACCACTCTACATTAGGTAAGGAGGACGCTACGATGGGGGGTGTGGAGCATACATTTGCGGTGGCACGCGCTCCCTGTTACCGATTTATTTATCTTCTGTTTGCCCTCATGCTATGCAATGACAGCTTTTTGCGGTAACATGCGATTCTCTCTCTGCCATTAGAAGGCAGTGCAGATTAAGGAGCTTTGTCATCGATTGATTTATCTTCAATCTGTCCACATGCTATGTGGTGACAGATATTTTGGTAACATGCGACTTTCTGCCATTAGAAGGCAGTGCAGATTAAGGAGCTACCCCAATACGGATCTCTTAAAAGACAAGTACCTGTTATCGTAGTGTATATTTACGAAATACCATCCTGCTTTATGGCTCTTATCGTTTTTCTGCTTTCTCGATTCTCCGCAGAATACTAGGGATTTGTAGCTTGATGCGGAAATCCTAGCCGACTCCCCCGACCGAGTACCTCGATTTGTGACAACCCTCCGTGCTCTAGACCTTACGGTATGTTAAGCCTGTGATATTTATCTAGTTTCCCCTTGAAGAAATATTTTTAAAAAAAGGGGGCAGCTTTGAGTCGGGTGGTTCTCGACCGACTAAACTGCTATAAAATAAAAGAATCGGGTTCTTACCTAGCCTGTGAAACGAAGCCGTCATTGCTACCACTTTGATTTGTGGAATCATCCTGCAATTTGAGGGCGTTTTTGGTTGATCGATTTATGTATATTCCATTTAGGCAAACCGGTGCCTTGCCGTCTGGCGCAGGAAACTGCGATTTTCTTGAGACGAATGAATTATACACCGTAGAAGAATATTTATAGCGGGTAAGTTCGCTTATTGACATCTATTGCGGGCAGCTGCTTCTATGAGCAGGGCCATTTCTTGGCTGAGTTTATTTTCTCCCTATACGAACCAAGCTGAGACTATTCTATATTTGTGAATTTAAAACAGATACAAATTGGATTAGTGCGTGTTCCTGCGTCTCTTCTGTTGGGCACGTGACTGTGAACTCTAAGAAACCTGTTCTTCTATTTTGAATCAGGAACCCAGGGCAGAGGTAAAAGCTCTAAACAGAATGTTGAGAGAACTGTGTGTCCGCTAGAGGAATGGATTTAACCTCCCTAAAATTAACTGAAATTGACTATCTCGTAGCGCAGTTAGAAATGTTCTCTTATGGGGATTGTCAATTCTACTTGACCGCTCAAATATGAATGGAAAGTATGGTGTCTTAATGGACTGTTGTGAATGTAATGCTTTGTATTTCTTGTATCCAGGGTGTCCTATGCGTGCCTTGTTTGCGCCTCTACCTTGAGTATATTTTTTAAATAATTTCCTAGCAACAGGTGAGCTCACTAGTTGTGGGGCGAGGATTGTAGATTAGATATTGTTTATAAAGCACTCAACATTGAACTGTATAGGTCTATCGATTCTAATGAAATCTGCACAAAATGTGTGTTTATTGGTTGAACTCTCTGATAAGTACTGGGTTCTGAATATGTATCTATGATATATCAATTGAAAAATCGGAAGTTATTGAACATTTGATGAGGTTGTTGATTCTAAATTTAGTTTTTGTTTACAACAGATTGGCCACGGGTGTGTTACAAATGTGCTGTGTCTTCCCCACTCCCTCGCGTGAGAGCCCTGATGAAGGTGTGTTCTGGGCCCTGCACCGAAACGCGCGTTGGCGTTACGTCTTTGGGGTCCTGCCACATCGATCTGGACTTTCCGGCATTTTGCTGAGAAGACTCCGCAGGATCCTACCCATGTGTCACTCTGGGGATTACGTTGAGGAATTTGTAGATAGTGTTTGATGTTGAAGTGGATGCTTGTGTGTGATTGGATGAGAAGATGGAAGATGTATGATGAGAGGTTGATGTGGGGTTTTTGTATAATATGTATTTATTGATCTACGTATTATCCTAATGAACTGATAAATTTATGGATTACGTTATCAATCACTTTGGATAAAATGTGTGCAAAGAAAATATGAAAAAGAAAATAAAGATTTTGTACATTTAATAGTTGGAGTTTAATCTACTCTGTGGCCTGTTCGTCGCCTACTGGTGAGCTCAATGTTGTGCATTTAAATCAGTGGACTCTTTGTGGGCCATCTTCCTATATCGTTTGGGTGGACTCGTTCCTATGTAGTAGTGTAATTTTCCCCTGACGACTGCCCTATATCCTTTTCAGGGGCCCCTTTTGTATTGACCACCACATCCACCACCACATCCACCAGATCCTCCACCACCACATCTGTGTGTGTGTGTGTGTGTGTGTGCGTGTGTGTGCGGCTCTCCACCACATCTGTGTGTGGGTGCAAATGCAATCGGTCTCACATTCGCAAGAGATTAAGCTATTGGCATTATAAATGACAATGCCATTTATTTATCTGTTTTCAAAACAAACACAAATAAAAAATTAGTCATTTACAATGCCAATAGCACTAACTTTTGCAAAGGCATTTAAATGCTTTTTTATTTATTGATCCTAGATGACAGACACTACTTGGATTGGTAAACAAAGGAAACTTTATTTGCATGAAAGCAAATTTAGGATTAAGAAATATACTTAAATGACTGTGAGGGTTCGGGAATTAATGGAGGAATGTGTGACAGAGGGTGGAGGTAAATGGAGAGAAAATAACAGAGAGCGAGTGGGGTCAAGGGAGCAACAGAGTGCTAAAGCGCTCTTTGCAACGCTGTGTGGCCTTTTAGCTATTGGGACCTGCCGGACCCTCCAAAAAGAAGTAAAGTTAAAACATACATTTTATTTCAAGGCATGTATGGGGTGCAGGAGCAACAAAGGGACAATTGGGGGTGTGTGGACGGGAAGCAATGGGTGATGGGAGTATTCAATTCAAAAGTACTTTATTCGAGGGAGGAGCTACGCGGGCATCCAAGATGGTCGCGTGAGCAGAGAGCTCCCGAGACCCGCGCCGTCCTCCTTTATTTATCCTTCACCTATCCTGGTCACTTCGACGGGCTTTTGCAGCACTATCTTCGCTGATCCTACTGATCCTTTCCCGGTCGAAATCGGACCTTGGGGACCACTTCTCTGCAACTTGCAACTTTCTGGCCTGCCCACGGGCGCGACCGGGGACTCGGCTGCCCACTGTGGCCGACCTGTGATTGAACAACAACGGCTGCCTGGCATCTGGCCCGCCGGAGGTGTATTGCTTTCACTTTCGGTTTCCTTCCCTTTGTTCCTGTCTCCTCCTATTCGGCCTTGCCTGCTGCCCCCTCAGTCTACACGCTCCTCCACTGGACTGGTAAAGCGGCCGCGACACCTCTGCCTCAGTGGCGCATCGGAGTTTCGAGACTTCTCTACCTGCTCGCCACTTCCCCTGCTAACCGGCAGTCTCTGATTGCGAGATGGCTACGAAAGCGGAGGCCGAAAGGCGCCGAAAGGCTGCATCCCGGGGGGGAACGATCCAGACGAACATGATTGAACGCTACACCCAGCCGAGGGGCTCCCCCGGCACCGTATGCTTGGGTGCTGAAGGACTTCAAACGGACATATCGTCTGTGGCGGAGGTGTCGCTTCAAGACCTTATGGCTGCCATTACTGGACTCAAGGCTGACATGGGCCAACAGTTTGAAGCCGTGGTGACCAAAATAGATACGGTGGCGGTGGATGTGACTCTGATTCGGGCCGACCTGGCCAAGACGAATGAGCGGGTCAAGGCACTGGATCTTAAAACGTCGAGCCTGGTGAACGATATGGCTGAGGCGCAATCCGAAATTGGCAATCTGCGTGCATCGCACGATCTACTGCTTAGGCGGATGGAGGACTATGATAACAGGGCCAGGCGAAACAACATACGCCTTGTTGGAGTGCCGGAAGGCGATGGTGCGGTAGCGACTGATCTTTTGGTCGAGGAACTGATAGTCGCCCAACTGGCTCCGGCAGGACTCAGTAAGTTCTTTGCTGTAGAGCGTGCCTATCGTTTTCCCGGAGGCCAAGTGAAGCCGGGAACCTCACCGAGACCTATCATTGCCAGGCTCTTCCACTACCGGGACAGAGATGCTATCCTCCAGGCCGCCCGTAAACACGGTCCCCTAAAGTATGACAATGCCTCTGTCTCAATATATCCTGACTTCACTCCTCAAGTGCAGCGGCAAAGATCAGGTTTTCTCGGAGTGAAGCGTCGCCTCAGGGACCGGGGTCTGAAATATGCCATGCTGTTTCCGGCTCGGCTCCGGATCGAATACCGGGAACGTGCCTATTTCTTCGACCAACCTGAACGTGCAGCCGACTGGTTGGACTCGTTGCCGGCAGAGGACTTTGGGAGCGGAGGCCCTGGTGGTGCGGAAGGTGGTGCAGCGGCCCAGGAGTAACAGATGCCCTGGAGGTTTCGATTGAGACTATGCAATGTATTGTACATATTGACTTATTCTTGAATGACTCTGCCCGTGGCGGTGCGGTAACGGGTGATTTCTCCCTTCCTCCTCAGGGGTTTCTTTCTGTAGAAGTATGGGGCGACAGGCACACTGCAGTTGGGGGTGGCTTTTTAGTCAGCAGGGGTGCAGGGAGGGGGGTGTTGTAACGGGTTTGGGTTCTGGGGTTGGTGTTCCGGGACTGGGTTATGTTTTGTTGGCTTTGTTCTGTTCTTTGTTTCATGGTATTTCATTTCTTGCAATTACTGTGTATAGTGGGTACCGCTGGGGGGTGGGTGTGGAATGTTTTTGCCGTAATGGGGGGGGGTGAAATGCGGATTCTTTCTTGGAACGTAAATGGTTTGGGCGACAGGATTAAGCGGGGCATTGTACTGCAATTCTTGAGGCGCCACGCCCCTGATGTTGTGTTCCTTCAGGAGACCCACTTGATTGGCAATGCCTGCAAGGCCTTAGACCGCCGGGGCTATCGACTGGTTGCACATGCGGGTTTCACCTCGGGTTCCCGGGGTGTGGGTATTATGGTGAAGTCTTCCCTTGCTCTTGCTATTGATGAGGTTGTCCTTGACGGGCGTGGGCGGTACGCTGCGGTCTCTGGAAGGTGGGAGGGTAAACAGGTAGTGTTTGTTGCTGTTTATATCCCCCCGGGACTGCAGGCTACCACTTATGCTGATTTGGGTAGGACTCTCCTTGGGCTGCCAGATGGCTTGTTAGTCCTGGGTGGGGACTTTAACTCTGTCATGTCCGGGGACTGCGACCGACTGCCCCCCAGAGTGTTGCCACAGTCCCAGAAGTGGCTCAGTGAAATGGCTGACACTTTTGGTCTAGTTGATGTCTGGCGCTCATTGCATCCCGCTCTCCAACAATACACCTTCCACTCTGGAGCGCACGGCAGCCTCTCCCGTATCGACTACTTTCTTATGTTAGCCTCCACTTTGTCCACTGTTCGTGAGGTTCGGCACCTTCCCCGGGGTATCTCGGACCACTCTCCCCTTCTGATTACGATTTCCGTGGGTAGTCTGCCTGGCAACAGAATTCCCCCTATCCCGCCTTGGCATTTTAAAAACCCCCGGCTCCGCTCCGATGTGATCAAGGCAATAGATTGCTATTTTTCTGATAACTTGGGCTCTGTCACCTCCCCCACTGTTCTCTGGGAGGCCTTCAAGACGGTTATCCGGGGCTCTGCCTTGTCATTTATTGCCGCTGAGCGTAGGGTTAAGAGGGAGGCTGTTGTTGCTCTTGAAACTGAAATCACTGCGCTTGAAAGTGAGTTGGGTGGGAATGACACGCCTGCGCTGTTGCACGAATTGGAATTGAAACAAGCGGACTATAAGGCCTGTGTCACGGACGCTGCTAAATTGATGCGATCCAATCAACTTGGTCGACTGTATGACGTGGGTGACAAGGCTAGTAAGCTTCTTGCGTGGCTGGATAAGACTGAGCGTGCGAGTCGTGTGGTTCCCTCCATTGTTCGTGATTCTGGTGTGAATGTCTCTGATCCGAGTGAGGTTGTTGAGTGTTTTGTTGACCACTTTCGTATGGTTTATACGCCTGTTAGTGATCGAGATGAGGCCGACGCTAGGCTACTCCTGCGTGACATAGCCCTGCCAACGGTGTCTGAAGCAGATTGCCTTGCTCTGGAGGCTCCCTTTACTGTGGACGAGATTGCCCTTGCAATTCGTTCCCTTCGCTCGGGTAAGGCAATGGGTCCTAACGGACTCCCCATTGAACTCTACAAACTTTGTCCCGACAAGATGGCCGCCCACCTGCGTCACATGTTTTTTGAGGCGGAAGAGGCTGGATGCCTCCCCCTTGAGCAGCGCCTCGCTACCATAGTGGTCATACATAAGGATGGCAAGCCTCGTGACCGATGTGCCTCGTACCGCCCCATCTCCCTCCTTAACGCGGAACCTAAAATCCTCGCTAAGGTGCTGGCCAATCGGATGCTCACTGTGATTTGTGACCTGATCCACCCGGATCAATCCGGTTTCATCCCTCACAGGAATACTGCTCTTAATTTGCGTAGGCTCCACAGTGTTCTCGCGAGAGCCTCTACTCTCGCCGAGCCAACAGTGATCGCCTCCCTCGACGCCACGATGGCATTTGACACCATTGAATGGCCCTACCTATGGGCAGCCCTCGCCAAATTTGGCTTTGGCCCTAACTTTATCGCATGGGTCAAGCTTCTTTATGAACAGCCGCTAGCTCAGGTCGCTGTGAATGGAAGGTGCTCGGACCCCTTCCCCTTGGGCCGCGGCACGCGTCAAGGATGTCCCCTTTCTCCGCTTTTGTTCGCTTTAGCACTCGAACCTCTTGCCGCGTGGCTCCGATGGGAACCCTCGATCAAAGGGATTCGATGGTCCCCTGACCTCGAGGACCGTGTCTCCCTGTATGCAGATGACATCCTTCTTTATCTTACTTCCCCTCAGAAGTCCCTCAATGTTCTATTCGACGTCCTCACGTCCTTTGGTAAAAATTCTGGATTGGTCATCAATTGGACTAAGTCCTGTGTCTATGCTATAGCTGGTACTCTACCGCCTCTCCCGCGCAGATTTCCCATCCTTGTAGTGACTGACGGCTTTAAATATTTGGGGGTCCATGTATCCATGATCTCTTCGGTTCGCTACGAGCGGAACTTGTATGCCCCGCTTCGCAGGCTGAAGCAGGATGTTCGGCGATGGCGCGATCTACCCTTATCTCCGTTGGGCCGGGCGGCGCTCTTCAAAATGATGTCGCTTCCCCGGTTCCTTTATGCCCTGCAGAATTTCTTCGACCCCGTTCCGGCCCGCTATTTCCATGAAGTTGAGAGTTTGCAGCGGCAACTTATCTGGGATGGCCGTGCCCGCATCGCCTTATCTAAGCTCACTCTTTCCTGGTACGACGGAGGTATTGCGCTGCCGGATATTAGACGTTATTACTGGGCCACGCACCTAAGCGCCATCAACCACGCTATGTACTCGTCGGAGCCCGCCCCCGCCTTTGCTTTAGATAAACTGCTGCTGCCCGGTGGTAACTTTAATAGGGCGCTGTATTCTAAGGCCCCCTTCCGACTCCTTACGGGCCCGACGAAATGTGCTGTGCGGGCGTGGCGAGACGCTACGGTTGCCACAGGTTGGGGTGGCAGACTGACTCAGAGGACGCCACTGTATGACTCGGAGCGACTGGGCAACTTGTGGAAGACGAAAGGGTTTGAGAAATGGGACATGATTGGGATAAGTACTGTGGGGGACCTATGGTCACGTGGCGCGGTTAAGTCCTTCGAATCATTGAAGCTGGAATTCCGGCTTGATGATAGGGAGCATTTCCGATATATGCAAGTGAGACATGCCTTGTCTTCTGTCTTCCCCTCCGGCACGAACGTTCCGCAGTCCTCTCCTTTGGAGGATCGAGTTCTAGATGGACACGTCCCAGATAGTACCATCTCCCTGATCTATAAGAAGCTCATTAACAACAGAGCTGACCAGCTTGAGAAGCTCCGGGCTGCCTGGACTGCTGATGGACTTGAATTGGACGACGAGGACTGGCAGTCCGCTGTGTCCTCCCCTAAGGAGGTGGCTATCCCAGCACGATTTCGTTTTGTCCAATTGAAAATTCTTCATCGCGTGTATCTCACTGGAATGCGTATGGTGCGAATGGGTCTGGTTACTGACGGACGCTGCAAGCGTGGGTGTGGGATGGATGCTACCTTTCTTCATGTTCTGTGGGAATGTCCAATGATTGTAGCGTACTGGTCCAGGGTGCATGACGTTATGAGTCGTGTCATGGGGATCCCATTGCCTCCTGAAGCGCGTCGTTGTCTATTGAATGTGTGGGAACCGACCGACTGCACTGCTGCCCAGACACTTTGGGTCACCCTAGGTAATATGATTGCGAAGAGAGATATTGCGCAACTCTGGGGCTCCCCTAGACCGCCGGTGCTAAGTGACTGGAAAGAGAACATGGACTGGTCCATGTTCCGAGAGAAGACGGTATATGAGGCCCGGGGGCGTCCGGGGAAATGGTCCAGAGTTTGGGCCCCCTGGAATACTTACCGTGGTGATATTTGTTCACCTCCACTTGATTACGAAGTCCCTCTCCCCTCCTCTCCGTAATTTACGTTCCCTTCCTCTACTCTCCATATTCTTTGCTCTCTTGTGCGCGCCCACCCCCCCCATGCCTTCGTTGTTTCTCCAGCCTCCATTCCCTCCCTCCCACCTCCAGCGACCCTTGCCAATATGATACCATGTGTTTGTTGTTTGTGTTCTTTTCGACAAAAACATAAAATTAAACCTTTCTTATCCTACTTGTAGAATGTTACGCTCTTGCCGATAATGTTGATGCGATAGTTTGCTCCAACAACGCACTGCCTCGTATTGCACTTGTCACTCAGCCTGTTTTTGTCATAGCGGCCGGCCCCTCGGGGTTGTAGGCAGATGCTGTGTATTGTGCATTTGTAAATAAAGGTTTTAAAAAAAAAAAAAAAAAAAAAAAAAAGTACTTTATTCGGTTTTTTACACAAAACCATAAAGGTTCACAATACAAAATATATCTCAGGTTTGTTAAAAGGAGAACATGTTAAAATATGTGTTGGTTAAAACAGGTTGGAGTTCTGGACTTTTTGGTTCCGTCCAGAGGTGTCAGGGAACAACACCCAAAGACCACGGAGTTCCACCTGCCTTGGTGCGCAAATGAACAGAAACACGGGCTTCTCGATGGTGGCGTCAAAGACCAAAGGTTTATTACTGCAGGGACACAGAAGTCACAGAAACTACGCATGGGCAGTATCTAGGAGCCTGTTCAAATTGTACAAAGAGGGTTGCTCCTTATATACTAAATTTTGGCCTTCAGGCGAATTCTTCACATGTTGGTACATTCCCAAAACCTTTGTGTCATAGACAATAAATATTTGGCGTACACAGGAACCGTTGATAAAATCTGATACAAAACATCTACGAAGAGGGGTTCCCACTAGTTCATCACAATCCCTTGTCAATATTGTATTCAAGAGCCGGACCGCCTCATCGTAAATTTCGTTACCTCCCCCTAATAAAGATTCAGAAAGAAAGGAACGGAGCCAGGTGTGGAAGATAGAAAAGCGGGATAAGAGATGTTTGTGGGTTGTAAATGGGCAAGGCTACCGGCTTCGGCCGCCTAATCATGATCGGGACAATGGACACGAGAACCAGTTCAGTTGGGCTGGCCCCGGGCAGAGGAGGCAGCCTTTGTCGAGTCATGTAGCTACAGCGTGATCTGGTTTAAGGTGCACGTGTTATGAAAGAGGTGAATCTCCGGCTAAGGCTACGTGTCCTTAATCGAAATGAAGTGATCAGAGGTTATTGCGTATGTGAGGGCAAGAAACACAAAATGGCTGCCATGATCTAAGATGGATGCCGTGGGTAGATCAGAAATGTGTTCATAACAGGAGTACTCTTGCTCGTATCGTGGCGAAAACACCAGGATATGCTAAATGGATCATTTGCGGTTCGCTGATACCAATATTATGTATTTCCGACAATATTGAAAACACGGGTTCAAATCGTCACGGAACCTCAAGGTATACCCTGGCGGTAAAAGGAAAATCCATCTGTTCCACATTATAAAAGGCATCATACAGTTCTATACATCCAGACATTTTCTGTAATTCATTGCACTTTTTAAAAAGCCAATCACATAGGGTATAAAACCCAATTTTAACAGTTGAAGCTAAAGGAGAGCGGGCCGTGCTTGTACAAAGAGCGTTCTTTTTAAATTAGGTTTAAGGTAAAAAAACTCTGGGGAATTCATAATATTTACAAAAAAACATAAAATGCAACAAATCCTGCGGAGACAAACGGTCGCAGCCGCAGGGTTCTAGCACTGTTCCTCTGTGGCTTCCCCTTGGCACTGCAATTAAAATGTGAAACAAATTAAACCTAAACCTGGTTAATAAGAAGCGCTCATACGTTGTTCATGGCAATAGGAGATAAGGTTCCTCTCCGGGGGCAGGTTTTAAGCATCATGTGTAGACGCGCATTTTGCTTCGCCATGTCCTTTTCCTGCCTTTCCATTACTTTTCAAGTCAAGTCAAGTCAAGTCATAAAATTTATATAGCGCACTACATACCCAGAGGGTTTCAAGGCGCTTAGGGAGGGGAGGAGGATTATTTGTCGTGTGGAGAAGGTCTTTTTAATGTACACTACGTCATTTATGGTGATACCTTCCGGGTTTAAAAACAAATCCAGACGCCCCTCATTCCCAAGTCTGGTTTAGAAATACTTCAGCCAGGGAATCTTGGTCATACAGTCTAGGCTCATTGTCTCTTTCAGGAGACTGTGCTTTAAACCAAGCTGCTTATTGAGCCAACATTGTAGCCAGAATATAAGAGGTCGCAAGGACAAGGTGTCGCTAATAAAAGGCTGACCAGTCTCTTCATGTACAGACATGTTCGATGTCCCCTGTGGGACACACAGGAGCCGTTTTAAAAATTTGTTTTCAACCACCTGTAGTCCCTCAAGGTTACAGTAGCCCCATAACTCGCTTCCATAGGAAGCTATCGCAATGCTTTTTGCACAATAGACCTTCAGCATGGCTCCCACAGGTCTATTGCCCATTCTCGCAGCAAAGTCAAATAGTGCAGCGTTAGCCCTTGTAACTTCTCCCCTCTTTTTGTTCAGGAGTGGGGCCCAGTTCAGCTGGTGACCAAAATAGACACAGAGATAGGATAAAGTATTACACGTAAGCATCGTGGTGCCATTAACTCTGAAATGGTGCTTTTTTTTAGCTAGTTTCCCTATCTGCATCACGTAAGATTTTGTATTGTTTATGGATAGGTCACGGCTGGCCATAAACCCGTGGAATGTGTCAATAAAAGTTTGAAATCCTTTCGGGGTACGGGCTAGGAGGACGGCGTCGTCAGCATAAAGCAAGATGGGCAGTCCTCGACGGCCCACATAAGGGTAGTCCGCCCCTGTGTCCACCAATGTCTCTTCAAGGTCATTTATATAAAGGTTAAAAAGAAAGGGTGCCAGGATGCCCTCCTGCCTGACTCCCCCGACTGGTTCTAAAATTCCTTGTTACCTTGAGGTCCACTGTGTATCTAACATTAGCCCTTGTGTCTCTATGAAGATCTTTCAAAAAGTTCACCAGTTTTTGCTCTACCCCCATGGCCTCCATAGACTGCCACAACTTTCCCCGGTTGACGCAGTCAAAAGCCGAGTAAAGGTCCATGAAAGCCATGTAGATAGTCCCAGATCGTGCGAGAGTGTATTTGCCCAATATCAAATAAAGATTTAGGCATTGCGCCACAGTCGAGTGCCCAGTCCGGAACCCGTACTGGGCGTCTGAAATTATCTGCTTCTCCTCTGCCCACGAGGTTAGCCTTTTAAGTATGACGCCCCCCTAGGACTTTTACAATGGAGTCAATCAAAAAGATGGGCCTATAATTTAGGGTACTGTTTCGATCTCCCTTCTTAAACACCGGTACAATTGTTGAAAGACCCCATGACGATGGGCAACCTTTTTCCGCTGCGGCGTTTCCCACTACTGTCAAAATTGGGGACAGAATGGGGGACTAAATTTATATAGGTCAGGGGGAATACCATCTGGGCCGGGGGCCTTCTGGTTCGAGAGATTATTAATTCCCTCTGTCATTTCCGCAACTGTAAATGTCGTAGAAGCTGTAGGAGAGTAGGGTCTGCAATCCTATGATCACCCAGATTTTTTGCTTTTGTTTCACTGGTTTACGACTTTCTCTGGCTGTGGGCCCGCTAATCGGACCCACAGCCTGGCTGTTCTCTTTCTAAATTACGATATGTACCCTAGGTGCATTTACCAATTGGTACTGGGCCACCTTATCAGACCCCGTAACGCAGGGCATAGGTGTACCCAGGGCCACCAGGGGCTGAAGCATGTATTATGCCACCCCTGGCTGGCCTCCTAAATTTGACACAACTGGCTGCACGACAGCTGGGGCGAAGACGTGTAACCACCCTTCGCTTTAGGTATAGTAGCTCTATATCTAACCATACAATGGACACCCGAGTCCCTATCAGTCACTCCTATGGCAGGCCTTAACAATCCTGAAGGCAGAGTGCGTGGGCTCGTGTGAGCTAGGTTCAGGCCCGAGCCGAGCCCGGTTGCAGCTTGCGGAATCAAGACCCAATAGCTGTTCCATGATAACGCGTACCATATCGGTAACTCCGGTGTCGCGTTATCAAGGCATGTCGAGTAAGGTGTCATACGAATCGGGGTGCTGCCCTCTCGCCAATTCTGGCGATGAGGTTGGCATCCCACCCTTCTAGAGGGACACGACATGTACGTAACTGTGAACCCCGGTTAAAGTTAACTGAAGCCTCAGCTCCACAAAATGGATGCTGCCACCACAGACACGAGTCTGACCTCCTGCTGCTGGGAGTCCTTCCAGCGAGGAGCACTTGGACAAAGGGTTTCCTGTCGAGGGCGCTGTTCGCACCGTCCCAGACAGGGTTTGTGTATTCTGGGTAGGTAGGGCTTTGGCGAGAAGGTGACTGCGGAGTGGCACCCCGGTGCTCACTACGCATCTGCCGGTTAGAACCAGTTCCAGGGGCGACAGCCCTGGCCTGGGGAAAGTCCGGCAGGGGAGAGGGGCGTAACTACCCCCCTTCCTGGTCCCACCCTTAGGGCAGGACCTAGTCATGTACCCACCCCTTTCTTTAGGATAAAGACCGGAGCGGGGACCCTTCCAAATTAGATCATCTTTGAATCAAGAACTACTTTCTACGAAAGGACACTCAAGACTCTTCTCAAGATTTCTCCCTTGTGGCTAAGGAGTAGTCACCCTGCATCAGCGGGCACCATCTAAGAACTCTGCGGTTTGCTGCAAGTCCTTCCTCAAGGATCCGACGGCCCAGCTCGACGAGAACCGGCTTCCCTGGCACCTCTGACCTCTACCCACGTCATCAGCTCAGCCGTGATCTGTGGGTGCGACGAGACCTCGAGGGACCGGCCATCATCAGAACCTGCACGCTCTTAAAAACCAGCACGACCATCGAGGTAACTCTCTGGTGAGTGCTCTGGGGTCCGAGAAGCCCCGACCCTGAGCCGCTCTAGCACCGAAGTGCAGTCTCCCAGCATCTCCACGATCTGCGTGGGGCCCTTCTGCTCGCTGCTCAGCACGTTGTCTGGTCACTCGCCGCAGGCTTGTGCCCTTCTGTGACGACATCCGAGAATCATCACTGCTGGTCTGGTTGCTCCAGACTGGCCCTTGCTTCCATCTTTGCGAGAAGCACCCCGGACCCTCCTGGTCCACTCAAGACGCCATCTTAGGCCCACCACGTGGCCCTGAGATCTGCCAAGGCTTGTTGCCCCATCCTGGGCCCAGCGACGCCGACAGCATCATCCTTCGTGGGACAGCTCGCACCTCCACCGTGGTCGCCGACAACGCCTCCTGGTCCGTGAGACTGCAGAGCCTAGCGTCGCCCACTCACCTGGTCGAGGTGACGGCCAACCGGTGCCTTCCTGGTACCCTCTGACTACTGGCTAGTAGTACGAACTTGGTCCCCTCTGCTTTCAGGTTTCATCAATCTCCGATCCAGGCTTGGATCTCTACGAACTATTCAGCACTGGTCGCCGGCCAGCAACTCCTTTCTTCCGGCTCCTGGCTCGTCAGCGAAGACCCCGACGCCTGTAAGACTTGTGCAGCCGCAGCCCTCGTGGCTAGGTAACTCGGCATTTCGGTGCCTGCATAGCCTCCTTACTCTAGGGTCCCGAGTCCCTCGCTTCCGACTTGCCTTATCGGGTCCGCCCGAGACCTTAACCTTTCCGTGTCCCCGGACACTTGTTTTAATTGTGCACTTGAAGTATTTGCTAAAGAGATTTGGTTTGTGCTTAGTACCCTGTCCTCATAAAGAGTACAGGGCTGTTGTGATTCTTAATAAATATCCTGTTTATTTTCATAACACTTGTGTGGTGTCCTTTCACTGGGTGTTCAAGGGGTACATGTGTGGTAAACAGCTGGCTTAACACGCCCTCTCGAGTCTTTAGCCTTAGACTGCTCGTATCCACGCTACTAGGATAGCTGGTCTATAGGTTGACTTACAACCAAACACCATAAGGGTCGTTGGAACGATACATAGCGGTCGCTAGAATAGCGAACGTTGCATATCGGGCCAACTTCTCACATTGGTGAGCAGCGGTTGGGATTTGAGCTTGCTGTTGTTTTACCACACGTATCCTAAGAATATCTTGTTGAAAGATCGCACAAGTACTGTTAGTACATATAACTAAAGCTTAGAATACTCTGAGTTCTACTGAACCAGCTGTTGTAGCTCCTCAAGGCTTAGCACACCTTGGCTACAACTCTTAGCAAGGGTACAGTAGGTAAACACGAAGTGTAGGTAGGTGCATCACTTACACCACACTAGAAACAGTATGTCGGACAAAGGAGGAAACTCTGGGTCTCCCCTTGTGTCAGTTGACCCTCCACAGGTCATCCCTTCAGGATATACTGTGCTGAGCTTCAAGGAGTTAAGACGACTGTGTCACTCCAGGAAGATTCAGCAGGGGTCTAACCCCACAACGTCCTTTCTGATTGGTCTCTTGGAGACTTATGATGCCAGAAGAGCTGAGAAACTCCGTAGCTCTTCTAATCCAGAAGGAGACATGCCTCCCCTCGAGGGAACCCGGGACGATCCTGACCTCATCCACCTCGCAACTGAGAACGAAGATGTGGAGGAGGATGAGGATGAGGATCTCTCAGGGGATGAGGCAGATAAGGGACAGGTAGAAGTCGTCAGACTAAGCAGGTCCAACTTAAGCAAACATGATAGCGGTACTGGGGGACCCCTGGGGCCACTATCAGGTCAGCTTAACATTGGGAATGGACGAGCCAGATCTCTGTCAAGAGGCTCTGGCAGATCCCTTCAAACCAATGGCTCTCACAACTCGTCTCAGAGAGGGATGACGTCCCCTCAGAGGAGAGTGTACGAAGCTAAGGAAAGGGCAGCCAATCTAAGGATTGAAAGGGAAGAACTTGCCCTGGCCAAAGAGAGGCTTGCCTTTGCTAGAGAGCAACAGTTAAGTGGGGCAGTCCCCACTGGTGGCAGCAATGTACCTAGTAATAGGGAAAAGAGTTTCGATACGAAACACCTTGGTAAGATAGTGCCCCCCTTTAAACAAGGGGACGACATCCACAAATGGATTACTGCTTTGGAGAGGGCCTGCACTGTGCAGGGCGTTCCCCAGAGTCAGTGGGCAGCTATCTTGTGGCTCTCCTTTGAAGGAAAAGGAAGAGACAAGCTCCTCACCACAAGGGTGGAGGATGCTAACAATTACCAAATCTTGAAAAATACACTCGTTGAAGGGTTCGGCCTAACCACTGAGCAGTACAGGGTGCTGTTCAGGGATACCCAGAAAACGCAGTCTCAAGATTGGTCTGATTTTGTCGATTGTGCCACTAAGGCTTTTGAGGGCTGGTTGCTGGGCAGTAAGGTTACTGATTATCAAGGATTGTATAATTTGATGATGAGAGAACAAATTTTAAACAATTGTCAGAACCAGTTGTTGCATCAGCATCTTGTCGACTCGGATCTGACCTCTCCCCAAGAATTGGGAAAGAAGGCAGACAGATGGGTTCGTACAAGAGTTAAACAGAACCAGGGCCAGAATCTAGGTGGTCAGAAGAAAGCAGACCAGAAGGGTAAAGATTCTAAAGGGGAACAAAGTGACCATAAGTCTTCGACAGGTCCCCAACAACCCAAAGAGGGTGGGGGTCAGGCTCCCCAAAAGAAGAAAGAAGGCCAATCCAAAAGATGGTGCCAGTACTGTAAAAGTAAATCTCACTGGTTTAGTGAGTGCACCAAGAAAGGAGGAGGGCAGACTCCTGCCACTGGAACCCTCTAAGTCACCTGTGCCCCCTAGTACAGTCAGCAGTGGTAGTGCGCCTCCCAAGGGTTTAGTAGGGTTAACCCTGGGTTCTGAGGGGCGTGACAACTTAGTTGGCACACTCACTCAGGCTGTCCTTGTCAGTACAGGGGACGCGGACGTATCCCCTGACGTAAGCCCCAATACTTTGGGCAAATACCGACAGACGCCTTTCATAAATGGAAAGATGGCTCAGGCCTATAGGGACACTTGTGCCAGCGTCACCATGGTGACGCCTAACTTTGTGGACCCTGGACAGATCATGCCAGGTACAGAATTCCTGGTGACCAATGCAAGCAATGTCACTACCAATCACAGTATGGCAATTGTAGCTTTCTCCTGGGGAGGGGTAACTGGCCAAAAGAAGGTTGTAGTTAGTCCAGACCTCCCAGTGGATTGTTTGTTGGGCAATGATTTGGAGTCGTCACAATGGTCAGAAGTGGAGCACCGGACTCACATGGAAATGTTAGGTTTGCCAGCACATGTGTTCGCTGTGACTAGGTCACAGGTCAGGAAATGCCCCACTGAACAGGTGCTGGATCCTGGAACAACGGACCAGACACCTCCCAAGAAAAAGAGCAGTAGGGTTAAGGCTGCGCCTTCCCCCTTGCCCCAGGTCGTGGATCAAGTCTCAGAGGAGGCTGACCTACAAGAATTGAGGGAAACTGAGCCTAGGGAGTTCGAACTTGATCAAGTTGAATTCTTGGGTTCAGGGGGACCCTCAAGGGAAGACCTGGGGAAGGACCAGTTAGACTGCCCTTCTCTTGAACCCCTCAGACAGCAGGCTGCTGCTGAGGCTGCTGGGAACGCCACAGGTACCCACAAGGTATACTGGGAAGATGGACTCCTGTACACTGAGTCAAGAGACCCCAAGCCTGGCATGACCAGGAGGCTGGTTGTACCCTTGTCTCAGCGTGGTTTCCTACTTACCTTGGCCCACGAGATTCCCTTAGCAGGTCACTTGGGCCAGACGAAAACGTGGGACAGGCTTGTCTCACACTTTCACTGGCCTCACATGAACGAAGATACCAAGGAGTTTTGCCGCTCCTGTGTCACTTGCCAAGCCAGTGGCAAGTCAGGTGGCACGACAAAGGCCCCCCTTATACCAATGCCTGTGGTGGGGGTACCCTTTGAACGGGTGGGGATCGACATCGACGGTCCCATGGAACCACCTACAGCATCAGGGCACAAGTTTATACTGGTGGTAGTGGATCATGCCACCAGGTATCCTGAAGCTATTCCCCTTAGGACCACTACAGCACCTGTTGTGGCAAGAGCCCTAGTTGGAGTGTTCTCCAGAGTGGGCTTCCCTAAGGAGGTCGTCTCCGACAGAGGTGCAAACTTTATGTCGAGCTACTTAACTGCTATGTGGAAGGAGTGTGGTGTTAACTACAAGTTCACTACACCCTATCATCCACAATGCAATGGGCTTGTTGAGAGATTCAACAGGACCCTAAAAGGGATGATTCATGGACTACCGGAAAAGCTTCGGCGTAGATGGGACGTCCTGATCCCCTGCCTCTTGTTCGCCTACAGAGAAGTCCCACAGAAGGGGGTTGGCTACAGCCCTTTTGAACTTTTGTACGGGCATCCTGTAAGGGGACCCCTGTGTTTGGTGAAGGAAGGATGGGAGAGACCTCTCAAAAAGCCTGCAGCCAACATAGTGGACTATGTGCTCGGCCTCCGCTCGCGGATGGCTGAATACATGGAAAGAGCATCTGAAAACCTTAAGGCCAGCCAAGAACTCCAGAAAGCTTGGCATGACCAAAAGGCTGTCTTGACTGTTTATCAGCCCGGACAGAAGGTGTGGGTGCTGGAGCCAGTGGCCCCAGCAGCACTCAAGGACAAATGGTCCGGGCCCTACACCATCCTGGAGAAAAAGGGAGAGGTCACCTACCTGGTCGACCTGGGAACTCCCCGGAGCCCCCACAGGGTGCTTCATGTCAACAGGCTAAAAGCATATGTCGACAGGAAGGACATGAGTTTGCTCATGGCCCTAGATGAGGGACAGGAGGAGGAGAGCGACCCTCTCCCCGACCTGCTCACTCAGAACCCTGACGATGGATCGGTAGATGGTGTTGTCTTTTGTGGCAGCCTCTCCGAACATCAACAGAGAGACTGTAAACAGGTTCTTCAGTCTTTCAGACATATGTTTTCTCTAACACCCAGCCAGACCGATTGGTGCACCCATGAGGTTGACACTGGTGACAGCCTGCCCGTGAAGAGTAAAATCTACAGGCAGCCTGATCACGTTAGAGACTGCATCAAGAGTGAAGTGCAGAAAATGTTGGAGCTGGGAGTCATTGAACCCTCGGATAGCCCTTGGGCTAGTCCCGTAGTTCTAGTGCCGAAACCTCACACCCAGGGTGGTAAGAGAGAGATGAGGTTTTGCGTAGACTACAGGGGTCTCAATGCAGTCACTAAGACTGACGCCCACCCAATACCAAGGGCAGACGAGCTTATCGATAGATTGGCTTCGGCCAACTACCTAAGTACGTTTGACCTGACAGCTGGGTATTGGCAAATCAGGTTAGCTGAGGACGCCAAGCCTAAAACCGCATTATCAACCCCTGGTGGGCATTATCAGTTCGTGGTGATGCCCTTCGGTCTGAAAAATGCACCTGCCACCTTCCAACGGTTGGTGAATCAAGTCCTTACTGGGCTGGATGACTTCTGTGCGGCGTATCTTGACGATATCGCTGTCTTTAGTTCCACCTGGGAGGATCACCTGGTCCACCTGCGGAAGACGTTAGAGGCACTGCAAGCAGCAGGTCTCACTATCAAGGCCACCAAGTGCCAGATAGGGCAGACACAGGTTGTATACCTGGGCCACCTTGTAGGTGGAGGTCAGGTTCAGCCACTGGAGAGCAAGATACAGTCAATCAGGGACTGGGCTCCTCCAACCACCCAGACTCAGGTTCGAGCTTTCTTGGGCCTGACTGGATACTAACGGAAGTTTGTCAGGAACTATGGTTCCATCGTGACACCATTAAACGAACTGACAAGCAAGAAAATGCCAAAAAAGGTTCAGTGGACAGCGAGCTGTCAAAAAGCATTCGATGACCTAAAGCAGGCCATGTGCACGGCGCCTATCCTCAAGAGTCCGGACTACTCCAAACCATTCATTGTCCAAACAGATGCTTCTGAGTTGGGTGTGGGAGCTGTTCTTTCTCAACTGAATTTTGATGGTCAAGACCAGCCCATTGCTTTTATAAGCAGAAGGCTGACCCCTAGAGAGAAGAATTGGTCAGCTATTGAGAGGGAGGCCTTTGCTGTGGTTTGGGCCCTGAAGAAGCTGAGGCCATACTTGTTTGGCACTCACTTCAAGATTCAGACCGACCATAAGCCCCTCTTGTGGCTAAATCAGATGAAGGGTGAAAACCCCAAACTGCTTAGGTGGTCCATTTCCCTACAGGGGATGGACTTTACAGTGGAACATAGACCTGGTACTGATCATGGCAATGCCGATGGGCTCTCCAGATATTTCCACTTAGAACAAGAAGACTCACCTGGTCAAGGTTAGCTTATTGTTCCGACGTTTGGGGGGGGGGTCATGTAGGAGAGTAGGGTCTGCAATCCTATGATCACCCAGATTTTTTGCTTTTGTTTCACTGGTTTACGACTTTCTCTGGCTGTGGGCCCGCTAATCGGACCCACAGCCTGGCTGTTCTCTTTCTAAATTACGATATGTACCCTAGGTGCATTTACCAATTGGTACTGGGCCACCTTATCAGACCCCGTAACGCAGGGCATAGGTGTACCCAGGGCCACCAGGGGCTGAAGCATGTATTATGCCACCCCTGGCTGGCCTCCTAAATTTGACACAACTGGCTGCACGACAGCTGGGGCGAAGACGTGTAACCACCCTTCGCTTTAGGTATAGTAGCTCTATATCTAACCATACAATGGACACCCGAGTCCCTATCAGTCACTCCTATGGCAGGCCTTAACAATCCTGAAGGCAGAGTGCGTGGGCTCGTGTGAGCTAGGTTCAGGCCCGAGCCGAGCCCGGTTGCAGCTTGCGGAATCAAGACCCAATAGCTGTTCCATGATAACGCGTACCATATCGGTAACTCCGGTGTCGCGTTATCAAGGCATGTCGAGTAAGGTGTCATACGAATCGGGGTGCTGCCCTCTCACCAATTCTGGCGATGAGGTTGGCATCCCACCCTTCTAGAGGGACACGACATGTACGTAACTGTGAACCCCGGTTAAAGTTAACTGAAGCCTCAGCTCCACAAAATGGATGCTGCCACCACAGACACGAGTCTGACCTCCTGCTGCTGGGAGTCCTTCCAGCGAGGAGCACTTGGACAAAGGGTTTCCTGTCGAGGGCGCTGTTCGCACCGTCCCAGACAGGGTTTGTGTATTCTGGGTAGGTAGGGCTTTGGCGAGAAGGTGACTGCGGAGTGGCACCCCGGTGCTCACTACGCATCTGCCGGTTAGAACCAGTTCCAGGGGCGACAGCCCTGGCCTGGGGAAAGTCCGGCAGGGGAGAGGGGCGTAACTACCCCCCTTCCTGGTCCCACCCTTAGGGCAGGACCTAGTCATGTACCCACCCCTTTCTTTAGGATAAAGACCGGAGCGGGGACCCTTCCAAATTAGATCATCTTTGAATCAAGAACTACTTTCTACGAAAGGACACTCAAGACTCTTCTCAAGATTTCTCCCTTGTGGCTAAGGAGTAGTCACCCTGCATCAGCGGGCACCATCTAAGAACTCTGCGGTTTGCTGCAAGTCCTTCCTCAAGGATCCGACGGCCCAGCTCGACGAGAACCGGCTTCCCTGGCACCTCTGACCTCTACCCACGTCATCAGCTCAGCCGTGATCTGTGGGTGCGACGAGACCTCGAGGGACCGGCCATCATCAGAACCTGCACGCTCTTAAAAACCAGCACGACCATCGAGGTAACTCTCTGGTGAGTGCTCTGGGGTCCGAGAAGCCCCGACCCTGAGCCGCTCTAGCACCGAAGTGCAGTCTCCCAGCATCTCCACGATCTGCGTGGGGCCCTTCTGCTCGCTGCTCAGCACGTTGTCTGGTCACTCGCCGCAGGCTTGTGCCCTTCTGTGACGACATCCGAGAATCATCACTGCTGGTCTGGTTGCTCCAGACTGGCCCTTGCTTCCATCTTTGCGAGAAGCACCCCGGACCCTCCTGGTCCACTCAAGACGCCATCTTAGGCCCACCACGTGGCCCTGAGATCTGCCAAGGCTTGTTGCCCCATCCTGGGCCCAGCGACGCCGACAGCATCATCCTTCGTGGGACAGCTCGCACCTCCACCGTGGTCGCCGACAACGCCTCCTGGTCCGTGAGACTGCAGAGCCTAGCGTCGCCCACTCACCTGGTCGAGGTGACGGCCAACCGGTGCCTTCCTGGTACCCTCTGACTACTGGCTAGTAGTACGAACTTGGTCCCCTCTGCTTTCAGGTTTCATCAATCTCCGATCCAGGCTTGGATCTCTACGAACTATTCAGCACTGGTCGCCGGCCAGCAACTCCTTTCTTCCGGCTCCTGGCTCGTCAGCGAAGACCCCGACGCCTGTAAGACTTGTGCAGCCGCAGCCCTCGTGGCTAGGTAACTCGGCATTTCGGTGCCTGCATAGCCTCCTTACTCTAGGGTCCCGAGTCCCTCGCTTCCGACTTGCCTTATCGGGTCCGCCCGAGACCTTAACCTTTCCGTGTCCCCGGACACTTGTTTTAATTGTGCACTTGAAGTATTTGCTAAAGAGATTTGGTTTGTGCTTAGTACCCTGTCCTCATAAAGAGTACAGGGCTGTTGTGATTCTTAATAAATATCCTGTTTATTTTCATAACACTTGTGTGGTGTCCTTTCACTGGGTGTTCAAGGGGTACATGTGTGGTAAACAGCTGGCTTAACACGCCCTCTCGAGTCTTTAGCCTTAGACTGCTCGTATCCACGCTACTAGGATAGCTGGTCTATAGGTTGACTTACAACCAAACACCATAAGGGTCGTTGGAACGATACATAGCGGTCGCTAGAATAGCGAACGTTGCATATCGGGCCAACTTCTCACAGAAGCCACTACCATCTCCGCTATTGGTAGGTCAGGGCATGGTACAGTGTCTTTGAAGATTGTAGCAAAATGGGACACCCACTCATCCTCCGTGATATTTGATCCCACCTCATTTGTCCCTGTCATTAATAAGGGTGAGCGATTAATTGTGGACCAGAATCTAGAGGAACTGCCCAGGGTGGCGGGATCCAAGAGTTCCTTCCAGAGATCATTTTTCTATTCCTTTTTCCTATTGGCCAATACACTTTTATAGGTAAAACGGAGTGTACGGATCCTACATCTGTCCCGGGGATTTATTTTGAGGGCCTTTTTTAGTTTCTGGATGCCTTAGAGCAGTTATGACAGAACCATTTGGGGTCTCCAGATACGGGTTTCCCCCTATGGGCCTGTAGCATCTTTCCTACGTGATCGGCTATGCTATCAAAGGCTTTAAGGACTCCTTCACCCAGTGGTTCTGTACTAGTGTAAATTGACAATTCAGTGGCACAGTCTTTTTTTAGGCTCTCAAGGAAATCGGGCGGGGCAACCTGGTTCCATTTAATGCGTTGTCCTCCATTTACGGGTTGCAGCGCATTACTTCCCACAATTTCTTCCTTTTTCTTCATGAGATTTCCTCCTAATAGGATGCAGACTGGGTTATGGTCACTATGTGCGCTCGGTGTTATACAAAAGGCCAGAAGGAGACTCATAATAGCTCTGGAAACTAGGATAAAATCTATGAAACTACCTGGACTTCTACCCTTAAACGTGGGATCCTTTTGTGTTGATAACGGTGGTGCAATGCTCATAGTGAACAGGAGATCTTGCTCGTCTAAGATATGGTTCAACTCATTTCCCTGTTTTGTATGTTCAAAATGTAACCCCGTTATCAGCTGGCAACCCATAGTCGATAAGGTGTTTAGCAGTGGGTCGCCGCAGGGATGTACATTGAAGTCCATTACCATTCCGATACCGCTACTGGTGCTGCAGCGCTGCGTGTGTTGTTCCCAAATTTGTACTTTGCACTGTTGTGACCGTATTTTTTAAAATGTATCCCCGCCCCGATCCCCGTGTATTGTACTGGCTGCATTTTAATTAGTGTTTTGCCCGCTTGGAGAGGACGACAGCGATGTAGGCTGCTCCTCGTTTTTTAGCCATTTTTAAAACTGTGACCAGAATTGTATTATAACAGCATTGTAGGCTGTTCTTTGTTCTTAGACACCTACTTTCTCCTTCGAGGACGACTGCGAGCTAGGCTGCTCCTCTTTCCCCAAACAAACACCGGCTGCCAATCTGCAGTTAGGCAGACCGGCAGACCAATCAGGGGTCAGCCCCTGAGAGCCACAGGGCGGAGGCAGGAGCCCGCGCTTCCCTCCCCCTACTTAAGCAGATGTGTTGGCCGAGGCGCAGCGGACGGGCACAGCAGGCGCGGCAATGGCGCGCCAAAGGTGCGCCTAAGGTAAGCCCGTCTGCGCCCGTCCGCGACCGGCCGGGACCCGGGCCCACACCCCCTGCCGGTCTCAACCAGTGTGCTTCCCCCTCTATTCATTACACCTGAGGCGAGTTACTGGCCTATGCAAGCAATGCAGATAATGTTGGTAGGGCTTGCTTTCACGCAGAACCTGGGCTATCCTATGGCCCCTTTTCCTGCTGCGCGTGTCATTGGTGTAGTATGGGTTCTCTCCCATCGGGCCTTCACTCAACTTATCTTTCTAATAATGCGAATCTCAGCTGCCTATACCTTAATGCTAGATCCCTACCCAGACATGCTCTGGACGTTTGGGATTTACTTACCTCTAAATCCCCAGACCTGGTTTTTATTACCGAAACCTGGCTCTCTGATAATAACACCCCCGACCTAGCAAATGTCCTCCCCTGTAACTACAAGGTCATTACACAAGACAGATCTGTTAAAAGAGGAGGGGGTGTAGCTGTGATATTCAGGGAGCACTTGACATGTCAGGTGGAACCAATAGTCTCTTACAGTGAACATCAGACCCTAGCCTTCAGAGTATGCCACGAGGGCTCTACCATACTAGCAGGAGCTGTAGTTTACAACCCCCCTGGACTACAAACCAACTTTGGCGCTAAACTACTCAATCAGCTGCTACCTCTCTGCCTAAAATTTAAGAACTACCTCAATGTTGGAGATTTTAATATCCATTTTGAAAAAATAAACACTCTGGCTACCTCCCAATTAAAAGACGACATGGATATATTAAATCTCAGACAGTGGGTAGTAGGCCCTACTCATATAGCGGGCCACACATTGGACCTACTTTTCACCAACATAGAGTCAACCTACATATCGGAGATCCAGCCCTTGTCTTGGTCGGATCATTTTCTTATTTCTTTTTCATTTGACCTCCCTTATAAAATTAAGAAACTAAGTATCACTCACAGAATATCGAAACGAGCTTGGAGACTAGCTGAGGAATCTAACTTTGCCAAACACTTCCAGGAGGCCAAACCTGAATTCCTGCCGGACTCTTCTGCCTGTACAGATGTCGCATCTTTAGATGCAGGCATTTTGCAAACCCTAGATAAGTTAGCCCCAATGCGGGTATCCAGGAAAAAGGCTCCAACGGAGAAATGGTATACTCCCCATTTAAAAAATCTTAAAAGAGAATGCCAAAGGCTTGAACACTTTTGGAGACAGTCTAAGGACCATGTTGCCAAATTAAACTATGTCCAGAACCGAAAACAATACACCCTGGCCATCAAACACGCTAAGAAAGATCATTTTACCTAACGTATCCAAGAGAATAGTAACTCTGCGAAAGAACTGTTTAAGATAGTGAAGGAACTGAGCAAACCCACCAGTATTTCACAAACACTTACCCCCACGACTGAGGCTTGCAATCGCATCAGCACCTTCTTTTCGGAGAAAATTAAGAAAATCTATTCAACCTTTTCTCCTCAGCCTGTTAATAGTTATTCTGACAAACCCTTTGATAGTTTGCTAGACACGGACACCTCAGCAGTTATGCCTGCCGAGGGTACTGTACCCTGTCTAGCTGACTTTGAACCACTCTCAGCTGAAGATGTTCGAACAGCCATGCTATCAGTCAAATCTGGCTCCCCTTTGGACCCCTGCCCCCATTTTGTGTTCTCTAAGATTGCATCCACAATCTACCCTTTAAT
Organism: Lissotriton vulgaris; assembly: GCF_964263255.1. Taxonomy (NCBI): domain Eukaryota; kingdom Metazoa; phylum Chordata; class Amphibia; order Caudata; family Salamandridae; genus Lissotriton; species Lissotriton vulgaris. Next base: position 346,907,897 of record NC_141686.1, read on the forward strand.
TACACAACTTTTTAACAAATCGCTTAGTACTGCTACCTTCCCCGACGCTTGGAGGCATGCTGCTGTGATTCCCCTCCTGAAGAAAGCAGGATCAGATATCCTCAATTTCTGAGAACTACAGACCCATTTCTCAGCTCCCTTACCTCTCGAAGGTCCTGGAGAAATTGGTCAATGCCCAGCTGACAAAATACCTGGAAGATAATCTTCTTTAGAGCCAGCAATAGCACCGAGGCAACGCTGCTGGCAGTGTCGGACAGTATCAGATCCTCCACTGATCAAGGAGGAGCGGTGGCACTGATACTGCTTGACCTGTCAGCGGCGTTTGACACGGTGTCCCACCACTGTCTGCTGAATATACGTCGGCAGAAAGCAGTCCAATCCAACGCCTTGAAATGGCTTTACTCTTTTTTGAGTAATCGCACCCAGGTGGTCCACATGGGTCAGTTCCAATCTAGGCCTACTCCCATCGACTACGGAGTACCCCAGGGCCCCTCGCTGAGCCCCACTCTTTTCAATGTATATATGTCATCATTAGCTGACATCGGAAGGAAGTGGGGTATCGGCTTTTGCTCATATGCAGATGACACGCAGTTGACGGTGGCCCTGAATGAGAAGCCGGATATTATCAAAACCAAACTTCATGGCTGCCTTTCAGAAATGGCCCAATGGATGCATGCCCACTGTTTAAAACTGAATGCGGGGAAGTCCGAGATCCTTTTATTCGGTGGTGCCAATCGAGTGTGGGACATCTCATGGTGGTCGACCTCGTTGGGTTCAGCCCCTATCCCTAAACAACATGCTAGGAACTTGGGGATTATCATGGATGATGATTTATCCATGAAAAATCATGTGCGATCCCTCTGTGGCAAGGGCTTTGCCACCTTGAAACTGTTAGCCAGGCTTTTTCCCTGGATACCCCTGGACTGTAGACGTTCAGTAACACAGGCCCTATTGGTTATCCGCCTGGACTACGGCAAAGCGCTATTTGTGGGGATGAATGAACATCTATTCTCTCGACTACAGATACTGCAGAACTCGGCCACGAGACTTATTTGCGACAAGGGCAGGCTAGACTCGGCATCGCAATGTCTGAATACACTTCATTGGCTTCCAATGCGTCAGAGGGCTGCCTTCAAACTACTTTGGAATGCCCATAGGGTCCTGCATAGGACGGGCCCCACCATTCTCTCAGGGAAGATTGAATTTTACGTCCCCACTAGGAACCTACGATCAGCTCAATCAGCATTAGCCAGGATGAAACGCATTTATAAAGTTAGAACAGGTGGCCGCTGCTTCTCTTATCTGCAGCCAGGAGGTGGAATGAGCTTCCGGATGACCTCAGACACACCACAAATTATCTCTTATTTCGGAAAAAGCTGAAGACCCACCTCTTTCCTATTCATCAGTAGGTCCTATTGCCTCAGTCTTCAGTAGCGTTCACTTGGTATAAGCGCCGTGATATCCCTCGGGATGAATATCGCGCTCTACAAAAACCCTAAATAAATAAGTCACCTGCTAGTAGCAGGTTCCTTCTAGTTGGGCCGCGACATTGTGTTATAAAGTTATGTAGTTCTGTAATCCTACAGCCCTCGCCCTGATTGGTTGCGTTATAGAAATGTATCACGCACAGGCTGCTTTCTTTTTTCCCCAGGATAATGGCCTGGATGTTTCCATTGCCTGAGGAAAAAGCCCTAATACTACATCTTAGTGCCATGGAGGTAAAGATAACTAATCCTCCCGACGCACGGCCACTACTTGAGCTTTTCGCGGGAACATAGAATGATTTGTAACCCACCAATGACGGGTTACTGTTGGTGATCCATGTTTCTTGAAGACAGATGATGGAGTATGTGCTTACAAACTGCACCCATAAGGGGTCTTGAACCTTTCCCACCAGCCCGGCAATATTCCAGGAGAGAATGTTGAATTCTTGGTTGGCCTCTCCAATCACCCCGACGGGCTGTCTAAATAGAACAGGTTGGGTTGGTCTAGGGTGGGTTACCCTGCAAGGTCCTCTGACTGCTGACAATGCAGTATTAGGTGGGATGCCAGAGGCAAAGTTATTAAAATCGCTCTCTGGGCTAACCAGTGTTGGAGGGTATACAGGGAAGGTGTAAGAGGTATCTTGTGGGGGGAACCTAGAAGGGATGCCAGAGGTAAAATTATTAGAATCACTCTCTGGACTGGCCGGTTCTGAGGCGTATACAGGGGAGGTATAAGAATCGTCGTGACGGGGGTAACTAAGAGACTTTCCCCCCAGTCAGTCGCAGTCATTAAGACCCGATAGGGCGTTGAATCTGTTTGTAACCTCTATGTCCGATAGATAACCTGGTCCCCCCCTTATCGGGGCTGCATTGAATCTCGAGGGAATTGTTTCCAACCCTTTTATCCTTCTAGGATAAACCTGATTGTTAACGGGCATCCTATTTCTGTTGGTGTAGTGGCTGGGATCACCCTGCAGCCCTGGTCTATAAAAGAATCCAAGGGACAATATTTCTATTCCCTGCCCCCCTCTGCCTCCCTAAGTATCATCTAAACAGGGACTGGGCTATTAAAATTTACTACAATGCAGTCTCCTTTCCTAGTTTTCCTGCAGTGACCCACCCAGGCTACTCGACGAGCCATAATTATATTATGTGCTGCCCTATTGCCTCCTACGGTGTTTCGAGAGAGCAGGTGTGTGACCTTGTTTTTAATCTGGGAGAAGTCCTCTCTTTCTCCTTGACGGAGAGGGGGAACGTTTCCCAGAACGATCACTAAGGGAGTGCTTTGGGGGAAGATCTAAAAACGTGCAATTACCCACCCCCTGCACTGGTATGTTTGTCTGTATGTGTCCGTTAGTCATTGTGGCTGGCTGATCGCCCTCAACCTGGTGTATTTGTGAAATCCTCACAGTGCTACAGCTACCCTCCGTGCTCTGACAACTGTCCTTGGTGACAGTTGAATTGTTGTCATTATCAATGGAAATTCTTTTTTCTGATGGTGTTGCAGGATTAGTGGGGATAGGTGCGGGGGTTGGTGTAACATTGGGCCGCGTGCCTGAATGTATAGCATGTCCTCCCGCCTTATTAATATCCACTAAAGAGTGTAGTAGTTTAGTATTGTCAGCTGTAACCTGTTGCAGTTTATCAATTCTTGTGCTAATTATTTTCAGTCTCTCAATGAGAGGTAACATTAGGGACTTTACAAGCTGTTCCGCCCGTCTGATCAGCCCTTCCTCTCCTTGTACCATCGATGGGAAATGTTTCGTTTGTTGCGGTTGGCCGTTTATCTGGAGAGGGGGTGCGCTCCTATTCTGAGCGGAAAAGACCACCTCTTTCTGTTTATGTATGCCTACCCCTTTACCCATCTTAGATGTTAATTTGGGGACCTTTGCCCGTTTGCCTTTCTGTTCACCCCACCCCGCTTTCGTTTTCCAATTTTTGTGGTACACGATAGCGTTTCGGTACTAGGGCATACCGGTGTTTTTGTTGAGGGTGTCTTACAGGGCACATTTTCCTCGTTGATGTTGCCATTTTGTGTGTCCTGTATGCTACTCCCCAAGATGATATCACTTTGTGTATCCGACCCTATACTTATGTCGGGCAACCCCAAGTCACTAAGGCGTTGGTTTAAACGGTTCTCAGGGGTTATACAGCTCTTAGAGGGGATCGTTTTGAGAATATGTCTAATGAGAGCCGTTTTTCCACATCTACTATCTCCGGGTCTAATGCGGCTGTTGCCCGGGTGATATAGTTATCTAAAGTCCCCATGAGGCTCCCACCTGTGTGTTTAGAAAATATATTTCCCCCTTTGTCTGTTTGAGTAGGTATGGTATAGGAGACAGCACTTAATTGTGATAGATCAAATAACAATTATTCTCAACATGTATGTGCTCAGACCTTAGGGATCCGGAAACGTCTTGTTCGCCTATAACTCCAGTCTCTACAATGGAGGTCGCGATCTTAGGGGGGTGGCCCAGCCCGGCCTCCTTCGGCCCCAGACGGCCACAGACGGTCCCGCCCTTGTCCGGGCTTCTCCCGGCGCTGCCCGTGCGCGTCCCGCGGTGCAGGAGACCGAGTCCGGTTTTAAGCACACCTGTGGGGGGCGTGACCTGGCGTTGGTGTGCCTCTCTGGCCCAGATGGATTGTGGGCCTTGTGGTTCGCCCCTCTTCTTGGTGCCTCTGTCCCTCAGCTGCGAAACGCGAGAGGTAAAGCAGGGAACCCCCTTCAAGACCAAAAGGGCGTGGAGTCCTCCTCTGCCTGATTCGTGTCAAGTTCGTCAAAGGAAAAAACAAAGTGCTAACAGCCAATCACCACCACCCTGCTGGACAACCTCGCCAATCTCGGACTCAAACAACTGGTGACCACCCCCACCCACTATGCCGGACACACGCTTGACCCAATCTTCTCCTCCAGCAAGTTCATCTTCTTCAGCCACTCCACCGGACTCCACTGGACAGACCACAGCTGCGTCCACTTCAGCTTCAGAAAGACCACAGCCCACCACCACCCACAACAGGTCCCCCGCAGAAGCTGGAACAAAATTACCACCGCCCAGCTCACCACATCACTGAACCAGAACCCTCCTGCCAGATCAACAGACCCCAACCAAGCAGCCAACAACCTCGCACAGTGGATCACCAACTGCGTTGACGACCTAGCACCCCTGAAAAACCGTCCCAACAAACCAGGAAGCAAAAAAGCCTCCTGGTTCAACGAAGACCTCAAGAACTCCAAGAAGAACTGCCGCGCCCTCGAGAAAGCCTGGCGAAGAAACCCAACCACAGACAACATGACTGCCCTCAAACACGCCACCCGCAAACACCACCAGCTGATCTGCACCACCAAGAAGTCAGCATTCAGGGAGCGTCTAGACAATAATGCCCACAACAGCAAGGAACTCTTCAGCATCGTCAAAGAGCTCACCAACCCCAGCGCCGGCAACAACGACATAATTCCCTCACAAGACCTCTGCGACTCTCTCGCCTCGTTCTTCCACAGCAAGATCGCAGACATACACAACAGCTTCGGCGACCAGACCACTCCATCACCCACAGAATCGAACCCCCCCACCACCACCCTCCACGCCTGGATCCCGATCAGCACCGAAGACACCATCCGCACGATGAACACCATCCACTCCGGATCGCCAACCGACCCATGCCCCCACCACATCTTCAACAAGGCCGACTCCGTCATCGCCCCTCAACTCCGGGACATCATCAACTGCTCCTTCAACACCGCTACCTTCCCGGAAAGCTGGAAGCATGCCGAGCTCAGCGCTCTCCTGAATAAACCTTCAGCAGACCCCACCGAACTTAAGAACTACCGCCCCATCTCGCTCCTCCCTTTCCCCGCCAAAGTCATAGAGAAGACTGTCAACAGTCAGCTCGCCGCCTTCCTCGAGTCCAACGGTTCCCTCAACCCCTCATAGTCCGGTTTCCGAGCCACCCACAGCACCGAGACCGCCCTCATCGCAGCCACAGACGACATCCGAACCCTACTCGACAACAGGGAAACAGTGGCCCTCATCCTCCTGGACCTCTCCGCAGCGTTCAACACGGTCTGTCACCAAACCTTAATTCAACGCCTCAGCAACATCAGGGTACAAGATAAGGCACTGGACTGGACCATCTCGTGCCTCGCCGGAAGAACCCAGAGAGTCCGCCTCCCCCCGTTCAGATCAGAGGCCACCGAAGTCATCTGTGGCGTACCACAAGGATCATCGCTCAGCCCCACCCTCTTCAACGTCTACATGAGCCCCCTTGCATCCATCGCACGCCAACACAACCTCAACATCATCTCCTACGCCGACGACACCCAGCTGATCCTCTCCCTCACCAAAGACCCAACCACCGCCAGAACCAACCTACACGAAGAGATGACAGAACTAGCCGAGTGGATGAAGAACAGCCGCCTAAAACTGAACTCAGACAAGACGGATGTCCTTATCCTGGGATCATCCCCCTCTGCCTGGGACGACTCCTGGTGGCCCCCGGCCCTAGGCAGCGCAGCCAAACCAACGGACTATGCACGAAACCTGGGCTTCATCCTAGACCCCTCCCTCTCGATGACCAGACAAGTCAACGTCGTCTCATCATCATGTTTTAACATCCTACACATGCTCCGAAAGATCTTCCGATGGATCCCCATCGAAACAAGGAAGACGGTCACCCAAGAACTTGTCACCAGCCGCCTGGACTACGGAAACACCCTCTACACCGGAACCACAGCCAAACTACAGGAAAGACTTCAACGCATTCAGAACGCCTCCGCACGACTCATCCTGGACATACCTCGACACAACCACATATCCGGACACCTGAGAGACCTGCACTGGCTCCCCGTCAGCAAGAGAATCACGTTCTGTCTCCTCACTCACGCACACAAGGCCCTCCACGATCTAGGACCCAGATACCTTGACAACCGCCTGACATTCTACACCCCCACCCACCAACTGCGTTCGTCCAACCAAGCCCTCTCCACGATTCCACGCATTCGAAGAACCACCATGGGAGGTAGATCCTTCTCCTACCTGGCGGCCAAGACCTGGAATTCCCTCCCCTCCCACCTCCGCCGTACCCAGAACCACCTCTCCTTCAGGAAGCAACTCAAGACCTGGTTGTTCGATCAGTAGCGAACTCCTCACACTTAAGCGCCTTGAGACCCTCTGGGTGAGTAGTGCGCTATACAAATCTCGGATTGGATTGGAATGGTAAAGAAGCAATGCTCCTCGAGAAGGATAAACACAAGAAGAGAAAGACAAGCCTTCAAATAAGAATCAAGTAAATTAGAGTGACAAAGCATACCAATGGGCAGGCTCTGAGCCTAGTGTAAAGTCTTAGGTATGGTCCACAAGGGGTCGTCCACAAACAGAAAGCTAACAGCAGTCTATAGGAGACCTAAAAATGCTTAAGAAGCTTGCAACATGTTTGCTTTGTGAAAAACCTTGATGAAGGCATGAGGAATGTTTATTTACAACAAACAGTTGGTGTTTTGTGAGGAGTCCCCTCCTTGATATGCCCACTTACCTGAGGACAGGAACTTGAATTCCTCCTGGCCACCTCGGGAATGCCGGCAAAACCTGAAACAAAAAGAGAAAACAGATTGTACACATAGCTTGGTCTTTAAGATTGGGGGAAAGTGAGCTTCAGATTTCCCGACAATCAGACTGGTATATGTTTAAATATATTATACAACAAGCATGAGAGGGCCTTAAGGGGCAGTGGAAAGGGAGAGGAATGCAGAGCACTAAGTGAGAGAAAAACAATATTTTGTAAAACAATCAAAAATGTTTAGGTCTTTCAAAACCAAGATGAGAGCAAGCTAAGAATGTGTGTGGTTTTGTCAGTGTATGCATGCATATCTCTGAGCTGTACTGTCCACAAAGCCTTAAGTGGCAAAAGACCTAGGTATTTAGTTCTGAAACGTATTCCTTACCAGCCCAGCAGAGTATTACACTCGGGTAAAAAATCTTCTTACTATTCCCCAAGTGAAGAAATCGCATGCAGGAGGCACCGCCTCCTCTTATAGGCCCCATGGCTGTGGAACTCATTACCCCATACTTTACGCAGCTGTGGTGATCACTGTGATAATCACTTACGCTTCAGGAAACTCCTGAAAACTGAACTCTTTGTGGATTTTCTGTAGCCCTGTCACTGTATGTTTGCAGCGCAGAGATACCCCAGTGGGGGTTATTCCTGCGTTATATAAGCTTTAAAATAAATAAAAAAATAAATAAAAGGAGGTAAAATATGGTAGGTACCTCACTATATCTTACTGAAAGCCCCTGTACCCAACTATTTATCATAAAAATACATTCATTAGAGGGGGGGGTGTAACACCCCAAACATCCCCCCTTGAAACTGCGCCCCTGTGTAAACATAAAAAGAGGCTGAAGTTTGAAAGCAAGTCACCAAAACTGAATACGGAATTCTGTTTTTGGCTCATAGCCATCTGCTGGGTGGACATTTTGGTCCTGAGAAAACAGAACAGGCCATATTAGAGAGATTTTATTGGCCAGTCATTCATAGACAAGTGCGAAAATACTGTTGTGAATGTCCGTTCAATCATAAGAATAGCTGGTATACACCTATGAGAACCTGTGATTGAGGAACCATTCTCTGTGGTAGGGATGGATATAATTGGGACACTACTCCCCTCTCGTGGTGGAGGCCGTTATGTCCTGGTAATGGTTGACTACGCTACCCGATACCCTGAGGCAGTTGCCCTCCAGCAGCCCAATACAACCCAAGTTACCAGAGACAAGATTGACCATTACTCTAAGGCAGGCACGCCTTTCACTTCTAAACTCATGAAGCAAATGTGTCATCAATTAGGGATCAAGCAGATACGTATTGTAGCATATAACCCCAAACTGATGGCCGTGTGGGAAGATATAAAGCCACTCTACAGATTACCCCGAAGAAAATATTAGATCTAGAGGCCTGGAAATGGAAACAAATATTACCTTTGACACTACTCGCTATACAATGTCATGTCCAGAACAGTACTGGGTTTTCGCCTTTTGAGCTGTTATTTGGCAGAAAACCCTGCACTCTCTTAGGCATGGCTCGGGAAGAATGGGAACAAGAAACAAACAATACCAGACATCTACTAGAATATGCAGCAAATTTAAAAACTCACTTAAATCAGATCAGAGCCTGGAGCAAGCGCAACAAGCACAGAAAGCTCAATATGACAAAGTGAAATGGAGGGTCTTTGCCATGGGAGACTTAGTGCTTTTGATGTTACCACCCTCAGAACATAAGCTCCTGTGTCAATGGCTGACCCTTATCCCATAGTCGAGCAAGTAAGTCCTGTCACTTATAAGGTACAAATCAATAAAGAAAGAAAAGAAATTCAAATTTACCATGTAAATTTACTAAATTGGGAAGGTCGTCTCTCTATCCTTCTCGTAGATATAAGTGAAAAGGACGAATCAATCCTTCACTGCATTGATCCTGACCAGTCGTGTACTTTCCATTAATCAGTAGAAACTGTGCATTTGTGGACGACATACACTTAGGATGGTGCCAGGCTGATTCCATGCACCCCTGCCAGGTATGTTGTCCTTCGGACCATCTAACTCACAGTGCCACTGTTAGCCCCGACAGGGAGCCAACAGTTCTGGCAACGACTAAACAGGACAACCTTGTTCCCCCAGGAACCGTTGCGACAGACCTAGAACCTTTCGTTCAGACACTCGTGCTTTCTTTCACTCAGAGAGTGTGCCATCCGAAATACTTGACTATTATTCCACACTTTAACTCTGCCTTTATTTGCCTCTGGAATCGCTTCTGTATTAGTTTTGCTGCCGATTGTTATTTTTAATGTGTGCTAAATTTCAATATTTTGAAATTATCCAAACTTTATTTTAAACTGCTTATTTCACTTTTTTTGGTAGACATACTCACCTGTGCTTCTCTCCCTGGGTTTCCTGCTTCCCTGGTCTGCTACAAGCTGTTCTGCTCAACTGTTGCAGAGGGAAGCAGGTTCTTGGGGCACTTCCGGTCTCGGGGAGGGGGAGCCCTGCATTTAGCAGTCTGTTGTTTTCACTAGACACGCCAATATAAGCCATATGTGGACGTGGACGTGCAGCGGGCGCACCACTGGCACGGCGAAGGCACGCCAAAGGCAAGTCAGTCTGCGCCCATCAGTTTCCGGACTGCGACCGGAACCCTGGCTTTTCTAATAGAGAACAGGTAACTAAACTTGGGTACTCTAAAGAAAACCTGCTTAGGTTCAAGGGAGCAGGAAGTCCCTCTGCTGTATTACCTTTCACTTTGAGAATCTATATGAGCAGCATAAATGTATATGTGCCTCTTGTGGTTACTGGGTGCCTCTACGCCAAAACTCACCTATGCCTCATATGGTTAGGAAAGCCACCAATAACCCTGGAAACTCCAGCCCTGGTGAAGGAGAGAGTTATAATGGTTTTCTTCTAAATGCTTGATCCATCATTAAACATAAACTGGAGTTTGCTCTCTTTTTAGCTGACTTTAAATCGGACTGGGTCCTTATCACCGAAACCTGGGCCAATAACACTTCAGGACCCGATCGAGAAGACGCAATCCCGATTAACTACTCCACCCAGAGAGTGGATAGGGTGGGAGGTACGGGCGGAGGCCTGGCCATTGTATTTAAATCTCACTTTAAATGTCTGAAAGAATCAGGCTTCAATCTTCAGACTTGTGAAGCCCTTCACTTTAAACTCATCACCTCAGCCACCTGCTCATTTAGGGGTTTGCTAATCTACAGGCCCCCAGGACCTAGACCCCCTTTTCTCATGGATCTCAAACTCCTTTTAGAACCTTTTCTAGCTAAGAGTCGGATGATCATCTTGGGCAACTTTAACCTTCACCTAGAAGATTTCAACAACCAAGATTCGAATCCCCTCTTAGAGGACCTTGCTAATCTTGGACTGTCACAACTGGTTTCCGCTCCCACCCATAAGGCGGGCCACACTTTGGATGGGATTTTTACTAATGATCCCAGATTGGTGTATCAAAAAACCATTCCTATCTGCTGGGCTGATCACAGTGCAGTTGCTTTTGATCTTCTGCCCCTTTCGGCAGCCACAAATAACAGAACTTCTCGCCTTTTGGACAAATATAGAAATTGGAAAGGGTTCTCGGCTGAGGCACTAGCCAGAACTTTAAACAGTATACCCTGTGTAATCTTAGATGACTCGGAGAGCGGAGCAGAGGCCTCTGCTACATGGCTAGAGAGTGCAGCCGATAAATTGGCCCCTCTGAAGGAAAATGTACATAAAAGGCACTCTCCATCTGCTCCCTGGTAGAATTATAGGTTTAGGATGTTTAAACAAACATGCTGTCGCCAGGACCTGGCTTAGAGAAAGACCCAAGATGAACAAGAAAGGATATCATATAAAATGAGCATTAAAGAATATAAATTTGCATTAATTGCAGAAAAATCTAAGTATTTGCACCCAGAAAATTGAAAATGCCTCCTCCGCTAAATAACTTTTCAGGCTAGTTCAACTGCTCTCAGCCTCACAACTCAGAGTGGAACCAGAGAGCGCTCAAGTATTCTGTAACCTGCTTGCAACTTTCTTCCATTCCAAGATTATGGATATTTACGCAGGTTTTGACCCAACTCCTATTCCACCTACCCAGTCAATCGCCGCTTGTGGGCCCCTACTAACATCCCAAGAGACGTTATCATGTTCAAGCCAAGAGACAAAAGGTCTCTCCGTGTTTAGTACACTCTCTCCCAAGTTGGCTGTACAATACCTCCTGAAAACGTACTCGGGATCACCTCTAGAAGCCTGTTCTCCTGCAGTTCTTCATATGGTGGCTAATATTATAGCTGACCCTCTCTGTAAGGTAATAAACAATGTGATCCTATCTGGATCCTACCCTCAGAGCTGGAAGCAGGCTGTTATCAGGCCCCTCCTAAAAAAACTAATCTGGACATCACGGACTGTAAGAACTATCGTCCGATCTCTTTGCTTCCCGTTCCTGCAAAGATTCTGGAGATGCATCTAAATATCCATTTGATGGCCATTGCAGAACAGCAACACTGGTTCAATGAATCTCAGCTTGGCTTTAGGAAACAAAGGGACAGAAACCTCTTTAATTTCAGCCATGGACTGTATCAGGAATCTAGTGGATGAGGGCCTAAAACGTATACAGCTTGATGAGAGATGCCAAGACCTTGGAGTCTATCCAGCAGCAGCATGGGCGCGATGGTATCGAAGGCTGCTAATAGATCCAAGAGTATCAGCACCACCCCCTGCCCCTCATCCACTAGACGCCTGATACAGTCCGTGGCACCTAGATCTATAAGCTGCTTTTGATACTATCTCAGCTACTTTGCTGCTGGACAGACTCCAAGGTCTTGGCATCTCATCAATCTTTAGCAACCTGTCCTCCTTTCTTAGGGAAAGATCACAAATGGTGAAGTTACATCACTTCTACTCAAAGGCCTTCTCCTGGCCTTCTAGAGTGTGAAAGGGATCATCTCTAAGCCCCACACTTTTTAATCTTTTTGTGGTACCCTTAGCGGCTATAATCCATTCCTTTGGACTGGAGGTAGTGTCGTATGCAGACGACACTCAGATCATGGTGTCCATCCCTAAGAACTCATGCTCGCTAGCAGAGAACGTCTTATGTTGCATGACTAAAGTGGCAGAATGGATGTCATGTAACTTTCTAAAACTTAATGGGGGAAAAGACAGAAGTGATGATCTTTGGCCCAGGGGCATCAAGCTGGAACAGTAGTTGCTGGCCACATTCCGTAGGATCCTGTCCTACTCTTGGAAAAAGGGCCAAGAACCTTGGAGTACTGATGGACACCGAACTCAACTTCAATGCCCAAATTAATCGTACAATTATAACCATCACCTGGATTATAAGGATGCTGAAGAAAATCTTCCCATTCATCCAGCAGTCTGCCCGCAAGCAGGTTGCTGTTGCACTGGTAATGTCCAGACTTGATTACTGCAACTCACTATATCTGGACTCGAATAAGAGCACACAGCATAAACTCCAGATGGTGCAGAATTATTATTATTTGGGACTTGTAAAGCGCATGGCTACTCATAGGCTTTCCAGCGCTAGCGGCCAGATGCTAAGTGCAGGCATGCCAGGCCTTAAAGATATTGCTTTTACAGCCAGGTCTTAATCTCTTTGCGGAACTGAAGTTCCCAGTCGATCTGTCTGTATTCCAATGGTAGCACGTTCCACAATTTTGGGGCTAGGTGGGAAAAAGATTGTCCTCCCCATTTTTCTCTCCTACCCTTTGTCTGATTTAAACAGTCTTCCATGCTACAACGCAGCTGCCACTTAGGGATATAGAGCGAGACTAAGTTCTTAATTTTTGGGGGGAGGGGGGGGGGCTTTATTATGCTGTGCTCTAGGAATATTGACCAGTGTCTTGAATTTTATTCTGGCCTCTACTGGGAGCCAGTGCAATTTAAGTAGATACTTTTCCACCAATTCCCGTACCGGAAAGTTGCACAGTAGTCTTGCGGCTGCATTTTATGCCACCTGTAGTTTCTTAATTACATATTTGGGTGCTCCCAAGAACAATGAGTTCCCATAATCCAACTGCGAAGTGACGAGAGAGTGCACCACTCTTTTCCTTAATTGTATGGGAATTCTGTCTAAGATTTTGCGCAGACTTTTAAGAAGTCCAAAACACGTTGCTGTGATCTTCTTGGCCTGTATCGCCATAGAAAGATCCGTTTCTAGCCAGAAACCTAGGTTCTTTACTGTTTCTGCAGGAATAGGTGGTTTGCCTAGGCATGCAGGCCAGTCTATGATTGGTCTGGGTATTGCTTAATTCCCAAGGAGCAACCGCTCTGTTTTATCACGGTTTAACTTTAAACAGCTTGCTGTCATCTAGTCTTTAACTTTTACAAGACAAGAGGATAGTCTCTCCCCGTCCTTACAATTATTTGGGTCGAGGGAGACAATCAGCTGTGTATCATCAGCATATGAAGTCATGGATATATCAAATTCCAATCCGACTTTAGCAAGTGGCTCCACATAGACATTAAAAAGTGTTCGGCTTAATGACGAGCCCTGCCGGACGCCACATTTCAGGGACAAGGTTTTGGAGAAAATAGCATTTTCCTGTACTTGAAATGTTCGATCACTGAGAAATTATGTCACCCACTTAAATGCCGTACCCCTAATCCCAATGTCTGTTAGTCTTCTGCATAATATACGATGATCCACCATATCAAAAGCAGCGCTCAGATCTAGTAAGAGCAAGGCGGCTGGTTTCCCCTGATCTAAAGATTGTCTTAGCTCCTCTAACACTACTAACAGGGCAGTTTCTGTACTATGCTGTGCCCTGAATCCCATCTGTGAGTGGTGTAAGCATTGAATAACCTCTAGAAATTCTGATAGGTGTCTATTGACGTATTTCTCTAATAGCTTGCCAGCAAATGGTAGGAGGGAGATGGGGCGAAAGTTCCCAGGTTGTGACTGATCCACATTGACTCTTTTCAATAGGGTTTTATCACTGCGTGCTTCCATGCTGTTGGGACTATGCCTGTTTCAAGTGACAGATTCATGGCCTCCAATAAGGTCGGTGCAATAATAGGCGCTACTATTTTAAGAATATGAGATGGTGCTGGATCCAAAGGCGATCTAGACTTCACCGTCTCTAATAGGGTGTCTAAATCCTTCTGTTCCATACTCGGAAAGTTGGTGGCTACCTGTTGCAAGGGGGCTAGTTCAAGGTTAATTTCCCGTTCTATTGCATACTCTTCATCCGTTTTGAAACAGCTATAAATATCTGTGACTTTTGAGAGGAAATATGGGGCCAACTTATTGCACCTTTCCTCTGAAGTATCGGAGGGACCACTATTAATGGGTGAATTATTCAGGGCTTTAATAACTGTAGACAGTTCCCTTGCTGAATTCTGTGCACCATTAATCTATTCCTCATAGAATTTTGCTTGACTCAATTTAATATTGTTATGAAAATTTTTGATAGCTAATTTATACTTCAGTTTGAGTTGGGGATCATAGTTTTTTCTCCATTCCCTTTCACTTTTTTTTACAATTTGTCTTTAGCACCAGTAGTTGAGGGTTAAACCATCCTTCTGCTCGCATACACCGGCGAGACTTGTTCTGGACATTTCCAGGGGGCAGTCCGCTGCAAAGGGATTGGAGACCCTTCATTGGCTTACAATTAACAAGCACATTAGCTTTAAATCCCTCTGTATGGCACGTAAGGCTCTTTATCTCCCATATCCAACAAGATTAACAAGCATTTGCAATGCAATCGGTCTCGCCTTTGGGCCCTTATATGTATTTAGCTATGCAGCACATTAGCCTGGGTGCTGAAACATGTACCATTCTTTAACATGGAGTTCGAAATTTGTATAGCGCACTACTCACCCAGAGGGTCTCAAGGCACTTGAGGGAGGCGGGTACTTTACTTATCGAATATCCAGGTTTTTAGTTGCTTTCTGAAGGAGAGGTGGTTCTGAGTGAGGCGGAGGTGGGTGGAGGGAAAGTGAGCACCAAACTGCGTGACACGCCAGGTATGGGAACACATGGAGAGGAATATGGTCTTTCACAGAGAAATGGTATGGTCCAAAGCTCTGTTTTTAATTTAAAATCAGGGCCTTTGGTGGTCATATCACTGAAAATACAAGATTTAAAAAAAAATATTTTTGTCTGCAGGTGCTTGTGGAAGACAATTTCGATGGACTGGAATCTATAGAACGCATAAGTGATTCTGGTATTTTACTGACCTCTGCCTGTTGCGTAAAGTTGAGCATTTCACGATTTGGGTGATAAATATCTGAGGATCCTTAGATGAAAAGTCGTCGTCGTCATCGTCTCCCCATCCCCCCCTCCCCCTCCCCAGAGGAGTGTTCACACGGGATCCAAAGCCAAGGGCCACGTTCTCTCTGGTGTTGGAATCCGTAGAGTGGTTTCTGTTCCCTGATTTTGTAAGAACAAAAGCGTAGCAAACTAACTCCAAAGCACCACCTTCAAAGACACACATAAAATGAAATGGTTCGCATTCTGCCGAGATGTTGTGCAACCAACAAGCCAAAGATTTGGAGTTGGCTAGATAGTCAAGTAGGTTAAAGTGCCTGCTGCAGACATCTAATTATAACATGTATACTGAAGGGGGTCAAATCTGACAAAATTACATGTGCATGCTGCAGACATCAGGAAGTAACTGGGAAGTCAGAGATGTCAGACTTCACTACAAAGCTCAGTGGGTTACTGTGTCTCCTGCAGAGAGCCTGTGTGTAAACTGCATGTAACTGGTGTCAGATATGGACCACGTGCTTCAATGGGTTGAAGCGCCTTGTGCATAAATAAATATGTGCAACCTAAAGATTACAGGGTTGAAGGCCCCCTGTGGCCCCCTCAGCCTCTCATCCTCCCAATGGTGATAATAATAGTAGGTGACAACACTGGATATTGTCGGTGCTTTGAGTGCAGCATTGTCAGTGTCGAGAAGGGGACGCCCCTTCCCTGTCACAGGTCAAAGCTTCAATGCAGCAGCCACAGAGGCTCTTCCGTCAGAGACATATGCAGGCGCCAGTGAAGCGCCGACCCGCACTTCGACGGGCAGTCAGGCCGCTAGGTCATTGTTATGTAATGGTGGCTTGAACATTGCATTGATGCGCTTATATTCAGAGGGGGACACTGAAACAAACTGACATGTTAGTAGTATTGCTACCGTCACTGTAGTCTTTTGGTGCGCAAAGAATAGGTGCTATAGTGCCGAAATACATAGTAAACCATACAGACGCAAACTCCTATATGCTGACCATTACACACCGTGCTATGCCATAACACAACTTAATGTGAGATAACAGTTCAGCAGAACAGACTTGCATCATAATACAGCCTATCATGGCACACATAGCACACCGTATGATACAATACACAATAATACAGTATGAATATGAACAGAGCGGCATCATATAAGAAGGCGCAGCGTAGCATAACACAGCATGAACTGACATGACCGTGCACAGGAGGATATGGCAACACATACAATAACAAAGTACAAAATAAAAGCTCAACAGATCATAAAATAACGCACAGTAACAGGTGCATTTAGAGGAGAAACTCAATCTTATGCAACGCATCAGAAAACAGAGATGACCACTGCCATACACAGAAATTAACCCAAGAACACATCCACAGACACACACTGAACAAACATACAATAAAACACACTACCAGGCCTCTACACAGAGCCAAGAGACCCAGCTAATGGGTAAGCAGGGACACGCACATCCCACACCGCAAGGGGAAACAAGCCAACATTATCAGTGCAATGGTAAATGTACAGCTACAAGGGCACACAAAGAAAGAAATGGAGAGATAGATTTGAGAATATATTCACACTCACCCTCAAAGTCCCACAGAAATACAACAGACACCAGTTCAGCTTAAATGCACGCAACCGACCCATTAACGACAGCTACATGTGGGAGCAGACCTACAACATGACACGCACTCGAACGCATACACAGAGACACACATACACTCGCATCCATAGAAACATACCTAGACCTGAGAATAGATTGGTTCATTTGTACACCGAGAGACACTCACCACACACACATACACACACAGATAGCCAGGCCTGCAAGTCTGCACGCAAATACCAAGATATGTCAGCACTCGCACACGCAGAGGCATGCACACAAACATAGCTACACATTAAATATTGCACATAGAGTCACACTGGAACAAGTCACTACAGCCTATGCAATCCTTCATACAGACATGCACTTCAGCAGCGCACGTACATGTGGACACGTGTTTACAGAACCCCTAAACAGGCAAAGTCGGGGAGACAACCATGCCCACTTACAAGTGCATGGTTGTCTCCCCGACAGCCATGCCATACTATCAGTGTCTCCCACCTCTGGAACAGCCCAGTAGGTACATTTGTACAGGTACATAGATGCACATACATATAATCTGAGTACAGACATACATCTATTGATTCAAGTGCGCACAGGCATGGAATGTAAATGCACATGTAGATTTAAGCGCATCCATATCTACACACAAACAAACACATCTGTATCCATGTTTGTACGCAAACACTTTTACGTAACCATGCACTTCCGGAAGATGCAGAGGAAGAATCAGATCAAGCATACAGGCTCCAGATACATATGCGCCTGCATGTTACTTTAAACAGACATGTAAACCACCCCTCCCCCTACACCAATACATTGATTACAAAGTCAAGTACGCAAGTACTCAGAAATAGACATGCACATAAAACACACACGCACGTAAAGACATGTAACCATTGTACATGTAAAGATCTAAAGCTATAAACATGCATGTACGCAGCCCTGCTTCAGACATAAGCATACATACCTGCACATGCACACATGCAATGCATCCATGAACAGCCGGTGACTCTGCACAGACAGAGACATGCAGAGAATGATTCAGCTGAAATCACTTCTCTGCTCTCTCCTGAATCGTGCTCCCAGGTAAGAAGAGAGGCGAGGGGCTGCCAGCAGCAGAGGAGAGGCACACTTGGAAGAGACTCGCGCTCTGGACAGACCGCACGCACCTATGAACACGCACAAACGTGCGCACACCACACATGCATGCATATAACACACACACATAACTTTAAACAAAGCAAATTGCTCAGTCTGCAGATCAGGAACAGTTGAATG
Organism: Lissotriton vulgaris; assembly: GCF_964263255.1. Classification (NCBI taxonomy): domain Eukaryota; kingdom Metazoa; phylum Chordata; class Amphibia; order Caudata; family Salamandridae; genus Lissotriton; species Lissotriton vulgaris. The sequence goes on from NC_141686.1 coordinate 346,926,045, forward strand.
ATGACACAAGTTTATATCACTTATTAATAAGAAGCAGACCCGTGTGTCTGGTACAGCCTGCTTGCGCCCCAGGGCCTGTGTTTTGAGTGAAGTACGAGTCCTTCCTGGATTCTATGCCACTCGCAGAGGCAGTGTGTACATATCTGCTCTGAGTATTTTCTTTCACGACAATATCGGATTGCCTTGGACTACCTGAGCCAGGGTGCTTTGCGAGAGACTAGCCATGAGGGCGGGACTTGAGCGGGTTACTTCACCTGAGAAGAACATTGTGCAAGCTGCTGTTTCCCCACCACAACGCCATGCCATGATTAAGGGAACACTTTCCGAAACGCGTAGGCAGATGGCCTTATACTACGCAGTGGTTTCCTTCCTGAGCCTGTGGCGGCTCCGTGAATAAAGAAGGTGCAAGTAAAGGCTGTGTGGGTGTTCTCAATTGCGGAGCAGTTATGGTAAAATATATATATATATATATATATATATATATATATATATATATATATTTATTAAAAGGCATCCTTGCCTTTGTTTGTACTCCACATATAGCTGTGTCACCATATGGACTTAATATCATACACATTTGTATCACGCAACTGAGGGCCTCCTACACAATGCCAAGGAAGTGCAATAGTGTTCACACAAAGTTCTACGTGTTCGCAAGGTTGGTGTTTCCAAGAAACTAACCCAAGAGTCACTAATGTAAATGTGAGTCAAAGGTTGATGTGAAAGTGGAGGCAACTTTTGGAAAGAGCCGTGTACATGTAAAATGGCACTATTTCCTACCAGGCCTAACCCGGGAACATGGCAGACCTTGAAGAACTGTTAGAGGAAGAATTGAGGAGGCATTAGGGACCCTTTGGGAAGTCTTTTCCACCACCTCTGGAAGAACCACTATAATCCACCACTCTATCACAACTGAGCCAGTGGAAAAGGTATGTTTTAGAGACCATATAGGATCTTTGAGGCCCCCAGAGCAGCTATTTAGGCAGAGGTAACAGAAATGTTGCAAATGGGAGTTATAGAGCCCTCAATCTGCAAATGGAACTCACCCATAGTCCCAGTGCCAAAGTCCTATGGGTCGGTTCGTTTCTGTATTGATTTTCGGGAAATAAATAAAATCTCCAAATTTGACACATACCCCCTTCTACAAATTGATGGGATGATCAAGAAGTTAGGGGAGGTCAAATACATAAGTGCTTTTGCATGTACTTTGCAAAGGTTATTGGCGGGTTCCACTTTAACCTAGTGACAAAGAAAAGACTGTGTTTTCCACATCATGAGAGCTGTACCAATTTACTGTATAACCCTTTGGTTTGCACAGTGAACCTTTAAGTTATGCCACCTACCAGCAGAAAATACTTGGGGTTTCTGTTATGAGAAGGGCATATCCAACTCCAGCCAGAAAAGGTCTCCGTCATCCATCAGGCGCCATTCCCAAAAACAAAAAAATGAAGATTTCAGAGCCTTCTTAGGCCTAGTTGATTATTACGGAGGTTAATCCCAGGATTCTTCCGACTAGCAAGGCCCCTGACAGACTAAAACATACCTGAAAAGCTGACCCATACCCTTCAACCCAAGTGATAGAAGCACTTAGGACCATTCTAACTTACAATCCAGTGCTACAAAGTCGATATTTCTCCTACTCTCTATCCTTCAAACAGACACGTGGGAGCCAGCAAAGGAGCCATCCTGTCACAACAGGATGAGGCAGGAAATGATATGCCCATTACCTACATCAGCTTAAAATTATTCCCCAAGGAGAAGCATTATGCTGAAGTGGAAAGAAAAGCCCTAGCCAAAAAATGGGCCATAGAATCTCTTGGGTATTACATAGCAAGTGAGTTTATCCTTTACAAACTCTGCAACCCTAGAATGGATGGGCGGCAACAAAGACAATAATGATTACATTCTGCTGTGGTTCTTGGCCTAACAACTTTTTTGGTTTCAACCCTCCCATAGAAAAGGGGCTGCCCAAACCAATGCAGACTTTCTATCTTGGTATCCTCAGGACCAGTTTCTTTGGGTAAGAAAATAAGGGAGGAGAGATGTGAGAAACCCCCTCCCCTAAATCCCCACTTACCTGAGGACAAGATATTGGATTCCTCCTCGCTGTCTCAGGACAAAACCTGAAACAAAAAGAAAAAAAAACTGTAAACATAAGAAGGGGCTGGAGTTTTGAAAGCAAATCATCAACATTGAAAACATTCTCCTTTCAGTTTTCCAGGGGCAAGGCAAGCCAAACAAAACCTCCCCTAAAGCAAAGAAGCAGGCGCAGCAGATTCCAGAGCAAGACGTTGGGAGAACGCCAAATGCCTAGAAGGAGCCAGACGCTGAGCGAAGCCCTGCACCGACTGCAGGAGGAGCCTAGCAGGATCTTGGTGCAGGAAACAGGAGCCTCCTTGAGAGAGAAGAAGACAAGGTTCTCTATGACAACGAAGACACATCAGAGACCTGGATGGGAGGACTGGCGGATGCCGCCAAGAGAGGCCTTTGTGCCGGCCGCAACTCAGGAGAGTTGTGGTGACACAGTGAGGGGTCACTGTGGGGTAGGAAGGAGTATGGTATAATGTTTAACTAAGGGTATGGAAAAGAGAGGCTAGCACACTTGAAACCTGGGTGAAAGTTACAACTCTACAAGGGCACCTGCATGATTTCTTGAATGTTCACGAACGCCCCATGTGTTACTATCACCCAAGTTGTAAGCCCAGAGACCCTATAAGGATCAGGTTTTTGAGCTCATAAGCTCCTTCCTTTCCCTCTAAATTGAGTTTTTTTTCCTTTACATATTTTTCCCCATACCTTCAGTGACTGGTTATATGAGTTGTGTGCTCCCGCATACAAAAGTAGTATCCGTGTTCCATTACTACACTGGTAGTGAGGGGGTTTGTTTTGTTCCGCATGGTCCTGCTCATACAACTTTTTCCCACAGGTGTTATGGTGAAGGGTGATCACACATCAAAGTACTAACAGTATAATTACTCCGTCCTCCGTTTCCTGGGGATCCTAGTGGCGCTCTCCACGACAGGATACCTGGAAGCAAAGAGAAAGAAAAGAAGTTCTGGAGTAACCTTGGATATTCAGAGAATCACCACTAATATAAGTTTATACTGTATAAGCCCGGATAAAGCTACACAATTAGCGCATCAAATTTGCCTCCGAGGCCATCTGTCCGCCCATCCCTCCCACATGTTTTTTTTAAAAACATTTAAATCCTTCTCTTTGAAATGAAGACATTGATTAGTATATTCCACAGAAGGTATTGTTGAGCCCAAAGAGCAAAAATAAACCTTAATGAATCAGTTTGTTTCTACACACAGAAACAATGGTGAGAAAAAACATGGTATAATAGTTTGGCGTTTTCTAACTGTATATTGATTGGAGTTCCCTAGTCAACCAAGGATATTGAAAAGATTTTCGTTTGGTTCAAGAAACCACAACGTCCTTGGAGTATATATTTTTTTTTTGTCAAGAATGGATCTGGGAGTCATGGGGGCGTGGCCAAGAGCGCAATGTAAGAGGACGTGCCCGGGTAGAGCTCCGAGCGAGGCTCCCCTTCCACGGGCGATTTCTCCTTCAATTCCGGTGCATTCGGGCCCAAACTCGGACCGAGTGCACCCGGGGACCTGCCCTGCCATCCCTGAAAATTTCAGGAGGATCGGAGCACCGGACCCCCCCGACCGTCAGCTGCTGCTGCACCTGCCCGCCCAGGGCTCACTTCCGGTCGGCGGCCCCATCTACCCAAGACCGGGGATCCGGCCCAACGAGGTAGGCCGCAACACGTGTGCACTCCCCGGCGCGATCCGGAGGGGAAGGATACCGCGCCGCAACGCCGGCCGCCCACCAGCGCTCCAGCCGTGCAGGAGCCCCAGATTCAGCTGCAAGGCATCCAACCCTGGCCCACGGCAGGCGGTGAAATCGGCCCGCCCTGCCGACCGACCCTGGAGGCATCCTGCCAGGCCCTGCGAGCACCGGAGAGGGGGACCACTCGGACACCTGGGGGTCCATTTGATCAGCGTTGCCCCTGGCTCCCGGCAGACCACAGCGAAAACTGACCCGCTCTGCCCCCTGGACCCTCACACTCGCCCGCCGCCTTGTCGCTGGCCCAGCGAGGGGGACGAGACGGTACCACAGCGCCCGGTACCCCCGGTGAACCCACGGCACGGGGATCCCAGAGACCACAAGCAGGCACGCCACACTGACCCGCGGCGCCCTGCACTGCTGACCCGCCCTGCCTGCCGGCGCTGGGGACTTCCCGCCAAAACTAGCGGGAGCCGGAGGACTATCGCACTCTACTGCTTGGTGACCCGCACTATCGACGTCGCCCCTGGGCCTGAATGATCGGCAACGGTAGCTGGGTGGCCCCACCTCCTGGACACCGGAACCCACCCGCTGTACAGATACAGCCGCTGGTCAACGTCGGACCCATCCAGTGCTGAAGAGCCTGGCCCACGCGACACACAGACCGTGACCACGTCGAGACAGCCCATTTAACAATCGGCCTTACACCAGGGGACCTGCCCAGGCCCACGCGGGTGAGAACCCAGAACAGCTCCGCATTCTCCACCTCAGCTAATCCAGCACCGAGCTCCACGGTGCCCCACGCAACGTCAGGTGGCATCCAGGATCCCGCACACCGCCCGGCACGGGCTGAGCGGACGGCCTGACCAGGAGAGGCTAGTACGCACGGGCCCCAACAGCGTTCGCCGTGAAAGCTTGCCTGACCGGCTGCCTACCCGTGACAACCACCCACATGTCAGGGGGGACCAGAGCGAAGACCGGCACCGGTGGGACACTGAGCAAAGGAAAGATGGTGAAGAACACAGAGGCTGACCAAACCGCCTCCAAACTGGACACTATGCTGGCGGCCATGGAACGCCTGGAGGAATCCATGCAGCTCACCCGTACGTCACTGGAGAACAGGATCGATAAAGTGGCTGTGGACTTAACGCTCCTTCGAGCGGACCACAAGAAACTGTCTGACCGCACCACGGCCTTGGAGCAAACAATGGCGGAGACCACACCCAAGCTGACGCAGACAGATAAGCACGTCCGTGACCTACTCAACCGGGTGGAATTCCTCGAGGATAGAGCGGAGGATGCTGAAGGTCGGGCCAGAAGAAACAATGTACGCATAGTGGGCCTGCCGGAACGATGGGAACGGAGGGAGACTGCGGAACATATGGAGATCTGGCTCAGAGAGCTCCTACCAGAAGGCACCCTGTCACCGCATTTTGTGGTGGAAAGAGCGCACAGAGTACCGTCCCGTCCACCCCCGGAGGGCTCCAGCCCGAGGCCAATGCTCATGCGGGTGCTGAATTACCGTGACCGGGACGCCATTCTCCGCGAAACGCGGAAACTGTCGGACATACAGGTGGACAACGCCAAGGTGATGTTCTTCCCTGATTACACCATTCAGGTCCAGCGCCGGCGTCAATCGTTCCTCGAGGTGAAACAACGGCTCAGGCGCCTGGCTCTCAAGTACTCCTTGCTGTTCCCAGCACGTCTCAGAGTGGTGGCGCAGGACAAAACCCACTTCTTCGATACTCCAGAGGCAGCGGCGGCCTGGCTGGATTCAGGAGTGGATGCCAACTACGTACCTGCGCCGAAGGAGCAGCGCCGAAATCGAGGTACCCGCAGGCGGAGACAACGACACGTCTCGAGGCCCGGGTCGCCGACCACAGACGCAGAAATTGGACCCACCCCAGAGCAAATACTGATTGAACATCGAGAGGCCATCCGGAGAACGGCTGAGATCAGTGGTTCACAATCGCCCATCCTGATCTCCAACGCAAGCCCAAGATCACGCGGGAGCGAGGACGACGATTTCATGTACGGACTGCCAGATGACTCAAACACTGAGGGCTTGCCGGATGTCACACCCCAAACATCGGATCTGATAGCATAAACGACCCTCCTCAACCTAGCCCAGGCCTGGGCGTTGCGATTGGCATCCTGGGACAGTTTGGTCACTTTTAAGGCTGACCTGTCCGGGAGTCCACAACAGCACTTCTGAGACCCACGGCAGCTACATACAGCCCCATCTCCGTGATCTGAGCTCCACTCCTGATCCCCCCACCTACCGGCCCGGCACGGCCCGCCGTGACACCGAGAGAGGGGTTGGAGCGGTCCCATTGACACGTCACTGGGAGCAAGCATCTGGTGGGGTGGACGGACCCCTAGAGGTGAGTGGCCCCCCCTGTGGAAGTAGCAGATGGGATCCCCCCCCCAGGGGTGGACTATCCGAGACCAGCGACATTGGGAACCATGACTTGTCTGCGGACACTGCCACTGACATTTGGTGCCCCTAGACATACTGCCCGTGGAGGGGAGCTGCCACAGCTCTCTTGGCGACTTGAACTCACTTGCTTTACTCACGTGCTGAACTTAGTCATCCCCCCATTGAACTCACGGATTGATTAAGCTCGATAGAGCGTTTGGGCGGTGACTCGTTCTGTCGTTGCCCTTTTGGTATTATGTTTCTGTTAAAGTTCTTCCTTTTGAGACTAGTGTGGACATTGCAATGCTACAACGTGCATCCCTGGGACTGTGGGAGTGGGCAAGGGGTAACAATAGCCACTGTCCGCAGCCGCTGTGTGTGTGTGGGTGGGGTGGGCTGGGGGTTGGGGGGGGCGGCTGGGTGCTTGAGCGCGATGCATACTGTGATGGCTACGATTAAATTTTGTACCTGGAATGTCAGGGGCATGCACACACCCTCGCGTAGATACCAGGTGTACTCATACCTTAGGCGACATCAGGTCCAGATTGCACTACTGCAGGAGACACACCTAGTCGCCGCTGAGGTGGCCGCACTTCGCCGTAGGTGGAGGGGGCAGATATACGCCACGACCTTTTCAGCGTTCGCGCGGGGGACCCTGATCTGGGTCAGACCTGGGGTTCCATTCGCACTAACACACAGCAATATCGACACCGAGGGACGCTACGTCTTCATACAGGGTAGACTAGACGGACAGCAAATTGTCATAGCCTCCATATACGCACCCAATGTGGAACAGGGGAAATTCTTCACGCGCTTGTCGGCAGTAATTGCGCCCTGGCCAGACGTACCCTTGATGGTGGGCGGGGATTACAACTGCGTACTAGATGTTTCCCTTGACCGCTCGTCCCCCCCAGCAGCGATCGCCCCAGCGCAAGCGACTTCCAGGGCCCTCACCGATTGGGCGACGCAATGGAACCTGCACGACGCCTGGCGAGTCAGGAATCCCACCGCCCGGGTGTATTCCTATTACTCGGGAGCCCATTCTCTGCATGTTAGGTTGGACCGATACATGCTGTCCCGCGACCTGATTTCCTCTGTGACTGACGCTGACTATCTGGGACGGACGCACTCGGACCATAACCCGCACACACTGGTCTATGGATGGCGGCGCCCACGTCCGCCCGTACCCACATGGCGCTTACAGCCGGACCTCCTACTCGACCCGCCATTCCGGGAGGAGATGTCCAGGAGAATCATTCAATATTTTGAAGACAACACCGACTCGACCTCCTCCCCGAGACTTGAGTGGGACGCCTTCAAGGCGGTCACCCGGGGAGGCTGCCTCAGTGTTCAGGCGGGCCTACGAGGCCAGGTGGAGAGGGACCTGATAAGGGTGGAGGAGGCGCTACTGGATAAAGAACGGGAGGCGACGGGAGGCGATGATTCCCAGCTGATCTCGACCAGGGCAGATCACGCTGCGTTGATGGAGCGCCTAAAGAACATTAACTTCGCGGCCCACTCCGCGCGCACTCACAACGCGGGGGACAAACCTGGCAGACTGCTATCGTGGCTGATACGGCAGGACACGCTGTCTGCGCCGGTCCTGTCGATCCGTACGCCCCAAGGCGTCGAGGTCTACACCCAGACACAGATCCACGAGGCGTTCGCGTCACATTACAAGTCCCTGTATAACACACGGCTGCAGGCCACCGTGGTGGAGATCGTGGACTATCTGACGACCCTGCAGCTCCCAACAGCTACTGCTGCCCACCAGGCGGAGCTGGGTGCTGCAATTACCGGTGAGGAACTACGGGACGTGATTTTCTCCCTTTCCAATGGCAAAGCGCCGGGCCCTGACGGGCTCCCGGCAGAGTTCTACAAAGCCTACTCACTGGTGCTAATACCAGAACTGCTGAGAATGTATAAGGCGGCATTGGAAGATGCTGAGCTCCCAGCGTCCCTAAACGAAGCTAACGTGGTCTCTCTGCTGAAACCAGGTAGGGAGGCGACCGAACTTGGCTCATACAGACCATTGGCACTCCTCAACACCGATTATAAAATATTAGCCGCGACGCTCGCCCGGAGACTTGCACCGCTGGTCCCCACGCTGGTGCACGCTGATCAAAATGGCTTTGTGCCCACCCGGAGCACGTCCTACAATCTACGCCGGTTTTTTAAGATCCAACGGTATGCAACCCCTACCTGGCCGCGTTCAGGGTGCATCGTGCTCGATCTGGAAAAAGCGTTCGACTCGGTGGAATGGCCGTATCTCCTCCGAGTCCTTGAGAAATACGAACTAGGCGAAGCCTATATCCAGATGGTGGGGCTCCTCTATCAGGCGCCCGAAGTGCGTGTCCGGACTGGGCGGTTGTTTTCCGACAGGATCCGCATTGGGCGGGGTACCAGACAGGGCTGCCCCCTCTCCCCCATGATATTCGCCCTGGCGATGGAGCCATTGGCGGAACTGCTCCGTACCTCCGGCGCCACATGGGGCATCCCACTAGCGGACGGAATACACTCGGTGTCTCTATATGCCGATGATCTACTACTGTATGTCAGAGATCTCACATGCATACCTGAGGCAATCGCGGACATCTTCCGTACATTCGGAGATATGTCGGGGCTCCGCGTTAACTGGGCCAAATCGGGAACCTACGCATTCAGTAGCGAGATGCCGCAATGTGAGGTGCGCATGATGGGGGAGACGCTCTGATGGCACCCGACGGTATTCAGGTACCTAGGGATCTTGATATATCGAGACCCCGTGGATCTCCTGGAGGGTAACCTGGTGAGGGCTATATCCTCACTCACGGCCCAGGTCACGTTCTGGAACTCCCTCCCGCTGAATGTGCCGGCCAGAGTGGCACTGACCAAAATGATAATGCTCCCCCGGCTCCTCTATTATTATGCTAACCTGCCAGTGTATGTGCCAGCGCGCATATTCAGAGGGCTGGAAACTCTCACCAGGCGCCTTATTTGGAACAAAGGGAGACCACGGGTAGCGTTAAAGACTCTATATGCGGCCACGGACGCTGGAGGCTTAGCCGTCCCCAACCAGGAGTTATATTACTTAGCAGCCCAGCTACAATGGGTCGCTTACTGGCTGAGCGGCAAGAACCTGATAGACACGGCCACGGCTGATACCACTCTGTCCCCCGTGCAGGTGCTCACACTCTTCCACCCCCTAACGCAGGGGCGACACCCCACACAAGTCCATGTGGCGATCGCGAAGCGGTGCTTTGCGCGGGCCCTCAGACTTACCAAAGGTACAGTGCCCTACGCTCCGAACCTGCCACTACTGGGAACTCCCTTGGGCACTAGCATATTTTCCTCGACTGCGCTACGCAGCTGGACGGCGGCAGACCTGGACGACCTGAGCGGCCTATATAGCGACGGAGTGCTGCTGCCCTTCGAGACCCTGACCGCAGACACCGAGCTGCCAGTGGGTCAATTCCTGGCACACGCCGGACTCCTACATGAACTGACGAAGGCATGGGGTGACATGAGCCAAGAACCGCCCACTCATCTTCTCATCCAGTACCTGCACGTGATGGGCAATGGGTCTCATATAGTGCACTGGCTGGCACAGGCACTACACACCCATACTCAATTCTCCTCCCAAAGGCTGAGGGGGAAGTGGACGACCGACCGAGGCTCCGACTGGACGGACAAACAATGGACCGCAATATTAGCGGGCGCTAGAAATGTTCCCCGAAACGCGCGATTTAAAACCATCCAATATTATATCATTCATCGAGCGTATTTGTCTCCTGACAAACTGAATCGCTACTTCGGACTCACTTCGTCGGCATGTCCCAGATGTGGCCTCCTAGACTCGGACTTCCTGCACGCACTCTGGAACTGCGCCCACCTCGCCTTGTACTGGTCAGCGGTCACTGACACGCTGACGGCGGCCTCGGGCGAAACTCTCCCCACGACGTGGGAAGTATGCTTACTGGGGCTCTACAGGAGAACCAAGCAGACCAAGCTGCGGGCACGCTTTTGGGACTTGGGCCTCATTACGGCTAAACGCCTCATTACGAAACGGTGGAAAAACGCCAACCCACCGCGCCCTGCAGACTGGCGTCGCTCTTTTGGCAACTGGGCCAGTGCGGAGAGTGTGTCACTACACAGAGAGGAGACCACTGGCCTACGGAAATACCCGATCGCCCAAGACTGGGACGCTACCCTGATCGCGTACCACAGGGCATGCACCCGGGCCGGTATAGAATGCCAACCTGACGCGGAATAGAAGGGGCCCTGTCGCTTGCTGTCCATATAGGTCACGGGATTTGCCCCCCCCCCACTACCGCGTCCCCCCCCCATCCCCCCCCCCGCTGCCGCGCCCCCCCCCTCCCCCCCTCATTCCCCCCCCCGCCGCCAGCCCCGACTACCGAGCTCTTGCACACCGAGCGATGTCCCCTGCCGCCCCCCCGCCGCTGCCCTTCCCCCCGCTGCCTCCTCCCCCCCGCCTCCACCCCCGCGGCCGCAGCGACACCACATCCTCGATCACCCCCGCCCCTGCGCAGCCCGTACAGGGTGCACCACACACGGCTAGGATTCAAGACACACTACCACACGCACATGCACTAGTCCAGCAGTTGTTGAAATGTTTCTCCCTCCCCCTCCTCTTTTAATTCCCAGTTATACCTTTTGGTTGACACAGAGACTGTAGATTTTGTACACGCGCTAATGCTCGACACCCCCCTCCCTGTTTCCGTATCATACAATGGCAACTGGGTGTTTTCATGTACAGGCAGCGGAAGCCCAGCGATCCATGTGACGACGGGGGATATGATCCTGCTCCAGCTCGCTACTGTACTGAACAGGGAACATAACTCAATGCAATGACTGTCGGATTTCTTACAGCACCCTGGTCCTAGCGCAGTGCCATGAGCCGCAAGCGCTGCGGCAAGAGACATTTCCTAGCACCGCTGCTTGTGAACTAATGCATTACCACTGGCTACTGTTTATTTTCACTCGTATTTAATTGCCATGTCATTCTGTACTGACAGCCGAGTACCGCTTGTAGTAGTGGTTTATTGTTATGACACTGTGTGACTGCTGTTTAACTCATCTGTGAAACTGAATAAAGTTTGGGACCATTGGTCTTCAAAAAAAAAAAAATGGATCTGGGAGTCATTTAAATTGATAATTACACCAACATTATCATACACCTCTTGGATTGTATTGTAGGGAGAAGAGGATGAGTATAGTCTTAGTAATAAAGTCACAAGAAGGTACTCATGTTTTCATATGGTAATATCTGTGCACTTGTGTGTGCTTGTGGCTTCGTTTTTACGAGTTGAGTGGGTTCCAGGGAATTTAACTCTGTGTTATTAGTATTCATTAATATACCCATCTCTGTCATTTCTCTAGCAACACTTTCATTTGGTTAGTATGTGGTGAACCTTTCTCTATTACAACCCACCTTTAGTCATCAGGAGAATGCCCCGTCTCCAAAAAATAAACTGTCATTTTGGTCGAGTTTTGTAGACAACTAATATTGCTACGATGCTCACAATACGTGCCCATACTTTCCTTGATTTAAATCTGACATATTGTAAGCTGCAAGGACATGTGATCAAATATACCACATTTGTAGGATTGCAATTTGTGCGATTCATGATTTTTTACGGTCTAGGAATACCTAGGTCTAGTGTTTCAAATATCGTTTTAGCTTTGCTATTGGTAAAGTGCTTTAGTTTAGTTACATGGGTGACCTTCAGGTTTTCCAAAATTGGCATTACGAGCTTAGGTGATGCTTGGCAGGGGATTCCCAATAAATCATTTCAAGATCTTCAGACATGGAACGATGATGCACAGATGTTTTCTGTCTACAACACGGTGGGTCTCGTATCTCACTTGAGGTCATGGGGGGGCTGTAGAAGTGTACTCCTGTTCTGGACTTGGACTTAAAAGGCTAGGAAAGAAGGCAAAATCTCTTACAAGGACAAACCAAGTGTGTGTATCCAACCCATGTTCATTTTGTGACCACTGACTACCACTGGCACTTTGAGGTTTTAGGCGCTATTTCCACTAAAACGCTTTGCAATGTTTGTATCTCGTTGAGGTTTTCAATTTTGTGTTATTTCTTTATTCAAATGTATTCTATTTTTCCAATTCGGTTTGGGATTCTTAGTTTATTTTTATTTTTTTGTCAAAAATTATTTTTATTAAGCATCAATATAACGCATAACTCTCAGAGTAAGGCCCTCAGGGGCACCGCAATACATACAGGAGGCGGGATTGCAACATAGACAGCTGTTATGGGCTCAGCTTCACACGGGCCCTCGACTTGTCGCGGCTGGATACAGCGTAAACTAAGGATGCCAAAATATGAAGCATGAATCCCCCCCCCAACCAAAACACCCCCCACCTATTGTTCTGGTACTGCATAAATACTTCGCACAATGCTCCTAATCAGGCATGTTTCCTCTGTGCAATAGCTACCACGGGTTTGAGCTCAGACTGATTTAGTGAGTTTGAGGGTTCACCCTGACAAAGGTTGTAAATATTCCTTGAGTTGGGTAGTCATCCATCCCAAATGATAATACAATTTCTTACAGACTTTATTAGGGAAGACTTACCTGGTATGGTACTTACAGATAAGGGTGTGCAATTAGAAAATGACCACTTTTTCAATTGAAAAAAGAATTAAATATACAAGATGTGCATTGTACCACTTGGAGAAGAGTGGGGTGATTGAAAGGTGTAACAGGGTTATTAAAGAAGAGGTACAATTAGCGAGTTTGGTGGGAGAAGGAGGAGATAAGAAAGTTTGGATGTAAAAATGTACAACACACACAGTTTAAGGAAAACTACACACAATGCGCAAGCTGCTGGGAATTGGCTCCAATAGGCCCTTTTCTAAACAGTCATGTTTTCACTGTGCCACTACCTGCTTTCATTTGTGAGTCACAAATTGTAACAGGAAACAAACTGAGAATCTGGAAGGTTAGTCATTAGAGACTAGAAAAGACTAGTCTACTTATTACCATGTGGGTGAGAACTACAAGGAACAAGCGTTAACTTCCAGGTCATTAGTGATAGTGCACATTAAACTGCACTACAAGCAGCCCTCAGTGCCTGGCAACAACTCTAATCACAGTGGCTCTCCGCTCTTATGTAGTTTGAGCCCTCGACTTGCGTTTCCTTGGTGTGGTTACTTTCCTCCTCCTCAGCTCCCTCATGTTCTTGCCCATGGGTTTCCCTATATATTTTTCCATGTTGTACTTGTTTGTGTGTTTGCCGCTGTTGGACTCCATCTAGCCGCTGTGCAGAGACTGCCGAGCTCTGGAGCTCTCTGGGGATCAGGGCCAGTATCATAGTAGAGAATTGATTTCATGATAGTTCCTTCCGCCCCAGATGCCGGGATGAAGCAGGCGCTTTACTTGTACTGCTTTCACCATTACAACGCTCTGCCTTTCGCTCATCTACTCAGCTTCAGTTCCATAAACACCAGAGAACCTGTCACGGGCTGAATCCTCCGATCATCCTGGGTTTTGCCAGTACCAGCCTGAAGCAGCAAAAACGCCTGTATCTTCCCTCTCCCTTTCCTCATTTTCATTTCTATTGCCAGGTTGTTATACTTAAGAAGCCCTCAGTGTGTGTTGGGGAATCTGGACCTCTCCGCGGATCATTTCTGCTTGAAGGTTAACACAGCCCATCCTGGGTTCATGTCAGGGTGACAGCAGAGGCCCCTGTCAGGTGTGAATCGAGCAAGGAAAGGAGGTTGGTCCAAACAAGAAAGGAATGGACGACAAGAGCAAGCCTGTGAGTCACTGAGGTGTGTGGGGGTTGAATGAGAATCAAGGTTGTTGATGGATTCTAAATTCCTTGAACCTATCTCTCATCAAATTGTTTGACAGCGCAGTCAAATGAACTGTCATCATATCTGGAATCTCCGTGGAGCGGTGAAAGAGATTCGAAGACGGAGCCGGAGTGAGAAGACTCTGAACAGGGAGCGAAGATTGGCGACAGAGATGAGAAACAGGCACAGCGGAAAGAAGAGGAAAAAGAGGCCTCCTTAGGGTGATCAACCGTCCATAAATTTCACAGACCGTCCGTAATTGGGACCTCACGTCCGTTGTCCACGAGGATCCTGCTTACGGACGCCTTTTGTCCATCACAGGGAGCAGCACTGCTCCCCTGTGAGAGGCCTTACCCCTGCTGATGGGGTCGCCTCACACTCCTCCTGGAGCACAAGAGCGGCCCCACCTGCCCATTGTCATTCTGTATGCCGGGTAATTGCCACATATAGAAAGTCAATGGGGCAGTCTGGGGTGTGACAGCATGTGGAGGCCTCCTCCTTGCTCAGGGTACAGCAGGGCAATCGGTTAGATAAAAGGTTTAACGCCAATGCTGCAACGTTAGAGAACGGTTCATTTAAAGAAGCCTGTAAAACAAGTTAAAAAGAACGGGTTATCGTTCTTTCACTGTCTCGTCATTTTAGAACTGAAGTATTTTCAATATTATATTCAACAACGCCATGGTGTGAAAAATGACCATAAGTATGTACATAAGCGGCGTTCATTTTCGTTCCCCCTACCCCTTACTGTGAACAGAACGGATACTGCGAAGCACTGACCACCTCGTCTCGCTAGCGTAGGCCCATGCACACACCAGCCATTATAGGTATCATGACCCCTCTGCCCGTTTGCTAAAATCGCCGGCTCCCCTCCCACGTGTGTTGAACATCCCCACTCTCACATGCAAAGACCATAAAAACCCTCTCCCTCTGCGCGACCCTGCTCTGGAATTAACAATCCGCTTGACCCACACCCCCCCCATTTCCTCCCAGGAACACCCTTCCCCTCTGCTGACGAAACCCCCCAGCTGCACCTGATCTCCCAAACTCAAGTCCCAAGTCATAAGACCTAAGCCTCGTGGATTTACACCCCTCCCTGAACTGATCTTTTTCCTGCCCAACCTTTGATCTGATCACCCCCTCATGCCCTCGTGTCCTGTTGGAATGTCCAGCTGAGAGATCACGATCTCTTGTTACATACAGGAAGGGGGGGATGACATCCGAGCAACGGGTATGGGAATAGGCCTGAAGCTGGGATTCCAAACATGCCTTTTTCCGCCTCAAAGTGTCTCTATTGTAATAAAGAATGTTTTTGTACCATAAAGCTGTGTATAAAAGGCGAAGCTTCAGAGAACTTGTTAGAGCACCTCCCGAAGACACTGTGTTTCGTGTCCGAAATGACAGGCTCTCCTCATGAGAAATAAAACTCTGTTCATGTGTTCCTGCTTCCAGCGCCCGTCTCTTTATTTGGTAACTATTCAAATGGAAGCTAAGAGGCGCGTTGCGCCAGCAGCCTGGGCATCGGTCGTCATATGGGCTGACTTTTCCACAAAATGGCGCCCAACGCGGGGCCCATCAGCGACATAAGGTCCAGTAAGAGAGGTCCAGACGATGGGGTGAACATCTAAACGATCGGAGTATACCTGCCTTGAGAGGACCCTCGTCTGGCTGCTGATTGAATGAACTTCACCGATTCCGAACGGACCTCTCTCGAGTGACCTACTGTCCTGACTGGGATCCCACAGGACTGCTGCGGTAAAATCATGGAGTAGGAGAACGATCGGGCGCTGGAAAGGGGAAGACGAAGAACTGTCCACATGGTCCGGTCCGGGTAAGGTTAAGTAGGACGCCTGTTACGTCTAATTGGTAGGATGGCTTTATCCATCTGATTGATTGATTGATTGTTTGTATTGGAATCGGTATTTAAATACTGATATTGCTCATTGATTGGTTGCTCTGTTGCTCTTGGAGATTCGCTGTCTGCAAACAGGGAAATAACAGGCTCTCTCTCTCTCTCTTTGCAGGTAGCGAAGGATAGGTAACGCAGACTTTTGTCCCCGTTGTAATCCGTCGTGCCTATCTTCCTCCCCCACTGATTGATTGTTTGGCCCGAACTGTTGTTCGCGGATTGTTCTCTGGAGATTCTGTGCCTGCAAACGGGGAAGAACAGGTTCTCTCTTTGCAGGTAGCGAAAGGGTAGGTAACGCAGACTTTTGTCCCCGTTGTAACCCGTCGTGCCTACTTATTCTCCCCATTGATTGTTTGATTGACCGAACATTGATTGTTCGATATTGGTTCTTTTGAGGTATTCACCGCCGGCAAACAACGAAGAATAGAAATATTCTGTCTAGTCTTTGCCCGCCGTGATAAGATAGGTAGTGCAGACTTTTGTCCCCGTTGTAATCCGTCATGCCTATCTTCTCCCCACTGATTGGTAAACTAATTCCACCCGGACCATTTATTGGAGGTAGATCATCTGGCTCAACCGGAGGGTACCCCTAATAAAAAGGGACATATAATGAAGTGATCACTGCATCAGGTTAACCGAAACTTTAGCATGAAACACATTAGAAAAAGGAGGAAAAAGAAATCGAGCAAAATCAGTAGGCCACTGATGAGTTATCGACTTCGCTAAAAATAAGAAACGTTAGAAATAGCCTGCAACAAGAAAAACATAAAAAAAAAAAATGGCGAGAAAAGCCAAGTTTGACACCAAAGCAGCCACGAGGTAGCTAGGTTCCACCCCCCTACTGCTCCAAACGTGTCCATCCCGCCACGCCCAATAACGGTAACATGGAATAGATACAAATCAGCATATACCTACCCCCATTCCGGAAGCTCCCGAAGTGCAACAGGTCCGCGGTTACGCCCATCCGGAAGGAGAGGCCTTGACGCATGTAGAGCAGGGCCCGGCTGGCCGCCATCGGAGGAAGAAGCCGTGGGGCGGATGGCCCGAAAATGGCTTTCACAACACTGGAGGGTTGCCGGACAGCGCCCTTCTGCGACAACGCTGGAGGGTTGCCGGACAGCGCCCTTCTGCGACAACGCTGGAGGGTTGCAGGACAGCGCCCTTCTGCGACAACACTGGAGGGTTGCAGGACAGCGCCCTTCTGCGACAACACTGGAGGGTTGTTGGCTACGGCAGCACTTCCAATGATGGCTGCGACGATGGAGGGGGGGGATGTCTTGCACTTGCCACCGACCCCCCCCTCCCCTCGCATCGCCTGGTCTGGCCGCTGTGAAAAATCCCCCGAAAACGGCGCCCTGCAGGCCACGGGGGGGGGGAGATGTCTTGCCTCTGCCTCCGACCCCCTCCCCCCCTCTTCATTGCCTGATAAACGGCCATCCTGAAATACTGGAGCCAGGAAACGGCGTGGGGTCGCTGGGAGGGGGAGGCGGCGCGAACGAGCCTCCCCCACCTCCCCAGGTGGAGGCTTCCAGCGACTCCCCAACGCTCCATTCAACAGGGTCCCTATCGAAAAGCGGCGCTTTGCCCAAGACTGGCGCACGTCCTGTGCTTTTTCTCCTCGACCTTGAAGATTCTATGAGAGCCGGGGGGGCCCGACCCCTCCACACTGGCGCCTCCGTCCCCCGTTGGGCACCGCGACATCGGCGCACTCCTGCCGTCGCCGACCTCAGTTTTGAAATGACTAAGACCCTGCAAGACCGCCAGCTTGAACAGTTCCGGTGGGATACCAGTATGACCCGGTAGAAAAATTGTTGCCTCCCTCCCCACTTTTTGACTGATGGTTCACATTGCCAGTCTCTTCTGTTGCCCTTTCGAAAACAAACTCTTGAACTGCCGAAAGAGCGAAAGAGGTTCTGGTCCAACCACGAGATGGTGGAGACATTTTGACTATACTTGGGCCTGCCTGACCTCGCCCGAAATGGCGCCGGTACAAATGAAACTTTCAGCTCCTTGTTGTACCCCGATTGCTCAGCCTTGATGTTATGAGATATGTATGTAGTTTTTAACGCATGAGTTGATAAGGGATGGGTACTTAGTTGGGACAATGAACGGATATAAGGTGGATAGTGATTATGTGTTTGGACAAAGAAGAGAAAGGTTACGGGCACTGAGTATGTGTTTGAACAATGAATTGATATAAGATAGTCCTGTAATGTGATTTAACAATGAATTGATAAACGATAGGTGCTGATTGAACGTACGGACAATGAATGGATGTAAAGTCTTGATGCCCCATAGTTATTGAAAGTTTGAATTTTTGACACTTATGATACTTGCTCACAGCTAATGTTCGACATGATTTCATTGCACTTGCCGCGCATTTTTATGAAATAAATGACCTCTGACTCCGTTCCCCTCATGCACAGTTCCAGCCTACTCCGTGGCCGGCCCACGAGGTCGTAGGGCTGTATTTGTACACCAACATTTTTTTATTAAAGATTTTCAAAAAAAAGCAATGATAATTGTGGCGCTTGGATTAATAAATTTAAAATGTATGGCTACTGTCTCCGATGTAAGCAAAATATAAGTGAGATGTTGCAGCTTACTTAGGGCCGAAAGGTAAAAAGGACCTAACGCTCAAACATTGCCAGTTTGAATGGTCCAGGTTTTATTATATGTTTTTCTTCATCTTTGTGCGGCATAAAACACTCGATGAAGATCCCAATGCGTAGCCTCTACCTTATATGCCACGGGCAACAGGGAAGTTGTTTTAGATGCTCCTAAGCCACCCTGAAGGAATGCCACCTACCCCCCCCCCCCCCCCCTCGTACGAACGGAAATGGTCCTGTACCGCTGTAAACCATCCCTCTTCCTAGGAGGAAAGCATGAGTTCACCCCGCGCTCTGCACCGACTGCCCTTTCGCTTTTGACCCTCCCTTGCACATGATCTGAAATGCCATGCCTGGGTGATTTACGCAGATACGCAGACCGTTGATAATTATCTTTCCCACACTACTGGTCCCCCTGGGCTTAAAACGCCGAGATGGTAGGGACTGCACCCCGTAGAGATAGACCGAGTATTTGGTAAGTAAAAGCCTTTTGGTTTTTTTTTTGTGCGCTGATGTGTTTTAAAAAGCTGCCCCCGTCCTCCTTATTTCCCCTTCTTTCTGCAGGTCACGACGGAACATCGATTAAAGTATGGAGGAGTGATGATCGAACGACCGATGGAATGGAAAAACGGGGATTTGAACATGGTGCCTATACACGACGAACCTCGACAGATATAGCACTCCCTTGCTCAGACATGACTACACCTCCCTCAGAACCTAGTGACTGGGAGGGTGATCTGACGTAGAAACTTGACGGGTTAGTACAGTATGACATAATAAGACTTGAATATGACTCCATCCGGCACACCAGATAATGCAACTAAGAATGACGGGCACCAATGAATGAATCCATACGTCTAACTAAATAGGGAAAGGTTAAGGAATATTCCGGGGTAAGGTTTACCTAAATACCAACCGTCAGGAAGACTAGGAATATTGTCAATGTTTAAAATGTACCACCTCCTTCTTGCACCCTCATAGATATAGCTGAGCTGTCCCACTGTTCTCCCGATTGATGCCCTCCGTTGCCTCAGCCTGGAGAACCGTTCGCCAAAAGGAGGGAAAGAAACATGATCCCAAGATCCCACCGTGGGCAGTGGTCCGACAAGGTTAAAATCCGACCAATTGACAGAAGTGTAAGTATTAGTAGCCGAGAACACTCGCAAGGACAGCCAACGAGCTCAGCCCCAGATGAATAAAATAGGATACTAAGGATTGCGCAGCATGCAGGAAGAAATCTTTCTGGCCAGGAACTTTTCTATGTTTTGTCTTGAATCTTTTTCTATGACGCATGTACTGTCATCTCCGTTTGAATTCGTGTGTACGTAGCGTATGGATCTATGTCCTCCCTCTGCCTGTGTTTCTATATTGCCTGACCTCTGCTGTTCTATGTTGTGTGCGCACTAAATGGCCTATTATGTACACGTCTCTCTCTCTCTCTCTGTCGTGCGTGTACCGAATGGTTCGTTTAGGATGCGGACGACTCTCTCTCTCTCCGAGGGTCCCCCTGATCCCTCTTCCTTTGTGTGGTAACATTGTGCCCCGCCGGCACAAGGTTAATTGGGTCCTTTCTGAACACGAGGGTGTTCGGCAAAATTGACAGAAACTAAAAACGATTGTAACCTGCCATATTACTGCCTCTCCTTTCTGTAAAATTGAGTAGCTTGAATTTGCAAAGAAGGAAAGGACAGGTAAGACGACTGATGTCCCCTAATCTGGCCTTTTATCGGGGGACTATAGGTCAATGGCCATCCGTTTTCAGTTCGTTAGAAGCACAATCCCCAATGCCCGTAATTGTCCCACCCTTCTGCACCCAAGCATGGATGTTCAAAGCGTCCTCGCCTCTCCCGATTAACCCCACCTCCATATCTGATACCCCCGAACTATAACTGACGACCCTGATTAAACCACTACTCACTGGGAAAAGAATGTTTTAGCCTCCGTCCCGCTCTCATGATGTTAGATGTTAGTAACCCCCATTCGCAAGCGTTAGCCGACCCTGAAGGAAGATATAAGACTGACAGGACTCGGGTTAGGAAGACGAGTCTCTACCCCAGACTGATTTTGAAATATGATATTATAGAATATGCAGTTGATATGAGTCTGGCTTCTCTCCTTACATGCCATGAATACCAGCTAGACTTAATACAAACCTAGTAGAAATGCCTACATACATACTCCATGGTAATAACTTCTGACTGTGACCGATGAACGCGCCCCTACTGCATAGGATTGAAGGCGGAAGTGAAATGCATAAGTGTCTTCTCCTGCCAGTTCTCTAAAAACTTGTTTTGTACCCATTCAAAGATGCACGATCACCGGAGGAGAAGGGCCGGATGTGACGCTCAGCCTGGCCACAGATCATGAAGCACATGCAACCACGACCAAAGGTGGAACCGCAGAGCAACGAGACGCGGGGCGAGGCACCACTCCCAAACACGGAAAAGGAAAGGATGAAGGGATGCCCCGAAGCCCCCTGTTTACCGACCAATTGGTGCCAGAAGTCTCCGCCCCTCTGAGCCCGATCAATGGGCCTGCCTGCTCGTTATCATTTGCTCCCTGGGTCTGCTTCAGAGAATCTGACTCAACTCCGCCCTCTCTTCCCTCGACTATTCAACGACACTCCCTTTTCTTCACATGACTTTTTGATCACCACGGAAGGAAAAGAAAAATGCAGGTGCCGAGCATAAGGCACCCCTAAAAAGGACTAATTAGGGAACAGGACTGTGGTCTAACAGCAGAGGACAGACCGCACCCTGCAACGCGTAAGGTTGGATCCGAGCTGGACCGATAGCTCCATCGCCGGTGCTCAACAGCGCCAACGAAAGAAAAACGGACTAGAGCCTACCAGTGATGGCTCGCTGCTAAAAAGACACTGGGACGAAGATATCATTCCCCTGCCTCTTGACTGATTGCTTATATTGAACTAAACTCCTCTCTCAACCACTTAGTATTGTTTCCAAAATGTTTACCGGTCACTTTTTACTGTACATTTATATCACCAAAGAGAAAATCCGAACACCTATAAAATGTAGTATGCTGATCCCTAGACTTGTATGAACAGCCTATCAAATGTAAATTCATATATGCTGCATTCTGTCTATCGTATCAACTGCACATGATAATACGCAAAATCTGCTAATATTGACAGACGCCATTCCGATGACTGCCCATGACTATACGTCCACCCCATCAGTTAGGATAAACACGGAAATGAACTAGCTTATGTTAAAAACGGCGACTGTGAAAAATGACCATAAGTATGTACATAAGCGGCGTTCATTTTCGTTCCCCCTACCCCTTACTGTGAACAGAACGGATACTGCGAAGCACTGACCACGTCTCGCTAGCGTAGGCCCATGCACACATGTACACACCAGCCATTATAGGTATCATGACCCCTCTGCCCGTTTGCTAAAATCGCCGGCTCCCCTCCCACGTGTGTTGAACATCCCCACTCTCACATGCAAAGACCATAAAAACCCTCTCCCTCTGCGCGACCCTGCTCTGGAATTAACACTCCGCTTGACCCACACACCCCCCATTTCCTCCCAGGAACACCCTTCCCCTCTGCTGACGAAACCCCCCAGCTGCACCTGATCTCCCAAACTCAAGTCCCAAGTCATAAGACCTAAGCCTCGTGGATTTACACCCCTCCCTGAACTGATCTTTTTCCTGCCCAACCTTTGATCTGATCACCCCCTCATGCCCTCGTGTCCTGTTGGAATGTCCAGCTGAGAGATCACGATCTCTTGTTACATACAGGAAGGGGGGGGATGACATCCGAGCAACGGGTATGGGAATAGGCCTTAAGCTGGGATTCCAAACATGCCTTTTTCCGCCTCAAAGTGTCTCTATTGTAATAAAGAATGTTTTTGTACCATAAAGCTGTGTATAAAAGGCGAAGCTTCAGAGAACTTGTTAGAGCACCTCCCGAAGACACTGTGTTTCGTGTCCGAAATGACAGGCTCTCCTAATGAGAAATAAAACTCTGTTCATGTGTTCCTGCTTCCAGCGCCCGTCTCTTTATTTGGTAACTATTCAAATGGAAGCTAAGAGGCGCGTTGCGCCAGCAGCCTGGGCATCGGTCGTCATATGGGCTGACTTTTCCACAATGGTTGCTGCTTTTCTTATTTTAAGGAACTAACAACCATTAACAAAGCCAATAGTCCTGGCTTGTTGTTGGAGTAATGATACTTGCTGTATTATATATCTGGATGGAATGGCAGAAATAACATAATACCAGTCAGGCGGAACACTATGCAAAGCGCAGATTTTAGCCTACATGTTTTAAACCAAGCTCTTAATTACATCAAACACCCCCTTTGAAGAGACCCCACAGTTTTTTTTACACCACTTAAAACCCTGGAAACAACACCATGTCACAGTCACCTCACATCCTGCATTATGCACGACTCATGACTTCTACGTTTTCAGACTGCCTTTGTGCAGGGGCATAGTGAACTCTCCCCCACCCAACCCCACCCCTTGCTTTAGGAACTATAGCAAGGTGAAGTTCTTGATGGGCCTCTTCTGTCTGCAACTCTGCAGACAAAGGCACAGCTTATAATGTGAAAAGGTGGGTGAGTAAATAAGTGAAGGAATGTGTGAATGGCTGGATGGATTACTGAAAGGATGAATGAAAGGGTGAATGGATAGATAATGAAAAAAAGGATGGATGAATGAGTGAAAGTATGGATGAGAGAAAAGGTAAATAGATGGATGTATGAGTGGAAGGGTAGATGGATGGGTAAAAGGGTGGATGGGTGTGTGAAAGGATGGGTGGATGAGTGAAAGGGTAGATGATGGGCGAGTGAATGGGTGGATGGATGAGTGAAAGGATAGTTGGATTGGTGAATTGAAAGTGAAGGGGTGAATGGATGGATTGATGAGTAAATGGGTGGATGTAAAGATTGATGAGTGAGTGAAAGGGAGTGGATGGACATAAGGATGGATAGATGAGTGAAGTGAAAGGGTGGATGGATGAGTGAAGGGATGGATGAGTAATAGGATCAATGGATGGATTCATGAATGGATGAATTGATGGATGGGTGGATGGATGGGTAGATAAGTGAAAGGGGAATGGAGAAAGGGAGGATGAATGACTGAAAGGGTGAATGGGTGGAAGGATAAGTGACTGGGTGGATGGATGAGTAAGTGAATGGATGGGTTGATGGGTAAAAGGGTAAATGGCTGGATGGGTGAGTGAATAGATGGATGGGTGGAAGAGTGGATGGATGACTATACGGATGGATGGGGTGAAAGGGTGTGTAGATGAATAATGGATGGATGAGTGAAAGGGTGGATGGAGGGATGGATGAGTGAAATGGTAGTTGGAAGAATATATGGTGGATAGGTTTGCAAATGGTTGAATATGTTTGGATAGATGGAAGGACAGAATGAATGGTGAAAGATTGATGGATGAAAGAAAGATTACACCTTGTAGCACCCATTATCTTAAGTAACATTTCCTATAAATTGACTTTCACGTTAATGAGTCATTGTCTCTATATAATGTGTGTGATGTAACGCACTCCGACACCCTGCCCTACATAATTGTGATGAGCAGCTCTATAGAAGAAATTAAATAACACATGAGAGACGGTCTAAGTGAAGATGAGGGGCACCAATGGAGGGTGGTAGCAAGGCTGGACTGGCCGGACCGGCCATCGGGTGGTTTCCTGGGAGGCGGAAAGAGGGGGTGGGGGAGTTTGTTACTGTGGGCTGGCACTGCAAAGCTCCTTGTCAGTCCTGCCAAGTATCACGCATCAGGCGTGATTCAAACGCATTACGGTGTGGTGATCCGCATCACCGCACTGAAATGCATTGTCATGCATTTGCATACCAGCATCCCTGGCACTGCCTAAATATCATGGGGTCAGTAAAAGTGTGCCAGCTGGCCGCGCCCCGTTCCTGACGACCGTGCGCTGTTCCCCATGAAGGCTCGAGTCTTGCAGAGATTGTTGAAGCTGCTGTAAGGCTGGCTATCTGTACAATGGTTATGCAACAATGTTTCAGGTGATTTCCGATTTCCGCTGTGCCTCGCGGCTTTCACGCACCCTGACGTCGACAGTGGTCTAGTATTAGTCTGGCGCCGAGGGGTTGGAAGATAGATGTTAATTCCTGCTTGCAAGGCGGTGAGTTTTGTTTTGGGAGGAAACGGTTTTGGCTGGCTAAAGGTGCGCAGGAGCCGACGCAATCTTGGCCCCCGCAGCATGCCTGCTGCTCACCTGCCCAGGCCGCCATTGCGTGCTGTACCACCACGGCACTGTGAATTATTTTTCATCACCGGAGCTCTGCCTCACTTCAGACCCGCGGCACTTTGAATTGCACGGAGACTGAGGAAGACGGTTGTGGTTGTGGAGCATTGGCCAGGACTTTCATTTGACACGAGCCCAGGCCTTGCCCAGAAGACTCTCTGAGGAGGCACGTGACGCGGCAACCGTAAATGCTGTGGTGGCTCGAGCTCCTGCAACTTAAAGAAGTAAGTGAGAGAGCACTGCTGCAATGCAGCCACCGGACTGTGTGTGTGTGATTATTGAATTCCTTCAGAGAGCGCGCAATCATCGGCAGCTGCCACAGTGGGTGCCTGTCGTGTACAAAACTCACTGTAACTCTCACAGAACTTTTGTAGTGTCGTAGCATGGCTGCAAGTTGCACTATTGCTAATTTATTTAGCATTTATTTACCCTGTTTGAAACTATTCTTGTCTGCCTAATTGGGATGAAAGATGAAGTGGGCCTCTTTTGATTACAAACGTAGGAGTGAATGCGCTGATGTTATGGCAATGATGTTGAAACCCTTCACTATGTAAATAACCTTAATTTTACTCTGCTCCACCCACGACTGTTCACACCCAGAGGCACAACTAGATCCAAATTACGGGGAGGGGGGCCTGATTCTTCCAGAAATAGGCAGAGTGGAGCTCAGCTGCAGGGGCTCCAAGAAGGGCTGAAAAACAACAAAGCCTCATTAACCCTTTCCATGCTCATGACGGAACGGTTCCGTCATGAGCATCGGTTGAGCTGTGCTCATGACGGAACCGTTCCGTCATGACCACGCCCGTTTCCATTAGGGCTCAGCACCCGGCGGTAAATCGTACCGCACGCAAGGTGTTAAGAAGCAAAAGGTCTTTTAAAGACCTGTGAAATACTTGGGTGCGGCTGTGTGTCTGCCAGAGAAGCTGTCTCAGCCCCTGCGGACACAAACACGGGGGACGGGGGCTGAAGCGTTGCTCACCTGCTCACACCCGCCTGCTGCATTCTCCCCTGAAGACTTTCCCTAATCACTAGCATTCCCATGCCCAGGGGGAGGCTCAGTGAGAATCCTCTGTACCTTCCGACCTGTCAGCACAGAGCCGATCAGGCTGCACTCAGGTCCCTGGATTGCCACAGGCCTAGAATTGCCAGCAGCTGATCAAGGCAGTTTGCCTTCTGCTGAAAAATATACCGGAGAAGCAAAGACTCAGGGTTGAGTCTGAGGGTGTGTGTCTGTCGAGGCGTGCCAACTGATACCTGCACCGGTCATCCGGCTACTGCCTTTGCAACCCCAACAGGGCTATGAAAGTTTTTTTTTTTTTTTTATTATTTTAATGCATGCAGCATACTTTTCTAAAGAAAATAATTGCATTGGCACATAAGGGTCACCCTGGCAGCACTGCCACAAGGAATGTTCTGAGGATGCATTATTGGTGGCCAGGAGTAGATAATAAAATTAAGGACTACATTGACAGGTGTGAACAATGCCTAAGGTCTGACAAACACTGGAATATTTCTAAGAATGAATTGCAGATGGTGGAAATACCAAATGGTCCATGGACAAAAGTTGCCATTGACTTTGCTGGACCTTTCAATATATTGCAGGATGGCTGTAAAAACCTAATTGTACTAACGGATTATTATTCAAAGTGGGTATATTATAAATTTGTGAGTACGGTTACAACTGATGTGGTGATAAAATTCTTGGAAAAAATCTTTGTAAGTGAAGGGCAACCTAAAATTTTAGTCTCAGACAATGGGGCTCAGTTAATTTCGCATAAAATGACGGAGTTTTTATCAAATGCAGGAATCAAACAGGAGAAGACGCCTTTATATAGCCCTAAAAGTAATGGTCAGGTGGAGAGAGTAAATAAATTCATTAAAGAAGGCATCCAGTCCGCCCTTGCATCAAAAAGGTGTGTGAAGGAGTTCATTAGGGAGAAAATAAATGCGTACAATAACACGCCCACTGAAACAACGAAATGTACACCCTTTTTTCTGATGAGAGGTAGAAAATGTAACTCTATACTTACACCTAAGTTTAGCAAATGGCATAGTGAAGAAGGTATTTCTGATGAAATATATTACAGTGATATCAAGGTTAAAGAGCGTATTGTTAACAAACAGGAAAAGACCAAGAGATATTCAGATATGTTGAATAGAGTCAGAGAAAAGAATGTGAAACCAGGTGATTGGATTTTAATAAGAAAACCCACCATGGTCTCTAAGGGGGAGATTAAGTTCAGCGAGCCCGTGAAAGTGTGCGAAACTACTGGTGGGGCAGTTTTTGCCGAAGGAAAAGGATGGTGGAGCAAGGATGACATTGTAACATTGAAAAAGGGGCAGGAAAAGATCATATGGAGAAACATGGATGAAGAAGAGACTAGGCTGGACGAGAGTATACTTGAGTGGGAAAATGTTTCTGGCAACCAAAGCTATTCAACTTTAGGTGATAGCACCAATACTTCCATGAACAAAGGAGAGAGCAAGGGGTTCTGTGGCAAGGACAAGTGCCAAGATAGCTGACAGTGATAGTCCTGCTGTGGTACAGTCCAATGAGCGTGATGAACCCCTTTGTGTTTCAACGACTGACAATGCGTGCCCCAGTACTTCTGGTGTTCAGTCTAAATCAGGAAGAGCTGTCAGGATGCCTAAACGCTTTGAGGACTATGTAATGGAATGAAAATGTTTTGTTCACACATGTAATATTTTTCATCTGTAAGTTGGGGGAAAGGGAGATGTTGAATATGTTGTTTTATCTTACTTCGTTAGGTATGTTGTCTATTTCCATGAATATGCGTCACGATCTGTCATCTCCGAATGTTCGGAGGTTACATATGTGACGTCACTGCTGTCATCTGTCAGATGCGTGTCCGCTCGGCCAGTGACTGCGTCCCTTCTGCTGGCTCCCTGTGGGCCCTTTTACTTTCTTAATAAATCTAAATATACCTTTGTATATATATCGTCTATTTCATCATTTACGCCCCCCCACAACAGTCGCCTGTCAGCCGGGGTCAGAGGTCACCTGTCGGCCGGGGTCGCCTGTCAGCCGGGGTCAGGGGTCGCCTGTCATCCGGGGTCAGAGGTCGCCTGTCCCGCCCCCCTGGTTTCAAGGCCTCGGCTCCTCTGGCGGTGTCTGCTGCTCCCGGCCCCGGGGCCGCGTCGACGATATTGAAAGACTTCATAGAATATCTGACAACTCACCTTTACCAATCCCATCTGGACATTTCACATTAATACGTTTTTCTTCAGGGCTCAAACCCCAAAAAAGGAATAGAGGAGCCTGCGTCACCACCCCGAAGCGCGAGCCTGACGCGCATGCGCGGAGTCAGGACAGCGGGTTTACCGCGTTCGCGCGCACTTGAGAGACGCGCGCGTGGTTACAGCTCATTTGTACATAGCAGGTGTCTCTGCTGCGCATGCTCACTGGCGTGACCTCATCCTCGCACTGCGCATGCTACAGCCGTGGGTGGTCCCTCGATGCGCATGCGCAGTAACCACGTTAGGCGTCTGTTGGAAGAGAGCGTTTCCTAGTTTCTTAACTCAGACTCATTACATTCAACGCTGCCGCACGGTCATAGGGGGTAAACCCGGAAGTATGCATGCACAGTGACGTCTTCAGGCGTATCAATACATCTCTGCTTGAAGAATGTCTCTGCTCATTACGATCGCCCCTCTCTCGGCCTGCGCATGCGCGTGCACATCTTCAGATGTCACTTGGGCGAGGTCTCTACTGCGCATGCTCATTGCAGTCGGGCGTACCGCAGCCTGCGCATGCGTCACCCTCATACATGCCAATATACCCGATTCAGGCGGGAGGCTCCCGATTTTTCGAGCCAAAAGGGCTTTATTTCAGCTGTCTCCTTCCTAAAATTGCATTTTCTACAATAGAGGTCAATGGGGAATTTTCATTCAACCGATTTTTTACTTTAAATCCCCCACGTCCCTGTCCTAAATTTTAGCATGTATCGTCACCCTGGAGTGGCGCACCCCTCGCCTGCACATGCGTCAGCCTGGAGTGGCGCACCCCTCGCCTGCCCATGCGTCACCCTGGAGTGGCGCACCCCTTGCCTGCAGATGCGTCACCCTGGAGTGGCGCACCCCTCGCCTGCGTCAGCCTGGAGTGGCGTACCCCTCGCCTGCGTCAGCTTGGAGTGGCGCACCCCTCGCCTGCGCCAGCCTGGAGTGGCGCACCCCTTCCCTGCGCATGCGTCACCCAGGAGTGGCACACCCCTCGCCTGCGCATGTGTCACCCTGGAGTGGCGCACCCCTTCCCTGCGCATGCGTCACCCAGGAGTGGCACACCCCTCGCCTGCGCATGCGTCAGCCTGGAGTGGCGTACCCCTCGCCTCTGCATGCGTCAGCCTGGAGTGGCGCACCCCTTGCCTGCACATGCGTCACCCTGGAGTGGCGCACCCCTCGCCTGCGCATGCGTCAGCCTGGAGTGGCGCACCCCTTGCCTGCAGATGCGTCACCCTGGAGTGGCGCACCCCTCGCCTGCACATGCGTCAGCCTGGAGTGGCGCACCCCTCGCCTGCCCATGCGTCACCCTGGAGTGGCGCACCCCTTGCCTGCAGATGCGTCACCCTGGAGTGGCGCACCCCTCGCCTGCGTCAGCCTGGAGTGGCGTACCCCTCGCCTGCGTCAGCTTGGAGTGGCGCACCCCTCGCCTGCGCCAGCCTGGAGTGGCGCACCCCTTCCCTGCGCATGCGTCACCCAGGAGTGGCACACCCCTCGCCTGCGCATGTGTCACCCTGGAGTGGCGCACCCCTTCCCTGCGCATGCGTCACCCAGGAGTGGCACACCCCTCGCCTGCGCATGCGTCAGCCTGGAGTGGCGTACCCCTCGCCTCTGCATGCGTCAGCCTGGAGTGGCGCACCCCTTGCCTGCACATGCGTCACCCTGGAGTGGCGCACCCCTCGCCTGCGCATGCGTCAGCCTGGAGTGGCGTACCCCTTGCCTGCGCATGCGTCACCCTGGAGTGGCGCACCCCTCACCTGCACATGCGTCAGCCTGGAGTGGCGCACCCCTTGCCTCCGCATGCGTCACCCTGGAGTGGCGCACCCCTCGCCTGCGCATACGTCAGCATGGAGTGGCGTACCCCTTGCCTGCGCATGCGTCACCCTGGAGTGGCGCACCCCTCGCCTGCGCCAGCCTGGAGTGGCGTACTCCTTGCCTGCGCATGCGTCAGCCTGGAGTGGCGTACCCCTTGCCTGCGCATGCGTCAGCCTGGAGTGGCGCACCCCTCGCCTGCGTCAGCTTGGAGTGGCACACCCCTCGCCTGCACCAGCCTGGAGTGGCGTACCCATTGCCTGCGCATGCGTCAGCCTGGAGTGGCGTACCCCTCGCCTGCGCATGCGTCAGCCTGTTGTGGCGCACCCCTCGCCTGCGCATGCGTCAGCCTGGAGTGGCGCACCCCTTGCCTGCGCATGCGTCAGCCTGGAGTGGCGCACCCCTAGCCTGCGCTTGCGTCAGCCTGGAGTGGCGCACCCCTTGCCTGCACATGCGTCACCCTGGAGTGGCTCACCACTTGACTGCGCATGCGTCACCCTGGAGTGGCGCACCCTTTGCTGCGCATGCGTCACCCAGGAGTGGCGCACCCCTTGCCTGCGCAAGCGTCACCCTGGAGTGGCGCACCCCTCATCTGTGCATGCGTCAGCCTGGAGTGGCGTACCCCTTGCCTGCGCATGCGTCAGCCTGGAGTGGCGTACCCCTCGCCTGCGCATGCGTCAGCTTGGAGTGGCGCACCCCTCGCCTGCGCATGCGTCAGCCTGGAGTGGTGCACCCCTAGCCTGCGCTTGCGTCAGCCTGGAGTGGTGCACCCCTTGCCTGTGCATGCGTCACCCTGGAGTGGCGCACCCTTTGCCTGCGCATGCGTCACCCTGGAGTGGCGCACCCCTTGCCTGCGCATGCGTCACCCTGGAGTTGCGCACCCCTCACCTGCGCATGCGTCAGCCTGGAGTGGCGTACCCCTTGCCTTGAAGTACCAGGTTTTTAAGAACCCAGCGGTGCCAGGGAGAACACCCAAAGACTTCGAGTCCTTCCTGTTTCAGACTACAGAAACACAGAGTCTTCTTGGTGAAGTCAAAGATCGTATTTATTGGCTGCAGCCAGTAACAGAGATCCTAGAAGTACAACACGGTGTATATTCTCAGGAGACTGCTCAATCTTACAAAGCCAGACTTCTCCTTTTATACAAAATAATATGCTTCAGGCAAACATTCCTTATTTTACAGTAAACCATTCACATATTTTCACTACAAAAAAAAAGCAGAGTTATGATGACAAGCCCACATTTCAGTTTGTTCAGTCCACAATCAATTACCCGGCAAGGCCCAGAACTTTCATCAGATATTGACGGACCCCCAATAAAAACGGGCACCTCCTCCTCGTAAAGCAGGTCATAAAGAAGAAACAGGGACAGGTGTGTGTGAGATTAGGCATGGTTTGTGTGCTATGAATAGTTTATGACATGTTGTGCCTTGATACTAATCTCATTCGGCCACTGGGAAAGGAACTGGCCAAACAGGTTTGGCTTCAGGCAGTGGAGTCAGCTTGCCCAGGTCACAGAGGAGTCAGCAAAGGTGTACGTGTCCTTCAGATCGAATTTAGCCTTAGTTATTTGGCTATGTGAGGGCAATCTCAAAATGGCTGCCGTTCACAAAATGGAACCCGAGAGTTCAGGACGAAAACTCTGATTTCAGGGTGATTTCGTCACTCGAACATGACGGAAATGCTTGTGCATAGTATTCGAACCATTACCGGTCTGCTGATACCAAAATCGTCATGATACGACGATGTTTATAACACGGGTCCAGAATTTTCAGTACCACAGACTCTCCTTTTGCCCTTACATAGGCAATAACCTATACTCATGCTAATCTGAGTCCAGGTCGATATTCATAAAGTCATTGAGATGTTGCTGTAGCATCATCCTATTACTTAGCTTGTTTCTTGATACAGGTTTCTTTACACATGATGTAGCACAGAGGCCACATATTGCAGGAGCACACTGTACGCACAGACAGAACAGGAAAAGAATGGCTAAGATCATCCCAATGACCATCAGTATCTTCCATCCCCAGGCGGATATCAGTTCCCAGAACCACCCCATCAGTGACCAGTCTCCTTTATCCACGTGAATGGATTCAGATATTTTATGCAGTTTGGAAATGGCCTGGTATACTGTCGGAGCGTTATCTGGGATGAAGACACAGCAACTTGATTGGATCACTTTACATACCCTACCTCGGTCTGCAAGTATGACGTCTAATGCGACCCTGTTCTGAAGAGTCATAAGGCGATCCGACTGGAGCTCAGCAGTCAAGTTACTAAGGGCAACGGCAGTTTCAACTACAGTGGATTCAACCACCCCTGTCAATTGCCTTATGTTCCTGCTGTTCACCATAGGCCCCCAAAACGGCAGAAAACCCTTTACAAAATCTCCGAATTCTTGTCCTGCAGTGTCTTCTTTACTGATGACACCTCTAACTATCCTTGTCCTATGGTAATCTGCCGCGGCCGTGTAGGTGGGAGGCAACAGGAACGAGACAAAACATGTACCAAAGAAGTCAGGGGGCAACCATGTATAGGCCCTATCATGGCAGATGAAATAAGTACCCTTAGCTGCTAGGAACGAAGGGGAATTTCGAGATGCAAAAACATATGTTTCGGTGCAGACGCTCTTCCCCAACTGAGCTCTGGGATTTTTGCCATTACCTTGCAGACATAGGTGACCCTGATGGGGCACAATCCAAATCGGGGAGGATCTTTTTGCTCGCTGGTTCTCACCCAGGGTAATTCCATATCCTGTTATGTTCCATCTATCGTAGGCTTGTAACTCATCTCTGGGAATCGTTCTATAGGTGTCAATGTTTCTGCTCATATTCGTGATTCCTACTACCAATGCCTTGTTGCACGAGTTAGTTTTTGTGGAACGTGGGGGGTATGGTTCGATGGCATATATGAACATCGTCTGAAACGCCCACAAAGAACCATTGTAGCTAAATGGTAAGACCAAGTATGGGATGCCCTTATCTGTCGTATGCAGCATAAGACCACACACCCAGCAGTCAGTTGTGTTTACTACTAATTGGTGTTGGTGTAAAAGCTGAATGAAAGAGTTGTTGAAAAACTCTAATCTTCTAGTGGACTCATGTTCAGGCAGAGGGTGAAAAGAATGCGGGGTAACAGTAGAAGGAGGTATTGGCTGTGTAGTGGGTGCAAACGTCACTTGAAAAGAGAATAGAACATATCCTATTAAAAACATCATTACACTGAGCAGCATGAAAGTACTCAATATCAAAAATCGTTTCCTTGTCATAAGTATGCACATTTTGGCTTTAAAGTTCATTTGTTTGGCAGGTCTCTCCATCTTGAAAAACTCCATCCTCTCTAATTGCTGCCCGCGGCGGTAGGGTGTTCTATGCTAAAGAGTGCTTCTGTCAGTACAGGGCAACTCCCTTAGACCGACTAGAACTGTCGACCTAACGTCTTCTGCTGCACTCCAAAGACTTGGGCAACCGCGACCCTAGCAGCGGAACCGGATGGCAGTTCGAAAAACAAAAATGAGCAAGTTTCTCAGATGAGGGAGCTGCACTTTCAAAAATAGCAAAAAGAAATATTTTTATTTGTCCATAGTTCTAGTTCTCGGTCTCAAATTGTAACGGTTTCTTCCAGGTGCTGTCTGGTCTTGGAATAAGAGTTCAGGCTCTGTAGTGTTCAATCGAATTGACGGAGGCACAGCTTCTTGCAAGATCTTGTCGCTTTCCTGTTCAGAAATTGTTCCTTTTACACGTGCATCGCTAAAAGGCAGAAAACGAGGCACAGTCTCAGTTTCAGAGTCAGCGATCCCCTCCTGGACCCTACGGTCGTACGGGAGAGGCAGTGGGACCCTCTTACAATGAATGCCGTGGATCCAGTGTTTCTTCCCTTCAACTCGAACAGCTGATCTTGTTGAGAGAAGGACTAGATGAGGGCCGGTCCACCGGGGCTGGTCATTCTTTGTTCGCTGAAAATTTTTAATCAGCACCCAGGATCCAGGATCGATCGGATGTCCTGGAGCTTCAGAGACCTGAGGCAGAGTGTCGTGGACCTGTTGGTGTAAAACACGCAATTTAGCCGTCAATTCATAAAAATAATCAAGCAGTACAGGGTGTTCAATCTCGCTAAATTTGGTAGGCCTTGGCACTCCCCATATGTTGGCCGGGCGGCCGAACACAATTTCATAGGGACTAAGTCCCACTCGCGAGTGAACATTCATTCTCGTTGATAGGAGTGCTAAGGGCAGAGCGTCAGGCCATTTAAGACCAGTACTCGCTTGAATTTTGGCCAGTTTCAGTTTTAGTGTGCCATTATAGCACTCTACTAGTCCAGCTGATTGGGGGTGATTTGCAGCGTGGAACTTTTGCTGAATGCCTAGCCCTTCACACACTTTCTTCATCACTCGACCCACAAATTCACTCCCATTATCACTCCAAACCATTCTCGGCATTCCAAATCTGGGTAAGAATTCTTTGACAAGGGCTTTAGCTGTGGATAAGGCAGTATTGTCCTTTAAGGGATATGCTTCTACCCATCTTGAAAAGGCACAAACAACAACGAGTACGTATTTCAAATTGTTGCACCTTTCCATGTGGATGAAATCTAGCTGCAAAACCTCGAACGGATACGTTGGAGGTGCAAAATGACCAGCTGGAGTTAGGGTTCCCCTACCAGGATTGTATTTCAGACACACCATACAATTCTTGACCACATTCTCTGCACACTTAGGAATTCCAGCATTTTGCCATACTGGAGCTAAAAACTTACAAATCCCTTTCACACTGATATGAGCCATTCCATGGGCCATTGTCACCACTGCAAGCACATACGCATCGGGTAACAACCATCGCTGATGTTCTGACAATTCAACCCAACAACCATTCGCATCCAATTTACCCGTACTTTCTCTCCACACACTCAATTCTTTCTCTGTAGCTTCACCTTGAATGGATTTCACGCTCTCAATCGTATCTTCACACATTCCAACGTCACCAATCCATCT
Organism: Lissotriton vulgaris; assembly: GCF_964263255.1. Taxonomy (NCBI): domain Eukaryota; kingdom Metazoa; phylum Chordata; class Amphibia; order Caudata; family Salamandridae; genus Lissotriton; species Lissotriton vulgaris. Next base: position 346,960,889 of record NC_141686.1, read on the forward strand.
TGCAGGGCCTGCAACATACATTCGACTCATTACATTCCTTGCAGTTTCTTTCGCGACTTCATCCGCAAACGCATTTCCGCGACCAACATCATCAGTAACCTTTTTGTGTGCACTGCATTTCACAATCGCAACTTGTAACGGCAAGGTCAGTGACTCGAGAAGCTCATTCACTAACTGACCATGCTGGATCTTAGCACCATGCGAAGTCAGGAACCCACGTTCTTTCCACAATCGTCCAAAACTGTGAGCCACACCAAATGCATACTGGCTGTCCGTGTACACATTCACTCGTTTTCCTTTTGCCAACACACACGCTCTTGTAAGTGCAATCAACTCTGCTGCTTGCGCTGAATTATGTGGGATATGTGCAGCTTCAACAATCGTGTGCAAAGTCGTCACAGCATATGCTGCAGTCGTATCACCATTCGGCAACTTGAAACACGAGCCATCAACCCATAAAGTACCATCACATTCTGGAAGAGGAGTATCCCTAAGATCTATCCTCCCTTTCGTTTCTTTTTCTGTCCTGAGACAGCAATCATGTTTTTCGACCTCATCTGTCTCTACTGAAATCGGCAATAACGTGGCTGGATGCAACGTATTGCACCTCTTTATGTGCACATGACTCGCTAACAGTGTCAGCTCATAACCTGACAATCGAGCACTAGTTAAGTGCTGTGTCTTTGTTCTGTTTAACAGAGTGTCCACTGCATGCGGGACCATCACAATTAACATGTTATTCATCAGTAACCCAGCAGACTGTTGAATAGAAACAGCTGCTGCCGCAGTGGCTCTCAAGCAACTCGGTAACGCCTTAGCTACCGGATCCAAAGTCGGCGAAAAATACGCGCATGGACGTTGCTTGTCCCCAAAAGACTGTGTCAACACTGACAATGCACAACCTTCTTTCTCATGGACATATAATGTGAAGGGCTTACTGTAGTCGGGGGTACCCAACACAGGAGCCGAACACAATGCATCACGCAATTCGGAAAAACTTTTCTGACACTCTTCAGACCATGGAATGGGATTCGGTGTATCTTTACAAGTTAATGCCACCAAAGGTTTGGCCAATAAGGACAAATTTGGTATCCATTGCCTACAATATGATGTAATGCCCAAGAAAGCACGCACTTCTCTCTGTGTCCTTGGCACACTCAATTTTGCAATTGCCTGAATTCTTTCTGGGGTCAGTTTCCTTCCCTCCTTCGATAAGAGATGACCTAAGTAGGTCACTTCTTGTCGACAATATTGCAATTTTGAAAGAGACACTTTGTGATGCAAATCACACAAATGACGCAACAACGACAAGGTGGCTTCTTTACAAATCTCCTCAGTATCTGCAGCGATTAGCAAATCGTCGACGTACTGAATAAGGGTAGCGCCATCAGGTAAAACAATCGTATCAAGCTGTGTTTTTAAAGCCTGACTGTATATTGATGGACTTTCACAGTAGCCTTGAGGAGCGCGTTTGAAGCGGAAACTTCGGCTCCTAAACTGAAGCCAAAAATATCCCTGCTCTCCTCGGCAATCGGGATGCTGAAGAAAGCATTCTTCAAGTCAATCACCGAGAACCAAGTGGCTGAAGCTGGAATCATGGTCAATACGGCAGTGATATCAGGGACAACTGGAAACATCTATCTTATTGACCTCTCTAAGATCAATCACGAACCTGTAAACAGGTGGCTGAGAAGGATCAGTACGCTTCAAAACGGGCAGAACAGGACTATTACAAACGTTGCCTCTTGTCTCTTCAATTAAATCTTTTTCAATCAGATCATAAAAGATCGCTAACAACGCCTTCTCACCTTCGCTAGAGATCTTGTATTGGGGAATGCGCGGCATTCTAACATTGGCTTTCAATGTTACAGCATATGGTGGAACTTCCAAGAGACCCACATCATTAGGACCAGTAGCCCAAAGAATATCCGGGAGAGAAGACAATTCTGTCGGAAGTTTATCCTTCGACAAATACATTGGAGAAACCACTTTCTTACCTAGTTTAAGTTGTACTCCCGAAGGAGAACAGTACAAAGTTGCATACAATCTTTTCAACAGATCCAATCCCAACAAGTTTTCACCACAACCTGTTGTAAGAATAAGGGGTGCTTCGAATTCCCAAGGTCCAACAGAAAGGGACATAGGACTAGAAATCGGGTTTCTAACCGGGGCGCCAGAAAAACCTACTGAAACATTCATTTCGCCAGACAAAGGTGCGCCAGGGAGTTTTGAGTGCATAATAGAACTCTTTGTAGCACCAGTATCCAACAGAAAATGCTCTGACACACCTGATGTAATCACCTCAACGTAAGGTCCACTCTGATCTACTGGAACTGAAACAACTCACTCTCTTTGTCCATGGCTGTCCTAACAATCATTACCTTTTGCTTCATCACCTTCAACATAGTAATCGTCCAGATAGTACTGAGCTGTCCTACCAGATGAACCTCGCTGTTGATCAAAACTATTCATCGAGTTTTGCGGAGGCAAAGAAAGTACATTCTGTCCACGACCTCTACCTCTAGGCACTTGTTGAGTACCTCTACCACGTACGCCAGAAACACCATTCGTACGCTGCAACAAAACCGGACAACTATTCTTGTAGTGACCCTCTTCTTTACAATACGCACACTGATTGGGTCCATACGGTAAACGTTGTTGAGAAGACTCGTTGTTCTGTGAGTTTCTCGAATATTGCTGATGTTGCTGATAATCGCGCTGATTATTAGTACGTGGTGGAGAAGCTTGCTGTAGAAGAACTTTAGTCTTCAATTCTTTAGTCTTTTTATCCACTTTCTCTAACTCATCTTTGCGTCTATTTTCATAGTACTGGGCCGTAGCTAAAATCTGTGCTGACGTGGAAACAGCCCAAGCATTCTCAGAATCCTTCAACTTATTACAGAATTCAGGAAGCAAATTATGTACAAATTTGTCACCAAACAATCTCTGACCACCCTCGGTAGCCATATCCTGACCACTATGATCTACAAATGTCTCTTCAAACCGCGTGAAAAAGTCCGACACAGTCTCATCTTTCTTCTGTTTACACGCAGACAACTGGTCCCAATTAACACGCAATTCGGGCATTAAAGTCTTCATATACGTAATAAACCTACCAGGTAGTTCTGCTACTAAAGGCTCAGGCTTAGCACCACCAACTTGTCTGCCATCAGCAGCAGCAATATTAACCCATGTGTCACCTAACTCTTGATCATGATCCGCATGACGAATCTTTCCCCATAAAGGCTGTGGAACAACATTTCCAAACAACATGTCCATATCAGCTAAGTTCATGATGCATGAGCCTGCAGTCTGTGATAATTCCTTGTAATATCCTGCAGGATTTTTACAGGGATCAGGCAATGTCTGTTTAAGAGCCAAAACTTCAGCTCGCTTCCATGGAACATGTACCCACACACGCTGAAAATGTGGCGGAATGGCTGGATTAGCATTTGCGTCCCCTTCCCTCCAAACTGGGGGAACCTCTCTCATGGGATATTGTCTTGCCTTCTTCTTAACAGAAAAATTGGACTCAAACAACGACTGAGAAATACTCTCCCTCCTAAACGATAATAATGTCGCAACTGCTTTCTTAACATCAGAACCTACAATTGTGCCTTTTGCAAACTCGAACCGTACACGATACAACTCATACATATTGGATTCCAAATTGTTTTCTTCCAATTCCTCACAAAGGAAAACACACATTTTCTCAAAAACGTATCTCTGTTTCGATGCTTCCCACTGATGGAAGACATCCATAATAGATTCTAGTTCGTATCTTATTGGGTCTGTAACCCATTTATGTGCCAAATGATCCAATATCTCCCGTTCTCTAGAGTCAGGCAATTGACTACGCAACTGCTTGTGTGTTGAAACAGGGGTCATACTTGCTGCTCCAAAGAAAGGAGATAGAAGGTTAACAACTGTATCAGTCATTCTCTGTCGAACAGAAGGAGGAGTTGACGAAAGAACAGGAGGAAAAACAGAGGTAGACGCAGAGGCAGTATCAGAAGGAGCACCAGAAGAGACAGTCGATGCAGTAGACAGAGTCGTAGGAAGTATAGATGGAGCAGGTAGCAAAGTCGGCGGCCCTTGAGGGGGCTGCGCCATAATAGTAGAGGCCAACTGAAGAGGAGCTGGCGGTTGTGGAAGAACCTGAGGCACAATAATCGGAGGTTGTACAACTAAAGGTTGTGGAGGTGCTGAGGCACTCTGCGCATAAGGGGGTGGCGAGCTCAACAAGTGTGACATTAAAGGATCTTTTTCAAGTTCTTTTGCTGCATCTTGCTGAAGAGGCGGCAAAACTGGATAACATTTATCAATCGCCATTTTACGTTGCCTGTGCAACTGCTCACTTGCCTGTTCTTCTTCATTATCCTTAAACTGGGTAGCAGCTTGCATTATCGAGATACCCCTTTCTCTCTTATTTCTCTTTGCTAATTTAATTTCCTTCTGTTTGGCTTCCTTACGCCATAAGCGGAAAGAGTCAAACATCGCCGGCCGGGCTTTCTTCTTAAAAAGTTTAACCTCTAGGTTATCCAAAATCTCTGTGTCAAAACTACCATATAGGGGCCATTTTAAAACACCATCCTTCCTGGTGTATCGGATCCATATTTCGTTATATGCGATAGGGCCTACGCCATGTTTCACATATAATTCATAGGTCGGAGTTCCAATCGGAGGAACCGGACACGAGTCCTCCAACTGGGAATCCCTATTACAACCAAGACAAAACAAATTTCCAAGTCTGCTAAGACCAGGCATCTTCGCTCTCTAGTCTAGCTTCAAACTTCAAAGGGTTATCGAATACAATAGTCTCGTGAATACACGAGTCCCTCGGCTTTGGAACTTGCAAGTTCCAAACAAAGCGATCCCAAGGGGATACCAAACTAAGAACCAAACTAAGGACTAGGAGACGCTCCACTTATACTTAACTGAGGTATTGATGACGTCACCAGAAGACTCGTCTATCGTTTCACTCTACCAATCATCAAGGGTCCAAAACAGGGCGATAGTCAGGGCAGCAGTTCTTCGTAGCCGTCGGGACGCGGGGAACCTCGCAGCAAAGACTTTCGGACCACGTCGACATACAGGGGTCGATGAAGTGGCGGCCTTCCTCCAGAATTTTCACACGAAGCTCCTCACGAACCTCTGGCTTGGACCGGTACCGCTGATACCGCCCCACGTTGGGCGCCAACTGAAGTACCGGGTTTTTAAGAACCCAGCGGTGCCAGGGAGAACACCCAAAGACTTCGAGTCCTTCCGGTTTCAGACTACAGAAACAAAGAGTCTTCTTGGTGAAGTCAAAGATCGTATTTATTGGCTGCAGCCAGTAACAGAGATCCTAGAAGTACAACACGGTGTATATTCTCAGGAGACTGCTCAATCTTACAAAGCCAGACTTCTCCTTTTATACAAAATAATATGCTTCAGGCAAACATTCCTTATTTTACAGTAAACCATTCACATATTTTCACTACGAAGAAAAAGCAGAGTCATGATGACAAGCCCACATTTCAGTTTGTCCAGTCCACAATCAATTACCCGGCAAGGCCCATAACTTTCATCAGATATTGACGGACCCCCAATAAAAACGGGCACCTCCTCCTCGTAAAGCAGGTCATAAAGAAGAAACAGGGACAGGTGTGTGTGTGTGAGATTAGGCATGGTTTGTGTGCGATGAATGGTTTATGACATGTTGTGCCTTGATATTAATCTCATTCGGCCACTGGGAAAGGAACTGGCCGAACAGGTTTGGCTTCAGGCATGGGAGTCAGCTTGCCCAGGTCACAGAGGAGTCAGCAAAGGTGTACGTGTACTTCAGATCGAATTTAGCCTAAGTTATTTGGCTATGTGAGGGCAATCACAAAATGGCTGCCGTTCACAAAATGGAACCCGAGGGTTCAGGACGAAAACTCAGATTTCAGGGTGATTTCGTCAGTCGAACATGACGGAAATGCTTGTGCATAGTATTCGAACCATTACCGGTCTGCTGATACCAAAATCGTCATGATACGACGATGTTTATAACACGGGTCCAGAATTTTCAGTACCACAGCCTGCGCATGCGTCAGCCTGGAGTGGCGTACCCCTTGCCTGCGCATGCGTCAGCCTGGAGTGGCGTATCCCTCGCCTGCGCATGCGTCAGCCTGGAGTGGCGCACCCCTCGCCTGCGCATGCGTCAGCCTGGAGTGGTGCACCCCTAGCCTGCGCTTGCGTCAGCCTGGAGTGGCGCACCCCTTGCCTGCGCATGCGTCACCCTGGAGTGGCGCACCCCTTGACTGCGCATGCGTCACCCTGGAGTGGCGCATCCTTTGCCTGCGCATGCATCACCCTGGAGTGGCGCACCCCTTGCCTGCGCATGCGTCACCCTGTAGTTGCGCACCCCTCACTTGCGCATGCGTCAGCCTGGAGTGGCGTACCCCTTGCCTGCGCATGCGTCAGCCTGGAGTGGCGCACCCCTCGCATGCGTCAGCTTGAAGTGGCACACCCCTTGCCTGCGCCAGCCTGGAGTGGTGCACCCCTCACCTGCGCATGTGTCACCCTGGACTGGCGTACCCCTTGCCTGCGCATGCGTCACCCTGGAGTGGTGTACCCCTTGCCTGCGCATACGTCAGCCTGGAGTAGCGCACCCCTCGCCTGCGCATGCGTCAGCCTGGAGTGGCGCACCCCTCGCCTGCGCATGCGTCAGCCTGGAGTGGCGCACCCCTCGCCTGCGCAAGCGTCAGACTGGAGTGGCGCACCCCTCGCCTGCGCATGCGTCAGCCTGGACTGGCGTACCCCTTGCCTACGCATGCGTCACCTTGGAGTGGCGTACCCCTTGCCTCCGCATGCGTCACCCTGGAGTGGCGTACCCCTTGCCTGCGCATGAGTCACCCTGCAGTGGCGCACCCCTTGCCTGCGCATGCATCAGCCTGGAGTGGCACACCCCTTGTTTGCGCATGCGTCACCATGGGGTATCCTTTGCGTGCGAATGCGCAGCCAGTCACCTGTGCCGGTGCACTTGAGGAAAGCGGTTGCCCCTCTCAGGTCACATGAGGAGTTTTCCACTGCGCCCTTCGAGGACACGACAAGTGAGGTTCCGTGACAATTGTAAGTGGTGTTTTTGACTCGCACGAATATAGTCGAGTCTGGTATCTATGAACCGCAAATGACGAGTTTAGTGGGTGTACGCAGTTTCGCTGTGCTAACCTAAACCGTTCGTTTGTTACGTGGGTTTTTCTATCTGTACCCACGGGTTCCATCTTAGATACGGCATCCATTTTGTCTCTAGCCCTCAAGTAGCCAGCGAACGGACGTTGTCCGCTTCGCGACCCTGGGACTCCCAAGATATTTGCGGAAGACAAATGTTCTTTGTAAATGTCTTTATGATGAGGGGGATGATGATACTGTAAGGCAGATGGCGCCACTCGAGGCTCATCTCGAGCGGCCGGCTTATTGTCTCAGCCGTGCATCTCATTAGGCACGTCCTTTAGATGCCTGTATCTCGTGTTTTCCGATACCTCCCCTTTTTCACCCTTTCCGATCTCCCACTGTCTCCATCTTCCTCCACACCTGTCCTTGTTCCTTCTTCGATCTGTTTTATTGCTGATTGGAAAGTACTAATGGTGGGAAGATGGGTTTTTACAGTTGGGAACCGCCAAATGTTTCCGCACTTATGTTCCGGACCTTGTGTATATCAAAGTGACCAAAGTGACCCCTCTGGGGGATAATTGTGGGAACCGGGTCATAAACTTTTGTGTACCATGTAACCCTATGGGTAAAATGTGTATAAAAGGAGCGATCCACAGAACCAATTTGAAGCAGTCTCCACAAGTAGCACATGTTGTACTTGCCGTGATTTCTGTGTTCCCTGCAGTAAATAAAGCTCGAATCTTTGACGCCGAAGGAAGTGTCCCGTGTCTCTGTGATTCGTACGCCGGAGCAGGTTACCCACGAAGGTTTCAGGTGTTGTTCCCTGGCACCGCTGGGTCTTAAATAACCCAGTCCTTCAGTTGGCGCCCAATGTGGGGCTGCATCAGTGGTACCGGTCCAAGCCCGACGATCGTGAGGAACTTCGTGTGAAATCTCCGAGGGAAGGTGCACTCCGCTTCATCGATCCTGTTGTCGAAATAAGTGGCCCGAAGACTTTTCCCGCGAAGATTCCCGCCTCCTGACGGCTGCGACGGACTGCTGCCCTGACTGTAGACCTGTTTTGGCGCCTGGCGTAGACCTTGGTATAGCGAGACGATTGACGGGCCTTCCTGGTGACGCCATCGATCTTTGAGTTAAGTATTTGTGGGTCGCTCCCAGAGTTCTTGGTTGTGGTTCTTAGTTGTTGCATGGTTCCATTGCATTTGTGGTTCTTGGTACTTTGTTGTGATATTTGACGACTGCAGACGCCAAAAACCGAGGGTTTTCGCTCTTTGCTGGGACTTGGTAAATCCTGTAACCCTTGAAGTTTGTGAAACTCGGCTAGTGTGCAAGATGCCTGGTCGTAGTACTTTGTTTAGTTGTTTCAGACGTTGTGGCACGGATTCCCGACTGGAGGACTCGTGTCCGATACCTCCGGTTGGAACTCCCACTTATGAACTGTACAGTAAGCACGGTTTGGGCCCGATTACTTTTAATGATTACTGGATCCGGTATACTAAGAAGGATGGTGTCCTTAGTTGGCCACCTCATGGTAGTTTTGAGACTCCAATCTTAGATAATCTAGAGGCTAAATTATTTGCAAAAAAGTCAAGGCCGGCCATGTTTGATGCCTTTCGGTTGTGGCGTAAAGAAGCCCCGACAGAAAGAAATCAGACAGACTAAGCGAAATCAGAGAGATGGTGTTGCTACCATTGTAAAGAAAGCAGAGCAGTTTCAGCGTGATAAGGAGGATAAGGAAAAGGAAGTGTTCGATAGGCTACAGCGTATGTCCATAGATAAATGCTATCCTGTTTTGCCTACGGAGTCGGATAAGAAGGAAGAACCAGTTGAGGATTCTCTAATGTCTTATCTTTTGAAGTCGCCACCTCCGTATGTACAGGGTACCGCTGCTCCAGTGGTTCCCCCTGTACCTGTTCCACCGCCTATTCCTCAGCCTGTTCCTCAACCTGCACCAATTCTCCCGACTGTTCCTGCTCCTTTGTCCGTTGCTATCCCTACCGCTCCTCCACTTCCACATACTCCTGCTCCCGCTACTGCTCCTGTTTTGTTAACTCCTGTTGTTGCCTCTGTTTCTACCTCTTCCCTTGTTAGTCCTGTGTCCTATACTTCTCCCTCTGTTCGTAGTCGTACTTCTCCTGTTGCGGCTAACTTCTTTCATTCTCTCGGACCTGTTCTTGGGTCCGCTGGTTCAGATGGTCCTCAGAGACGTAGTCAGCTTCCCGGTAATAGGGAACGCGCTTCGCTATATAATATGGCGATGGGTTGGATGACACATCCTCTTAGAAATCCACCACGTATTGTACTCGATACATTCTGTCAATTTAATATACCAACCCAAAGATTTGTGTTCGAGGAAATGTGTAAGGTCCTTCGTGATCAGATATCTGCCGATGCACCTGACGAGGTGCTGTCCGCTTTGTCCGATCTACAGCTCCAGTTCTCGAATGGACTGATAGTGGATACCAATGTTCGTCGTGCTGTTGAACGGTTGCTATCTTTCCGTCCTACTCCTATACCTCAAGCCTTGTTTGTTGAGGATGTGGAAAGGCAGCCAGATGAGTCTGGTCAATTTCCTATGCGCGAAGTTCCACCGGTATGGATGCCAGGTAATCCTGCAGCTGCTCCACCGATCTTGCCATATTTCCAGAGAGTGTGGATACACCTCCCATGGAAACGTTCGGAGGTGTTACAGGTGAAGCAATCTTTGCCTGACCCTCGCAAAAATCCTACAGGGTACTACAAGGAATTATCGCAGCTCGTAGATGCTACGATAATGAACCTTGCTGATATCGATATGCTGTTCGGCAATGTCGTACCGCAACCGGTTTGGGCTAAAATCCGTCAGGAAAATCATCCGAATGAACTAGGTGGTGATTGGGCTGCCATTGTAGCGGCAGATGGTCGACAAACTGGTGGTGCTAAACCCGAGCAGTTGACTGCTGCTCTTCCTCAAAGAATAATTACGCTAATGAAAACTCTTATGCCAGCTATGAGGGTAAATTGGGACAAATTGTCGGCTTGTAAACAGAAGAAGGACGAGAGTGTCTCCGACTTCTTTACGAGATTCGAGGAGGCATTCATCAACCATAGTGGTCAGGATATGGGTACTGAGGGTGGCCAACGGTTGTTTGTGGATAAATTTGTCTCTAACTTATTGCCCGATTTGAGCAATAAATTGAAGAATTCAGAAAGTGCGTGGGCCGTTTCAACCTCAGTACAGATATTGGCCACAGCACAATATTATGAGAATAGAGAGAAGGAAGAGAATGACCGCGCTGATAAAAAGACGAAAGAGCTTAAAACTAAAGTGTTGTTACAGCAAGCGTATCCTCCACGTTCGAATCAGAATGCTTCGCAACAAAATTAAGCATGGGCGGAAAATCCGTTTCGCTCGCGGATTTTGCGGATTTTCGGTAAATTCGCAATCCGCGAGATTCGCGAATCTCCCGCAAAATCCGCAAATCCGCGAGCAGCGGATTTTGCTCGCACTGTTCGCACTGTTCGCGTGAGTTCGCGCCCCGCGAATAAGTGCAAAATTGCAGAAATACGATCTTAGCAAAACTGAAAGTAACTACTTACCAGGTTCAAAAGTTCAGGCTCATCATTAGTAGCCATTTCCTGTAGTGCTTCCTGAGGGGCCCCTCCAGAGTTCAGTTGCCAGTTGAAACTATTATGTGACCCTGCTCTGAACCTCAGAATAGTTACACATATGCCACAAAGGTCCTGAATTACAGCTAAGGGAGACAAGCAGGAGCCAGGCTGGAAGTTCAAATCCATTAATCAGCCCCTAATGCATTATTGTCAGTTGGGGCAGGGCAGGTGTTGTAACTAATTTTGCAACAATGAAAGCACTTAGCAAGTGCAAAAGATCACTAATCAGGAAGCACTAAGGAAGCAGGTGCCAGCTAAAAAAATATTCTGTGACACATTAATCAGCCCCAAATTAATTCAGGTCACTTGAGGCAGGGAAGGTGTGCTTGCGTTGCCACAATAATGTACACTGACTGGACAACCAGAGGGTGCTGTGATGAAACAGAGGGTGGCATGGGTGGGCCAGAGGGTGGCATGAGTAGTCAGAGAGTGGCAGTGGTGACAGAGAGTGGCAGTGATGAAGAAGAGTGTCCCAAACAGGCTGGACACGTAGAAACAACAAGTTCGCGAAACTTGCGACCCGACAGGTAAGTTCGCAATTTGCGACATTGTAAAAAACCCTCGCGAACTGGCAGAAACCCGCGCAAACACAAAAAAAAAAAATCTGCAAATTCGTGAGAATTCGCGGATTTTGCGGATTGCGAGTTCGCAAATCCGCAAAATTCGCGAACGCGAGATTCGCAAAATTCGCCCATGCTTAAACAAAATAGATCGCAGTCGCAATCTAACCGACCACAATCTAGAAATGACTCCTCTTCCCAAAGATCCTCTTTAGGGTACAATCAGTGTGCCTATTGTAGACAGGAGGGTCACATAAAATTTAATTGTCCTGTTTTGAACGATCGTAATAGTGGTAATTCATCTAGAGGAGGTCGTGGTGGTTCTCAACAGACATCACGCGGTAGGGGTCGCGGTGTTCAAAATTATCGTTCAGATAACCAATCGTATTCTAATAACTGTTTTGATCAACGTGGATCATCGCAAGGACGATCTGCGCAGTACAATGTAGATGATTATTATGTCGATCAGGGAACTGACGACAGTAATTACTAGGACAGCCATAGACAAGGAGAGGGAGTGGTATCAGTTCCGGTTGATCAGAGAGGGCCTTACGTCGCAGTTGCTACATCGGGCGTCGTTGAGCCTTTTCTGTTGGACACTGGTGCAGCGAAAAGTTCCATTATGCATTCGAAACTCCCTGGCGCACCTTTGTCTGGCTTAACCAATGTTTCCGTTGGATTCTCTGGCGCCCCCGTTAGCAATCCAGTTTCACGCCCTTTGCCCCTTACAATTGGACCGCGTGAGCTTGAAGCTCCGTTGATTTTGACTACTGGTTGTGGTGAAAATCTCTTGGGTCTGGATTTGCTAAAACGTTTGTATGCACCTCTATATTGTTCTCCTGCGGGTGTAAAGCTTACGTTGGGGGAGAAGGTTGTCTCTCCCATGTACTTGTCCCTTGATAAACTTCCACCGGAATTGAGCTCCCTTCCTGCATCTCTGTGGGCAACAGGTCCCAATGATGTGGGCCTGCTTGACATCTCCCCTTATGTTGTTCAGTTGAAATCCCATGTGCGATTGCCACGTATTCCCCAGTATCGTATCTCTCTTGATGGTGAACGAGCACTGTTAGCGATCATCTATGATTTGATCGACAAAGACGTTATTGAAGAGACTCGGGGAAACGTGTGCAACAGCCCTGTATTACCTATTCTAAAACGTACTGATCCTTCGAAACCACCTATTTATCGTTTTGTTATCGATTTACGGGAGGTTAATAAAATTGTGATTCCTCAGTTCCCTGTTGTGCCTGACATCACGGCGCTACTGACTCTGATTCCAGCATCTGCGTCTTGGTTTTCGGTGATCGATCTGAAGAATGCGTTCTTCAGCATCCCGATTGCAGAGGAGAGCAGAGACCTTTTCGGTTTCTCTCTTGGTGGGCGCAGCTTCCGGTTTAAACGCGCTCCTCAAGGCTACTGTGAGAGTCCATCGATTTACAGTCAAGCCTTGAAGGGTCAACTGGATGCGTTTACGTTGCCGGCTGGTGTGGCCTTAATCCAATATGTCGACGACTTATTGGTAGCTGCAGATACTCAGGACATTTGCATAATTGCTACGGTGTCGTTGCTGCAACATCTCTGCGAGTTAAATCACAAGGTGTCACCTTCTAAACTCCAATATTGTTGTCAAGAAGTAACCTATCTAGGTCACTTATTGTCAAAGGAGGGAAGGCGGTTGACCCCAGAAAGAATTGCAGCAATTGCGCGAATGACTGTGCCAACAACACAAAGAGATGTGCGTGCCTTTCTAGGTATCACGTCATACTGCAGGCAATGGATTCCAAACTTTTCATTGCTAGCGAAACCATTGGTGGCTCTTACGTGCAAGGATGTTTCTACTCCTTTACCATGGACGGAAGAATGTCAGAAGAGTTTTTCTGAACTGCGTGACTCACTGTGTTCGGCTCCTGTGTTAGGCACTCCTGACTACAGTAAGCCATTCACGTTATATGTTCACGAGAGGGAAGGTTGTGCTTTGAGTGTCTTAACGCAACCTTTTGGCGGTAAGCAACGTCCATGTGCATATTTTTCCTCAACCTTGGACCCGGTAGCTAGATATTGCCGAGTTGTTTGGCGGTAGGCTTTCACCATCATCCACTGTAGCGTGGCCCTCCTCCTACACAGCAGCCTGACCTCCTTCAGTGGGGCTTCCACTAGCCCTGAGGACAGCAGAGAGGTTTTAGATGGGTGCAGGGTCCAGCACACAGGCCCAAGTGGCGGTATCCCCTGGCAGCAGGTCCCTTCATGTTCCTGTCCCTGCTCTGTCTCAGCACATGGTGGCACATCCTCCTTATTTATATGCCCCCCACCCCACCTTCCAAGCAGTGCCAGAGCCTTCTAGAATTCTCAGGCGAACTAGTTCTAACTGGTTCAGGGGAAGGAGAATAGCACCCTGGGTGCCAGGCTTTCCCTCCAAAAGCAGGGATGGCTGGTTACCCATATCTCAACTCCCTTTCCTAGCCAAAATCATGGAGCAACATGTCCTGCAAACCCTCTCCAGGTTCATGGAGGACCATCACCTACTTGGAGATAGGCAGGCTGGCCTCAGGGCTTACCAAAATACGGAGTTGGTGATGCTATCTGTCCTCGATGAAATCAGGATCAAAGCAGACAACAAGAAGCCATGCGTCCTAGTCCTCCTTGACCTGTCGGCAGCGTTCAACATGGTCAACCCTTCACAACTCCTGGATAGAATAAAAGACATAAGCATTGGAGGGTCTATCCTCCAATGGATCAAGTCATTCCTGACCGATCGCACCCAAAAATTCAGATGGGGGATTAGGTGTCAGAGAAGGGGGTCATCCCCTGTGGAGTTCCCCTGGGGTTGGCACTGTCCCCTCTCTTGTTTAATATATACCCGAGACCTCTAATAAAAAAGCTTGCCTTGATGGACTGCCAGGTATTCAACTATGCGGATGATACACAAATTATCTTACAAATAGATAACACCCCCCCCAAGCTCACTCTCGGGTAAAAGACATTCTGCGATTTGTGGTTAGCTGGATGACAGCCAACTCACTCAAGATCAACCCAGATAAAACGAAGGTGCTGGCTGTCACCAATGACAGCAACCCCTGGAACCCCCATTTCTGGCCAGACGAGCTTGGTGATACCCCAGCACCAGCCTTGGTTGTGAAAAGTTTAGGAATCAAGATAGATACAAACTTTCTCTTGCCAATCAAATCACCACTGTGTTTGGAACTTGTGTGGGCTTACTTAGGCAGCTGAGGAGACTCTCTCCGATCCTCTCCTTCTCAACCATGAGGACAGTGGTGACTGCCCTGATCCTGGCCCGGCTTGACTCACTGCTGGACAAACTCCAGATGGTGTTGAATGGTGCGGCCAGGTTGATATTAAACCTACCCAGGCACACTCGGGCATCACCCTTACTGCAACAACTACACTGGTTACCCATCAAGCAGAGGGCCACATTTAAAGGCCTCTGTATTATACATAAGGCCCTGTTTGGACAGGCATCCAGCTACATCAAGGAACGCCTGGAGAAATATATCCCATGTGGCTCACTAAGGGCCGTCTAAAATGCCCACGATTTAGCTACATCTCTAAAGGCGGCCAAGCCTTCTCAGCGCTCATGTCCAACTTTGGAAAAAGCTGCCAGGTTAACTCCGCTCTGAAAGCTGCCTCCTGCTATTTAGGAAAATACTCAAAATCTTATTATTCACAGAAGCCTGGGCATAACACCCCCCCTACGATACAAATCTTCCTTCACCTCCTCCAAATAGAACTGCATTCCATGGTGGGAAGCTTCAAAGGCCCTGCCTCCTTTGTTTTGCGATCCACGCCTCTCTAGATAGTGGCGATGCCACCTGTGTCCTCATCCCCTTTGGCAGTAGGTGGGAAAATTACTAAGATCAGGAGGTGGGTCCACATCAAGCCAGGACCACCCCTAAGTTGGACTAACTGATGTGGAAACCGATTCCTTCTTCTCGTTTTGGAAGGAATTAGCCTTCTACAGTCGGGGTTATCCCCCCTTCCCACAGGAAGTGGTTAGATAGAGGGTGTAAACACCCTAAATGTAGGCAGCCCATTGGTTACTACAAGTCACTACCAGTCACTCCCCTTAACACCCCTAAATTGAGTATTTAGGTGACACCCCTGAATCCAAGAACTCACATTTGATGGATCAAGAGAAGGAGGATGAAGAAGAGTTACTCTCTGGTGAGAGCTGCAGAAGCTCTGTGAACTATGTCACAAAATGCTGCCTGCCCACAACTCTCTGAACAATTGTAACCAAGTGGCTCATCCTGCAAGCTGGAAATCTATCACAGCCTTGTGTAGCCTGCCAGCACTTCAAAAATCATATACAGTCTTCCTTGGAGTAGCGGAGGTAATCCACTGCAGTTTTCTGGCACTAAATAGCAGAGTCCGGTCCATTGCCTTGCAGCAATCTGACCCGACCGACAAAGGAAATAATCAGGAAGAGGTGCTCATGCTCTGGAGGGTCAGATCTGTCTCTCCACCCAGTGAAAAGACAACAGGACCAATCTGAGCCATTCAGCACCAATACCTGGGGTACAGGAAGCCCTGTGCCAAACACAGACAGTAGGAGTCAATATACAGATTCTTGCTGCACCACGACTCGTCAGCATCAGAGATTCACTTCGTGAGAGGCCCAGCTGCCCTGATTTTGCCACTGCCAGCTGTTTGTCCCTAATCGCGAGTATCAACTTTGGGCACCTAGCCCACCGACCTAAACGCTCAGCACCCAAGCCAGCCGGCACCAAAGAACCAGCTGTGCCCCCTTGCTCAAAGACCCCTTGTGACCCAAGTCCTGCAATGCAGCATCTTTTCAAGTGGCTCCCTTATCCCTAATGCACTCAGCTAACAACTTCCCCAGCACCCTGCTCTCGGCTACAGACGAACTGCTGGTAGTACTTTGGACCTTGGCCCACTGCAACTCGAAACCCAGAAAGTGAAGCCCTGAAATGACTGTGCTCACCGTTATGCATATTTGACATTTCCTTCCACAGGATTGCATTGTGCGTAAAGGCGCACAACTTTGAAAGATTTACCTGTAAAAATTGCAAACAAAAAAAATACTTAATTTTTAACACAGTTCTTGGTTGTACAAAATATATAAAAGGGTGTGTTATTTTTCTAATTTGGCCTCGGATTTATTCTAGTGTGTGTCCTCTGTGTTTTTCCTCTGTGAGTACAACAAATGCTTAGCACTACCCTCTGATAAGTCTTGCTGCTCGCCACTACTACCACAAAAAGAGTTAGTATTGTCTACTAAAGCCTCTGCAAGCCAACTGGGGACCACTGGACTCTCTATCTACTCTGTGTACTTCTTTTGAGTGCACGATATAGAGAGCCATCTTCCTGCAATCCCCATAAGACATCAGGGAAAATCCAAAATTATGACTCAGCTTAGCTATGAGAGTTTGTGGGACCCCGCACCTCTGTGGCTTTTAACTGGATCAGAATGGCTTAAGATACACAGCCTTGGACAGACTGCTGAGGAGGGAAGTTGACTATTCTGGGACAAAGCTGGTGAGGAAGGACAGTGAAGAGATGGCATAAAGTGTAGCACGGACGTCTACTAATGTAAGCGCTGCACTTCCCCCACTAGGATGCCACTGGAGACAGCTGGTAAGGCTGCATCAGTGCCAAGTAGTCATAACGGCAACAGATTGTGAGGGTAAATAGGAGGGAAGTTGGGCTTGAATTGTTTTTCTAATATCATAGTAGATTTTTAGGTGGGGAGCCACCAATACTGCTTTAAACATCTAGGGCACCACAGCAGAAGTCAGAGTAGTAGGGTTGTTAAAGTGCAGCTTCTCGGGCCATATATGAACATTACCTTCTCAATTTGTAATGCCCAATTTATAGGCAAATGATTGGAAACCCTTCTGGAACAATATCCACACTCAACAACTACTACCAGCATAGATCTTGTATTGGATATAATTGAATGCATGAACAATGCACAACAGAACTGTACAGACCCCATCCATGGGGCTTCGGCATAGAACAGAGCTGCACGTCTCCTTGCTCCACTGCCCTACATCAAAGTGAAAGGGTAGGTGTTAGACGGGGCCCCGGAGGGTCGGCCGAGTACAGGAAGAGAGGCCTCCGGTGAGGACCGTCTCCAGCGATCGTACAGACAAGTAACTTCCCCCCCACAAATGGACACCACACAAGGATGCGATCTGCACACTTTATATAGGATTCTTGAGGCAAGGTTATCAACGCTACAGTGGGGGCAGGACACAAGGATCCTCCCAATTCTAGTCTCTGTAGGGTAAGGGGTAGCGGGACAGTCTTGGTACCGGTCCTGTACAAGGGCGGCCAAAAGGAGCTCACAATCCTCGAGCTCGGAGGTCTGAAAGGTCGGGCTGCGGCAGCGCCAGCAGGCTAGGATGATAGTTCTCGGCAAGGAGGGCCGCGGCAGCGCCAGCAGGCTAGGATGATAAGTCTCGGTAAGGAGGGCCGCGGCAGCACCAGCAGGCTACGATGATGACTTCTTTGCAGAGGGGCCGCGGCAGCGCCAGCAGGCAAGAGCGATGGTTCACAAGGATGGGCCGCGGCAGCGCCAGCAGGTCCCGACGAAGATGAACGTTGCAGAGGGCCGCGGCAGCGCCAGCAGGCTTTGGAGATGGTTCACAAGGCAAGGCTGCGGCAGCGCCAGCAGTCCGTCAGGGATGAGTTCTTCAAGGTGTCTCTCGACTCCAGGATACAACTGCCTTCCTGCTCTGGAGCTGCCCCAGTTATAGGTCTGGCCTCCTTTGATGTCCGGACCCTTGCGCTTGGAGGTCGGGAGGTCCGGGATGAGGGAGTCCAGACACCCAGCAGAGGGGTGGAGCCAGCGCCCGGGGAGACCGGGGGCGATCGGCACCTGGCGGGGGAGAGCCATCGACACTCCTCTCTCCCATTGACCTGCCAAGTGGTCTCTTCACCTCCTGGGTGGATGGTGGTGCCTCGATGTCGGGGCCTGGCCAGGCCCAGGGTTGGGGTCGAGCTGAGGCCACGCGGCCTCGTGGTGCAGTGTCCAAGATGGCGGCTGGGCCGGGGCAATGGTGCTGACGGGGGCCCGGGGTGTCAGGTCGACTCCACGGGATCCAGCCGATGCACAATGATTCCACCTCCAAATGTCACCAACACCCTGGAAGTATTAACACAGGGTGTTCGAGTCATTAGGCGAGGGAGAAAAATAACAAACTAAAATAAAAAACGAAGGAAGGGAAAGGCTAGGGTCAGCAGGGAAAGGATGCCTGTAACAGAAAACAAAACATGTATCATATAAATGCTTAATGCTACACAGTCCTACTCTCATGTAGTCTCGCTAAATATACTGAAGCAGATATATACCTGAATGATAAGAAGGATCAAGCCTTTGATAGTAAACCAACATAGCCCTTCAGTCACAGCCTGTAATAATATCCTAAGAACACAGAAACATAGGGTGAATGAAGGTTCACACATAACAGACACCTTTGCATTCTACTGAACCCTCGTATTCAATCATATCACACATACCACAGACTGTTAGAAGGACTCAATGTATAAATGGGGGTCCAAGTATTCCGTAAATAAAGTATATAGGATCCAGACAATGTTCCAGGGAAACGGCAGTGTGTAGGAAGCAAGAACTACAACACTCCGCTCTCTTTCCTTCTGAGAAACATCAACAATGACCCACAAGTAATAAAGTTTTCACAACAGTAAAGCGTAGTTGTGACCACCACAGAATTCTGTTTATGAGTTCCAAAACAAGAACATAGATTCTAGGAACATGTAGTTAGCCTCACTACCACGCCCCCGCTTGTATTGCTTCCACAAACACAGGAGAGTAACGGTGACACGTAGTTGACCTCACTACAGTGCCCCGCTACCGATACTGACACGAAAGAGGATGCGAAAACGGTAACGCGTGGTTTCGACCGCCACCGCGCTCCGCTTCTTCCCAACACCAGGAAGTCTCCAGGAAGCAGTTACTAACATCCAGATTACCAAATGTCAGAACAGTTAATGTATATAGAATGCTTGCCGCAATAAGGCGGCGGAAGATATTAGCACAACGATACCTTCTTAACGGCTCCAAACCTCACGGAAGGAGATCCATGCAGGAGGAGACCTGAGAACAGCTCAGAAGCTCTCCGATCGGCGGCAGTTCAGGAACAAGGCGTAGCGAGGAGAGCAGCCGCTCTCACGCTGGAAACAAACAGGACACAGAATAACGCGCAACCGGATGCGCATCCACCCCATAGTTGTACTTCCTGAAAGGAGCCTCGAGGCTCATGGGAAGTGTAGTTTTTAGCGTGGCAGGCGCGATAATCGGTGCATTCTGACAGTACATCCCCCTCCCCTAGCGCCTCCTAGGACCAGGCCTCGAGGGGTATCTACGATGGTAGGCACGGACTGCACCCGGGGCATGTACGTTTCCGACAGGTTCCCAGGAATCGTCCTCCACTGAGTATCCTTTCCAGGATACCAGGTACCACAGAACACCCCTGCACCATTTAGAGTCCTTTATACTCCGGATTTCGTATTCATTTCCAAGTACCGGAGGCGGGGCCCTTCTCCTAGCCGATAGGGCTGGCTTCAAAAGATTGCAATGGAATACCGGATGTATGCGCAATGAACCAGGCAATTTCAGCTTAAATGCCACTGGATTGATTCTCTTCAAGATGGTATAAGGCCTGATGTATCGGGGATGGAAAACACTTCGCAACTTAAACCGAATGTTGCGAGTCGACAACCAGACTCTATCACCCACTTGAAACGTGGGGGCCTCCACGCGGTGTTTATCCTCCCATTTCTTGTACATGGCTTTCGCCCTCTCCAAATGCACCCGAACCTTCGTATGTAAGGCTTGGACCTTCCGCATCTGTCCCAAAACTGTGGGCTGACGAGACACCTCCTCCGGGATATGCACGGGAAGGATTCGTGCGTCAAACCCGTAAGTAGCAAGAAAAGGAGAAACACCCACTGAACTATGCCAAGCGTTGTTGTACGCTATTTCAGCCAACCACAACAGGGAAACCCACGAGTCCTGAGCATCATCCGCAAAGCATCTAAGGTATTTTTTCAGCGTCTGATTTAACCGCTCAGTCTGCCCGTCTGTCTGCGGGTGAAAGCTAGTGGAGAGTGAGGATTGGATATGCAATGCCTGACACCACGCTTTCCAGAATCTTGCTACGAACTGCGGGCCTCTATCAGACACGATAACCTCTGGGACACCATGTAACCTTATAACATGGGTAAGTAGTAGTTGAGCCGTCTGCCCAGCTGTTGGCAAATTGACACAAGGTATAAAGTGTCCCAATTAGTGAGGCTGTCAATGACCACCAACACCGCTGATTTACCCTGATCCAGTGGCAGTCCTGTGACAAAATCTAGGCTGATGTTCTGCCACGGTTTTCTCGGTGAAGGCAAGGGCATCAACAGTCCTTTCTTTTTTCCCGGAACGGTTTTAGCTCTAGCACATACCTCACACTGCCTTATCCAATTAGGGATATCGGTGGTTTCAGACTCCCACCAAAAGTGTCTTTTCATCAGATGAACAGTCTTTTTCACACCCTGATGTCCAGCCAAAGGAGAATCATGGCACCACATAAAAGCCTTTTTTCTCAGTTCAGGAGTAGGAAGGAACAATCTATTGTCCTGAAAGGGCAACCCATTCACCAAGTTACGATTGGCACCCTGCGTAACCCACAGGACCCAAGCATTATGATCCTTTGCTTTGCGTACAATGTCCAAAAAAGTGTTGGCCTGTATAGCGCAGATCACTTTGTCAGGACTTACTATGGCCATTTTCGCTTCCTCGCTTCCATGGTCTTCCAACTGATCCCTGCGGGATAGGGAATCTGCTTTCAAGTTTTCTGCCCCTGGTCTAAAGGTGATGGTAAAATCGTATTCTGCGAAAAAGAGCATCCACCTCATCTGTCTTTGCGTTAAATGTTTAGCTGTCTTCATATATTGAAGATTGCGATGGTCTGTATAGACAGTAACCGGATGTCTGGCCCCCCAAAGGTACTGCCGCCATTCTTGGAATGCTCTTTTGATCGCTAACAACTCCTTCTCAGCGATGGTGTAATTCTGTTCGGGTAGACTTAGTTTCCTAGACAGATATGCCACTGGATGTAGCTGCCCGGTGTCCTTATCTCTCTGAGAAAGCACCGCTCCAATGGCTTCGTCGGAAGCATCAGCTTCTATGACATAAGGATGTTCTGGTCTAGGATGAGCGAGTATAGATACGGTGGTGAAAGCTTCTTTTAAGTACTTGAATGCCTCAGCGGCTTCAGGTGTCCACCTAAAGCCTACTCCTTTCCTGTTTATGGAGGGATTATGATGGGCTAGCCTGGGTATCCCAAGGATCACCTCGTATTGTGGGGCTTCTATGATGTTAAGCACCAGCTCTTCCCTATGTCTGCCTTCCTTTACATCAACAGTGAGGGTTACTCTCTCCGTTTGTTCGGTTATGAGACCGGATGTTATTGGTTTCCCATCAACGGCCAGGACTTCCTCAGGGGTGTCCCTGGGTACCCGGTCCAATGACAAAGAAGTTACAAGACCACTATTGATGAAATTTCCAGTAGCCCCTGAATCTATCATTACAGTTACTTCATATACCTGCAGTTGACACTCTAGTCTCATGGGCATTAAGATATGGGATTCAGATTCATGCAGGGTTAGCACAGTTAATGAAGGTGCTTTCCAGGGTTGTGTTTCTCTAGAGCTTCCTTCCTCCCCTCCGCTGGCTTCCTCTTTGACGCTACCAACTGTGACTGCTACTCTTTTGTTTCGAGACCACGTACCTGGACTTCTGGGTTTGGAAGGACAGTCCCTTACGTAATGACCTTTCTTGCCACAATACATGCAGAGGCCGGCCACCCTGCAACTTTCTTTTTCTTCTCTGGTTAAAGGGGAACGGACCGCCCCGATTTCCATTGGTTCGGAGGTCGTGTCTGGAGAAGGCAAGGCCCTACGTGGAACCCATTCCGGTCGGGAAGGGCCCTTCTCCCATCTTCTCCTGTCCCCTCCCCTATCTGTCATTCTACCATCCAGTCTCAGGGTCAGATTTACCATATCAACATACGTAACTGGTTGGGGATCTATTTGAGCAATGACGTCTTTAAGGCTATCCCGTAAGCCCTGATAGTAGAGGGACATTCTTTTCTCCTCTGGCCATGATGTCTCAGCCACCAATCGATTGAATTTCGTAAGGTACGTTATCAAGTCAGATCTGCCTTGTCTCAATTCGAGAAGCTCTCGGTCTGCACTGAAAGTGGTGGCCCTTCGGTCGAACACTTTCTCGAATTCAGTTCGGAAAGCCGACCAATCCGAGAGAATAGGGTCGTCTTTCTTTACCAATGGCACTGCCCAATTGGCCGCATCTCCTACCAAATATGATATAGCAAATGCCACTCTAGAATGATTGTTAGGAAATGATGCTGGCTTACACGAGAAGTGTAACATGACTTGAGTCAAAAACACCTGTGTTTTAGCCGGGTCTCCCGAATATCTCTCCGGGCTGGCCAGAGGAATAGGGGGGGGGACCGTCACCTGTATCTGAGGATTGGACGATGAAAAGGGGTTTCTAGACAACCTATCCACCTTTTCCTTTAAAGCAGTGGCTTCCGCTTTTGAGGAGGCCAGCTCCTGTTGAACCAAAAGCAGAGCCTGCAGAACATCGTCCATGATGGCCATTGTGCAACAACTGGACCAGGCAGAGCAACGTTCGTGGGCGCGTTATTCTGTCAGGTCGACTCCACGGGATCCAGCCGATGCACAATGATTCCACCTCCAAATGTCACCAACACCCTGGAAGTATTAACACAGGGTGTTCGAGTCATTAGGCGAGGGAGAAAAATAACAAACTAAAATAAAAAACGAAGGAAGGGAAAGGCTAGGGTCAGCAGGGAAAGGATGCCTGTAACAGAAAACAAAACATGTATCATATAAATGCTTAATGCTACACAGTCCTACTCTCATGTAGTCTCGCTAAATATACTGAAGCAGATATATACCTGAATGATAAGAAGGATCAAGCCTTTGATAGTAAACCAACATAGCCCTTCAGTCACAGCCTGTAATAATATCCTAAGAACACAGAAACATAGGGTGAATGAAGGTTCACACATAACAGACACCTTTGCATTCTACTGAACCCTCGTATTCAATCATATCACACATACCACAGACTGTTAGAAGGACTCAATGTATAAATGGGGGTCCAAGTATTCCGTAAATAAAGTATATAGGATCCAGACAATGTTCCAGGGAAACGGCAGTGTGTAGGAAGCAAGAACTACAACACTCCGCTCTCTTTCCTTCTGAGAAACATCAACAATGACCCACAAGTAATAAAGTTTTCACAACAGTAAAGCGTAGTTGTGACCACCACAGAATTCTGTTTATGAGTTCCAAAACAAGAACATAGATTCTAGGAACATGTAGTTAGCCTCACTACCACGCCCCCGCTTGTATTGCTTCCACAAACACAGGAGAGTAACGGTGACACGTAGTTGACCTCACTACAGTGCCCCGCTACCGATACTGACATGAAAGAGGATGCGAAAACGGTAACGCGTGGTTTCGACCGCCACCGCGCTCCGCTTCTTCCCAACACCAGGAAGTCTCCAGGAAGCAGTTACTAACATACAGATTACCAAATGTCAGAACAGTTAATGTATATAGAATGCTTGTGAGGTTCCGTGACGATTTGAACCCGTGTTTTCAATATTGTCGGAAATACATAATATTGGTATCAGCGAACCGCAAATGATCCATTTAGCACATCCTGGTGTTTTCGCTATGCTACGAGCAAGAGCACTCCTGTTATGAACACATTTCTGATCTACCCATGGCATCCATCTTAGATCATGGCAGCCATTTTGTGTTTCTTGCCCTCACATACGCAATAACCTCTGAATCATTTCATTTCGATTAAGGACACGTAGCCTTAGCCGGAGATTCACCTCTTTCATGACACGTGCACCTTAAACCAGATCACGCTGTAGCTGCATGACTCGACAAAGGCTGCCTCCTCTGCCCGAGGCCAGTCCTGCTAAACTGGTCTTCGCGTCCATTGTCCTGATCACGATTAGGCGGCCGAAGCCGGTAGCCTTGCCCATTTACAACCCACAAACATCCCTTATCCCACTTTTCTATCTTCCACACCTGGCTCCGTTCCTTTCTTTCTGAATCTTTATTAGGGGGAGGCAACGAAATTTACGATGAGGCGGTCCGGCTCTTGAATGCAATATTGACAAGGGATTGTGATGAACTAGTGGGAACCCCTCTTCGTAATGTTTGGCATCAGATATTATCGATGGTTCCTGTGTAACGCCAAATATTTATTGTTTTAGACACAAAGGTTTTGAGAATGTATTACATGTAAAGAATTCGCCCCCAGCTTAAAATTTAGTATATAAGGAGCAACCCTCTTTGTACAAATTGAACAGGCTCCTAGAATCTGCCCATGTGTGGTTTGTGTGACTTCTGTGTCCCTGCAGTAATAAACCTTTGGTCTTTGACGCCACCATCGAGAAGCCCGTGTTTCTGTTTATTTGTGCACCAAGAGAGGTGGAACTCCGGGGTCTTTGGGTGTTGTTCCCTGACACCTCTGGACGGAACCAAAAAGTCCAGAACTCCAATTGGCGCCCAATGTGGGGCGACGTCATTCGGTACCAGTCCAAAAGCCTGAAGAGTTCGAGAAGCTTCGTGTGAAGATTCCTGAGGGAGGCGCCCCACTTCATCGATCCCGGCATATCGCAAAAGTGGCCCGAAGTTCTCTTCCACGAGGGTTCCCGTTCAGGACGGCTGCAGTGGGCCGTTGCCTTGACCGTCGCCCTGTCTTGGACCCGAGGTGCAGTCCTTAGTACGGCGAAACGTGACGGGTTTCTCCTTGGTGACGTCTTCAGTGCCTCAGTTAAGTATTTAGTGGTTGCTAGTTGGTTACTTCGTGAGGGTCGTTAAAATCCTTTTTTGGTTCTTGGTTTGGTTTGGTTTCGTAAGATTATCACTGGTTGTTCTGGTTACGATAATCTGTTTGGTTTAGTTTGGGTATCGATACATCAGTTCGTTTTGGTAGGCCTAAGTTCTTGGTTCAGGTGCACATATCTGTTTCTTGTTTTGTTTGTTTTTGTGTTCCGGACTGAAAAATGGTAAGTCGGAGAAATTGTATGTTGTCGTGCTTTGGTTGCAACAGTGACTCACGATTGGAGGACTCATGTCTGGTTCTTTCGATTGGGACTCCCCTATATGACTTGTACTGTAAACATGGTGTGGGTCCTATATCTTATAATGAGGTGTGGGTCCGCTACACTGAGAAAGATGGTGTCCTTAGTTGGCCACTGCATGGTAGTTTTGAACCCGAAATTCTTGACAATTTAGAAGCGAAATTGTTTAGGAAGAAAGCACGGCCGGCAATGTTTGATTCTTTCCGTTACTGGCGAAAAGAATCCAAACAGAGAGAAATTAAAAGGTTAAAGAAGGAACAGAAAGAGCAAGAAGAGTTGACTCTGGAGCAAGCGGCTAAGCAGCTGCAAGATAACGAGTGTGAGAAGGCCATAGAGGTAGCCATTAGAGAGCATAATTTAGCGATCGACAAGTGCTATCCTGCCTTGCCATCGAAAACAGCTAAGATACTAGAGGACCCCGAAAATGATCCTCTGTTGTCTTATCTGTTACGGTCACCTCCACCGTATGCACAAGGTGCTACGGCTCCACCTGTACCGAATGTTCAATTGCCGGTTGCTGGACAACCTGGTATTCCTGTTCCTGCCCCTCAGAATCAAGCTCCTGTACCTCCTGTGGTTAATGTGAATGTTCCTACGGCTCCTCCTCCTCTTGGGTTGCCGACTTCTATACCTGTATCTGTCTCGCTTACACCTACTGTTCCACAAACTATTTTTCTCGATACTCCTACTGTTCCGCTATCTGTTCCTACCTCTACTGTGTTCTCTACGTCTGCGAGTGTGTTGACTCCACTTTCTGTTCGTCGAAGAATCACTGATTCTGTTTCTAACATTCTGTCTCCTTTCTATAAAACTCTAATTAAGACTCCTACTTCTGACTCTGTACAGAGACGCAGTCAGCTTCCGAGTACTGAGGAACGGGGAATTTTAGATTCCACGGCTCTCAGATGGATTTCGAAGAGTAGGAGATATAGTACGAGAGACGTGCTAGATACATTTATGCAGTGGAAGGAACCAACACAACGATATGTCTTTGATGAGATGTGCTCGCTGTTATGTGAGGAAATAGAAGAAGATGATGTTGAACCGAATTTAGAAGACTTAATTAAGGTTCAGAAAAAGTTTGCTGCAGGTATGATAGTAGGTGAAAATATAGAAGAAGCGATGGAACTGATCTTAAGTTTTAGAAATGATCCATCTCTTCGTTCACCAAGAGATTTAGAGAAAGGTAAGACGAAGCTAAGTCGCCAATATCCAATGAGGGAGGTTCCTCCAATTTGGCGCGAAGCTGTGCAAGCTGACAATGTCAATGGTATTGTAGCTGCTCCGGTGCAATTCCAAAGGGTATGGATACACATTCCATGGAAGCGAGCCGAAGTGCTAGCAGTGAAACAGGCCTTGCCAGACCCGCGTAAGAACCCTGCTGGATACTATAAAGAATTAACACAGACAGTTGAGGCTTGTATAATGAATTTAGCAGACATCGATATGTTATTTGGAAATGTAGTTCCGCAACCAATTTGGGCTAAAATTCGTAGAGAGAATCATCCAGTTGCCCTAGGTGGTGATTGGGCAGCTATCATTGCAACGGATGGTCAGCAAACAGGTGGTGCAAAACCCGAACCCCTAATTGCTAATCTTCCAGGGAGAATAATTGACTTAATGAAGACTCTGATGCCCGCGTTGCGTGTTAATTGGGACAAGTTGTCCGCATGCAGGCAGAAGAAAGACGAAAGTGTCTCCGACTTCTTCACGAGGTTCGAAGAGACTTTTGTAGATCATAGTGGTCAAGATATGAGCACAGAAGGAGGACAGAGACTGTTTGTCGATAAATTTGTGCATAATTTGTTACCTGAACTAAGCAATAAATTAAAAGATTCAGAGTGCGTGGGCTGTCTCTACAACTGCGCAAATACTTGCAACTGCACAGTATTATGAAAATAGGGATAAAGAGGAAAAAGAGAAATCAGACAAGAAAGTGAAAGATTTAAAGACTAAAGTTCTTTTGCAACAGGCGTATCCGCCTCGCATGAATCAGACTAACACGCAGCAAGGTTCGTATCAAAGAACAGATTATAGTTCACCGAGGCCTCAATATCAGTGGAACCAGTGTGCGTACTGTAAGAAAGAGGGTCACTACAAGAATGAGTGTCCGATCTTAGCGCAAAATAATGCAGCAGCAGCTCAGAGAGGTCGTGGTGGTTTTGTGCAGAATTCTAGAGGTCGAGGGCGAGGTGCTATGCCTCCACAGACGAATGATCGTCCTTCCAATCACTTTGATCAACGAAATGGACAGTCTGCCCAGCAAAATAGATCTCAACAATATCTTGTTGAAGACTATTGTGAAGCGGATGAGGGATTTCAGCAAAATGGGTACTAGGACAGCCATGGACAGAGAGAGGGAGTAGTATCAGTTCCAGTGGATCAGAGTGGGCCTTATGTCGCAGTAGCAACATCAGGTGTAGTCGAACCGTTTCTGTTGGATACTGGTGCAGCAAAAAGTTCTATCATTCATGCGAAACTCCCTGGCGCACCTTTGTCCGGCTCAACAAATGTTTCTGTAGGTTTTTCAGGCGCCCCTGTTTACAACCCCATATCTGGTCCTTTGTCTATTTCTGTTGGACCGTGCCAATTAAAAGCACCACTGATTTTGACGACAGGTTGTAATGAAAATCTGCTTGGTTTAGACTTGTTAAAACGACTATATGCGACATTGTACTGTTCTTCGGAAGGAGTACAGCTTACATTGGGTAAAAGAATCACCTCTCCGATGTACTTGTCAATGGATGCACGCCCGTCAGAGCTGCGTTCACTCCCTGATTCTCTTTGGGCGACTGGTCCTAATGATGTAGGCCTCTTAGAAATACCACCATATGTAGTAACTTTTTTTTTTTTTTAATTTTTGAAAACCTTTATTGTGCACATAGAAAAGTAACAAATACGGGCCTACAACCATCCGGCCGGCCTCGAACACTTAGTCGAGCACCAAAGCATACATTACGGCGACCCAGTACTGCATCAGAACCATTTACATCGAGGGGAAGAAAACTGGAGAAGAACGCAGCACCGTGGCGCAGGATGAATGAAGGTTAAATTTTTAAAGTTTTGTTTATGCAGCTGTCACACAGGCCGTAGTGATCCGTACAAGCAAAATAATAAGGAAGAGCAAGGTCCATGTAGGTGGGACACGACATTAGCGACTACAGCAGGCAATTCGCGTATCAGCAAGCAAGTCCCCGCCAGGCAGGATGGTAACACAATATCCACGTTACAAAGTAGCATCTATAACCCATTAACACTACCACAGCCCCCCAACACCCAGCACTCCCTACCATGGGCAAAAAGGTAAAATCATAGAAGAATAAAACCGGTCCCATAGAAACTAACAAAAAGGAAATATAACCCCCCACCCTACACACATGCAGAGGCTATGGCCTACCCCCCCTCCAGCAGCGTGCCTGTCGCCCTATAAACCCGAAATTTAGAAAGAAGAGAAGTCAGAAAAGAGAGAAGGAGTCAGCAAGAAACGCCAAAAGAAGGAAGAAAAGTGAAAAGAAGGAAATGTCACTGTTGACTATAGGGAGGGAGAAAAGAACCAGCTAATCTACCACTCCCAAATAGGGGGGGGATGGCGGGGAGGAGCCCACCCAATAACCGATATCCCGGACTCCCAGTCACCCTCAACCCTAGCACCTTGCGGAATATACAACCAGTGTCATGCAGGAGAGGAGAAGCAACTCTAAGGAAGTAGGCAAGGGGAACCGAATCAGTCCCAACCCATCACCACCCGTCACTGTATCCAGCACATTTAGTAAAGCCCAGTCACCAACATTACCGAACAATCCCGCCTTACAATTCACCACCGCCCCGGCAATTCTAATAAGCAGTTATTATCTTAGTACAATAGTATTAATATCAGGCCACCCGGTCTCCGCCAGCCCCCAATGTATCTTCGACCCCAGATGCAGGATAAACATCGGATATTAAAACAATACAGGAGCGAAGTATTATGGAACAGCGGTCACTGAGCTAAACAGGATACTGTCCCAAACCCTAGTCCACCCGCCCAGCCGCCAACCACAGAAAAACATTCTAGCCCTGGCCCGACCGTGGACACTCCCCCAGACGCGCTCCCCAGAGGCGGCCCGCCCACCACACAACAAAGGAGTAGAGCAGCGAGAGGAAGGACGACAACGTGAAGAAAACCCAAAATGGCCCCGATGATTCAGCAGGGTTCCCGTCCCAAGCCACAGTCAGTTCCACAAGAGCACCAAAAGTACACGATGCAATAAACCAAATAGGCAAATGGCACAGCGCAGGAGGAAAAGGCAACTGTAGCGTAGCAGACAGTTCTCGAGGCAAAAGCAATGTAAAATCCAGCCACAATGTTGCACACAATGCCGGGAGGGGAAACAAAGTGTCTTGAGTAGAGGCGTCTGGCTGGTGATCCTGGGCGTCGATGGAAAAAACAGCGAGTTCAGCCGTGCAGCAGGCAGGAGAAAGCGCCGGCGCCCCACTCAGTGCAGGTTTTGACAGGAAGCAACCGGGTACCAGGTCAGGAGTGCCCCACCGCAGCGCAGATGTGGTGTGGTCTAGACTGTCTCCCAGTTCCCGGCGGCAGTTGCGGACTTCTGTACGGAGGTCCCGCAGGGCTCGCAGGACGGCGCCAAGGGAGATAGCAGACTGTAGCCCCTGGGCCTCGTGCCCCAGGGGGATCCCTCGAGTTTCGGGCTCTCCTGTAGGCAGGGCATTACCGGTCACCAGCATGGGCAAGCAAATATCCCCGCCCGGCATGGCGGCGCACACAGCCACTGTGACCGGCCAGGCAACGGTCACCAGAGTAGAAAAAGCACCGGCGTAATGCCCCGCAGCCGTCAGCTGAGCACCATGCACTGCGCCCAAAAGTTATGCCACCCCTGTTAGGCGCCCTTCGGTGGTATCCGCTGACAAGGCAAAGAATCATGCAGGAGGTACGACCCAAAATGGCCGGACAGTCTTCTTCCCGTGCCTACAGTCTTGAGCAAAGGCGCCGTTGCGATGGGAGCAGCAGTGCCACAAGTCCAGCCCTGTTTCCACGCCGTCTCTCGTCCTCTCGTGCGGCCGGGCCCGGGACAAGGGCAACGCCGGTTTTACAGCCACCAGTGCCGGCGGAGCACTCCGGCCGGCAGCCGGTCTCCAAGGCACAACAGGAGGAGCTCTCGCAGGCGGGGTCCGGGACCATGTGCAGGAGACGGATATCTTCGGTCGCCGGGCGGGTAGGGGTTCCAGAGAAGCACCGCCGGGATCAGCGCCGTTTCGCCTACAATCCACCGCAAGTGCGCCAGGATCAAAGTCAGGATAGCTGCACGGTAAACAAGGGCTGGCGGAGCTGGGAGTCTACCCGTCCGCTCCGGTCGCCATCTTGGCTCCTCCCCCTTATGTAGTAACTTTGAAAGCAAATGTAAAATTTCCAAGAATTCCTCAATATAAAATATCTAGTGAAGGTGAGCGTGCACTTTTATTGATTGTGCAAGATTTAATTAAGAAAGGTGTGGTTGAAGAAACTAGAGGAAATGTTTGTAACAGTCCTGTATTACCGATTTTGAAACGAACTGATCCTACAAAGCCTCCAGTGTATAGGTTTGTCATCGACCTCAGAGAAGTTAATAAGATTGTGATCCCACAGTTTCCTGTGGTTCCAGACATTACTGCCTTGTTAACATTGATTCCTGCTACAGCTACTTGGTTTTCAGTCATTGACTTGAAGAATGCCTTTTTCAGCATTCCGATAGCCGAGGAAAGCAGAGATATTTTTGGCTTCTGTCTAGGAGGTCGCAGTTTCAGATTTAAACGCGCTCCACAGGGCCACTGTGAGAGCCCATCTATTTACAGTCAAGCACTAAAAAGTCAGTTAGATTCCTTTGTCCTTCCTCCAGGTTCTGCTCTAGTGCAGTATGTAGATGATCATCTAGTGGCTGCCGATGACAAGGAAACTTGCAAGGCAGCTACGATCTCGTTATTGCATCATTTGTCCAATTTGAATCACAAGGTATCACCTTCAAAAATGCAATACTGCTGCCAAGAAGTGACCTACCTAGGTCATCCCTTGTCAAAGGAGGGAAGGAAGTTGACCCCAGAGAGAATAAAAGCAATTACGCAGATGAGTGTTCCCCGCACACAGAGAGAAGTACGTGCCTTTCTAGGTATTACCTCTTACTGTAGGCAGTGGATCCCAAATTTTTCTCTTTTAGCGAAACCGTTGGTAGCTTTGACTGGGAAAAATGTTCCGAGTCCGGTGCCATGGTCTGATGAATGTCAGGAGAGTTTTTCTGAGTTACAAAAAGCATTGTGTTCAGCTCCTGTATTGGGTACACCCGATTACAGCAAGCCATTCACGCTCTACGTTCACGAGAGAGAAGGTTGCGCGTTGAGTGTTCTGACACAGACATTTGGTGATAAACAACGCCCCTGTGCGTATTTCTCATCAACATTGGATCCGGTAGCTAGAGCGTTACCTAGTTGTTTGAGAGCTACAGCGGCAGCTGCGGCTTCCATTCGACAACCTGCTGGTTTGGTGATGAACAACATGCTAGTGGTCATGGTTCCTCATGCGGTGGATACACTCATGAACCGAACCAAGACACAACACCTTACCAGTGCGAGACTATCTGGTTACGAGCTGACATTACTAGCGAGTCATATTCAGAACAAAAGATGTAATGTATTGAATCCAGCAACGTTGTTGCCGGCTAATCAAGAGTCGAGTGATTCCGAGCCACATGATTGTTGTTTTAGAACGGAGGAAGAGACAAAAGGACGTATTGACTTAAAGGACACCCCATTATCAGATCCAGATGGCACACTGTATGTGGATGGATCATGTTTTAAATTGGAGAATGGTGATGTGAGTGCTGCTTACGCAGTAACGACTTTGAAGACGATTGTGGAGACTGCAAGAGTGAGTCAGAATTCTGCCCAAGCTGCAGAATTAATAGCTTTAACCAGAGCGTGTGTTTTAGCTAAGGGAAAGAGAGTGAATGTTTTTACAGATAGTCAGTACGCATTTGGCGTGGCCCATAGTTTTGGCCGTTTGTGGAGAGAAAGAGGTTTCATTACGTCCCATGGGACTAAGATTCAACATGGTCAGCTAGTTAACGATCTGTTGGAATCTCTAACCTTGCCGACTGAAGTTGCGATTGTAAAGTGCAGTGCTCATAAAGCAATCACGGATGATGTTGGTCGTGGGAATGCTTTTGCTGATGAGACCGCTAAACAGACAGCTAGAGACATGATGAGTAGAATGTATGTTGCTACGTCCGCAAGGTGGATTGCTGAATCTGGAATGTGTGAGGATACAATGGAAAGTGTGAAAGAGATTCAGAAAGAGGCAACTGAGGAGGAAAAACGTGTATGGAGGGAAAGTACGGGCAAGTTGGATTTGAATGGGTGTTGGATTGATTTGACAGAACAGCAGCGTTGGATGTTGCCTGATGCGTACGTGCTTGCAGTGGTGACGATGGCGCATGGAGTAGCGCATATAAGTTCTAAAGGAATCTGTAAGATGTTGGCTCCAGTCTGGAAGAATGATGGGATCAGTAAGTGTGCAGAGAGAGTGGTGAAAAATTGTATGGTATGCCTGATGCATAATCCTGGCAAGGGAATTCCAACTCCTGCTGGTCACTTCGCTCCTCCTTCCTGTCCCTTTGAAGTGATTCAGTTAGACTTCATTCACATGGATCGCTGTAATAATCTGAAATACGTCCTGGTGGTAGTTTGTGCTTTTTCCAGGTGGATCGAAGCATACCCACTAAAGGACAATACTGCCCTATCAACTGCCAAAATTCTTCTCAAAGAATATTTCCCTAGATATGGTATGCCACGGATTGTATGGTCAGATAACGGAAGTGAGTTTATAGGGAAAGTTATGCAGAGTGTGTGTGCCGGTCTGAACATAAAACAGAAGTTTCACAGTGCAAACCATCCCCAGTCTGCTGGTTTAGTTGAGGGTTACAATGGCACCCTCAAACTAAAACTAGCCAAAATTCAAGCCTCCACAGGTTTATCCTGGCCAGACGCACTTCCCCTGGCTTTATTATCAACGAGAGCAACTGTACATTCTAGAGTGGGGCTTAGCCCCTATGAGATCGTTTTTGGCCGCCCGGCAAATATTTGGGGTGTGCCGAGACCTAAAGAGTTTTGTTCTCTAGAATATCCTATGTTGATAGACTACCTTTACGACTTGACTGCTAAATTGAGTCTTATTCACCAACAGGTTTTCGATGCATTGCCAAAGCCTCCGGAGAGTCCAGGGCATCAGCTGAAACCCGGCGACCAAGTTGTAATCCGGAACTTCGCGAGGACGAAGAATCTTCAGCCCAGATACGTCGGCCCCTTCCAGGTCCTGCTTGCAACGAGAACAGCAGTTCGTGTAGCTGGTCGCAAGCATTGGGTGCACGCATCTCATGTTAAGCGTGTACCTTTCCCACTTCCTTACGACGACTGGGTGAAGAAGGGAATTGGTGCCTCCGAATTTGAACGCACGCCAAAGTTTATCCCTTTCAGCGATGCCAAATTGATCACCGACACTCCAAACTCTGACTCTCCTCCTGAAAAGACTCCTTTGAACTCTGAACATTTGTCCCCTGCACCAGAAAAAACTCTGTCATCTGCGAACCTGAACACTGCAACAGCTACCAGTGATACGCTATTTGCCGATCAAACAGTACCTGCAAAGCAAAGATACGATTTACGACCTCGTAAAATGGACAAATAAAGCAGGCAACTGCCTATTGTGATATTTTGAAATATTGAACTTTTGCCTTCAGCCAGGAAGTTTGCTATTGTTTTATTGTTTTTAAAATTGCCTTGCCGTCTGGGTAGCCGTAGGGTCGTGGCTGTGTGCTTAGTTGAATCTGCGGGGGTCTGACACAAGGTCGATCTTTCTGTTGGTTCTGGGAACTCCCAGGGCCGATAGAGGCATTTTCATCTACGTACACATCATCAGTGGTCGCGAGCGGATTGTAGAAGATGGAGCTTCCTGCGCTGCAACGAGAAAATGTGATTTATGTTCGCAGAAACAGACTTTACAGAATTCTTCACAGCAAATGCTTTTTAATACAATGTGCCATTACATTTTTAATTGTTTTGATAACGTTGGTGGGTGGAATCGTTTTTGGTATGAGTTTGATTTTTGTGCCAGTAACTACAGTACCTCCCCTTGATCCTGCTACTTCTACTGTTTCTTCTATACACTCTTTTCACTCGTTTCCTGAACACGAGCAAGCTCGACGCTCAGAATTCATTAATAACACTTTTGTACAGCTCTTGCACCAACACCAACTGGTGGTTAACACTACAGACTGCTGGGTGTGTGGCTTGATACCCCACACTATGGATAAAGGCATTCCCTATCTGGTTTTGCCTTTCAGCTACAATGGATCATTTCAGGCCCTTCAAACCATCTTTGCTTATGCCCTTGAAACCTATCCTCCGCGTCCACCACGTTCCACTAAATATAACTCTGCCAACAAAGCTTTAGTCCAGGGAATTATTGACATGATCAAGGACGTCAATAATACTCCATCTTACCCTAGAGACGAATTGCGAATATATTTGAGTTGGAACTCTTCAGAGTATCGCCTTAGTTTGGGAGAAAGCAAGCGTAAAAGCTCAACTCCAATCTGGGTCGTACCTCACCGAGGTCAGGTCTGTTTGCAAGGTAATGGGAGAAATCCGAGAGCTCAGCTAGGGAGGAGTGAGTGCGTAGAGACTTATGTGTTTCCGGCTAACTCTTCCCCTGCCTTTCTTACTGCTAGGGGTACCTACTTCATCTGTCGAGACAGAGCTTATACATGGTTGCCTGCCGACTTTTCAGGGTCATGTTATATTGCTCGATTGTTGCCTCCAACATACACTGCATCATCTGACTACCACAGGACCAGAGTAGCGAGAGGTGTTTTCAGCAAGGAAGATACCGCTGGTCAGGAAGCTGGAGACTTCTTCAAAGGCTTCCTTCCGTTCTGGGGGCCTATGGCCAATAGTAGAAACATACGTCAGCTAACACGGGTAGTTGAATCTACTATTACCGAAACTGCTGATGCCCTTAGCAATTTGACAGCTGAGCTTCAGGCGGATAGACTCATGACGTTGCAGAACCGTATGGTTCTAGACGTTATACTTGCAGATCGAGGTGGGGTATGCAGAATGATCCAATCGAGCTGCTGTGTTTTTATTCCCAATAATGCTCCAACTGTCTATGAGGCGATCTCTAAGCTACACAAGATTTCAGACTCTATTCCTGTAGACAAGGGAAACTGGTCCTTCATGGAGTGGTTTTGGACTCTGATATCAGCGTGGGGATGGAAGGTTCTAATGGTCATTGGTGTCATCTTAGTATTCCTCTTCTCATGCTGCCTGATTATCCAGTGTGGTCCAGCTCTGTGTAGCCTTTGTGCTGCAACCTGTTTTAGGAAACCACCTGCGTTTGGAGAAAAGGCACGAGAAAGGATGATGATACAACAGCATGTCACTGACCTGATGAGCATAGAATTAGATTCTGACATAGACTGAGTAATTGCCTATGTAAGGGCAAAAGGAGGGTCTGAGGTTCCGTGACGATTTGAACCCGTGTTTTCAATATTGTCGGAAATACATAATATTGGTATCAGCGAACCGCAAATGATCCATTTAGCACATCCTGGTGTTTTCGCTATGCTACGAGCAAGAGCACTCCTGTTATGAACACATTTCTGATCTACCCATGGCATCCATCTTAGATCATGGCAGCCATTTTGTGTTTCTTGCCCTCACATACGCAATAACCTCTGAATCATTTCATTTCGATTAAGGACACGTAGCCTTAGCCGGAGATTCACCTCTTTCATGACACGTGCACCTTAAACCAGATCACGCTGTAGCTGCATGACTCGACAAAGGCTGCCTCCTCTGCCCGAGGCCAGTCCTGCTAAACTGGTCTTCGCGTCCATTGTCCTGATCACGATTAGGCGGCCGAAGCCGGTAGCCTTGCCCATTTACAACCCACAAACATCCCTTATCCCACTTTTCTATCTTCCACACCTGGCTCCGTTCCTTTCTTTCTGAATCTTTATTAGGGGGAGGCAACGAAATTTACGATGAGGCGGTCCGGCTCTTGAATGCAATATTGACAAGGGATTGTGATGAACTAGTGGGAACCCCTCTTCGTAATGTTTGGCATCAGATATTATCGATGGTTCCTGTGTAACGCCAAATATTTATTGTTTTAGACACAAAGGTTTTGAGAATGTATTACATGTAAAGAATTCGCCCCCAGCTTAAAATTTAGTATATAAGGAGCAACCCTCTTTGTACAAATTGAACAGGCTCCTAGAATCTGCCCATGTGTGGTTTCTGTGACTTCTGTGTCCCTGCAGTAATAAACCTTTGGTCTTTGACGCCACCATTGAGAAGCCCGTGTTTCTGTTTATTTGTGCACCAAGACAGGTGGAACTCCGGGGTCTTTGGGTGTTGTTCCCTGACACCTCTGGACGGAACCAAAAAGTCCAGAACTCCACTTTCCGCAATAAGGCGGCGGAAGATATTAGCACAACGATACCTTCTTAACGGCTCCAAACCTCACGGAAGGAGATCCATGCAGGAGGAGACCTGAGAACAGCTCAGAAGCTCTCCGATCGGCGGCAGTTCAGGAACAAGGCGTAGCGAGGAGAGCAGCCGCTCTCACGCTGGAAACAAGCAGGACACAGAATAACGCGCAACCGGATGCGCATCCACCCCATAGTTGTACTTCCTGAAAGGAGCCTCGAGGCTCATGGGAAGTGTAGTTTTTAGCGTGGCAGGCGCGATAATCGGTGCATTCTGACACGGGACAGCCGATGCTGGGATGTTCGGGAGCAGGCGTCCCGTTGGGGACGGGTTGCGGGTTGCTTCGGTGGGTTGCCGGGGTGGTTCTTCTGGGGACACCGGGAGAGCCGGCGTTCGGGCCTTATCATGCGGGGAGGGAGCGGCCCTTTCACGAGGCCTGTCCAACATGCGTCCCCCCCAGCTGAAGGCAGGGAGAGTCACCCATCCTCTTGGGTACTCTCCTCGCCGAGGCGGAAAAAGCGTGACAGGCCGTCCGCGTTGGCGTGGTCCTGGCCAGGACGAGGCTCCACAGTGAAGTCCATCCCCTGCAAGGAGATGGACCATCGCAACAGTTTTGGGTTCTCCCCCCGCATCTGCATCAGCCATTGCAGGGGTCTGTGGTCTGTCTGTACCCTGAAATGGGTACCGAAGAGGTAGGGCTGGAGTTTCTTGAGGGCCCATACCACTGCGAAGGCCTCCCGCTCGATGGTGCTCCAGCGCTGTTCTCGAGCCAGTAGGCGTCGGCTGATGAAGGCCACTGGCTGATCGACTCCCTCGGCGTTGAGTTGAGAGAGTACTGCCCCAACGCCATGATCTGAGGCGTCCGTCTGGACTATGAATTCCCGGCTGTAGTCGGGGGCTTGGAGCACGGGGGCGGTGCACATGGCGGCCTTCAACTTCTCGAAGGCCGCTTGACAGTCCGGAGTCCAGTTGACGGTTTTGGGGTTTTTCTTGGATGTGAGTTCTGTGAGGGGCCCCACAATGCTGCCATAGTCCTTTACAAACCGTCGGTAGTATCTGGTGAGCCCTAGGAAGGCCCGGACCTCGGTTTGGGTGACAGGTGGTTGCCAGGACTGGATGGCAGCGATCTTGAGCTGAAGGGGGGCCACCAGACCGCTCCCCACTTGGTGTCCGAGGTAGGTCACGGACCCCTGGCCAATCTGACATTTGCTGGCTTTGATGGTGAGGCCGGCCTGCTGGAGGGCGTGCAGGACTTCTCGGAGGTGGTGAAGGTGGTCTGCCCAGTGACGACTGTACACAGCGATATCGTCCAGGTAGGCGGGGCTGAATTCTTCGAGGCCCGCCAGTACCTGGTTCACGAGTCGTTGGAAGGTAGCTTGAGCGCTTTCATGCCGAATGGCATCACTTTGAAGTGGTAGTGGCCATCCGGGGTAGAGAAGGCGGATCGTTCTTGGGCCCTGGGGGTGAGGCCGATTTGCCAGTAGCCCGCTGTTAGATCGAAGATGCTCAGGTAGCGGGCAGCCCCCATGCGGTCAACCAGCTCATCCGCCCGGGGGATGGGGTGAGCGTCGGTTCTGGTAACAGCGTTCAGGCCCCGATAGTCTACACAGAACCGGAGCTCGGGGGCAACGCCCGGGGCGGCAGCCTTGGGGACCAGTACGACTGGGCTGGCCCAGGGGCTGTTGGATGGCTCGATCACTCCTAGGGCCAGCATTTTGGAGACTTCGTTCTGGATGCAGGTGCGCACCCGATCTGGCACTCGGTACGCCCTGTGTCGAATAGGTGGACTATCCGCAGTGTCCACGTCGTGAAGGCACCAGGGGGTGACCCCTGGGGTGAGGGAGAACAGGTTCGCAAATTGTAGCAGGAGAGCCCGACAGTCTTGGCGTTGTTCCGGGGACAAGGCATCGGAGAGTCTGACCCCTTCTACTGAGCCATCTTTTTCACGGGTCCTCAGTAGGTCAGGGAGGGGCTCGGAGTCTTCTTCCGTCCCACTATCTGTTGCCATCAGTAGGCTGAGTTCCGAACGTACGAAGTGGGGTTTGAGTCTGTTGGCGTGGAGGACTCGCAGGGGGTTCCGGGAGGACTCCATGTCTATTAGGTAGGTGACAGGGCCCTTGCGCTCTATCACCTTGAAGGGTCCTGTCCATTTGTCCTGCAGGGCACAGGGTTCGACTGGAGACATCACCCAGACTTGCTGGCCTGGTAGGAACTCGATGGAGGAGGCATGCTGATCGTACCATTTCTTCATGTCCTCCTGACTGGCCTCAAGGTTGGCTTTGGCGAGTTCCCTGAATCGCCGGGTCTGGTTGCGGAGGGTCAGGAGATACTTATATACGTCCGGAGGGGTCTTCTGGGGGGCCATCTCCCATCCTTCCTTGACCAGGCTGAGGGGGCCCCGGACGGGGTGTCCGTACAGGAGCTCGAAGGGACTGAAGCCGAGGGATTTCTGGGGAACTTCTCGATAGGCGAAGAGGAGGCACGGGAGCAGCATGTCCCATTGGCGACGTAGGGGTTCTTCCAGGCCCATGATCATTCCCTTGAGAGTGCGGTTTAACCGCTCGACCAGTCCATTTCCTTGCGGGTGATAAGGGGTCGTGAACCGGTAGGTGACCCCGCACTGTTGCCAGAGAGACCTCATGTACTTTGAGATAAAGTTTGTGCCCCTGTCGCTGACGACTTCCTGGGGGAAGCCCACTCGAGAGAAGATCCCCATCAGGGCTCGGCCTACCACGGGTGCTGTCACAGTCCGAAGAGGAATGGCCTCAGGATAGCGGGTGGCGTGGTCCACCAGGACTAGGATGAACCGGTGCCCCTGGGCCGTTCGAGGGTCTAGGGGCCCCACAATGTCGATTCCCACCTGTTCGAACGGGGTGGTGACGACGGGAAAGGGTTGCAAGGGTGCTTTGATCTTTCGGCCGCTCTTCCCGCTGGCCTGGCAGGTGGGGCAGGCCCGGCAGTGGTTGGAGACATCATTTCACATTTTGGGCCAGTAGAAGTGAGTTACCAGGCGGTTGTACGTTTTGTCTTGCCCCAGGTGCCCAGCAAGGGGGACATCGTGTGCCAAGTTCAAAAATAAGTCTCTGAAGCGGAGGGGCACCACCAGCACCCGACTGGCCCCCAGCTCAGCAATTCTTTGCTCACTGTAGAGCAGGTCATTGTCCCAATAAATCCAGTGGGTCCCTGCGGTGTCTCCTGCGCTCTGGGCGAGGGCTTGCTGCCGGAGTCCCTCGAGGGAGGGACAGGTCCTCTGCTCTTGTCGGAATTGTTCCTGGGTGGGACTACCCTCTTGACGCCACTGGGCCAGTTCGGGAAGGTCCTGGAGTTGAACGGGCCCTTCTTCGTTTTGCTCTGGGGGATTGGCGCTTAGGGCGTCTCCCTCCGGGACGATCGGGGGAGGCGGTTCTGGCCATTCGGGTTCTTCGGGACTGGAGAGGGCGCGGGCGGTCATGGACCGGGTCGTTATGCAGGCCCATTCAGGGAGGCCCAACATCCCCAGGTGCTCTCTTCTTTCGACGGCTGCCCAAGGGGAACTTTCGAGGTCGTTCCCCAGGAGGCAGTCCACTGGGGCATCATCGCGGACAGTCACCTTCAGCATTCCGGACACTCCTCCCCACTCGAAGGGGGCGCAGGCCATCCGACACAGGCTTTCTGAGTTGTCGGCTGACCGGACGGGGCAAAGAACGTTCGGCAAGATCTGCTCCGGGGTCACCAGATGACAGCGGACTGCCGTCACACTGGCCCCAGCTTCAGCCTGGCGCCCATTAATGTTGACCCACTGGCTGTATTTCTGCGTATTGGCGGGTAGGGGAGCCCGCGGAATCATGTCTCTTTCCCCTAGGCAGACCAGGGACATGGCGGCTGGTTCCCACTCGGGCTGGTCGGCCTCGTACTCTTCAGAATCTTCTGGGGTTTGCTCTTCTCCCAGGGCGGCGGCAGCGACCTGGCGGGGCATAGGGTTCTGGTTCTTCGGGCAATTAGGGTCGTTGGCGTAGTGGCCGGGTCGCTGGCATCGGTGGCAAGTAACGTTGGCTCGGAACCCTGGACGCATCGGGGGGTTTCCCCTGCCGGCCGGGGGCGGGGCGTTGCTGGCGGGAGCCACCGGGACGGCGTCTCTGCCCCGACCCTGGCCTCCTCTTCCCCCTCGGGGGCGATGGGGTCCTTGGTTGGTTCTGTTTGGTTCGCTGGGCCCGTTTCGGGCAACTCGGGTGCTTTCCCATCGGTCAGCTTCGGCGGCGAGTTGCCGAGGTTCAGTCAGTTTACTGTCGAGGAGGTGCTGTCTGAGCTCGACGAAGCAATTGTTGGAGAGGTGCTCCCACACAATAAGGTCAAAGAGTTGCTCGTAAGTGGTCACCTTGCTGCCCTTGATCCACCCCTCGAATGCTCTGCTGAAAAAGTTCACGTACTCCACCCAAGTTGTACCCGGGATCCGTTTGCAGTCGCGGAACCGCTGGCGGTACATCTCGGGCGTGAGTCCGTATCGAGTAGGGAGGGCGGCTTTCATGTGGTCGTAGGAGGTCATCTGATGGTCCGGGAGTTGCAGCAGGGCGTCTCGCCCTTCGTTGACGAACCTCCCCCATAACCCGGCTCCCCAGTCGCTTCGGGGAATCCGGTGGGAGGTCATGGCTACCGCATAGGCTTTGAACTATTGCTGGATATCGTTGTTCCGGTAATATTCTCTGACGACATCCTTGGGGATGTGGACTTTAGGGTCTGTAGTGGCAGGAGTGTTCGGGCGCTCGGGCACCCCGAGATCTTTATTCTGTTTCCGGAGCTCTATTTCTTTTAGGTTGCGCTCATGTTCGTAGGCTAGCTTTTTCTCTTCTAACTCCCTCTGTCTTTGTTTCTCTTCCCGCTCCTCTCGGAGCCGCAAGTGTTCCAATGTTATTTTTTGTTCCGCCAATTTCAGTTCTCCGTCCAACCGAAGTCGAGCCAGCTCCAATTCATGGAGCCTGCTCTTTTCCCGTTCTCGGATCTCCTTTGGGGAGAGACCCGATCTTCTTTCTTCCGTCGGAGTGGTGTTCGTTTCCGGTGCCTCGAGGCTTTGGTTTTGGGTTACGGCCGTACCCGTCTCTGCCCAAGATTCCAGGGCCTTTTTGAAGTCTTCTTTCGTGCTCAGTCCTGTGGTAGCAATGCCTAGTTCTATGCAGAATTGCTTTAGTTCTCTGTGGTTATACTCTTCTAGTTTCTCCATCTGGAATTTTTCTGTGGTTCCGCTCTCTTTTGTTGTCATTGTGGTTGTGTCGCGGGGTGAGTTACTCTCTGTACGATTACGCGTTGGTTCGGATCGCGCTGCTGGCCACCAATGTTAGACGGGGCCCCGGAGGGTCAGCAGAGTACAGGAGGAGAGGCCTCCGGTGAGGACCGTCTCCAGCGATCTTACAGACAAGTAACTTCCCCCCCACAAATGGACACCACACAAGGATGCGATCTGCACACTTTATATAGGATTCTTGAGGCAAGGTTATCAACGATACAGTGGGGGCAGGACACGAGGATCCTCCCAATTCTAGTCTCTGTAGGGTAAGGGGTAGCGGGACAGTCTTGGTACCGGTCCGGTACAAGGGCGGCCAAAAGGAGCTCACAATCCTCGAGCTCGGAGGTCT
This sequence comes from Lissotriton vulgaris, assembly GCF_964263255.1. NCBI lineage: Eukaryota > Metazoa > Chordata > Amphibia > Caudata > Salamandridae > Lissotriton > Lissotriton vulgaris. The sequence continues at coordinate 347,003,567 of NC_141686.1, forward strand.
GAAAGGTCGGGCCGCGGCAGCGCCAGCAGGCTAGGATGATAGTTCTCGGCAAGGAGGGCCGCGGCAGCGCCAGCAGGCTAGGATGATAATTCTCGGTAAGGAGGGCCGCGGCAGCGCCAGCAGGCTACGATGATGACTTCTTTGCAGAGGGGCCGCAGCAGCGCCAGCAGGCAAGAGCGATGGTTCACAAGGATGGGCCGCGGCAGCGCCAGCAGGTCCCAACGAAGATGCACGTTGCAGAGGGCCGCGGCAGCGGCAGCGCCAGCAGGCTTCGGAGATGGTTCACAAGGCAAGGCTGCGGCAGCGCCAGCAGTCCGTCGGGGATGAGTTCTTCAAGGTGTCTCTCGACTCCAGGATACAACTGCCTTCCTGCTCTGGAGCTGCCCCAGTTATAGGTCTGGCCTCCTTTGATGTCCGGACCCTCGCGCTTGGAGGTCGGGAGGTCCGGGATGAGGGAGTCCAGACACCCAGCAGGGGGGTGGAGCCAGGGCCCGGGGAGACCGGGGGCGATCGGCACCTGGCGGGGGAGAGCCATCGACACTCCTCTCTCCCATTGACCTGCCAAGTGGTCTCTTCACCTCCTGGGTGGATGGTGGTGCCTCGATGTCGGGGCCTGGCCAGGCCCAGGGTTGGGGTTGAGCTGAGGCCACGCGGCCTCGTGGTGCAGTGTCCAAGATGGCGGCTGGGCCGGGGCAATGGTGCAGACGGGGGCCCGGGACAGCCGATGCTGGGATGTTCGGGAGCAGGCGTCCCGTTGGGGACGGGTTGCGGGTTGCTTCGGTGGGTTGCCGGGGTGGTTCTTCTGGGGACACCGGGAGAGCCGGCGTTCGGGCCTTATCATGCGGGGAGGGAGCGGCCCTTTCACGAGGCCTGTCCAACAGTAGGAATGTACCTCATTTATCCAATACAGCGCATTCTTGTCCTTTCACCCGTTGCTGGACCAGCTTTGGCAGCCTAGTGCCAACATAGGCACCCTTGCACTGTAGAGCAAGGTTGCCTGTGTTGTAAGCAGGATTGTTTTTGTGCAGGAAAGGGCATCTTCCTGCAAGAAAACAAATCACAGAGTTGGTTTCCTCCTTCTAAGTCTGCTGGAGAATACAACACACATTAAAAGAAGAAAAAACGAGGAGAAATAAAGATATTTGTCCTCGTTATGTCTGTCCTTAGGAGGAGATTACCTGATTACAAGTGCTTGTTAATCTGGTAATGTGTCAGAACTCAGAGTTGCATGGGAGCACTCGTGGCAACGTCCATGGAACACCTCCCCGGCAGAGATTTGTGCTGCGTTGTCTTACTCAAGACTGAGGAGGCCACTCAAAGCCATGCAATGTGGCCTTGTGTGGCTTCATAAATCTGAATCAGAGCCTTGCGTCATGCATGTACCACTTTGCGTGGTGCAAATGTGATGCAAGGCTCTCATAAATAAGCCCCCAAGTGTCTACATCCTAGTGCCAAAACAAATCTTCATGCCTCGATGAGCCCAAAATACTGCCAAAGCTTTTCTATTTAGTAAACCCATGCCCTTATCTCACGTTGCCCACTATATTACACTTGAATTTGCCTCCCCCCCCCCCCCTCAAAATTACCATGGACTGGGTCCCCGTAACTTGGAAGGCGTGGAAATAATTGAGATTACAAGCTTTTGAAAATAACGTGGAAATTGCATTGTATAATCTCATATCTTTCGCCATTCTTCCACTCAAAGAGACTTTCAGCAGATGAAACTCCTAGGTGTAATCAAAGTTGCTGGTGGTATTCCAGCTAACCTTATCATTATGATGGGCCAGGGAGGTCGCTACTGGGCCCAACGGTAGTGATCGGGACTCGTAACCAGGGTCTCTTGTTGTAGGAATGACAACTATAATCGTAACCACAAAGTAAGAATCTTCATCAGCAAGTGGACCCCCTTCAACAGCTCCTTCAGTGGGCTCCATCTTATGAAGCAGACAGGTCTCTCAGAATCCATCACCAAGCACTTGACCCACCAGCCCTGGTCCCCAGTGTTGATGGTGCCCCATGACCAGGGTCTGTTTGGTCGCTAGGTTTGAGGCCCTGGTACTTTAGGCATAAGAGGAGAAAAAAAGACTTTCTCTCAACACAAACCTTAGAGCTCATAAACCTGAGTGTGCTCATTTCTGGTAAGAATGACTCCCATACCTTCTTTCCAGAGAAACTGATCTGCTGCCTTCTCCAGGAGGATCTATCACCTCGTCATGCAAGGGACACCTTTCAAATCATGCAAAACGCTGAAGTATTACTATAAGCGTGCAGCTTGCAACCCTCCCATCAAGCACCGACCCAGTTCCCAACCTCAATGTAGGAACCATCACCATGGCATCAAATGGACCTTCGAGCATCTTTCTCCCACCCTCGCCTCCGCCTGATTGGCGATGCTGCAGCGAAGTGACGTCATGATGGCTGCTCAACCAGGTACCAATTGTGCAGCGACGGTGGTGCCTCCCCAGACTGAGACCAGTCTGTCTCTGCCCTGTATTTAATCCAGTCTACGCAGCACATGGAAGGGGTGAAACTATCACAGTTAAAGGTTGTGATGCTAATGTCAGGTTTGGATATTTATTTACTACAGCTTCTCGCGATATTTCCTATAGTGCTACAGCTTTGAACAAGAGATCGAGATATTCACACAATAGGAAACTAAGGTATGACAAGGTTTGAGGTTAGGCAAGAGTAACTAAAGGCATTCTAATTCTGTATTCAAGGGTAACAGGAAAAGATTTCAAATGTCAGTCTAGACGTGTGCAAAATACAATACTACCAGTCTCGTCTCGTCCTCCAACTGGGATACTGCCACTCTTGTCTCATCCACCAACTGGGATGCTGCCAGTCTCTTCTGGGCCTCCAGTCGGGATATTGCCTGTCTCGTCTGGTCCTCCAGTCAGGATACTCCCAATCTCATCTGATCCTCTAGTCAGGATGCAGCCAGTCTCGTCTACTCCTCCAGTCAAGATACTGAAACTCTTTTCTGGTCCTCCAGTCAGGATACTGCCAGTCGTGTCTGGTTCACCAACTGGGACACTACCAGTCTCGTCCTCCAACTGGGATACTGCCAGTCTTGTCGGGTCCTCCAGTCTGGATACTGCCAATCTCGTTTGGTCCTTCAGTCGGGATACTGCCAGTCTCATCTGGTCTTCCAGTCGGGATACAGTTGTGATACTCACTTTCTCGTCTGGTTCTCCAGGCAGAATACTGCCAGTCTTGACAGGTTCTCCAGTCTTGTCTGGTCCTCCAGTCGTGTCTGGTCCTCCAGTCGGGATGCTGCCAGCCTCGTCTGGTCCTCTAGTCAGAATACTGCCAGTCTTGTCGGGTCCTTCAGTCGGGATACTGCCAGTCTTGTCATGTTCTCCAATTGTGTGTGGTCCTCCAGTCATGTTTGGTCCTTCAGTCAGGATACTGCCAGCGTCCTCTGGTCCTCCAGTTGGGATACTGTCAGTCTTGTTGGGTCCTCCAGTCGGTATAGTGCCTGTCTCCTCTGGTCCTCCAGTCAGGATACTGACAGTCTCGTCTGCTCCTCCAGTTGGGATACTGCCAGTCTTGTCGGGTCCTCCAGTCGGGATTCGACAGTCTTGTCTGGTCCTCCAGTTGGAATACTGTCAGTCTTGTCGGGTCCTCCAGTTGGTATAGTGCCAGCATCCTCTGGTCCTCCAGTCGGGATACTGTCAGTCTTGTCGGGTCCTTCAGTCGGGATACTGTCAGTCATGTTTGCTCCTCCAGTCGGGATGCTGCCAGCCTCGTCTGGTCCTCCAGTCTGGATAGTGATTGCATTCAAAGCTACTGTAAATACTGTGCATAGCTTGTATTGTCTTTAAGGGGCTTGCCCTCTTCACAGAAAGTGGGTTTAGACTCCCTGCTTCTAGTCTGACTACCTAAGCCGAGCCGTGTTCATACAAAGAAGTAGCCACCTCATGTTCTAGTCAAAGCAGCGTAGAGCGCCAAGGCCCTCGTTTGGTGTGTTGGGTCCCTCTATTGTGTGCATCTATAGCTATTCAATGTAAGGTATGAATGTGGGCCTCTTTAAATAATACACCTAGCAGGAGTCCAGTAGCCACAGCACAATGCTCCCTGATTCAACCACTTTGCCCAGACAGCACCATGAAGCCATGCTTTGATCCAGAGGCCATCTCTCTCTTTCAGATAGGTACCAAAGCAAGAAAAGGTATGACCCGCTCCCCGATGGCAGGATCAGTGTACCCAGGGCTGCAGTGTAGATCCTCCACCTGACGAGAGGTGCAGATACCCCCACATGCCAAGACATGATCCAGAGTCATGCATCTGCTCACTTACAGCTCCATACCAGCTTCCATACTAGGAAGACCACCACATGTAACCCCTCTGGTGCAGTTCCACTCTTGGCCTGTAGGCCGCCTCTCAATCACCGGATGATATCACCACCATGGCCACAAGAAAACTCCGGCTCTGGTGACATTTTCAGTTAAACACCCACAGCTCCAGCCAACTTCGTGCTGTACCCCAAAGCCAGAAACTTGGATATTCACTGCTTCACTCCTCAAACTTTAGATTCATCGCCAAGAACACGGCACAGGTATGCACAGTACAGTTTAGCTGAAGATGCTTGGCGAAACACAGAATCCACGTCCCTAATGTTGAGCTAGAGAGGCTCACATGAAGGGACCAGTACAAATGCCTCAGTGAGAAATACAAGAATTTTGACAACTGGGGAAAAGGTTACAAATTCAATCTGTCTTTATAACTCCAACTTAATATTATAAAAAGTTGGTTCAGGCATTTAAATTGACTATGACTGGAGATATACGAGCAAAGCATTTCTGCCAAAGAAAAGGAAGGAAACAATAGTTAAAAACAATTTTTAAAAGGTGTGATAACTTTCTATTTCTATTACAATATCAATAAGACTTTTTCCAGGGGTTTGAATGTGGATCATCATTCAACACCAGACATTGAATGAAGGATGTTGTGACCTGTACGCGTCATGACATTTTTTTTCATCTTCAAATTTCTGGTACTTAGTGAGGGAAGACACTTGAAGCTTAAGCAGGTTGATTCTTGTCCTTGGTCAGTGTTTGCATTAAAATGTCTTCTTTTATCACTGGAATATTCAAGTGAGTACATCAGTAATGACGCTGCACAAATTGATGATGGGAAATAGCTTTTACAAAGTGGGCTGAGCCACACGTACGTTTCCCCGCAAGCGTAACCACACTTGCCTCAATCAAGCATCTGCTTTAACCACGCATCTGCCTTAACCACGCATCTGCCTCAATCAAGCATCTGCCTTAATCAAGCATCTGCCTTAACCACGCATCTGCCTTAACCACGCATCTGCCTTAACCACGCATCTGCCTTAACCACGCATCTGCCTTAACCACGCATCTGCCTTAGCCACGCATCTGCCTTAGCCACGCATCTGCCTTAGCCACGCATCTGCCTTAGCCACGCATCGGCCTTAACCACGCATCGGCCTTAACCACGCATCGGCCTTAACCACGCATCGGCCTTAACCACGCATCGGCCTTAACCATGCATATGCATGGTTAAGGCAGATAGCGGTCTAGTGTCCGGATGGGCGGGGAGAGGAAGAGGAAGCATCTGAACAGGAAGCTCCAGATGCAGACTGGGGTCAGGATTAGGGGGTTAATTTTTAGAGGTGGGGTCGGTTTTAGGGCTCAAGATGGGAGGGGTTGGGTCATTTTTTTTTTAAGAGGGTTGGTTTTAGGGTTCAGGGTAGGAGAGGTAGGGGTAGTTTTTTGAAGGAGTCGGGGTAGTTTAAAGGACTGGGAGCGGATTTGGAGGGGGTTGGATTTAGGGCTTAGAGCAGGGGGTGTCAGGTTACTTGTTTTTTAAAGGGGGCAGGGTTTTAGGCCTCTGGGCGGTTGTAGGAATCGTTTTATGGGCAGCGCAGAGGCATGTTTTAGGGCTCAGGGAGAGTGGAAGGGGTAGTTTTAAGGGCAGAGCAAGATCGTTTATAGGTCTTAGGGCACGGGTCAGGGTAGTGGTGATCATCATGCATATCTCTTGACAAACATGACTCTACAATGAAATTCATTGTAGAGGCTTACATGGTAAAGGCATGCATGGTAAAGGTATCCGTGATTAAGACACAATTGTTGTTGGGACCGTGTTTTAGAGGCAGGCATGGTTCAGATATGCATTCTTCTCACATACAATCATTGATGAAACTTGCTATTCTTAGTGACTTTGAAGATGGCTTCTATTGAGCATTCATTCTGTGACACTATTACCAGAAGAGCATGGATAGGTTTCAAAGTGGTTCTTTATAATCTTTGCTGGCGCTAAAGCTCATTGATGACAACCTTCTACCTGTGATGGCGACAGCCCCAGAAAAAGGATATCAGCAAATGGTTTGTGTTCATCATGTTAGTAGAGCCAATGTTTGGGAATTTTTCCAACTGCCGATGGACATACAACTCACGTTTATTGCTCTAATACTGTGTGCTCGCTCCCCTTACCCACTAATAACACAACAAACTATTTACATTCTGCAAGAAGTCACCCAAGATACTTAACACATATTTATCCTCTGTGTCCTGCTCATTCTTTTGGCCTAAAACTCCAGGGGGAAATGCTTGTAACAAATACTGCCGGTGGCCCCTGGAATCCCAGGAACCTGCAAGAACATGAAATTGCCTAGCACCTCCTTTTAAGGCTTTTCCTTCTAGCAGGTGGAGTGATGTAACATTCAAGGCTTACTCTCTGAAGCCGATCATGAGTGACTCAGTACTGGGGGCACAGAAATACCAGATGCAGCACCAGCGTTATAGCACAGTAGTGCTATCCCTGTACCAGCCAATTCAATACTGAATCTTCAGCTGGAATGGATGATAAAGGCAGTTTCTGAGCGAATTACCCATTTTCAGATAGATTTCACCTGTCTTTTTTCAGGTGAAATACTGGGGTGAAACCCTGGCGACCCGTGGAATGTCCATTTCTCATTTGGCCAGTAATTCACATTCACATTCACAGGCGAATCATTACCAGCCTCTTGGAGGGTAACAAAGGTTTAGTAATGCTTATGCACTTAAATAATTCAAGTAGCCATTTTATTATTTCCCCTTAGAAGAATGCAGGGATACTGTGAATGTTCTAATTGGTTGAGGAGAAATATTAAGCAAGTGTCTAAGAGTGTAGTGTGGGGACAGGGGTTAAATGTTTAACATCTGGTTTTTCCAGACAGGTCAGTTTTCTGCTAATTCTTACTGTGAGTCTTACTGGTTTCAGAATGCTTGTGGGCGATTAGCTCAGTTACAAAAACCCAACAAGAGAAAAGGTGTATTGCCGGTGTGTACTGTAGCACCACACAAAAAGGGGACAGTCGATGGGTCCTGGAAATGTTAGTAAGACCCTTGCCTCGGGGATCTATCGGGTCACTGAAGAGCTTGGCAACTACTGGTGTTATGACTTTAATTTATTTTAACTGAACACGGAAATCTTTAGATGTGCCTAACATAACAAGCTCATTTTAATCTTTCTAATTAGCATGGATCTTTACAACAGTGACACATATTTACAAATCTCAATTGTATAAGAAGCAGGACTCACTTTTCCCCCTTCATATTGTTTTACAATGTCTTGCAGTTCAGAGGTTTGCCTTGTGAGGGGGCATAGAACGCAGGAAGTGTTAGGTTCTCCTCAAGTGCGTAGGTGGTGATGCTTTGTTATTTGTAGATGTCTTTTTGAATTTCAAGTGCATGTTTTTGGTTTGCGCCCTTCTAGCTGCAGTGTCAACTGGACGGTTCCTTTAGCTTTCTCAGTTAACTTGGCAAGCTTGATAAACATGGTCTTAAGCATAGGTCACTGCTTTTCTTAGGTCCAGTCTTTGTATTCCTCTTATGTTACTGGTTTGCCATAAACAACAATTGCAATTAATGTTCTTCTTGACTTACTGAACAAATTAACTGTTTCCTCCATAGGTCTTGAACTTGTAGGTCTTTGAATTTAGCTTATGCATAAATTAGGAATAAAACACATTTCTTCACCAAGTCGTGCCAGGCTAATTTCTTGCTCATTAACAAAACATCTAACCCTTTAATTAATTTCTTGTCTAGAACAGTTCATAGCCAACATCGTTTTGTCCCTTTGGACTTTCACCTCGTCATGGTCACATAGGGCCAGCCTCAACAGTGCTGGAGCAACAATGCAGAAGGGATGTTACCATATTTGAAGGACCCCTTGTGCAGAGGTTTATGTATAAGATTCAACACAATATGTCGACCAGTCCTCATGTTCGTTGTTTCTCTAATGTATGACTTTGCTTATGTTTTACTAGCGTTGATGACCCACTAAAACTCTTCCCACATTCACTACATGTGTATGGCTTCTCTCCAGTGTGAGTTCGCCAATGCCCAGTTAAGGTTGATGCCCGATTGAAGCTCTTATTGCATACATTACATGTAAATGGTCTCTCTCCTGTATGTATCTTGCTATGTCTCATAAATGTTGATGACTGAGTGAAGCTCTTACCGCAGTCACTACATGTATACGGTTTCTCTCCAGTGTGTAAGCGTTTGTGTGACAATAAAGCACAGGAATCAAAAAACCTCTTCCCACATTCACTGCATGACTGTGGTTTTTCTCCTGTATGGCTTCGCTTATGTCTTACCAGTGCAGACGACACAGTGAAACTTTTCCCACATTCACTACAATTATATGGCTTCTCTCCAGTGTGTGTTCGCATGTGTTTGACGAGTGTAGATGCACGGCTGAAGTTTGACCCACACACATTGCATGTAAACGGTTTCTCTCCTGTATGTATTTTTATGTGACACATAAGAATGGATGACTGAGAAAAACTCTTCCCACAATCACTACAAGTATACGGTTTCTCTCCAGTATGTAATCGCTGATGTAGGACGAATGCTTGTGAGTGGCTAAATTTTCTTCCACATTGATTACAAAAATATGGTTGCTCGCCTGTGTGGACTCGTTGGTGTGAAATAAGGGTTGATGAATGACTGTAACTTTTTCCACACTCACCACATATATATGGCTTCTCCCCCGTATGTAAGGTTTGGTGCCTCTCCAGTGCAGTCGATTGCCTGAAACATCTGCCACACTCAGCACAAGCATGTGGCTTCTTACCGGTCTGGTTTCGCTGGTGTACACTCTCAGACGGATTTAAATGCTGCTCACACTCCGTGTCTGGTTTCTCCCCATTGTTTACTGCCTGGTGCTTGATCAAGTCTGATGACTGCATAACTCCCTTGCCACATTCTAAGCGTATCAATGGTCTTCCCCCTGCATGTGTGAGCTGTTCCTTGAAGAAAGTAGATGTGTGGCAGACATTCTCTCCACAATGTTCACATTTATAGGAACTTTTACCTGTGTGGGTTTGCAGATGGCGGATATGATCAAATGAAGCGCTGCCACTTATCCCACAATCAGGGTGTGTGTACAGTTTGTCAGCAGTGAGTGTTTGTTGGCGCTGTGATAGATTATCTGAGCAGTGGAAACATTTATCAAGTTTCATACCAGAGTGTGGCCCCTCTTTCCAGTGCATCTCCTGATGCGCGTGGAAGGATGATGAGGAACCCAAAGTATGCCCACAATCACTGCATATGAACATGTTCACACCTCTGTCTAATCACAGTGCTGAAATGAAGGAAAGCATTTTCCAGGCACAACGTGAACAATTTGTTCCCAACTTCTAATTTCTTGTCTTTCACCTATCATAGAAAACAACAGGAATGTACCTAATTTGAATGCAATTGCACAGGTTTCATGAGTTCAGAGCTTCAAGATCAGACGCATTCACTGATTTAGATCTGCAATACTTTCTTTTATTGTTGAGGATTGTTTTAGCGACATGTGCCCTGTTGTAGAATCCTGTATGACGACTTGCTGAAAATATTCATGCATAGCCCTGCAGTAGAATAAAAGTCAGAGGGGAGGTTATGCATTTCCATAAATATATCCAGAGGTTAAACTTATTCTGTGCACCGATGCACAGGTTATAGAAACAGCAGTATGAATCTCTTCTTAAATCCTGTTTGCAACAAGGTTCTGCATTGCCAGTCACTTTGACTGGAATGAAAGAGTATTTCACTTTCTCTGTGCACATCTATGGCTTTCCAGGATGTAAAGGCATGAGAAGATTCTCTCTACCAATTCCTCTTTTACATTATGGAGCCGATGAGCTGTGTTTAACTCAGTCCTTTACGTTGCTTCTCAGTGGGGATTTCCTTTTCTCTGAACACAGAGCCTTAACACGAATCCCACTTGTAATGCAGTGGTTGAGAATAATCCATCTTCATGGTGATTGCTGCACTTGTTTCGATCTAAAGACATACAAGACAAATCTATTAGTGAAATGGGTTTAGGTTGCATCGTCACAGTCCTATATACACTCAAGTTCTATACACCAGCTTTTCATACTGAAAAAGGGATGTAACAAGAGTTATACATTCATAGGATTGTTTTAATTTGATTTTTTATATTCCATTGTAAAAATCTATCTGTATTCTATTGCATATATTAGGTACGACATTGCACTGTACAGTTCAGAAGTTGTGTAAAGTTAGTTATGTAAATCATGTTTGTGATGCGTCTGTTCAAGAAAACTGGCAATCATATTTTAGATATACATATGTTTTACCACACTTAGGTTTCTAAATAAATATTCCTCAATAAAAGTCTATTTTAATTTGTTGAACTATTTAATAAAGTACAGCTCAAAGTAAATAAAGTTTACAACAGAGTTTCACACAGGACCAATAGGAACAGGGTGCGGAGGCAGCACCTTTACAACTAGCATCCTGCCATTGATATGGGTGCAGGGGGTGAGAATTACCATACAGGGAGAAGGAATTACAGGGAGAAGGAATTATAGGGGAAGGAATTATAGGGGAAGGAATTATAAGAGTGAGGTTATGTTGGGGGTGCCTCTGAAGATAAATGGCCACTGCTATCCAAATTAAAGTCTAATGAGAGGCATAGAAAGTGAATAATGGGTTTGTCATTAGTCCTTCACGAAATACAATAACTAATTTAGTGAGAAGGGCATTCACCACACAACCTTCACGTCAATGAATGGTCCACTTTACCTGAAAAGAAAAAGGTTACTGGTAAAAAGACATAATTTTTTTTTTTTATTTCCAAAGTTAAATTGTGGGTGCACTGTAAAAGCTTCCTTCACTTCTAAAGTTTGATTATTTTTGTTTTTTCTCTGAACCACCATGTCCGCTGATGTCACAGCCAAATAGAAACTAATGACATGGTCTACGTTTACTTTTCATTGGTGCCAGGAGGCATAACAGCCGGTGGAGCATCATTCAACAAGGGAGCGGTATTGCTGGAAAGCCAACAGGATTGGGTACACAGATTGCCAATTTCATCATGAGATGTGGGATAAAACAGAACAGTCCAATATCTGGTATTACGAATTGGTTTTCTCTCCATTTGTTGCTTTCAAATGAGAGCCAGTGTACAAGAAAAGACACATTTTCCAAAATGCCCTCTGAATCACGGAAGTGTGTGTATCTCTAAATTCACAGGTGCACTATTAACACTATTGCTAAACTCAGCGATTTGTGCATGTTGCAGAAATACATAGATTTCCTTCACATCCATTTAATCGATAAGCCTTTACCACATTAGCTGCTGCATGGGCGGAACACAATGAAAAATCACTATAAGCTGCAGGTTAGTTTTTGGCTCCGGGTATCGAACGGACAATCAACACACACTATATAGCCCTGCCACCAGAAGAGCGTGACAAATTCATGGTATGATACTTTTATAAATTGGTAATTGGTGCAAAAAATTGTAGAGGAAAAATCTGTCACCAACTGCTATTTATTCCTACTTATTTTCATTATTTTATTCCATTGATTAGTTTCTTTTAGAAAAACTATAAAGACTCTAAACAAATAACCACTTGCTCTGTCTGGGTTTCAGAAATGTATAGCTTTGCAGTTGCACGCCTGTTTCCACAATAAACTGAAATTAGGTTGAAACTACAAACAAATATGAAAAATAGAATACCAGCTAAAACAATCTAAATATTTTAAAATTCTGCTAGAAAGATGGCGATTTTCGTACAGCAACCTTTTGTTGATGCCATTGTTAGAAAGAAAAAAAAACTTGCACACTTTCTTTCACAACACTTTTTTTTCCAACAAAATCACACCCACAAATTTGATTAAGTTTGGCCATGTTCTAGGGTTCCCAGCAGATGAATCCACAAACTATAGGTAGATTTAGAATACCCAATATGTGGAGGGAAAAAGGATGTACATTTGGCTGGAATTTCTTTTCTGCTAAAATGTAATGAAGGCCTAAACAAAATTCCCCAAATATAAACAAGCATTTGCAATGCAATAGGGCTCGCATTAATGCAAGTTTGAGCTATTGATGGCGACTCCAACAGTCAGCATTGAAAGATCAAATATTCAATAGCAAAATGAGACAAGCCGTTATAGACTTTTTCCAGACCAATGAGGGATCAGTAGACAGCGCTAGGTCGCTATGGGAAGCGTTTAAGGTTACCATATGAGGACATTGCATTGGGAAACATGCAGGGATACTTAGAGACATTAGACAGCAATTAGCCATGGTGGAAAAGGATATCCAAAAGTTGGAAGCGGACTATGCAGACACATTACAGGACTCCATCTTGGCTGACTTAAGATGCAAAGTTGACACATACCACGAATTTGCATATACAGAAGTAAAATATCTATCAAAGCACTACAGAGCCAGGGCACATGGTGAGGGCGGTAGGCCAGGTAGAGTGCTATCGCGCAAGATCAACTCAATACAAAATAACACACTAACAACACACATAAGAAATGATCAAGACGAAATGGTATATGACACCCCTGTCATTCTGGATAGCTTCCAGTCATTCTACTCCAAGCTCTACACCACGCAGATCACAAGAACGAGGCAAGAAATACATGATTACCTAGATGACACAGGGTTGGCCAGGCTATCAGACACACATAGAGAATTCCTAGGACATCATCTAACAGAAGATGAAATTAAGGACGCTGTTAACTCGCTCCCAAATAACAAGGCTCCAGGAGTAGATGGCCTACCGGGCGAATTTTATAAGGAATACAGAGACTTGTTATTACCGCACTTGGTCCAGATGAATAAAGAATCTTACGAGGTAGGGGTCCTGCCAGAGACATTATGAGAGGCGTTGCTGATAGCACTTCCGAAACCAGGAAAGGATCTTAAAAAATGCGAATCCTACCGCCCTCTTTCTCTTATAAACATAGATGTTGAAATCCTTGCAAAGATATTAGCAATTAGAATACAATTACTTCTGGGATCCCTAGTGCTTCCAGATCAGACGGGCTTCATCCCCACCAGATCCACAACACAAAACTTACGAACCATATTCACAATGTACCAAAGCCTGAGCCCGGAATTGCCGGCAGCTGCGGCACTCTTAGACGCAGCGAAAGCGTTTGATTCGGTGGAATGGGAGTTCATTTTCACCGTTCTGATGAGAATGGGATTCCCACCCTCCTTTTTAAAATGGATAGCCTTATTATTCAACTAACCCAGAGCGAGAGTTCGAATTAACGGTAGCACCTCACAACACATGGACATAAGCCGCGGAACTAGACAGGGTTGTCCATTATCCCCTATACTATTCGCAATCACACTGGAACCACTGGCCTGTAAAATTAGACAGAAACACCCAGAAACGGCGCTACAGTTCTCTCTTCGCCCTATAGGAATTTCACTCTACGCAGACGACATGGTGCTATACACTAGGTATCCAGATGCAAACCTAAATCCACCGATAAGGGATTACATCAAATATGAACAATACTCTGGCCTAAGTATGAATTGGGATAAATCGGTGGTGATTCCACTGACGGCAGAGACCCCGCAGCCAACATTAGACTATCCATTAAAATGGGAGACAGGTCCAGTGAAATATTTGGGAATATGGGTGCACCGGGACCCGGAGGTAGTGCTTAAAGAAAATGACGGAGTCGCCATGACCAGACTGAAAGAAACAGTAGAAAAGTGGATTAAACTTCCTCTATCGATAGCTGACAGAATCGCCATCCAGAAAATGATATAGTCTTACCCAGTTTCAAGTACTTGTTCTGGAACATCCTAGTGTGGCTCACGAACGCGTTCTTCAGTAGGCTGGGCACAGCGCTACAACGTCTCACATGGGCGGGGAAACAACCAAGAGTAAGCTGGAAAACGCTTACGAAACCCTATCACCAGGGAGGGTTCACAGCTCCCGACCTACAACTATACTACTATTGTGCACAGGCACAACATGCGCATTAATGGTTACACCCGCATGCACATATACCATACATAGCCGTGGAAACGGATAGCATTCATCCGAAACGACTTACGCAATATGTTGCAGACCCTGTGAGATATTATACCAACAACACGATACAACCAGTTAAATGCACATCAAGGGCTTGGCACACATTGGCAGCACAAGCACAAAACTACTGATTTATGCACCCGCACTCCCATTGGGGAATCATCCCAAACTGTCGGTCACACGAGAACAGAAGATGAATAGGGAACTAGGAGACATGGGACTCCGGACAATGAGCTCGGTGTTCCCACACAATAAGTTTATATCTTTCCAAAGCCCATCCCTAAGCGCCCACCAAACGCCATTAAAAATGTTTGCTTATTACAGACTAAGGGCTGCGATTAAAGACCTGTACGAAACATTCCCGGCCGAACCGCCAACACTACAGGCCTTACAGATTTTATTAACAGCGCCAACGCGCTCGAAATTAGTTACTAGACTGTATGCAGCATCCCAAAATGAACAGAGGGTGGACACAAATAGATCGCTTATCAGATGGGAAGAACAGGCGGGTATGACTATATCGGAAGAAGAATGGAACTATAGCTGTGCGCAAATAAGCTTACTCACATCCAATTGTAATTTGAGAATTATCCACTTTAAATGTATACATCAAACGTACTATACACAGGTCAAGCTGCATAAATTCCGCCTTAAAGCAGACTATAAATGTCAATGGTGCTCTGCACCTCAAGCTGATTTCCTACACATGGCATGGGCCTGCCCTGTCCTCAACAAGTACTGGCAAGAGGTGACGACCACACTTACACACATGTTAACTGAACATATCCCGAATTCCCCATTGGTATGCCTGCTAGGCGCGTACAGGCTCAAACAGATTAGGAGGAGGAAGCTGCTGGCAGTGGCATTATTACTTGCCAACACCTCCCCTCTGAGATTTAATGAGGCAAATTCAGCACTGCAAAGTGGCCTTCAGGAAACATGTTCAGTGCATATCGTAGTGTATTGCAGCATTTATATACCCCAATGAGGCGCCTAAGGCATTGGCATGAAAGAATTAAAATAAATAAGGAGGGTCGAGAAAAGCCGGGATCCAGTCGTAGTTGTGTGTTACATGCAGGCTACAGAAAGACAGACTTTTTTTTAGAAAGTCAACAATAAAAACAAGCTGGCTCCTAAGACCCAACATAAAAACAAAAGTTGTCTCTTAAAACAAAAACACAAGTGTCATCTTCCCCCACTGTCGAGCTAGCTGCTCAAATGGTCCTTCTGCAGCGTGTTGCGGCCTCTCCCACAGGACCTTGGTTCTCCAAGCCTCACATCCAACTAGAGGGCGCGCAATGCTGCCCGCACAACTGGGCGTGGCGCCTCCCGCCTTTCTCTATCTCTTCTTCTGCAGGTTGGCGTCACGGAAGTCTTCAATTTGACGCCGGACACAACGGAGCCTTAAATAACTATATCTCTGAGGGCCTTGTGCCTCGCAAACAAATGTCGTACATCACTGCGGAGCTCCCGTTCTTGCAAGCGCGGTGCGCAGCAGACATTTTGGCCGATAACATGGCCTCTGCTTCCAGTGGCCGCCTTCCCGCTCCTCCGCGGGAACCGGCGGTGAGGACACAGTACTCGGTCCTGCGGTGTATGTGATTTGCACTGATCAGCACATCAGTTGGCAGCTGCTCACCTGGATAAGGGGAAAATGTAGCCTCAATTTACACATTTCTCCACAGAACCAAGCATCAGCTCAGACCGAGGTGCATGTGTGCAAATGTTAATTACAGGACAACCACGGTTTTATTTGCGGTGCTATGCTATGAATCCTCCAATTGTTTAGGCAGTGTCACTTTGAACGTAATTTTGTTCAACTCTCACGCCTCAAACGTATTTAGTGACGACGGATGTGTGCTGCCTCGTTGAGAGCTCGCTAAAGTTGTTTTCGTGGCCCAGTGCCTATCGATGTAATTGAGAAGGAGACATAAGCAGGAGGTGAGCCTACGAGTGATGAGTGCGCGCGCGCCACAGTGAGCCATGAGGTTTCAATTATCGCACCCGTGTCTGGGCACGATAATTGAAACCACATGCCGATGGTGCGGGTAACCGACACCAATAGGCCATGGGCGGAGCAATGCGCCCGCCTTTGGCCAATTGCGTGCTGTCTTTGATAAAAAAGACGCAGGCAAAGGCCAAAAAGCGTGGGCCAATAGGAAAAGCACACGCACAAGCGTGTGCAATTCCTAGGTCCATTTTGAAACCCCATCAAGAGGTCTCTCGCTGCGCGAGACCTAAAAAAGGGCTCAGCACTTTGGGGCGGAAAAGCTGCAGCAGCTAAGGGACTGGAGATAGTCTACACCCATTAGCAAGTGTAAATCAACTAACACCCGATTTCCCATCATTCCTTCTTTTTGGGTTCATCCACACGTTACTCTTGGGGAAAGCTGCAGGTGTTTATAAACAATAGAGGTACCAGAGGGTCTCAGCCAATATGCCCAGAAATAAAGAAAACCAACCAAAGACCCAAAGATTCTCACAGGGCGCGTCACAGAGAGCTCTCAGAGGATGAGGAAAAATACCCATCAGTCACCATTCGGATCCGCCCTTCATCATTTGGGATTTTATCCGTACCACCCGTCAGTGATTAACTGTGCCCAATTCAGAGGTCAACCCGGTGGTAGGGGGTATCCTCAGTGGGTGTAGGCAACGACAGTGTGGTCTGCCGCCCGGTGTGGGTGGGTGGCAGTAGAAGTGGGACTGGGGTGTGCAGTGCAGAAAGTGTGAGTGAAGAGAAACCAAGAAAAAGTGTGTTTTAAAATTGGTTTTGAAAAAGCACTAGACAAAATTTATTCCACGTGTGCTTGACATACCAATGTTTAAAATAGTGCAACCTAAGGCTGTCTGTTTATGTAGACCGCCTGAGGTAAGGGTGGTCGACAAGTTTCAGCAATCTATGGACTCTTGCGTCCTTGCCTTCATCAGGACCAAAGTACAACAAATACTACTGCACCAAGTGAAAAAGTAAACTAAGTGAAAGTTGACACCAAAGAAACATAAACAAGTGCACACGGTCACCTGAATGCTCCGGGTGCCCTTACAGTCTGTGTAAGTCACTAAATCTGTAAGGCAGGCTGGCCTCACCCCACCTGGCAGAGGCTCAGGGGAAAATGAAGCACCGCTCTAACCGTCGGTACTCCGAGCCGGCGTCCTGGCCGTCTGGGGAGGTGACCTGCATGTGTCACTTGTGTTCATTGCTTAAAAATGATACACAACACACAAGCGCCTTCTGTGTAAAGTGTGTCTCCAGTCCCTGTGATGTTCAAGATGTGGTGCTCATCAACTATGATCTGGTGTTCGTGTAAAGAGCGCGAATGCTCTTGGGCCAACTTTGTGCTCTATGAAAAAGAGGTTTTATGTCCAGCTTAATTTCATATTTGATCTCATTACAATATCCCAGAAAGATTCTTTAACATGAGGTAGATATGCTACGTTGACTATACATTAAACTTTATTTCATTTTGTCACCAAACTGTATTGCCTAAAGGTGTGTCACACTGTTATATTATGTTAAAAAAGCTTGTATAGCACACAGCTGCCAAAGCATCGGATCGCCCCAGCCCTGAACCCGAAAACATAGTTAGAGACTACATACACCAAAAAGGTAAAGTGGAAGAGGAAGCTAGTTGGAGAAGAGCTAGGTCTTGAGAGATTTCCAAAAGTGCAGAAGGTTTAGGTATTCCTGAGGGAGAGAGGCAATTTGATTCATAAGGTCGGACCAAAGTTTGGAAGGAGTGGCCTCCCGTTTGAAGAGGTTGGGACAGCAGGTAAGGGGATACAAGATTGTCAAGAATAGGGACCCTCTGGGAGTGGAGAGCCTTACGGCAGAAGGACAAGTTCTTGAAATGTGGGCGCTTATCCAGAGAGCCAGTGCAGCTTCTGGAGAAGCCCGGAGGGGGAACAGGATTTTGAGAGGGAATCTTGAGCAGCATTTGGAGTCTTTTCTTGACAGCTTTGTTTGCTCCTAGATTTAGGACATTGCAGTAATCAAAACAGGACAGAATCAGAGCTTAAATAATGGTTTGCCTTGTGCGAGGGTCGAAAAAGCCAATGATGGGTTTGAGGCTTCTCAGTAGCCTGAATCAGGTGCCCGTCAGTGATTTGCCTTGGGCCTCAAAGGCCAGAGTGTCATCCATCCAGACTCGTAGGTTTTTTTTTTAAAAACAGATTTTATTGTGTGAACTCACATATTATGCATATCTCTGTCACCCAGAGACAAATGCCACCATCAATGTATCAGCCATATCTTTAGTCACATTCATAACAATGAATAACCATTAACACCCCCCCTGAAGAAATATTGCCACAGGATGTAGTCAATATGCAACCCCCCCTCCCTCTTCCGCCTCCCGCACCCTCCCTGCGTGCCAGCTCGCCCATCTGACGAAAAATAGCAAAACAATATCATGCCATGTACGATCCATAACAACTGCCACTGTTCATAGTCCGTGTCCTCATATCGTCAGGAGGGTGACCTCTTCGGGTGGCGGGTCTAGGTCCAGACCCCGGTAGTCCGCTCACCGTTTCCAAATTTTGAATTGCTTCCAGGGACAGCCCCTTGCTAGAAATACAGGTTGTTCCATGCCCATGCAGTAATCCATTCCGTTCTTCCAAGCTGTGAGTGACAGGGGCTGGGGGGCTTTCCATGCTTTCGCAATATCCCGTTTCGCCAGTGTAAATCCTAACAACATTAAGTGGCGTTTATATCTGTTTCCCCCGACCCCAGCCATGACATTCAGCAGTGCAAGTTTGGGGTCCCTCTGTATCCTCCAGGCTAAGTAAGACTTCATCTAGGCAACGATGGACCCCATCCCAAAACCTTCGCAACGATGCGCAGTCCCAAACCGTGTGTATTAATGTGCCAACTTCTAGCCCACAGCGAAGGCACTCGGGGGACGCTACCAGTCCCGCCTTCCACAGCCACTGTCTGGTGTAATATGTGCGGTGCAAGTATCTGAACTGGATTAGTTGCAGGCGCGTGGATATGGCTGCTACCCTGGGACTCTCGAGGGCCTCAACCCAATCCTCCTCGTCCAGGTCCCCGACGTCCCGCTCCCAGTGGGCTTTAAGGCCACTCAAATCCGAGGAGCAATGCCGCACTAACGTCTGATAGATACGCAATAGTTTTTTGTCTGGCAGCTCACCCATGAAGATTTTCGCTTCGATCGGACTGAATTCAGGGATCTGCTCTAGGCCAACCAGGGAGGCGCCAAGGCATGGCAGAATTGGAGATATTTATAGAACTGGGTGCGGGGCATCCCAAAGTCCTCCTGTAAGTTCGCAAAGGATTTAAGGGTATCTTCGGACAGAAAGTCGCCCAGGGTGGAAATGCCAATGGTGTCCCAGCCCCTGAAGCCAGTCAAGGCGTCCAACTGCGGGAGCCTTCCATTGCGCCAGAGGGGGGTTTCCTGCGTAAGAACATTCCACTAACCCGTCCGCCGCAGCGCCTGCCTCCACACGTGAAAAACCACCTGCGTGGCTGATGGGAGGGACCTCTGAAGGGGTGCCGCATACAGCAGCGTATGCACGGACACCGAGCCCATTAAGTGTCTCTCAACGGCGTAGGCCGGGTCCTCCCGGTCGCCATACCACCAGTCATTCACAACCAGAAGATGCTCCGCCTGATAATACAAGAGCACGTCCGACGTGGCCAGGTCACCGGTGTAAGTTGACAAAAAGCACGTCCGTAGAGCCACCCGGGCCACGCCCCATTCCCACAAAAATCCGCTCAAAGCGGAATTAAACTGCCGAAAGCAGCAGGGGGAATCACATGTGGATGATTCTGTAGTTGGTACACCAGGCGTGGGAGCGCCACCATTTTGAAAATTGCAGACTGACCGAGAATAGATAACGGCATCCGCGCCCAGACCTTCAGGTCCTCGCGTACCCGATCCCACACTGGAGTGATGTTGCGTTCCCGGTATATAGCCGCATCTTCGGATAAGAAGACTCCCAGGTACTTCACCCCATCCGTCGCCAACCGGAGGCCCGATACCCAGTCCCCAACGCTCCGCCGGTCACCCAACAGCCACAGCGTGGATTTGCCCAGATTCATGTATAGGCCGGAGGTCTCACCAAAAATCTGCAAAATGTGCAGCAGTCACGGCCCGGAACGGTCCAGGGCAGTGAGAAAAAACAGGACATCGTCAGCGTACAAAGCTATTTTAATCGGTAAGACCAGGCGCCCATCGGAATCCTTTGAGTTGAGCATCAATACGCACCCATGCCACGAGAGGCTCCATGGCGAGCGCAAATAAATATGGGGAGAGGGGCCAGCCCTGTCGCGTACCCCTCTGGACCGGGAACGAGCGAGACACCGCGCCTCCGACGCGCACCGATGCCGTAAGACCTGTATACAGCAAGTGGACATACGCCAAAAAGCGTGGGCCGAGATTTAAGCGGCTCAGCAGGGCAAAGAGATACGTGCAGCTGAGGGAATCAAATACCCCGTCCATATCTGCTAGGAACAACACGACCGGCTCCCCCAATCCTCTCCAAGCTGACACCGCCACCTGAGCCCGCCTGATGTTATGGCGGGTAGCACGGATGTATCAAATCTGTAATATGCGGCTTGAGCCTGGTGGCAAGGGCCTTCGCCAAGATTTTGGCTTCAGTGTTCAGGAGTGATATTGGGCGGTAGGACGCATGGCTCTCCGGGGGTCTCCCAGGCTTCAGAAACACCACCACCTCGGCATGGCGCCAATCCGGCGGAAGTGACCCGCTCTCGCATGATTCTTCAACGACCGGCCGAAGAAGCGGGCCCAGCTGAACGGAAAACCTCTGGAAGAATTCACTGGGGAATCCGTTGGGACCCGGCGCCTTGCCCGGGTTTAGTTCGCCCAGGGCGGCACCCAACTCCTCGTCAGTCAGAGGCTGATCTAGCAGATCCCTAACCTCATCCGAGACGGCTCTTGGCGGGAGATCATTGATAAAACGCTGAACCATATCTGCCTCCAAACACGTATAGAGCCTCGTAATACCCGGCGAAACTCTCCGCAATCTCCACTGGATCTAACATGGGCTCCCCCTCAGGGGTTACTATCCGAGGCAGCTGTTGTATACTGTCTCTAACACGAGATGGCACGAGCTTCCTGTGACCCTGTGTCTTTCCTACAGCAGCGGCTGGGCATGCATGATTCCCGGGCAAAGACGGTGCAGCATTATGCAGGACTTGTCGCCCCACTGGTAAACCCGACTGCGGGTCGCCAACCAGGCCTGTCTCGCCTCGTCCATCAAAACCGAAGCGTGTTGTTGTTGCGCTATCACCAGCTGTCGCCGTGCCGGCCCGCCATCCACCTCTCGGGCTCTGCGCTCCAGTGCCTCCAGCTCTGCCTCCCGTCGCACTAAGTCCCTACGTCTCTCCCTTCGGGCCGCCGCGCACCAGGATATGTCCACTCCACGCAACGTAGGCTTCATGGCCTCCCAGAGAATAGACGGGGAGTCAACGGACCCCTCATTCGCAGACAGGTAGTGGTCTATTTCTACCGTAAGGTGCGCTTTATATTCGTCCTGGTTCAAGTGCCAGGGCGACATCCGCCACCGAAACGGCTGCTTGGCTGGGCCCACAGGAAGCGCGGCAAGCACCGGCGAGTCATCTGACAGGGCCCGCGGTAAGATTTCCACCGAGGCTATGCAAGAGGCACACCCCCTAGGGATAAGAATGTAATCCAACCTGGAGAACGAATCTCGCGCCGCCGAGAAGTATGTGTAATCCCGTCGCGCACCATGTTTGTTTCGCCAAGACTCGTAGGTTTTTAATAACCGGTTTGCGCTTGGGAGGTTGACCGTGGGTAATCAGCTACCAGTGGTTACCTAGCACAAGAATTTCCATTGTGTTGGCATTTAATCTCAAGCAGTTGTTATTCATCCACTTCGCAACCACAAGCATTCCTTTCTGGAAACTGGCAAGTCTTGTGTTGCATTCTCAGAGAGTGAAAGAATGAGCTGGGTATCATTCGCGTACAATACCACAGCAAGCCCAAAAGATTTTACAACCTGTGTAAGTGGTTGGATGTAAACATTAGAATAGGGCTCAAAGAAAAGCGCTGAAGGACTCCGTAATGCAGGGATCGTTGAAATGCTGCGAAGGGAGATTACCTGAAAGGAGTGCTCGCTCAAAAAACAAGCATTGGCATAGACAACAGGTCTAGCTTTTGGGACCATATAAGCGAGTAGCCATGCAACATTTGGTTGTTTAATGAAGGATATTGTGCTGGTTAAATAAACACTTATAAGGCCCTAAAGACGAGACCTATTGGCTAAGCATTGGGGGTCTTATCAGTGTTCAGGTAGATCTACTGACTTTGACAAATGTTTCTAAGCTGTGCTGTAGAGAAGTGTGGCTGTTGTGCAGCATGCTGAGAAGTTGTAATTAAAAAGTGTAAGAAGCACTGAGTGACGCTGTTGTGTCGTTGAGTGATCCTGTGCTGGCCCTGAGTGATGCTGTGGTGATGCTGACTGACCCTGTGGTGATGCCGATTGATGCTGTGGTGGTACGGAGTGATGCTGTGGTGGTCCTGAGTGATGCTGTGGTATTCCTGGGTGATGCTGTGGTGTTCCTGAGTGATGCTGTGGTGTTCCTGAGTGATGCTGTGGTGTTCCTGAGTGATGCTGTGGTGTTCCTGAGTGATGCTGTGGTGGTGCTGAGTGATGCTGTGGTGGTGCTGAGTGATGCTGTGGTGGTGCTGAGTGTTGCTAAGTAAACACTTATAAGGTCCCAAAGACAAGAGCTATTGGCTATGCATTGGGGGTCTTATAAGTGTTTAGGTAGATCTACTGACTTTGCCAATGTTTCTAAGCTGTGCTGTTGTGCAGCATGCTGAGAAGTTGTAAATAAAAAATGTAAGAAGCACTGAGTGACGCTGTGGTGTCCTTGAGTGATCCTGTGCTGGCCTTGAGTGATGCTGTGGTGATGCTGACTGACCCTGTGGTGATGCTGACTGACCCTGTGGCGCTGCAGAGTGATGCTGTGGCGCTGCAGAGTGATGTATGACATTACAACACATGCTTTTACATCGCATGCTTTTACAACGCGGTTTTCACAACGCATACATTACAACGCATAGTGCTTTGGGGCACTGGATAGTGAATAGTTTAATTTACTATTCCAACTCCAGTCCCCATGGATAGTAGGGAAGGTGTTGGACAGTAAATTTAACCTTTTCCCTATCCTATTCCCTATCCTAGAGCGCCCCCCAGCGCAATGCGTTGTAATGGTTTGCGTTGTGAAAGTTGCGTCGTAAACGCACTGCGTGGTAAAAGTTGGGTTGTAAGTGATGTTTCCCGCTGCAGAGTAATGCTGTGGTGGGACTGAGTGATGCTGTGGTGGGACTGAGTGATGCTGTGGTGGGACTGAGTGATGCTGTGGTGGGACTGAGTGATGCTGTGGTGGGACTGAGTGATGCTGTGGTGGGACTGAGTGATGCTGTGGTGGGACTGAGTGATGCTGTGGTGTTCCTGGGTGATGCTGTGGTGTTCCTGAGTGATGCTGTGGTGTTCCTGAGTGATGCTGTGGTGTTCCTGAGTGATGCTGTGGTGCTCCTGAGTGATGCTGTGGTGCTCCTGAGTGATGCTGTGGTGTTCCTGAGTGATGCTGTGGTGTTCCTGAGTGATCCTGTGGTGGCGCTGAGTGTTGCTATGGTTGCGTAGAGCGATGAGGAGGTGGCGCTGAGGGATGCTGTTGTGGCCCTGAGCGATATTGTTGTGTGCTTGAATGACGCTGTGCTGGCCCTGAGTGTTGCTGTGCTGGCCCTGAGTGGTGTTGTGGTGGCGCTGAGTGATGTTGTGGTTGTGCCGAGTGATACTTTGGTGGTGCTATGATTTGTGCGGACTGATCTACTCTGGCTATTTTGCTTTCTCTTCCTTAATGACATGACGTACCAGAGAGGTTTTAAATCAAAACACATTAAACATGATGTTACAGGTGTAGATTGACAATGGGCAAGGAATCGAAGGGTTGGTCCTAAGTGCTGTGAGCCTGATGCCAAAATAGTAATAGTTCTAATTGGCTAAGAATTCTCAAATGTACACGAGTCAATAATGAGTTGGGATGTGCATGAAGCCCAGCAATTAGGGTTTCAGAATTTCAATTGTGGCTCATGTTCTTACGAACGAGAGGAACGCAAGTATTTCGTTACATTAAAGGTAGTAGTGGCTGGAACCCTCCTATACCTAAGGATCAACTAGACCTCCGACATGACGTATTATATATAGCAGAACAATAAATCAGGAGAAATGTGGCTTGGCCAAAAAATAAAGCCTGCCAATGGAAAAAACAAAAATCTTAATAGATGTAAGAAAACATGCCATGAAAAAGTATGCTGGCAAGAAAGATGGTAATTTACATTTTGAACCAATAGGATAAAGTTTTGCCATTTAGTCCAATTTGTTGCAGAGATCAATATTATCTATTGAATTATGAGGTTACGTGGATTACTTATGCAAACAAATAGTATAGTGTGGAAAATAGTATAGTGTGGACAAAAGCTAAGCAAAGGGAGTATGTTAGACCAAAGATTCAGATTTGATCATCACTAAGAAAGCGGCAACGAATCATGTAAAATTGCTGAAATCATCATGTGAAAGTAGCTGAACTGTGGTCGTTTAAGTATTTTATATAAAAATTATGCACACAAATCAGAACTATTTTTTCAAATGCACAAAGGAAAGGAGTTTTGTCAAATATCACTAATTGCAGGCTGCGAGTGGCGCACTGAAAGTTCAATTAGCCATGACGAGAGAGTTAATGAGCCATGACGAGGAAAGCCAGATGGCGCATGACGCTTTATGAGATAGGAAAGGCAGATGGCGGCTGTGAGCATGCCCACGCGCGTAACCGCAAGCTTTAGACCACAAGCAAAAGCTTGTGGTCGGATTTCTAAAGCCCCCACTCACTAAATATCTCGCCAGTCCAGTGCATGCGCTGGCTCAGGCGGGACCTAAAAAAGTGGTAGAGGTCAACCAGGTCAGCTCTGACCATGTATCCCAATGTTATGTAAGCTCTGTAGTAGTATTTTAAGACAGAATGTGTTGAACACCGCTGTTAGAAATGGGATTTCTGGTTGGCTGAGGCTTGCGCCAAAGCCAGGCCGAAACCACCACTCTAGTCAGGGCAAGGAAGTTACACGCCAAAGATAACCCCTGCTCACCCCCTTGGTAGCTTGGCATGAGCAGTAAGGCTTATCCCGGAAGCAATGTATAAAGCATTTGCGCACACACCCACCAGCAACAACATCCCAGGCCCCCACAAAAGGAACTCCACACAAGGTTATATCAAAAATAGCCTTTGTATTCTAAAAACAAACCAGATAGTAATTACACCACTGGCACGGGCAATATTTACAAGTGATTATGTACACCTGACTGCGCCACATGGACCACTGTCAGGATCATCACAAAGTGAACTTGGTAAAGGTGAACTAAAACATACAAGTAAAAATAGGTCATAGGGGGGGCGTGTCCAAGATGGCGGCGGAGTAAGACGTGCTTGCTGTCCCTCCGCTGCCGTGATCTGCTTTGCCTTGCCCAGCGCCTTCCCTGGACCTTGCCGACGGCTCTAGTCCTAGCGCAACGCTCCCGGAATCACTGGGGTGCTCTGAGCGCTACCCGCGGCTCCGAGAGTGGTGGATTGGCCTCGCGTCGGCGCTGGGGCCTGTGGCGTGGCGGACCAGGGGAAGCCGCAGACTTGCACGTGGCAGTGCTGAGGAAGGGCCGCCCGGCCGCACAGCTGCAGAGCCGCTCACCGGGACTTGAACTGGCTGCACCCTCGGCGATCGGAGGTCCAGTCTCGCTGGGGGTGAGTGACTGAGCTGTCCGGTGGGGCCCTGGAGCGAAATCCTGCTGAGCCAAGGGCCGAGTCGTGCCTCCCGGATCACGCGAGCCCGGGGATCTGCGGCCTAGCGCCAGAACGCGACTTCGGCGGCCGGTCTCCTGAGGTGCGGCCGATCGCGGCCAGAGGAGAGACCGGAGCGGCGCCCGCCCCAAGGCCTGCACTAAGGAGCGAGGAGCTCTCCTGGGGGCTCCCTAAACCTGGAACCGCCGGCGGCCCATAGCTCTGACGGCCCCCGGTGGTGGCCTGCTAACGGTGAGTCACAGGCTACCTAACTGCTGCCTAGCGCACAAGTGGGCCAGGAAGTGAGAGTGCGGCCCGTGGAGGGGACGCCCCTCTCCTGCTAAGGGGGTCGCGGGACACGCAGATCCGCGCTTGGAGTGACCTGCGCTGCCGGAGGGGAGCAGAGAAGGGTCGCCTGGCACGGAGGGGAGCACCGTGGGCCCACTGGGGGGCGATTGAGAGCTGCACCGAGACCTCGGGGTTGCGGCGGAGCCTCTGGCGCGACTGGCAGGGGATCACCAGCGTTGGAAAGGGCTCACCAGCAGACGCCAGCGACTGGTCGGATCGCAATGGCCCACAGAAATCGCAAGGACAAACCCGGCAAAGAGGGGCCCCTAAGGGGTTTGCAGGTGACGACATCCCCAGCAACTAGCTCCAGCTCGTCTCCCCGGCTGCGGGATGATGAGGCTCCGGCCACCAAAGCCTTCATCCTAGAACTCTTTTCGGCCATCAAGGAGGACATCTCGGAGCTTCGATCTCAGCACGCCTCGGACCTCCGGGAGGTGAGGAGGGATGTCGATGGCATTGGCGAGAGGGTCGCGACCCTGGAAGAGCACGATCTGGGCACGGCTGAGGACGTACATCAGCTCCAACAAGATGTGATCAGGCTGACGGAGCAAAACATGGATCTAGAGGCCCACACTGAGGACTTGGAGAATCATTCTCGCCGAAATAACATCTGCATACGTGCAGTGCCCTGGGGAGGAGAGGCGGGGGACTTGCGTGGATATGTGGAGGCACTTTTTTTGCAGATCCTGGGTGAAGAAGACCTGCATAAGATCAGAATGGACAGAGTGCATAGAGTTGGGCTTCCGAGAAGCACAGGGGCTCCACCCCCGGACATATTGGTCTGCATTCACGACTGTGCTCAAGGAACGCATACTCCGGAAGGCGAGAGGGATTGCTGACTTGCAGTTCAGAGAGCATCGCCCCCAACTCTTCCAGGATTTGGCTGCTTTGACGCTGCAAAAGAGGCGCACCTTTAAACCTGTGGCAACCTACCTGAGGGAACAGGGTGTGGCGTACTCCTGGGGTCATCCCTTTCGCCTTATCTTTCGCTGGCAAAACAGGCTGGTCCAGGTTCGATCACTGCAGGCGGCCAGGGAGTTGCTGGGCCTGGACGACACTGCCCTTCCCCAGGGGCGAATCGATCACCAGAGCGGCGGCGGCGCCGTTCGTCTTCCTGGCAGAGAGTGGGGCGCCCGACGGTGCTCGGTAGGCCGGACCCATCGGCCAGCCAGCAAGAGAGAGTCGGAGCAGTGGCCTCAGTGGTGAGTGCAACGGAGTCACTGTCGCAGAGCAGCTCGGGAGCTGCATGATCCTGCAGGGAAGGTACCGTGGGTAATTATGTACTTTTGGAGAAGACACCCCGGTCCAAGAACTGAATGGGACATTGAGCTGGTGTACCAAATTGAGTTTGTTTTCCAGTTTAAATAGTTGAAGTGTAACTACAAATGAATGTTATAATTTGTCTTTTTACAAAGTATTGAATTTATGACTTATGTTTGTATTATTTTAACTGTTTAAGGAATGTTTAATCCTCTGTTGTTTGTACAAATGTAATATAATGTAAATATTCTTGAAATTTTGAAAATGTTTGAATAAAAATACAAACCTTCGGAATCTACAAAAAGAAGGTACACAGCTGCTAAATAAAAAGCTGTTGTGAATTGAACCCGAGCCCTGGCACCCCTGTTTTTTGATATAACATATATTGTCCAGCCAGGACCCGTAGGACAAAACCGCTCCAGTGTTAACAGCTTCTCCACTGGACGCTGGGCGCTGCTCACGCTGCAACGTTCATCTATCTCCTGGTCGCCATTCCCGAGGGCGAGGTGAGCCACGAGACACGCCCATCTCTGTTGGCCACGCCCCTCGTCAATTACATAAATAGTGCGCGCAGATTTGATTGCGCGACACTGACAAAGAGACTCCTGAGGCGGAAGCCGGGAGCGCGAAAGCCACTTTTTAAACTTGTGTGATATTTTGTGATTTTAAAACTTACTCGATTATCTGCACTTCCTAGCACCTTGTAAACAGCGCTGCTCACGCTGCAACGTTCATCTATCTCCTGGTCGCCATTCCCGAGGGCGAGGTGAGCCACGAGGCACGCCCATCTCTGTTGGCCACGCCCCCTCGTCAATTACATAAATAGTGCGCGCAGATTTGATTGCGCGACACTGACAAAGAGACTCCTGAGGCGGAAGCCGGGAGCGCGAAAGCCACTTTTTAAACTTGTGTGATATTTTGTGATTTTAAAACTTACTCGATTATCTGCACTTCCTAGCACCTTGTAAACAGCGCTGCTCACGCTGCGACGTTCATCTATCTCCTGGTCGCCATTCCCGAGGGCGAGGTGAGCCACGAGACACGCCCATCTCTGTTGGCCACACCCCCTCTAACGCCCGCACAACCTACCATAAAAATGTGCCTTGGGAGGAAGCGCAGCGGGCGCGACGAATGCGCGCCGAAGGCGCGCTTAAGGCAAGCTCGTCTGCGCTCGTCGGCGACCCTCCGGGGCAAGGGGCATGTCACTCTGCTCGTTTTACCACCTATTCCCCTGCCCAACTACGTTGCCTTCGGGGCCCCTGGCCGTTACCTGCTTCTACTCACTCTCGTATTTCATCCTTTGGCCTATCTCCCTCTGCTCCTCTTACAATACCTTGGCCACAACCTGCCCCCCCTATTCCCCCTAGAAGAAGCGCCTCACCTACTACTTTTAAATCCCTCACGGCATTCTATTTGAACACTAGGTCTGCAGTTGCCCATGCCCATGAACTTTCAGTTTTACTGGATCTCCATGCTCCTGACCTTCTTTTTTTAACGGAAACTTGGTTCCGCGATGACTCCCTCCCTGCCTTACTGGCTACTCTACCAGTTCCATATTATGCAATCCGTGCAGACCGGCTCAATGGCAAAACCGGAGGCGGGGTGGCGGTCATCGCTCGAACCGACCTTCCTTTTCAGCCCCTGTCTCTCCCAGATATTGCTACTACGGAGTACTTAGCTATCCGTACCACTTCCATCACGCCCCCTCTCACCTGTATCCTCATCTATCGTCCCCCCCAATCTCCCCTATTGTTTCTTCCGGATTTTTTGGAAGTTTTGGCCACTACTACAGTCAACAACTCCTCCATTTTGCTTTTGGGTGATTTTAATTTTTGGCCTTCTGACCCAGCCGAATGTCCATCTTCTAAGGAGTTCTCAGACACCCTCTACTATCTTAATTTCATCTCTCATATCCACTCTCCCACTCACATCAAAGGTCACACTATTGACCAGATCTGGTCCCTAAATTGCCCTGTAGAGTCCTTTTCAATTTTGCCCTGCACCTGGTTTGACCATCACCTGATTTCCTTTTCTCTTCCCATTCAACCCCCGGTCAAGCCCCCACTCCCCAAAAACATCTGGGTTCGAGCATGGGGCCGAGTAGACCCAGATAGCCTATCCTCCATACTCACTACCTCCATTCCCCCCCCTGCAAGACCTGTCTACCAGTTCCCAGGTCACGGCCATTGATCAATGGCTCTCTGCAGGTTGTGACTCCATTGCTCCCCTGAAACGGGTTTCAACCAAACGAGAGAAGGACGCCAATCAGTGGTTCAATCAAGATCTTAAAGCCACTAAACTGGCGGTGCGTCGTGCGGAGCGGGCCTGGAGGAAAAACTACTGCCCCTCTTTACGCCTGGAGTTTATTAACATCCTGACTCTATATAAAAAAAACATCCTAGAGGCAAAAACCATCTACTTTTCCTCCAAAATCCTCGCAGCCGAAAGCAAATCGAAGGAAATCTTTTCGATCGTTCACAATCTGGCGTTTTCGGACAGAACCTCTCTCAAACCCACTCCTTCCCTGGAACTCTGTCACTCCCTAAATAAATTTTTTATTCAAAAAATCGCAACCATTAAAACTAACATTCCCCCTCCGTCCCCTACCTTTGTGGACCCTCAGTGTCCTCCCCCCAAGGACTATCTCACCACCCTCCCACCTCTAACTAAGGAATCGCTGACCGCCATAATTCCACTTGTCAAATCTGTTTCCCCGCTAGATCCTTGCCCAGCTCATATTCTCCGTCACATCTTCTCTAGCTGCCCAGACCCCCCCCCTTCACCTTCTCAACAGCTCTCTATCCCAGGGCGTGGTACCCAACTCACTTAAATCTGCTGTCATCGTCCCTATTTTGAAAAAAACGGGCGCCGATCCCTCAATCCCAGCTAATTTCCGCCCTATTTCTCTCCTACCGTTCCTGGCGAAAGTACTCGAGCGCCACGTCACCTACGCCTTGAGCTCTTTCGTGGAGAAGAACGGGGCTCTCGCCCCCCGCCAGGCCGGATTTCGCCCCGCACACTCTATGGAGTCCGTAGTGCTTTCGGTCCTTGATAACCTCAGGGAGGGAATGGATACCAGCCAACCTCAGGCCTTGGTTCTCCTCGATCTCTCAGCCGCCTTTGACACGGTGGATCATTCCATCTTACTTTCCCGTGTCAGGGCGGCGGGGATCGAGGGCACCGCGTTGGTCTGGTTATCCTCCTTCCTGAGGGACCGCACCCAGGCAGTTCGCCTGGGCGATTTCACTGCGGACTTCTGCGACGTTCAGTGCGGGGTCCCCCAAGGTTCCTCCCTCTCTCCCCTCTTATTCAATCTTTACATCTCCCCTCTTATCTTCTCACTGCAACAAATGGAGGTCGCCGTATTCAACTATGCGGACGACCTCCAGCTTGTCTTCAACCTTTCCTCTTCCCCCGATTCTGTCCTAAATTTTCAAACCATCATGATCCACATCCGGGACTGGATGAACCACAATCATCTTAAACTCAACCCAGACAAGACCGAGCTGGTGCTGACGGGTGGTTCATCCAGCCCCTGGTCCCCCATCTTCTGGCCCCCTTCCCTTGGTTCCCCACCTGTTCCCTCTACCTCAGTTAAAACTGTAGGCATCAAGCTCAACTCCCAACTCACCCTTCACTCCCAGGTCAGCTCTGTGGTTTCTTCCTCTTTTCTGGCACTGCGTACCATTCGCAAGGTGTCCCGTTTTTTCTCATTTGATGCCCTAAAACTAATCACTCTCGCCATGGTCGTATCCCGCCTGGATTATGGCAACGCCCTATATGCAGGTATTCCTGCATATAGTCTTCGGCGCTTGCAGCAGATTCAAAACCAGGCGGCGCGCCTGGTGTTCAAACTCCCAAAATCCTCCCATACCACTCCCCTCCTAAAGTCCTTACATTGGCTTCCTGTCTGTGCCCGTGTCCAGTTTAAGCTTGCATCTATCACCTTTCAAGCACGACTGGGCACGGCGCCGGCTTTCATCTCATCGGAGATTATCCCCTATGTTCCCTCCAGGGAACTGAGGTCATCTACCCAATCTCTTCTCACTGTTCCACGGTTCCGAAGAAAGAAATGGGGGAGCTCGAAATTTGCGACCCTCGCCCCGATTTTCTGGAACTCGTTGCCTTCAGAGCTCAGAGCTTCAACTTCGTACCTGTTGTTCCGGAAACAGCTCAAAGCATATCTTTTCGCCAAATCCTTTAATTAACACTTATTTTCTCATTCATTGGTTCCATCTTAGCCCCTGGTCTTCTGCCTTGACCTCTTTCAGTTTAGCGCCATGAAACCGCTGGTGTACGTGCGCTGTATAAATAATTTTAAATAGAAATAGAAATAGACGCTTTCCCCTACTGTTCGCAACGCCGCTACTAGAACTCTCACCCCCTTTGAGGACTTTATCGCTCGGGCCTCTGGCATGCGGGGAGCTATCTCCTTTCTTTACCGTCGCCTCCTGTCCACTGCAATGTCCCCCAGGCCGCGATACATGGGATCGCGGAAAGATTTGTTGGACCGCGAATTTTCGGGTGTAGAATGGTCGCAGTTGTGGAGGGATTTGGCGAAACACAATCACTCCGTTGAACTCCGAGAGGCCCATCTTAAAACGATGATGAACTGGTATCTCACCCCAGCTAAACTACATCGTATATATCCGGGCGCTTCCGATAGATTCTGGCGTGGCTGTGGCCTGTTAGGTGACTTCCGCCACGTGTGGTGGGACTGCCCCACTATCCGCCCCTATTTGGAGGAAATTCTCATATTAAAGAGATCCTGGGATACCCCGTGGCAGACTCAATGGCACACTTGCTACTGGGCCTCCGAGATCCACTGCTGGAACATCAGACCCGGGCGGATAAGAAGATCTTATGGGTGTGCATTGGGGTGGCCAAGACTACCCTGGCAGCGGCCTGAAAGAAAAGGGAGGCCCCAGCGATTTCTTTATGGTATGCTAGACTGTGGCGTTTGTTAAGCATGGAGCGCATGGCTGAGGTCTTCCTGAGGGATTTTACAAACTTTGCCTTCCGTTGGGGTCCACTGGTCCACTTCCTCTCTAAGGGGCTTCCGTCTGCGGTCTTCCCACCCACATTGCGGGCCCTACATCTCTTCCAGGTATGAGTGTTAGTCGTATGATTGAGTATGAATGAAGGACGCTACCACCACCAACGGGAGGGGGGAGGGGGTTAGAGGGGGGGGGGTTCTGGGGTTCTTTAGTTGAATTTTCTGGGACGCCATTCCTCGAATGTGGCGGGAGAGGTACAACGATGCTCCGAAGAGGCTGCTGCTGGTTGCAGGCATCCATGATATCGAGGACTACCGGGTCTGTGTCACTAACACCCGTGGGCACACATCGGACCTGGAGTGCACGAACTGTGACTGTTTAGCTTACGCGTCCCGGCCCTCTGGATGAGGGCCTTCACCTTTAATCTTAATCTCTCCCGCTTGCCATGATTGCCCCCTGTGAGGGGAGTTGTGCGAGATTGTCGTGAATGTTTTTCTTTCTGTTTTCTATCAATAAAATATACATTGACAAAAAAAATAGGTCATAGAACGTACAGTCAGTAAACACTGATAATCACTGCACTTGCAACAGTCTGTGCCATGAAATCCATCATACACAGGATCACACCAGTCTAACTACATTAGACCCTCACCTTACACTAGGGGGTAAATCACACAGGGAAGTACAATCTCCCTAACATACCTAAACAGGTAAAACAACCTCCTATGCATACATCATAAATAGAGGCATCAAACACAGGGTGTGCAAAACATACTCCACACAGTACATTTCCTAACACCCAAAAGCATTGGCACATAAATCACATCTAGTACATACATTTATAGGGCGCAGGCCCTGATGTGATGTAACAACCCCCCCATGCCAACTGGCCATCTAGGAAGGGGCTCAAATGCCCTATGTCCACAGAGTCTGGGATGCTGCCTAAGCAGCAAAGGTCCAGGTTGCGCCACTGCGCCAAAACCTAAATGTGGCAGCTGCCCACTACTTGCTGGGCAGCTGACAACAATGAACTGAGGCCTAAACGCTGCAGCTGGCACTAAGTGCTGCACAGCTGTGGAAGGCCAAGGTAGGGGCGAAGGGAGTGCGTCTCACGCCTGGACTCACAAAGACCATGGCCCCTAGAAAGAAATATCTAAACGGTGCAGCTGCCCACTACTTGCTAGGCAGCTGTGAAGCAAACTGCGACAGGGGCCCTCACTGGCCCTCTGAACAAAGACTGCGCCAAACGTTGGAGCCCTCTGGCTCTAGAAATACATATTGCGGCACAGGTTTGAGCCATCTGGGCTCTAGATTCATTAAAGGGCATTTTGGGAGCCCTCTAGGCTCTGAATAAAGATATGCCCAAACGCTGGAGCCATCTGGCTCGGAAACTTATGGGGGGGCGGGGAAGCCACCTAGGCTCCTTAACCCCTTCGCTGCTGATGACGAGCTCAGCTCGTCATCAGCCACGGTGGTCGTGTGCGGATGACGAGCTGAGCTTGTCATCTAACGCGGCATTTTAAAAATTGACGCATACAGCGGGAAAAGCCGCCGCAGCAATGCGGTTAAACAAACATGCCCTCGTGGAGAGCACTAGCGCTCTGAAAATAATCGTGCCTCTCATTGGAGCCATCACACAGCTTTGGAAAATAAATACCACGTTGGAGCCTTCTAGGCAGGGAGCAATGGGGGCAAAAATGCGGGAAAGAACATAGGCCCCTTTGGGCCCGTCAAAAGAAATATAGCCCCCGTTGGAGCCATCTGGCTCTTACCAGAAATGAGCCACCACCGTTGGGGCGGCCCGCAGCCAAGTAGGCCGCCCGTGACATAATCAGGGAACACCCCTAGCCCTCTCCTTACCGGGCTGCCCTCTTGCTGCGGGGGCTGTCTCCTCTCACAGGGGACTCCGGCTGGGATCTCCTCGCTCACTGGACCGGCAGCCATACTTCGCTTGTGGCGCGGGGCTTCCCTGTTCCTCTCGGGAGCCCCACGCTGCCTATGGCGGCCGCTGCCGCCTCCTCACTTCACCCGGGCCCCCTCCGGGGACCCGGGACTTCTAAATGGAGCCGGCGAGGCTCCGGGCAGATCTCGGGCGGCGGCAGGGACTTCCTGTCTTCCAGCGGAAGTCCCGCCCCGCTCCAGGCATCGACTGCATGACTTCTGCCACAGCCGATCGGGGCCGCGGCAGGATTTAAATTACTCTGCACAAAGAGGGGTAGGCTCCCTCGGTGAACATGACATATGTAGAAGCGGGGTGGGCACCCGCTAAAGAGATTCAAATTGGCAGCAATCATGCAGGGTGGGCACCTGCTTTTAACAACTCCACATAAACGGGGTAGGCACCCGCAAGAGCCCAAAAAGAGGGGGAAATCCCTACGCAGGGGATTCCCTCAAAGAAGTGATCGTAGTGGTCCTCCACAGCTGCAGAAATGGCAAAACAGGGCTACAGCGCTCCCCTGCATCAGGCAAAGACTGATAAATAAAAGCCAGGTCCTGTAGAGTTTTAAAGAAGCACAAAGGGTTCCAGGGCAAGGCAGAAGGGCCCCCTACAACAAGGAGGGTCCCAGCAACACAGTCCTTCAGCAATCCAGGGGCTGGGCAGGGCCCAGGGAGGCAAGCCTTCCCCTGGGCCCCAGCAGTAGCACGCCCCTGGTAGATTCAAGTCAGAAAACAAGAACATTTTCATGGGGTCACAGCCCCTCTTTTATACACAGCAATTCTTTGTCTCAGAAGTCCGGGTTAAGAGAAAAACCAGATGCAACTGGTTTTGGAGCACTTTGTTGTTCTCAGCCCCTCTCCCTATTCACAGGGCAGGCTAGGGACATCAAACGCACCACATGGGGTGGAGCCAGCATTGTGGAGGTAAGGCCCAGCCCTATTCAGGTCCCAGGTGCACTCCTCCCTCCCATCAATATGCAGATCTCTCCATTGACCACCGGGGCAGACCCATCCTGATTCCTGGAGCCAGGCACACTAGCCAGCTCCAGCCAATCACAAGCCAGACAGTCAATTCACATTCACAGCACAGACATGCCAACTTCTAGAAGCGGCACTTCCACACTAGTTGAAGGGTTGAGTGCGCTACTGGGGTGTAGGCGCATCCCTGTTGTTGGGCACACTCATGTGGTTCTTAGTGCTGAACAACACAATAGATTCCGTGAAAGTTCAATCAAAGTTCCAAATGGTAAGGTTTGTAGAGTTTATTTAAAGATTTTCATTGTGACATATTTTATGCTTTCTTGATGTGAATCATCAAACGACATAAAGGTGAAAAAGGCTCCAATGCATTTCGGACTGAAAAGTCCTTTCTCAA
The DNA here is from genome assembly GCF_964263255.1 of Lissotriton vulgaris. Taxonomy (NCBI): domain Eukaryota; kingdom Metazoa; phylum Chordata; class Amphibia; order Caudata; family Salamandridae; genus Lissotriton; species Lissotriton vulgaris. The sequence continues at coordinate 347,039,644 of NC_141686.1, forward strand.
GGAGCGTTGCAACAAAGAACACAAAATGACCCAAATCAATGATTATGCGCAGAATACAAATGCGTAAACTTAACAGTGTTACATTAGTGTGTGGGTGGGTCAACCACATGCATCGTTAAAAACACAGTAACATAAAGACGGGTAGTGTCGGAAAATTGGATGGACGTGCTGAAGGATTAAGAACAACCGTGCGGGAAAAGTGAGGGTAGGTCGTGAGGACAGGTGGCAGCATGCCGTTTAATACGGAATCAGGATGGGCAGTGTGGGAACTAGGAGAGAAGTGAATGGGGTAAAACGAACTGCTCGAAGTTGTCGAGGCTTACGTAGTAATCTTCAAGTCTGTGCGTGATGCTCTGAAAAAAATGATAACGGAAAATCCGTTACGAAAAAGGCATCGACGGAAAAACAAGTGCCGAGGCAAAGGGGTCGGGACCAAACTTACTTGAGCTACGTCGGAGACGTGTCTGCAAGGATCGGGTTCAGAATGCGGGAACTTCGCGAAGTCAACGCGGAGTTCCCGAGAGAAATGGGAAAAAGGATGGAAACTGGTAAAGGACTGCTAGGACGAGGGGAAGGGTGAGGTGGCCATCTTGGAATGGGGAAAAGAGGGTGATGCGGTGTGGGGATGCAAGTAACATTGAAAGAAAAACAATCAACAAAACGAAGATACAATGTATCAGTGAAATGCCCCTGGGCATTACAAATAACAGCTTAATTCAGTCCGGTCGTTGAGACCAAATGGCTTCTGTGATTAAAGTCTATACATCCATGCTGTTTCTCGTTGTAGGAGAGATTTATTATTATCTCTTCCTTCAATTTTTGGGACAACTTCAAGGACCATGTATTTCAATTGAGCCACGTTGTAATTGGCTTCATTAAAGTGAATGGCCACGCTGGATTTGGTGTTTTTTGTACGTATGTTTGACTTGTGTTCGTTTAACCGAATCTTAATTTTCCTGCTGGTCTTGCCCACGTAGATTTTGCCGCAAGGGCATTTGAGGAGATAAATGAGGTTCGAAGAGTCGCATGTGGCATCTACACTTAATTTGATGATGAAACCTCTCATCGGGTGGTTGATGTTGTTGCCTCTTATGATATTATTGCAGTTGTTGCAATGGTGACATGGGCGTGTGCAAGTATGTTCGACCTGAGCGGTGGTGGTTTTTGTTAAGATTTCTTTGATGTTCATAGGACGAGTGTAGGCAAAAATTGGAGATTCCTTAAAAAGATCCCCAAAATCTGGTTCAGATGAAAGGATGCGCCAGTGTTTTAGAATGATGTTCTTGTAGGATTTGCTGGCTGTAGAATATCTTGAGACGAGAACCATCCTTTGGTTGTCCGTTTTAATACTGCTCTGGAGAGCTTCAGCACGAGAGATTGTAGAAGTTCTGTTAATGGCCTCCGTAAGTATTTCATCTGGGTATCCTCTGTTGTGAAATCTTAATGCCATGGATTTAATTTGTTCATTTCTGGTGTCAGGATCAGATACTATGCGGGTTACTCTTAGCATCTGGCTGTATGGCAAGTGTCTTTTCAGGGAATTTTGATGGAAACTGCTGAATAATAAGGCATTATTGCGGTCCGTGGGTTTCCGGAATAGGTCTGTCTGAATGCCATGAGAGGTGATTTTTATGAAGACGTCTGTGAATGCTATCTCCTGGTGGTTAATGTTCCAAGTGAATTCGATTCGGTCGTCTTTGGTGTTCAAGTCTGTCAATGCAAGTTCAAGGTTTTCCTGGGAGTCCTTCCAAATGAAGAACAGATCGTCGATGTAACGTACATAAAGTTTCAAATTCTCCGTCCAGTTTTTGTTCATGTAGATGTTGTTGAGTTCGAAATTGCCCATGTAGAGATTAGCGTAGGTAGGAGCGACACAATTGCCCATAGCCATTCTGGACATTTGTAAGTACCATTTCTGTTCAAACGTGAAATAACTATGATATAGAGTAAATATCATGAGTTCCAGGATGAAGGATTTCAAAGGGTCGCTGATGTCAGATTGAAGTAGAGCTTGTTCAACAGCATAAATCCCTCCTTCATGGGGAATGGAGGTGTACAAGCTTTTTACGTCAGCTGTGCATAAAATCAATCTCTCGTTTTCATTGATTTGTATGGATGAAAGTTTGTTCAGGAACTATGTAGTGTCTTTTATGTAACTGTCCAACTTGAAACCATGGGTTGTAGATACCGGTCGATGAATTTACCTGTTGGTTCGTGTATTGAGCCTCTAGTGGAGACGATTGGGCGAAATGGAGGGTCCATGAGATTCTTATGAATTTTTGGCAACATGGTGATGGAGGGGCTCCTGGGATGTACTACTGTTAGGTACCTTTTGGTTCTATCATCAATGGTGCCATCCACTGTTGCTTTGTCAATGATTTTGGACAATTCCGTTTTATATTCACTGGTGGGATTCCCATCTAGTGGTAAGTAAATGTTAGAATCCATGACATGTTCCGTTATTCGTCGATTGTTCCATTGTGTATTAAGGATGACTAGGGCACCCCCCTTATCTGCTTTCAAACATTTGATGGAAGGATTGTTTGCAATTTTCTTTAAACTTTAAGGCCAATCACAACGTGGCTGAATTGAAATACATGGTCCTTAAAGTTGTCCCAAAAATTGAAGGAAGAGATAATAATAAAACTCTCCTACAACGAGAAACAGCATGGATGTATAGACTTCAATCACAGAAGCCATTTGGTCTCAACGACCGGACTGAATTAAGCTGTTATTTGTAATGCCCAGGGGCATTTCACTGATACATTGTATCTTCGTTTTGTTGATTGTTTTTCAAAGTTCAAAGTTTTTTATTTTTGTTACGGTACTCTTACGAGGACCACAAATAAAATATACATTTATACATTCCATATTAATACATTTTCAATGAAATGTTCAAAAACTTAAAAATTCTGTAACAAACGAATTCATTAGGGGGGCTTTTACATAGTGATAAAAAGTTTTGTGAGCTAGTGATCCTGCAGGACCGGTAGATGGGCTTAAGACATGTTGACCTTGCATTTACAATTTCTGCATTAGGGCATATAAAAAATAAGTGTTCCAAATTTTGGTTGCCTCCTTGACAAAGGGTACAAAGGGCAGAGCTGTCGGGCCTCCAAGAGGAAGTAAAGGTTTGTACAGGAAGTGTTCCAAGGCGCAACATCATAATTGCACGCCTTGCGCCATGTTGAAGAGTATACTCTAGGTAAGGCTGACGTTGTTTGTATTCCTGCGAGGCTACATAAAGTTTATATGATGATAGTCTATTACAATGAGAGTGATCAATCTCGTAGCTCAATTTGGGAGTGAAGTTTTTTAGAAAAAGTTTGAGTTGAGCTGGTGACCACGTAGACAGAATTTCCACATTGACTTTTGCAAGCTGTAGAGCCTCTCGCATATTTTTAGTAAAGGTAGTATGAGTGGAGCTACTCTCGAATGTCTCTACTTTTAGCAATCTTCTTAAAGTACCTTCTTTTGAAAGAAGAAGATTATGGGCCCACCTTATGATGCTCGCTATAGCTGTAGCATATGCGCTCGTGATGGTACATTCCAGTCTCAATGCCTGTACTGGGGTAGATGTTGAAATCTTCAGTAGTTTTTTCAATATTTTTCCTTCTGTTAAATCCATATATGACCATTGATTTAGAGGAATATATTCCGATGCATAGGACAGGACCGGTGTGATTTTAGCTCGATAGACTTGAATCAGTGCAGAGAAATGTCTATGTCCAGTGGCCGAATATAAGCGCGACAAGGCCCCAGCATGCAGATCACTTTTCCTTTTCAGGTGGTTGATTTGATTGATGTTGCTCATGTTTTGTGAGAAAATTCTACCCAGATATGTATACTCCTTTACTTGTTCTAGTTTCTCACCTCCCAGCTTCCATTCGTACCGGACCCTTTTCTTCTGATATGAAAAGGCAACCACTTTTGTTTTGTTCGTATTTGGGATTAGGTAATTTTTCCTTGAGTACTTATATAAAATATCTAAAAGATTTTGTAGTCCGAAAGGTGTTAGGTCAAACATGACTATATCGTCTGCATACAGCAGGGAATGGATATATTCAGTAGCTATCTTAGGAGGAGTACATATCCCTTGCTGCAGTTGAGAAGGTAGGTCACTTAAATACAGTGAAAATAAAATTGGAGCCAAGAGGCACCCTTGTTTCAGGCCATTTGATGTTCGTATTACCTTCGATAGGCCCTTGTCACTTCCCATTTGGACGCGGCACCAGGTGTCACTGTGTAGATTTACTATCAGATGTAATAGCTGCTCCGGGATCCCCATTATTCTCAATTTTGACCACAGGGTCGGTCTATCCACTCGATCGAAGGCTGTCGAGTAATCAATGAACGCTGCGTAAATAGTTTGTTTTTTCACTGTTGCGTACTTATCTAAAATAGTTTGGAAGATTGCTACATTGTCAGTGACAGAATGGTGTGGGCGAAATCCGGACTGAAATTTAGGAATTAGACCTAATGAGAAAGCCCAATTTTTCAGCCTATCCAGGATTTCTGCTGCAAAAATCTTCCCAGCAGCGTCCATGAGGGCAATTTGCCTATAATTTCCCGGTGTGTTTCTTTTTCCTTTTTTGAAAATCGGGATTATGATACTTCCTTTCCAGGAATTTGGCATTTGACCACTGTCGAATACATAGTTAAATAGCGGCGAGAGCACCGTTCCCCACTCTTTATGGTCAATTTGGTAGACTTTGACAGGTATCTGATCGGGGCCAGATGCACCTGTGCTCCTTGCCTTCCTGATATTCATAGAGACTGACACTGCCGACGTTTTATTGATCTTAATATTTTTAGTTTCCACGTTTTCTCCTCCTGCTTCTTCATTTTTAATATATTGATTCTGTTTGTATAGCTCACCTAGGTATATGTCCCAGTTTTCTTCTGATACAGGTGTAGCCTCCAGCTTTTTTTTGGATCCTGTCATTGTTGCGATCAGTGACCAATATTTACGTTGATTATTATGTTTAGCTGCCAGCTGGATTTCAGTCCAATTAAAGTCCTGCTTCAGTTTTTTCTGTTTAGTTTTTTCTCGTCGTATTTGATTCTTTAATCTATTGATTTCCTTTTTGTTTACTGACGAGAATTCCAGAAACTGGGCGCGTATCAGTCTATTGATTTGTTTTACGACTGGTTGACTCCAGTTTTTATTCTTGTTTTTCCATTTTCTTTTTGCTGGTCTGTGGTATTCTAGCTTACTTTGCAGAGCTTGTTTGAGATTATTCGTTAGATGTTCAAAGTTCTTTACAGGGTCATCTGAATATATGTTGGTCAATATATTGGTTTCAGTAATTAGTTGCCGCAGATATTCCAGATTTTCTGTCCCCCAGTAAATGCGACGCCTTGTTGTGTTTACTTCCGTTTTTTCTGTAAGAAATAGTGGCTGGTTATAAAAAGAGGACGGTGCAATCCAGTGGGTTGAAAGGTTTAAAAGAGCGTGATCACTTTCTGCAGTGAATATTATCGAAAGTTGACTCATTTGTTCCTTTCCTTCGACCCCGCATATAAAGTAATCAATAGTTGAAGGAGATCCATTTCCTTGCCGTGTGTATGTTGCTGGTATATCACCATTGATGTTACCGTTTAATATAATCCCATTAATGCCAGAGAGAAAAGCTAGTAGTGCGCGTCCCCTCTTATCCGATTTAGTTCCTTTTGGGAATTCAGGGAGTGATGATTCCAGAGATTCCTCTTTGAGGAGACGAGCCCATTTCTTTATCTCGCAGTTAGAAATTTTAGCATTCAAGTCCCCCATTATGAGGTATGGCAAGTGAGATTGATCATCAATTATATGATCGATAATTTCCATTAGGCGGTCAAACAGCAAATCATTATTATTACTGCTTGGAGGTGCGTAAATATTGAAAAGTAATATTTTTTCTAGTTTGGCTGAGGCATGGGTTCTAAGGGATACTTTTAAACATTGTAGATTGTCTGTGTTTGTGTTAATTATTTCCTGTGACCAAGAGTGATCTTCTTTTAATAATATTGCCAGACCACCCTTGGCATGTCCCCTTCTTGATCTATTTGCCAATGTTTCGTATACATAGTATCCTCTTTGAGTAAAGGTATTGATTAACCATGTTTCCTGGAGGGCGATGATATCAGGGGAATTTTTAATTGCTTGTTTCATTTTTATATCAGTTTTCCCTGCCAGGTTCCAGGACAATAACGTCAGACCTTTGCTAAACTTCGCGTTGTTGTGAATTTACCACTTTTTTGCTGTTTAAGGTTTCTGATAACCATGCCCATGATTTTATTAAGTTTTCAGTGTTGCTAAAGGTGGGATTCCGAGACCAGACTGACCTCTCTCCTTGAATTACTTGTATTTTAAGTAGATCTTTCCTCATAGTACTTAATGCTAGGTCTCCCCAATTAGAACTGTTGTTTTCTTTTCTTCTGTGGGTTTGTCCTAATATACCATTATTTGAGTTGTTGGTTTTGAAATCTTCCACCGAGATTACATCATAGCCATTTTTGTGAAGAATTTCCTTCTCTCTGATTATTATTCCAGGCAAAACCGGTGAATAAAAGGATACCTGTACTAGTTTGTTATTTTCTTTTATTGGAAACAGAACTAAGTCAATTTCTTTGCTGGTCAGAGAATTCAAGGATGGAATTTCTTGTAATAGATTGATGATTTTACCGCGATTAAACGGCTCCTTATCTGAAGGAAATAGCTCTTCAATAGTTATGTGTTTGGATGGATTTATTTCCCATGATTGGAAATTATTGTCATATGGTTCTTTTATGTCCATATTATTTTGCGATGTAGGTCTATTTTCTATCGGAGGACAAAATTCATCTGCTTCAGGATTTAAGGGTTTTTCTGATGATGTTTTTTGAATTACTGGAGTGTTCACCAGGTTTACAGGATTAAATTTTTGGAATTTGAGCCTATTCCCTTTTTTCCTCTGTATTCTCCTCATAGGTTTTCTCTTCTTCTTCCCCTTTACTTTTTCCCTAGTATTACTTTTTTCAGACTGTTCTCTTTGGTTGAAATCCTGTTCAGCGGTAACTCCTGATAGCTCAGTTTTATTTTTTCCGATGATCTGATCGCGATTGTTATCGGATACTTTATTCGAAAAAATCGGATAGTGTTTGGTATTGTTCTCAGCTTTGATTTCCAGTTCTTCTTTGAACAGTTTTTTAAGTGAATATGTGATAGGAGGTTTTTCTTTGTTTTTTGATCCGTTAGTTTTATTGTTGATTATTAGTACGTCGTTCGTTTGTGTGCTTGCTTCCTGTTGTTTTGGGGTGGCACTTCCATTTTTATGAAATTCATCTGTTTGTTGTGATTCGATTTCTCCGGTTTGTTTTGATGAGACTTTAGTTAGATCTTTTTTCTTTTTTTCTTCAACCAGGAATTTAAGTATTCCTATTTGTACGTCTAAAGTATCGTCTGAGTTAGCTAAAATGTGTCCAAGATGTATTAGTACTGAATCCAGAATTTCTTGCAGTGAGAAGAGTGCTTTTGATATGGGAGAGGCAGTATTTCCAGAGTTTAGGTTTATAAAATTTGGGTCTGATAGATTGGTCAGATTAGAAAAAAGGTTAGGTGATTTTTCTGGCGAACTGGTTTGGGGATGTCTTTGACTTAGCAATATTTCTTTATTTTCTTTATTTTCTTCTTCGGTCTTTGAGTTGTGATTTGCAGATACGTCGAAAAATAAGTCGTTGTCCTGATTTTTTATAGGTGTTATAGTTGTTATTTGAGACACAACTAGACGAGATTTTTGACATTCTTCCGAAGGAGAGTAATTTTCCAAATTACTCTCTATTGTGATTTGACCTTGTTTGTTGGATTTCTGGTCAGAAAAATGTAACGGATCAGGTTCAACCAACTTATTTTGATCATCATTAGAGTTTGGGGAAAGAAACTTTTTCTTGGAGAGGGTAGAGAAGTATTCACTTATAGCAGGGGTGCTTGATATTTGTCCTGGTTTTAGTGACTTGTCTACAGATTTTCTTACAGCTGCGTCCGTCCCCATTCGCCTCATGTAGATTGTCCGTGAGCGTAGTTTTTTTAGCGCCCTCATACTTGGGGACAGAAATCTGTTTTATAGATGTAATGTATAGTATTAATAATATGCTGTGGCTTGTCTTAATCACACTATCTCAGTTGATCAGAAAAGGAATGAGGGTTTTTTACACGTATGAATCAATAGTTTAGTTGAAGAGTTTCCTCTTGTAGTGAGCGTTAGTGGGGTGGCCCGTCCCGTCCTCGGTCGTCCCCGGACGGCCACAGACGGCCCGCCCTTTTGCCCGGGCTTATCCCCGCGCTTGGTCCCGCGTGCGTCCCGCGTCGCGGGATGCGAGATGTTATCTATATACGTTTCGTTGGGGGCGTGTCCGTGGGCGGTTCGCCTGGGGGAAGAGGAACCAGGTGGTCTCCGCTAAGGATTCTGGTCCTCGCAGTCCCCCAGGCTAGGTGCTCTCGCTGTTTGCACCCTGGCCTCAACCCCTCTGACTCCAGCTGGGAGCGACAGGCAGAGCGTGCCGAGTGCAGCTCACGCTCACACCAGCGAGTCAGGGGGAGGCAGCACCACGACACAGTGAGGAATCAGCGTCAGCTTCAGACAGCCAGCACAGGCTGCAGATGGTAAAACGAGTTCTCTTGCTCAGCAGAAGTTGAAACAGTAGATCAGCAGCAGTTTTGAGCTCCTGTGAGTGGCGCCCGCGAAGCGGGTGTCCCGAATCTTTATCCAGGTCGTTGGGGGCGTGTCCGTGGGCGGTTCGCCTGGGGGAAGAGGAACCAGGTGATCTCCGCTAAGGATTCTGGTCCTCGCAGTCCCCCAGGCTAGGTGCTCTCGCTGTTTGCACCCTGGCCTCAACCCCTCTGACTCCAGCTGGGAGCGACAGGCAGAGCGTGCCGAGTGCAGCTCACGCTCACACCAGCGAGTCAGGGGGAGGCAGCACCACGACACAGTGAGGAATCAGCGTCAGCTTCAGACAGCCAGCACAGGCTGCAGATGGTAAAACGAGTTCTCTTGCTCAGCAGAAGTTGAAACAGTAGATCAGCAGCAGTTTTGAGCTCCTGTGAGTGGCGCCCGCGAAGCGGGTGTCACGAATCTTTATCCAGGTCGTTGGGGGCGTGTCCGTGGGCGGTTCGCCTGGGGGAAGAGGAACCAGGTGATCTCCGCTAAGGATTCTGGTCCTCGCAGTCCCCCAGGCTAGGTGCTCTCGCTGTTTGCACCCTGGCCTCAACCCCTCTGACTCCAGCTGGGAGCGACAGGCAGAGCGTGCCGAGTGCAGCTCACGCTCACACCAGCGAGTCAGGGGGAGGCAGCACCACGACACAGTGAGGAATCAGCGTCAGCTTCAGACAGCCAGCACAGGCTGCAGATGGTAAAACGAGTTCTCTTGCTCAGCAGAAGTTGAAACAGTAGATCAGCAGCAGTTTTGAGCTCCTGTGAGTGGCGCCCGCGAAGCGGGTGTCACGAATCTTTATCCAGGTCGTTGGGGGCGTGTCCGTGGGCGGTTCGCCTGGGGGAAGAGGAACCAGGTGATCTCCGCTAAGGATTCTGGTCCTCGCAGTCCCCCAGGCTAGGTGCTCTCGCTGTTTGCACCCTGGCCTCAACCCCTCTGACTCCAGCTGGGAGCGACAGGCAGAGCGTGCCGAGTGCAGCTCACGCTCACACCAGCGAGTCAGGGGGAGGCAGCACCACGACACAGTGAGGAATCAGCGTCAGCTTCAGACAGCCAGCACAGGCTGCAGATGGTAAAACGAGCTCTCTTGCTCAGCAGAAGTTGAAACAGTAGATCAGCAGCAGTTTTGAGCTCCTGTGAGTGTGAGTGAGTGTTTTTCTTTCAATGTTACTTGCATCCCCACACCGCATCACCCTCTTTTCCCCATTCCAAGATGGCCACCTCACTCTTCCCCTCATCCTAACAGTCCTTTACCAGTTTCCATCCTTTTTCCCATTTCTCTCGGGAACTCCGCGTTGACTTCGCGAAGTTCCCGCATTCTGAACCCGATCCTTGCAGACACGTCTCCGACGTAGCTCAAGTAAGTTTGGTCCCGACCCCTTTGCCTCGGCACGTGTTTTTCCCCCGATGTCTTTTTCGTAACGGATTTTCCGTTATCCTTTTTTTCAGAGCATCACGCACAGACTTGAAGATTACTACGTAAGCCTTGACAACTTCGAGCAGTTCGTTTTACCCCATTCACTTCTCTCATAGTTCCCACACTGCCCATCCTGATTCCGTATTAAACGGCACGCTGCCACCCGTTCTCACGACCTACCCTCACTTTTCCCGCACGGTTGTTCTTAATCCTTCAGCACGTCCATCCAATTTTCCGACACTACCCGTCTTTATGTTACTGTGTTTTTAACGATGCATGTGGTTGACCCACCCACACACTAATGTAACACTGTTAAGTTTACGCATTTGTATTCTGCGCATAATCATTGATTTGGGCCATTTTGTGTTCTTTGTTGCAACGCTCCTTGAGAAAGGACTTTTTAGGCCGAAAGGCATTGGAGCCTTTTTCAACTTTGTCGTTTGATGATTCACATCAAGAAAGCATAACATATATGTCACAATGAAAATCTTTAAATAAACTCTACAAACCTTACCATTTGGAACTTTGATTGAACTTTCACGGAATCTATTGTGTTGTTCAGCACTAAGAACCACATGAGTGTGCCCAACAACAGGGATGCGCCTACACCCCAGTAGCGCACTCAACCCTTCAACTGTTCAGGACACACTCGAACAGTTGCGTCACCTGTAGGAGCAACTTTAACCTTTTCAAACTACTCTAGACTTAACCAATTCCTTAAAATCTACGCAGTGCGCCACGCCTACATTTTCTAGTTGCACTTCCACACTAGACACATTAAGTCTGTGCACATCATCGTGCAGCATTTAATCACACGAGTCCGCACATACCAAACTCGACCCTGCACTCCCTACACATCAGGAACTACCATGGACACATATCCCCATGCATTCCTATGGGAGGGCAGGCCAATCTCACTCACGCACTCAGACTGCGCACGCACTTTACACTGGGACACAGTGTCAAAGTGCGCAAAGACCAGAAATCACTATAATTATATAATATTAAAAGGCAAAAAGTTCAGGGGTGAACCTGCCAGAAGGGCCAAGTCCAACACAACCCCCTTCCAGCCAAAACGCAGGGCAGACCAATCACCACTGTGATGGACTACCCTGCTTAGGGCGATAGAACACAAACGCGGGCCCGCACTGCAGGTACACCCTCCGGTTCTACGCCACTTACAGACCCCTACAAGTAGACTGGCAAAATGCCATGGTTTAGTCCTCTCGAGCCCCCAGGACTCTTATTTGGCATTGCCTCAAATGGCACCCATCAGTGCATTTGAAATGGAATAGTGACCAATGCTACACAGACGGCATAGTTTGCCTTCTGTACTTTAAATTCTCTTTTCCATAGGATCACATGCGCCTGCAATACTCTGAATGTCCTCCACAGAGGCCAACACGGGTTTGACATGTTTCCCTGCTCTAGTCTAGTCTAACCCATTTGCACTTGGCATTCCCATAAACACAAGTCCATCTGTATATGCCGTGTCCCTGTCCTCATTGGCACGCCAGCATTTGGCATGCTAAAGTCAGCAACGTTTCAACTGCACTTGACCTGCCCCCCGGACCCAAGGGGCCAACTGGGCAACTTGTCATCCACACTGCGCAGGCCCACCAAGATCCCCCGGGCCCATATTTACATGGTATGCTGAAGGCCCAGATGCACCTACAAATAATTGTGCATTTAGTACGAGCAACGGAACCAGATGTTCAAGGGAGTCACTTGACCAGATCCGCGCCTCTCGAGCACTGACAGCATCCCCTCTGTGCAAGTTGGTCTCCATACCCCTTGCATTATTGGCCCTTGGCAGACCCTCGCCCACAACCTCCACTCTCCCGAGTACTCACCAGGAGTAGTTCTGCTCGGCCATGGCGGCTGCCATGAGTGCTGCCCCTCCGCGGGCCGCGGCTCGCTGGCAGAGCACAGATGAAACTCACTCCAGCGCCGCTCTGCTCCACTCTGGAGCCATGCTGTCCAGGATCTGCGGGAGACCAGCGGGTAGGACAGTGGGGGACCACAATTGGGTAGCTCGCCTTTGGCTCTCCCTAACCGAGGCCGCGTGTGGTTTCTCCTATGTGAGCGCGCGACAGGAGATTCACCTGCGCATCTCAAACTGCGCACGTAAGCGGATCCATGTCTGCGCGCGGTTGCCATCTTAGAAACGGGCAAATAGGCTTTGATGAAACATTACTAAAGGCAGTGACGTCTTACATGGGCGCGCCCGGTCTTCTCACAGAAGTGTTCGGCCGCGCGCATTATTCGTTTGGTTCCCGACGTTCTCACGACTTTTATTTTGTAATTTCACATCCAAACAAAGGAACTGGTGTAAACCTCAGTGTGGAGGCGGGTATGTGGAGGCTTGTCTGCAGCATATACAAGCACAACTAGTAACGGAGTAAACAAGCCCCGTCCTTTTCGACTGGGGGCGTGTTTTTGTTGAGTGACGGATGACGTCACAGCGAGAAAGAACACAAAAAACACACCCCCAATCCGAAAAAGACGGGGCTTAATGGCTGGCCTCCGTTTAGGAAGCCAGCCAATGGAGAAGAGGGGCGGGTCCAAGCCCCCATACCTAAAAACATAAAATCTCGCGAGACCTAAAAAAGGAGTTGCTGGGGAGAATCCGAAAACCTTGTTTCTGAGACTGAAAATGGCAGCGGATAGGTGGTTGAGGCCAGAAAGTCGTAGCAAAGAAGAGATCATGACAAGCGTTTACCTGGAACACTTTATGGAAGCCCTTCCGTACGGAAGACAGCGGTGGTTAAGACAGCACTCAGGACTCACTGCCGCCCAGGCCATAGAAATGGCCTCTAATTTTTCAAGGGCACAACCTCGGTCATTTCCCTGGGACACCGATAAAAACACCAAACAAAACCCGATTCTGAAACAGGAGAATAAAAGCAAGGGCGGGTCAGAACCCATAAAAGCAAAGCCTTTCAGGATGGACACTGCCCCAGTGACAGGCCCACAATGTTTTGAGAGCAGCCAGTGGGGACACATTGCCCGCATGTGCCCAAGAAGAAAGACCACTGAAGAGCCAATGGAGGTGGGGTATATCCCTAAGGCGGTGATAAACACAACAGAAATGGGACCCTCCTATGTACGTGTTCAGGTCAACCATAAGGGCACTTCTAGATTCTTGGTGTAGGCAGTCAGTCATTCAAAAGAGACTAGTGTTGTCCTCTCAAATAATCCCCAACACCCTAGTACACATAAGGTGCGTACACGGAGACGTGCAGCCTTATCCCTTGGCACAGGTCACCATTCACCCTATAGATAGGTCCCCTTGCTCCGTGAAAATAGGAGTGGTGGAGTCCCTTCCGGAGGATTTGATTATTGGGGTGGATAATCCTGACTTCATGTCTATAATTGTATACAATTCTTACTTTATTCGGTTATTAAAACAAAACAACCATAAAAGTTCAGATAAAATCACAGTTGTTAAAAAAAAGAAAAAACAATACATATCAAATTCATCCAATGCACCAAAGTCAACTCATCACATTTCAGAATATAATAGATTTCCGAGATTTAAAAACATTTTTTAAAAACGAAGAAATCGATACAACGGTTAAAATATTATCAAGTTTCTGTACAGCTAAAAAGGCAGGGCGACAGCGATTTATTTCCATGGTCTTCAATAAGGGAACAACCCATCTTCGTCTAGGAACTGAATAAAATTTACAGAAAAAAAGGATGTGTATATCTGATTGTTCTGACAAATCATCGCATGGACATTTATTTAGCTGTTTCGACCAATCATTCATGTTGGGGAAGCTGAGTGACCTGATTAACAAATTAAATCTAAAACGAGTTAATAGGAACCTCTCCTAGTCACTCATTTGTAATTTAACATATGGCTGCATTTTACTAGAAATCACAATTTGCTTGTGCGCAATCACCATTTTTTTCATAATTTCTGTGGTGGTTCTGCGCTCATACAAGTAACTCATGCACTTTTCCTTCAGGGCTTTCCTGGGGATATTACACAAAGAGAATGGTTCATCATAATATTTTGCCAAACCTAAGTCAGTGAGAAACTTCTTCATATAACATAGCCATCCGATCTTACCACCATTATCTAACCTAGTCACGTTGTTCACAATGGAACGGTTTAATCCACATTCCTCGGTTGTCCAGACCCTATGCCATAGCAGTACCAGGGCCACCTTTATGATGTCTTCTAAATACGGTTCCCCGAGTTCTGCATGGCAAACATATGTAGAAACACTTTCTGGAACAGCTAGGAGGTATTTCGTGAAGACGTTTTTTACCACCTGTAGTGATTTCGCATTTGCATATCCCCACAGTCCTGTACCATATGTCGCAATTGCTACGCACAATTAGCATCTCCCCAATAGGTTTTCTGCCCATCTTTTTGCTAAAAATGTTTAAGGCCATTATTGATTTGCAGAACAATAACTTTCTGGTCTTGATTGTATTATTCCATAGACCCATATGGTCGAACAAGACTCCTAAAAAAGGAAAAGTTGGGGTAAAATCAACTGGGCAAGAACGGATAAAAATTGCCTCTCTTTTTATGTGCACCAGAGCCACAGGTCATGGGAAAGGTCTTTGAACAGTTTATCCTTAGGTCCAAACCGGTCATGAAATCTGCAAAGGAGGTAACTATACTTTGCATGGCCAAAGGTCGAGTGTCCGGTGCGCTGCGTCTCCCACGGAGCGGGAGGCGCGAGGTCTACTTCAATGCCTGGTAAGAGAGGGCGGGGCTTCTGTAGCGCTGTTGTCTCCTGGGACTGAGAGTCCCTAGCGCTGCTTCTCCTGCCGCTGCCTGCTGCTAAAGGTTGAGTGTCCGGTGCGGTGCGCCTCCCCATGTCACTATTCAGGTCCGAGATGAGGGAAGTAAAGGAAGGTACCTGTCAACCCAGATCCACCTTGTTAATAGCGGAACCATGGCTATTGGATCGCAATTTTACATTTGCTCAATCTAATGACGCTACCCTGTTTAATGCCTGGGAATACGCTCATGTATCACAAACCACACCATCCAACACATACCCAAGGGTCATGATCAAGAATGACCCGCTGTATAGAGAAGGGAAATCCGATTAAACCCTCCAACTGGTGGTACTGAAAATATTCCGAGAACAAATCCTTTTTTATGCTCACACCCACTTAATGGCAGGGCATTCAGGGGCAGAGAAGGCAGTACAAAATATAACAAAACACTTCTACTGGCCAGGCATATATAAAGAGGCAGCAGACTACTGCAAGCAATGTGAGGTCTGTCAGAAAAGGAGCATGTATAGACCCCCTTCAATCCCTCTTCAACCACTGCCCATTATAGGGAATCCCTTTGAACGGGTTGGAATGGACCCGATTAGCCCTCTCCCTCGCACGTCCAAAGGACATTCTTATGCCCTAGTTATAGTAGATTATAACTACGCTTCCCCGAGGCCTTTGCCCTTTGAGCGCCCACGACTAAGAACGTAGCTGAGAAATTGCTCTTCTCTAGAGTAGGATTTCCCAGAGAAATACTAACTGACCAGGGGACTCCCTTCGTATCACGCCTGATGAAGGAAGTATGCAAAATGTTAGACCTACATCATATACGCACGTCGGCCTACCACCCTCAGACGGATGGTCTAGTCGAACGATATAACCGCTCCCTTAAGGCCACCTTGAAAAGATGCTGTCAGTAGAGAATAAAGATTGGGACAGGTTGTTACCACTGTTATTATATGTCCTCCGGGCTCAGATACAGAGTAGCATGGGCTGTTCCGCATTTGAAATGCTATACGGCCGTCAGCCCCGATCACTTCTAGAAATAACAAAAGAGGCCTGGGAACAGGAGGGAATCACCTAACAAAGACCCTTGTTAGAGTACACTCAACAGTTACGATCGAAATTGGGAAAACTGAGGGATCTAGCCTACTCTAACTTAGAAAAGAACCAACAAAGACAAAAACACTATTACGATAAGGGGAAAAAGTGGAGGAAGCTAGAGAAAGGTGATTGGGCCCTAGTTCTCCTCCCCTCATCAACCAAAAAGTTCCAGAGCGAGTGGTTGGGACCATATCCTGTTATTGAGGCTTTGGGTAAGACTACATATAGGGTCCAGATATCGCTATCCCGGAAACAGTGTTTCCACATAAACATGTTAAAGAAGTGGATAGGGCCTTTACCCAAGTCGACCCACTTTGGCCTACCATCCACGGCTGACGTCTCGACCTTAGAGCAATTACCTATAAATCAGGACCTACCTGAAGGAGAAAGAAACAAACTCAGAGGCCTTACATCCCTTTTCCAGAATGTTTTCTGATACCCCAGGAAGAACACATATGATAGAGCATAAGATCAAACCCGAATTCGGAAAAACAGTGAAACAGAAGGCATACAGAATACCAGCTGCTAGGAGACAAGATGTCAAACAAGAGGTGCAGGAGATGCTCAAATTAGGGGTGATACGACCATCCCCGAGCAACTGGTCATCACCTATAGTGATGGTACCAAAACCGGATGGTACAACCAGGTTTTGTATGGACTTCAGGGTCCTGAATGCCATATCCTCGTTCGATGCATACCCCATACCACGGGTAGATGAGTTAATCGAAAGAATAGGAGAGGCCGGCTATATAACCACAGTAGACCTGACCAAGGGATATTGGCAGGTCCCGCTAAGAGAAGAAGATAGGCGGAAAACAGCCTTTGCCACCGAAGGTGGTCTGTTCAAGTTTAATGTTCTGCCTTTTGGCCTCCATGGGGCACCAGCAACATTTCAAAGCCTGATGAAAGACGTATTGGCCACCCATACTGAGTATTGTTCAGTATACCTGGACGATATAGTCATTTTTAGTGCCTCATCGAAGCAACACCTGGCGCACGTAAGAAAAGTCCCGACGGCCCTGCAGGCCCCGGGGTTACATGTCAACGCTAAAAAGTCCTGAGCTGCTTTTTCCAAAGTGAAATACCTTGGATTCATGTTAGGTGAAGGGGTCATAGCTCCATAGGAGGAAAAGATCAAAGCCATTCTAAACACCCCCTTTCCCTCTACCAAACTGGAGATGAGAGCATTTTTAGGTTTGATCGGCTACTATAAGGAGGTTTCTAGATCGTTTTGCTGAAGTAGCCAGTCCTCTAACAGATCTCTTAAAAAAGAGCGTGAAAACCACACTAATCATCCACCCACCATAAAGTGCAAGGCAGGCATTTCAACATTTAAAACACTCTATAACCTCCAGTCCAGTGTTGATCCCTCTGAACTTTAACAAACCATTCACATTAGCTACAGACGCCTAAAACACAGGTATAGGACCCGTGTTGTCACAAGAAGGGGACGATGGGATGGAGCACCCCATTTTGTTCATTAGTCGAAAACTACACCCTAGAGAGCGTAACTATCCCAATGTTGAGAGAGAATGCATAGCCATCAGATGGGCCATAGACAAGCTAAAATACTACTTAGATGGACGGTCCTTTGTACTGTACACCGACCATCCTCCCCTACAGTGGATACAAAGACAGAAAGCTCAAAACCCCCGAACCCTATGGTGGTTTTTGTTCCTCCAGCTCTTCTCATTTGTAGTAAAACACAAGAAGGGGGGGCGGAAAACGGCAATGCAGACTATTTGTCCCGGACTCCTTTTCTCCCCGATTGGGAGAAACCAGGGGGGGAGGAGTGTAACGGGGAGGACACGAGGGTGGAAGAGCCCTCCTCCTATGAGTGGGGGGTTGCTGATTCTACCTCCCCTCCTTCCCTTCAGAGCGACTGGTATTCGGTTCCATTATTAACCAACACGGAGGAAAATGAAGAGGGTGCCTTTAACTGGGCCTATTCCGAGAACGAGGCCACAACCCCACATGACGTCAGGACCACAGGATTGGAGAAAACCCAGGAACTCCAAGAGCCGGCGTGTAACGACACCCAGGAGGTCGAGGAAGGAGCGTGGTGGAGAGTAGAAGGTGACGGGAGAGGAACGCGGAATCCAGGAAGAGACGAGAGGGAAGCTGAGCCAGAAGGCCAACGACCATGCGGAGCGCCGTGCCACACTCCAGAGGGAGGAGTGTGGTTGAGACAGGTACGGCAGCGGTTTGCAGGCTGGGTCGGGAGGTGGGAAGACTCTCCTCTTTAAGCCCTGCGAACACCCTAGCCAACGTCATATATATATTCTACATACCCCTTTTCCCCTACTGCTTCCCTTACCCCCCCCCCTTAGCACCTTTTCCTCACTACCGGACCCAACAGCATTACCCCAATTGTATGATACACTCGTCAGCTGTGATCCCTCCACTCCCGGTTCCCCGTGGGTGCCTAAGATAGAGACCTTGAGTCCTGACGGCCTGTCCTCTTTTTTTTTTTTTACACCCGAACGGTGGGAGGCCAACCCAGACGCCCGACGAGAAGATAGGCTGAGTTAACCGTCCCATCGAGCCTAGGAAGGAAGCCGCCATCACGGAGCCAACCGAATTTGCCCGCGAAAGACTAACTTCACGCACCAGCAAATCACTGTCAAAAATAAAGCCCTATCTCACAAGAATCAGTCTCCGGTCCCTTACTTCACCTACGTCACAGTAGTACCACAACACTCAGCCAAGAACCCTAAAGATCCTTGCTAGGCCTGTACCACCCCTTCTGGGAAACACAGGGTCTCTTCACTTAAGATGAGCCCCACCTGTGTTCACAGGGGTACCCCGAGAATGCAAAACCGGCCAGGACACGAATTACATTCGCCTTGACGTCCAGGACAGGCAAACACCTGAACCTGGCTCCCCAACCTAGGGACGCTACCCTTTGGTCAGATGCTTGGCACAACATGACTTCACAAGTGTGACATAAAACTAATGTCAAGGACACTGCTTACAGATGTTCCACATTCTCAAAACACTGGGAGATCCTCCTCAAATGGTCTATAAGTACAGCCTAGGCTCCCAACCTGGTGTTCCCTAAAGAAACCATTCAGGTCCTGAGACAGAGTTTCAGGCACATGGAGACACAAAGTCCCACCCACTCCTTCTCCTCAGAGACAGGACGTGGGCCCTACACTGGGACCTAGCTGGGCTACTCTGAACCTCTTCCACCACTCTGGGCTAGAAGACACCCCAGCCACCCCTTTTGAAATTACTCCTCAATGCTCCTTCAGATCCTCTAACACAGGGAGATCCCCCACACAGAACAGTCAAACAGGACAGACTAGGTTCCTTTCCTGGTGTTCCCTTAAAGAACCATCCAGTACTGGAGACAGATTGAGGCTCGGAACACAGCCCAGTCTCACACCTTCCTCGCAGGACATGATGTGAGGCCTTGCAACCTACTCACTATGACAGCACCTAACTCTGAACATCTTCCACCACACTGGGTTGGAAGACACCTGCACCATTCTCCTAGGGTCACTCCCCCATGCAAGCTCCTTATTTCAGAGAACTCACACCCAATCAACCAGCAAGCTCCTATTTCAGAGAACTCGCACCAAAGTATTCAGAAAGCTCCTTATTTCGGAGACCTCACACCAAAGTATTCAGCAAGCAACACATCATTCATCCACACCCCCCCGCCCCCAGACCGGTGAGACAGTATCTACTGTCCCTGAATCTCAACCTGCACCCCTCTTACTGAGCACCAGGTACCACACTCTGGGAACGGGACAGGGAACACATGCACTGGACTCCATATTGCTGCCACCACTGGATCCCCCCCTTACTGGTGAATCCAGAAAACTCATACTGCACTTAGGGGATAATCTACCCTCCCGAGCTTGTGACACCATACCAATTAAGTCCCCACTGTAGGCCAACCCAAGAACCAGCGCAATGGCTCAAGGGCAGTCTCTCCTCCAGATTCTCTGGTTTCTGTCCTTGACAGGACACCCAACTCGTAGGGCACAAGAAACACATTTCCAAAGACATGACATTTAGAACCAACTTAAACACAATAATCCCTTTCCATGTGACTATCTAAAATGCAGAGTTTTGTAGTGGAGCCAGTTGTCGCTGTGATACTGCGCAAACACAAATCCTCATTCCTTCCGCTGCAGACCACAGTTAGAAATGGGATCTCTGGTTGGCTGAGGCTTGCGCCAAAGCCAGGCAGAAACCACCACTCTAGTCAGCCAATTTTAAGGCTTGTATGCAAGCTCTGGCAGAATGGATGGACTCGCATTGTCTGAAGCTAAACAGATCCAAAACGGAGGTAATGGTGGTGGGTGGGAGCAACCTGAGCTGGACACCAGACTGCTGGCCAACAAGTCTGGGTCCAACACCGGTCCCCTGCAAGGAAGCTAAGAACTTGGGAATATGGGTTGATCCCACTGTATCCTACGAAGGCCACATTCGTCGCCTGGTGGGAAAGTGTTTGGGGGTATTGAAAACACTCAATCACACCCTAGACCTACTCCCGCTGGATGCCAGACGCCCTATGACTCAGGCGCTGGTGACGTCCCATATGGATTACAGGAACGTTCTGTTTTTAGGCGCCACAGAAAAAAGTCTGGGGCGCCTGCAAGTCCTCCAAAACACAGCAGCTCGTCTTGTTCTAAGACTCCCTAAAAGAGCAGCATCCAAACCAGCTTTAGCGGCCCTACACTGGCTACCGGTCAGGAAGAGAGTGATGTTTAAAGCTCTCTTAGTGTGCCATAAAATACTCCGGCACAATGCTTCATCCTATCTTCAAGATCTAGTACATAGGTATGAGCCTAACAGAGCTTTACGCTCAGAGGGGACGGGTCAGCTGACAATCCCCCGTGTAAAAAGAGCGAAACTCGGCGGTCGCTCTTTTAGAGTTGTAGTGGCAAAAAATTGGAACAGACTCCCAACATCCCTAAGACTGGAAGAATCCGAGACCAAGTTTAGAAGTCTCTTAAAAACATATTTGTATAATCTATAAAACAGTAGGAAGGCGGAGGGGGTGCTAACTGCTGCTTGATAACTTGATCTACACAGCGCGGAGACACGCCGGGAAGGCGTTATCAGGCAATTTATAAACTACTTTATTATTATGATTATTATTATTATTAGGGCAAGGGAGTTACACGCCAAAGATAACCCCTGCTCACCCCCTTGGTAGCTTGGCACGAGCAGTAAGGCTTATCCCAGAGGCAATGTGTAAAGCATTTGCTCAGGCACCCACCAGCAACAACATCCCAGGCCCCCCACAAAAGGAACTTCACACAAGGTTATATCAAAAATAGCCCTTGTATTCTAAAAACACACCAGATAGTAATCACACCATATACATTGTGCCAGTTGGCACAGGCAATATTTACAAGGAACGGTACACCTGACAGGGCCACATGGACCACTGTCAGGATCATCACAAAGTGAACTTGGTAAATGTGAACTAAAACATACAAGTAAAAATAGGTCATAGAATGTACAGTCAGTAAACACTGATAATCACTGCACTTGCAACAGTCTGTGCCTTGAAATCCATCATACACAGTATCCTACCAGTCTAACTGAATTAGACCCTCACCACCTACGTAAAACCTTACACAAGGGGCGTAAATCACACAGAGAAGTACAATCTCCCTAACATACCTAAACAGGTAAAACCACCTCCTATGCATACATCATATCTAGAGGCATCAAACACAGGGTGCGCAAAACATACTCCACACAGTACATTTCCTAACACCCAAAGTATTAGCAAATAAATCACATCTAGCACATACATCACATCAGGGCCTGCGCCCTACAGATGTAACCCCCTGGCCAACTGGCCATCTAGGAAGGGGCTCAAATGCCCTATGTCGACAGAGTCTGGGCTGCTGCCTAAGCCGCAAAGGTCCAGGTTGCGCCACTGCGCCAAAACCAAAACGTGGCAGCTGCCCACTACTTGCTGGGCTGCTGAGAACAATGAACTAGGGCTGAAACGCTGCAGCTGGCACTAAGTGCTGCGCAGCTGTGGAAGGCCAAGGTAGGGGCGAAGGGAGTGCGTCTCACGCCTGGACTCACAAAGAACATGTCCCCTAGAAAGAAATATCTAAACGGTGCAGCTGCCCACTACTTGCTGGGCAGCTGTGAAGCAAACTGCAACAGGGGCCCTCACTGGCCCTCTGAACAAAGACTGCGCCAAACGTTGGAGCCCTCTGGCTCTAGAAATACATATTGCGGCACAGGTTTGAGCCATCTGGGCTCTAGATTCATTAAAGTACATTTTGGGAGCCCTCTGAGTAAAGATATGCCCAAACGCAGGAGCCATCTGGCTCGGAAAATTATGGGGGGTGGGTGGTTGGAGCCACCTAGGCTCCTTAAACAAACAACATGCCCTCGTGGAGCGCACTAGCGCTCTGAAAATAATCGTGCCTCTCGTTGGAGCCATCATACAGCCCTGGAAAATAAATATCACGTTGGAGCCTTCTAGGCTCGGGGAGCAATGGAGGCGAAAATGCGGGAAAGAACATAGGCCCCTCTGGGCCCGTTGAACGAAATACAGCCCCTGTTGGAGCCATCTGGCTCTTACCAGAAATGAGTCACCTCCGTTGGGGCGGCCCGCTGCCAAGTGGGGCCGCCCGTGACACAATCAGGGACCACCCCGAGCCCTCTCCTTACCGGGCTGCCCTCTTGCTGCGGGGGCTGTCTCCTCTCACAGGGGACTCCGGCGGGAATCTCCTCGATTCCTGGACCGGCGGCCATACTTCGCTTGTGGCGCGGGGCTTCCCTGTTCCTCTCGGGAGCCCCACGCTGCCTATGGCGCCCGCTGCCACCCCCTCACTTCACCCGGGCCCCCTCCAGGGACCCGGGACTTCTAAATGGAGCCGGTGAGGCTCCGGGCAGATCTCGGGCAGCGGCGGAGACTTTGTGGCTTCCAGCGGAAGTCCCGCCCCGCTCCAGGCATCGACTGCATGACTTCAGCCGCAGCCGATCGGGGCCGCGGCAGGATTTTAATTACTCCGCACAAAGAGGGGTAGGCTCCCTCGGTGAACACGACAAACGTAGAAGCGGGGTGGGCATCCGCTAAAGAGATTCAAATTGGCAGCCATCATGCAGGGTGGGCACCTGCTTTTAAGAACTCCACATACGCGGGTTGGGCACCCGCAAGAGCCCACAAAGAGGGGGGGAATCCCTACGCTGGGGATTCCCTCGAAGAAGGGATCGTAGCGCTCTTCCACAGCTGCAGAAATGGCAAAACAGGGCCACAATCCTCCCCTGCATCAGGCAAAGCCGGATAAATAAAAGCCTGGTCCTGTAGAGCTTTAAAGGGGAAGCACAAAGGGTTCCAGGGATAGGCAGAAGGGCTCCAGAAAAGGACCCCTTCTGCAAGGAGGGTCCCAGCAACACAGTCCTCCAGCAATCCAGGGGCTGGGAAGGGCCCAGGGAGGCAAGCCTTCCCCTGGGCCCCAGCAGCAGCACGCCCCTGATAGATTCAAGTCAGGAAACAAGAACATTTTCATGGGGTCACAGCTGTTATGTTATGTTATGTTAGAACTGTATTTCTTGAGCGCACGGCTACCCAGAACGGGTGTCCCTCTTTTATACACAGCAATCCTTTGTCTCAAAAGTCAGGGTTAAGGCAAATACCATATGCAACTGGTTTTGGAGCACTTTGTTGTGCTCAGCCCCTCTCCCTATTCACAGGGCAGGCTAGGGACATCAGACGCACCACATGGGGTGGAGCCAGCATTGTGGAGGGAAGGCCCAACCCTATTCAGGTCCCAGGTGCACTCCTCCCTCCCATCAAATATGCAGATCTCTCCATTTGCCACCGGGGCAGACCCATCCTGATTCCTGGAGCCAGGCACACTAGCCAGCTCCAGCCATTCACAAGCCAGACAGTCATTTCACATTCACTGCACAGACATGCTAACTTCTAGAAGTGGCACTTCCACACTAGACACAATAAATCCATGCACATCATCGCGCAGCATTTAATCACACGAGTCCGCACATACCAAACTCGACCCTGCACTCCCCACACATCAGGAACTACCAAGGACACACATATCCCCCATGCATTCCTATGGGGGGCAGGCCAATCTCACTCACGCACTCAGACTGCGCACGCACTTTACTCTGGGACACAGTGTCAAAGTGCCAAAGTGCCCAAAGACCAGAAATCACAAAAAATATGAAATATTAAAAGGCAAAAAGTTCAGGGGTGAACCTGCCAAAAGGGACAAGTTCAACAACGGCACTCTAGGTCGAGCAGGATCAGGGTCGATGACCAGCCTTCATCCGGAGAACTGCAAAGTTTCTTCATACAGCAATGAGGGCAGATTCGGTGCTGTGAGCAGGCCTTAAGACATTTTAAGACATATCCAGAATATGGAGTTCTTCCAGAAACTCTGTAGAGATGCTTTTGGCATATTTCTCTGTTACCTTGGCCAGAAAATTTAAAAGGGAGCTTGAGTGATACTTTTCAGGCTTAATTGGATCCAAGGAGAGTTTTTTTAAGCAGGGGAATGACTTTGGCATGCTTCTGTGGGTCCGTCACTGAAGCCGTCGAAAAGTAGAGACGTACTCTTTCTAAAAATGACAGAAGTAGAAGATTGTAGAATTTTAAGAGGAGTTCTGGTCAGATGGGGTTGTCGGAAGAGCCAGATTTAACTTGGCTACACAGGACTTGTAAAGAGAACGGTCAGAGGGAAGGCAAAGTGCTCAGTGTGGCCTTAGGACTGATGTTCTCTGGCAAGCCAGTACATTCCGACCGATCGGAAATGATGTTAGCAGGGATATGATAGTAAATATCCTAAATTTTGCCAATAAAATAGTCTGTTAGCTTACTGCAGTGTTCACCTAAAGCATTTATAGGTTCTGCCGATAGTACTGGCTTCATTAGGCTGTTGACTAGGTTTAAACTTTCTTTGGCAGAATTGTGCTATTGCAGATTTTATTTTAAGAGAACTCTGCCCTGGTCTTCATAATGAGTTTGTGATAAGCTTTGATAGCTGACCTCGATTGCGCTTTTGAGGAGGGATCAGACATTTTGTCCAGGACCACTCAAGAACCTTACAGTGCTTTTAAGCAGTAACAAGGCTCTCATTAAACCATGGGGCAGAACGCTTCATTTTGACCGGAACCTGGTTGATGGGGATGATGCATCCAGGGCAAAGGAGAGCCAGGATTTCAACATGTGATCTGCAGCCTCCACATCAGGGGCCAACAGGGGATGGCTAGCCTGAATGAAATTGCCAAAGTCCTGCAAGTCTGGTTTATGCCAGGGACGTTTCAAGGTGGTGTGGAGGGCATGGATGGGATCCTGGGGTGATGTGCAAATGGGCGTAGAGATCATAAAGGGGCTGGTCCGGGTCACAAGCTATCCATGGGTCTCCCCCTATTGCCTAAGTTTGAGGTGGTGCCAGCACCGCGTGTTGCACCTCTAACTGATTGGATTACTTGCACAGCTGAAAGGTCATCCAGGAAGATACTCATTTCACCGCCTTAGGTAGCGTCGAAGGTCAAAGTCACCAATGATATTTAAATTAGTATTTTGATGACTAGTGAGGATCAGAAGCTGCCGAGCGCTTCTCTGAAGGCGTTAGATGGGCAAGGGGGGGCCTGGATCGGCAGTCAGAGAAGGTAAAATTATTGTTAAGGGGCCATGTTTAAACAAGCATTTACAATGCAATGGTCTCGTCTTTGTTAAAGTTAGAGCTATTGGTATTGCAAATTTTATTTTTTTCATTTATTGTTTTTTTTTTAAACTGATAAATAGATGTTATTTTCATTTACAATTGCACTTGTTAAGCATTAGAGAGTAGTAGAGAGTATTAGCATTTATTAAGTGTTAGGAGAGAGTGAGTAGTTGATTAACAGAGTATACTTGTATAGAGTAGTGTAGGAGTAAGTTGTAGGCAATAGTAGTTAGTGAGAAGTGTTGATTAGTGGAGAGTACTATAGAGTGAGTAGTAGATAGTCACACACACACACACAGTTTCAGTTTCATACGTCTTTATTTCGATTTTTACATCATAAAAGACAGTCTACATAAAAGGAATAAAACCAGACCTTGCATACAAATAAAAACATCATATTTTCTTCTAAAACAGTTCATCATTTTAAGAAAAAGATTAAACAGTAATTTTAAAGACGCAGTATAAGAAATACCCATAATTAAAATTGATAATCAAGATACATGAAGGTGTCTAGCTCTGATAACCCAAGCCCACCCTAGGTACTTTGCTACACCTATAACCACAATCTCTGAGGTATTTGTTGTTAGAGCCCACAGTGCCTCTGCGCTCCCTCCAATATTCATCTGACGACAAATGGGCCTAATCCATTTGTTCCTTGGGGCTGAATAGGCAGGACAAGCAAAGAAAAAGTGACCCACACTCTCCTTTTGATCATTACACCAGGGGCAGTACTCAGTAGAATGGCCATGCCATTTCTTGGAAAAGGACCTTACTGGCAGGGACCCAACTCTAAACTGATGGTATCATTTTTTGTCCAAACTCCTGGTAATAACATCCCAATAGTTCTCCAATAGGGGATCCAGTTTGTGCACCAAGAATCTACCCGTTAGGGTGGCAGCATCTGACAGCACAACAGAATGGTATCTAACAGATGCCCAATAGAGCATTTTAAATTCTTGTTTAGGGGGAAAGCAGTAGACCCCGGGTTAGCCCACAATTGGCTAAGTCCCATACTTTCCAAGATTAATTTCACCTCACGGAGCCATGGAATATTACAGAACCAAAGATTGATCTCACTTCCGCGAGTTCATAGGCAAAAAGGCTTAGATCCGGCGACGTCCAAATCAGTCTCCACAATGCTACCAGCCGGTACCGTGCCATCTCATTTATCGGCTTACAACCCATATCCAACAGAAGAGGTTTTATTGGTGTGGATTGGGGTAATCCTACCAGTTTGCGTAATAATTTATTTTGAACTCTCACCAAGGGGGTTTGGTCGATAATAAGACCCCACAGGTCAGCCCCATACAAGATGGCAGAGCTAATTTTTGCTTCATGAATCTTTAGTGCAGGTGGTACCCTTTTGGTTAAAGACATTCTTTGCTCCTGGATTAGGCATCCCGTAAGGCGTACAAATCTTAAGCGGAGAGCAACAACCTGAGGCTTCCAGCGTAGGCGATAGTCTAGGGTCACTCCAAGGTAGGTCATGACATCCACCTGTTCAAGGTCGACTCCATTCATGCCAACGTAACTTTTAATGGGCCGATTTTTAGTTAAAACCATGAATTTAGTCTTGCTCATATTTATTTGCAGATCATTTAATTTACAAAAATCCTCAAATCTGTTAATTGCCATTTGAAGACCCCTACGTGTCTTGGAGAGGAGTAATGTATCATTAGCAAAGATGAGCAATGGGAATTTAGTCCCGCCCAATGTGGGTGCGTCAGTGGAGGTGTCTGCAAAAAACTTCACCACCTGGTTAATAAATAATAGGAAATGGGTAGGTGCCAAAACGCACCCCTGGCGGTCACTACTCGTTACAGGAAAGCTTTCTGTCACCTGCCCCTGTCTCCCCCACCTTACTTTAGCAAAATTGCCCTCGTTCAATCTTACCATGAGTTCAAGGAGTTCAGGCGGCAATCCTAACTTACCCAGGACAGCCCACAACTTTGCCCTAGGTCCACAAAGGTAGCGTAGATGGACCCTCCGCCCAACAGCACCACCTTCCAGTATATCAGAGTAAATCTGAAGACCTGGTCGATGGTGCTGGAGCCTGATCTAAAGCCAGCCTGCAGCAGTGCGAGAATGCTCTCCATCTCCATCCACCCTTGGACTTTGGCAAAGACCATCTTTGCGACAATTTTCTGCAGGGAATCTATGAGACTAATAGGGCGATAATTTCCAGAGACTGATCGATCCCCCTTTTTAAAAATAGGAAGAATTTCCACACCTTTGCAGGACTCTGGGATCCTTGCCCCCTTGGCAATAGCATTAGCAATCTGTGTAATATAAGGAACCCAAAGTTGGGGCAGTTTTGAATAAGTCTGCCGGGTTGCAGTCCATCCCAGAAGCTTTCCCTGCTTGAACCAAACAGAGAGCAGCCTCTGTATCATGATTCGTAAACACCAAGGAATGACAGGGAGAAGGAGATAATGATGCCCTACTCACCGGGACAACGAGGAGTTAATGCTCTGGATCTTTAACTGGGACGAAAAGAAGTCCATCCATGCTTCCGCAGAAACGTAATTTACTGGAGTCTGCGAGTCAGGGTTTCTGCCCGATTTCACAACTTCCCAGAACTTAATTTGGTTAGAGGATAGGCAGGCCTCATAGAGGTCGAACCAATAGCACTCGTCCCACTCTCTTCGCCTCCCACTGAACCTTCTTATACATTTGCCATGCCAGTTTGATATCGAGGGTTACCCTAGATTTAATAGCTTTTATAAGCCCACTATGCGCCTCCCTGCATTTTTTATTATATCATTTCTTGCTAGTGCCAATTGCTATCTCTTTCCCATGCTTTATAGGTAAGGTAAGGAGGGCCTTCAACTTGTTGAAACACTGCTCATGTAGGTCGCTGATCTGGTGGACTGCTTCCATATTAGAAGCTAGATCATGTACGGCACTCAAGGTAGAACAAACTTCCAAAAATATGCCATCTAACAAGGCGGGATCCGCCACGACCCTGGACCATCTGACCCTCCTTCTATCGTTAGTTAAACAGCCTCTGCAGTAGTGCACGTAGCTACGGGAGACCTGCCAAAGCCACCAGGAAGCTTTAAACTTAAAAACAACAGGTTATGGTCACTCTCAGGACGGACCACGACTACCATGTCTTTCAGGAGAGACCAATACTCCATTTTAACCAAAATGTAGTCAATTCTGCTTTTACTAACCCCATTGTCAAAAGTAGGGTGACCAACTTTATCAGAAAACGTTCGACCATTGGCCGCTCTCAAACCCCACTCTAAGCACAGCCCTAACCAGTGCAAGGCAGCCTCTGTACCCTTTTTAATATAGTTCAGTGTCAAATTCGGGATATTCCACACAGCATCTTCCTCAGACCACAAGTCCTCACCCTCACTCATTAGGGGTTCAAAGGTGCAGTTTAGATCCCCCGCTATAAGTATTCGATTATCTCTCCCAATCAATTCAAGGTACGAGTCCAACTCGTCTATAATAGGCGGGCATCGCCCGCCGGGAAGGCCTCGGGCATATATATTATTAACAATAATTTCCTGGTGATTTTCCCTACATAACTTAATCCCCAAAATATCTGGATTATTCACTAAAATTTCTACCGGTCTATAACTAATGGACTGCCTAATCCAAATTACTAGGCCCCCTGACGCTCTACCCTTGGTACCCTGGATTGCTGGTTTATAAAAATTAAGAAAGCCTGCCCGAAAGATTGGATCGGGAGCCCAGCTCTCTTGAAATATTAAAATATCAAAAGTATCTACAAAATCTGCCCAGTCATCAGAGCCTATTCGCCCCTTTAGTCCTGCAATGTTCCATGAAGCTATTTTGAGTACCATATCCTGAGTGGAAGGAGCATCTCGATTTAAAGCCCTCAGCTCTCGGCCTAGATCCCCACCCTCAGTAGGCGGAAAACCAGCCAGGGAGTTACCATCTATAACGCTCCCAGGAACCTCGTCTATCTTCGGATGCCCCCCTCCTGACTGGCTAGACGAGCCCTGCTGTATAATCCAACTTCCCCTTTTACAAAGTTGCCAGAGTGACTCTCTCCGCCTAATACGGGACTGAGTCAGTCAATACCCTCCAAACCAGAGAGTGGTTCAAAGTGGTTGAACAATTGGGGAATGAATGGGGTATATGTGGTCCTGTCAGCTGAGTATCTCCCATAAAGTCTTCTAGGCATTAGGGGGTTGTCAAAGGGCACAATGTTTCTTTTGGGATAAAAATAACTAAGACCCAATGACTGCACGTCACCCATCCTCCCAAATCTAGCTTCCCAAACGTATGAAGTCCACCACCCAAGGATCTCTATAATTTACTATAATACAATCCCCATCCAGGTCCTTCGGGCAGTGTCCCAGCCAGTTTACTCTTCTGACACTTAGTATCTCCGTGGCAGAGGAGGGTGGAAGGGGTCTATTTTTGTTTAACCAGAAAATGACTTATTTTTAAGATCCCCGTAGGATTCTGGTATATCTTCCCTAATGGTTGAGACACCTGTTAGGACAATTGTATACGGAGTAGCCTCAGGAGGTAAGTCGGTGCAAGGGGGGCCCTGTTTATTAACCTTCTGAGCTAAGGCGATGGAAATTTTGTCTTGACTCCCCGATGCTCTGGTACTTGATTTAGTCAATGGGGTCGATTTGGAACTGCCCTTCGCAGGGTGCAAAGCTTGGACAACAGTAGCAGTCTTGGTGTTAAGTGTTGTGTCATCTTTCAAGCTCCCACCCCTGGAAGATACCCCTACAGGATTATTTGTGGCAGGCCTGGTATTAATTTGTTTAACAAAAGCCTGAGGGGGCTGCTTAGTAGTAACAACAGCTCCCGGGGGGTTTTAATATGCTAGATGGAATAGATGGCGTTACTTGAGCATTTACTAACTTGTTTAATATGTCAGTATTGGCGTTAACAAGATTCTCCAGTAAATCCAGTTTCGAGTTCATAAGTCTAGTTCGTTCTAATAAGGGTAGAATAAGTGTTTTTACTAATATTTCCATTTTGCTTAAAAGGCCATCCTCTTTGCTGTTACACTCAGGGCTGGTAACTAAATTCCTAAATGGTACTTGAATGGAAGGCGGAGAACTACTTGTGACCAGTGGGGGCTGGGGGCAGGTAGTTGGTTCTGGACAAAAATAGGCTGGAGTGTACTATTTGTTTTGGGAATTTTAGAAGTACCCCCCTTCTGAGGGCCCTTCCTTCTCTTCCTCTTGCAGGGCATATTCCTTTGGGAATCTCCATTAGTAGAAACAAGTTGAACTGGGCTAGCATTTAACACACTTTCCCCACCCCCAACTACCAATAGAGACACTAAATTGTGAGCCACCATCAAATGAGTTCAAAAACGATCCCTCAACCTCGGGGTGAACATCTACCAACACAGGGTCCGGAATCTGGATAGGACTCATAGTGGATGCGTGGGGGCTAACCACTGAAGCTATGTGACCTATAGAGGAGCGTTTCCCCGTAATAAGATCTAGCGAAAGCCGTTTCTCAGCAAAGGCTATCTCCTTTTCCAGAATACCGGTAGCCTTAATTAAAAAAGCGTCCAGGTGACCAGTTACCACCCCACTAGAAGTCTGCAGTTGCACTGATCGTTCTTTTCCCGAACGTAAAGGCATAATTCAAAATGACAAAAGAGGCCAACAGTTTTTATAGGGGGCCAAAGGTGAGCAACAATACCTCCCCAGGAAAGTAGAGAAAGACAGAATCAACAGGACAAGGGAGGTGGCTCAACCCAACCTCAACCGACCTCGGACGGCCTCAGACGGCCTCAGACGGCCCGCCCTTTGCCCGGGCTTAGCCCGGCGCACTCCCGCACACTTCAGCGCGGCGGCTACCTCAAACCACTAAATAGGGCGGGTTAAGTTTTGTGGGCGAAGCAAGCAGAGTGAGCGGACCAGGTGTTGCCTATTGGTCGGGCAGGGACTCCTGGGAGATGGAGTCCCTGCGACAACGCTCGCAGCCCTGATGCGAAGCCCGGAAAGCCTCAGAAGTCCCCAGCACCTCCAACACGGCAGAATACTTTTCCCGCTGTTCTAAACGGCGCGGAAAAAACAACACAGGGTTCTGGCTGTTTCCAGCAAGGCTAAGCCAAAGATACCAAAAAACAAAACAAAGGCCAATACTGGATACCCTTAACTAGGGATAATTGTGGTCACCTTATGAACAAAACATAACGGTCCAAATTACGTCATAAGTCAAAATTTTTATTATTTTCTTTAGTTTAACTTTCTTTTAGTAAATGATTTCACAAATTAATTGTGCATGTATAAACATTTCAAACGTTAGACATAACAACACAAAAAAACTTTTTACATATTTACAATTTTACAATTTACACACATCCTCTCAAGCATTCATTCTGCATTCATCCAACTGTACACACAAACAATAAAACACCTTTTGTCAAAAAGAGCAATTGAAATGAACAATAAATGATAATCCCTATTTATGTTTAGAAGATGTTTTCAATTAAATGTGTGGAACATTAATTCTTTTTAAGGAAAACCAAAACCTTATTGTAAAGAATTTAGTCATATGACAAAAGAGTTCAGTCATTCCTATTGAAGGTCAAAAGGTCGACGCGTTTCAAACCCCCAATTCTGGGGTTCTCATCAGGACCAATCTTTTTCTACAAAAAAGAAGAATTATAAACCAAGAATTAGCCAACCAGCTTAATATCGAACTAAAAACCTGCAAAACACCAGTTTCTACCAATGCCATACCTTGTAAAGTGACTCAATGGCCATGCGTGTTTCTGCAGGACATTCGACAGGTACACAATGACGCTAGACAAATAGACAGAGTTCAATGAATCAAAGTGCATTTGGGTGAAGAGGCACTTGCAGAACCTAACTGGTCGTATACAAAAAGCACTCCCCTTTTTACAGTGGCGCAGGGTCTCCCTGAAATGGATAAAGGATAAGCTGTAATGACTCAAGCCACAGTTTAGGCGGAAGAGAAGTGCTGCAAGCACTTGGGACAATGGACGCTTACCGGTTAGCGGTGACTCATGTTACATGTCCGCTCGAATTTGGAAGTTCACTCCGTATACTTCAATTAGTAGATTAATCTGAAAGACTGAATGAACGGTCAGCGCGTTGTGGTAATAAGCACACACGGTGCTGTGCGAGGGCGAATGGCGGTTCATAGCAGGGATCTTACCTCCGGGACGGGAAGCCGATTGTTTCTTACACTGCTGCACTCAGGAAGCGTTAGAGGCATTAGTCCTACCTCGTTATTTACCCGGAATCTACCAGGAACCACGTGACCGCGCGAGGCAGCCAGGCGGATGACTACTTAAAGTGGTTGTGTCTAAATTCAGTGCGTGGTGCTTTATCAACAAATTGCAATGATATTAGACAAGCAAGGTTATGGACAGCCTTCATGAATGCGCTTAGATTGCATCATGTTAATTGATTCTCAGAATTTCCGATACTTCATTCAACCCCGTTGATGCAGTATCATATTTCATAATAAGCAGCGCTTCCCGCTGACTAAGTCTGCCCTCAATGTCACCTCCTCTAGAGTCCATTTCGACTTTAGACAACACTGTCCATTTTAGATCTGCTTCTTGATGCTGGCAACGTTGCCAGTGTAAAACCAGTGGAGCGTTTGGTGTGTCATTTCTCAGGCGTGATTTGTGTTGTGTAACGCGATGCCTTGCTTCTTGGGTTGTTTTTCCCACATAGAGTTTCGGGCATGGGCACATAATGCCATACACTATATTTCTCGTCTGACAATTAGTAAACGAATCGTGTCTCCAATGGATCCCATTAAATGTAAAAAGGGATCCTTCAATGGTCTGAGCGCAACATGAACAGTTGCCACACTTGTGATGTCCTTTTACAGGAGGTAAGTTCAGCATACTTCTTAAAGAAGGCTTCGGGGTAGTTGGTAAAGCGGCTCTGACAATGTGATTTGCCACACTTTTCTCTTTCTTAAACGCAAACAGTGGAAAATCTGAAAAATCACTATGTAGACCTTTCACTAGATGCCAATTTTGTGTGACTAGCTTGCGTAGCTGATTAGTTTGGGGTCCGAATGTAGTTACACAAACAATTCTGCTTTGTTCCACACGCTCTTTCTTTTGCAACAGGGTCTCCCTTGGCACCCACCAGGCTCTTTTTATTGAGTTTTTTAACAGTTTTTTTGGGTACCCTCTTAGTATTAGTCGATCTTTGAGTACATTGGCGTGACGAAAAAACTCATCTTTATTAGAGCAGTTCCTCCTAATACGGAGAAACTGCCCGAATGGTAGGTTTTGCTTCAAACTCCGAGGGTGGTGGCTGGTATAGTGGAGTGCCTTATTGCGATCTGTCGCTTTTCGAAACAAGGTGGTACACAAGGTTCCATCTGCTACAAAAACTTGAACGTCAAGAAATGTGATGCTTTTATTGGAATGACTAAAGCTAAATTGGATCTCTTCCATCCTTTGGTTCAGCCACATCATAAATTCATGTAGCTGTGCTTCAGACCCTGACCAAATCATAAATACGTCGTCTATATAACGAACGTATTTCTGGATGTATTCTGCAAATGGATTACCATTGTAGATATATTTTGTTTCGTACAGTCCCATAAACAGGACTGCCAACTCTGGGGCAAATGGACAACCCATTGCTACTCCTTGCGTTTGGTAAAAGAACTCACCATCGAACTGAAAATAGTTCCTTGATAGTGCAAACTGGCTAATTTAATCAAAAAGTCAGTGGGAACTCTCGTCGGCTGCTCTCTCTGTTCTAAAAAGTAGAAGATCGTTTCTAATGCTAGCTCCTGAGGGATCTGTGTGTATAGTGAAACTATATCCATAGTCACTAATAATTGTTTTTCATCATTAAACTGAATTGACGATATGTGATTAAGGAATGCAGTTGTATCTTTCACACAGGGTTCATTGGGACATTAATAAATATAAACAAGAGGTTAATCGCCAACTTGGAGATCAGAAGTGCTATCGAAGAATTGCTAAGGATCCGACAAGTGACCTTCAAAAGGAATTATTTTCAATACTACAAGAGGGTCATGACCTAGGGATACTAGGAGACAAAGAATTTTCGTTTCTCCAGAACAAACACCCACGAATACCCATAATGTACGTTCTGCCGAAAATACATAAGGACGAGGTCAACCCCCCTGGGCGTCCTATTATTTCCGGCTGTTCATCATTGATTGAACCGGTATCTAAATATATTGACTATTTTCTAAAACCCTTTATCAATGAAATACCATCGCATTTGAAAGATACAACTGCATTCCTTAATCACATATCGTCAATTCAGTTTAATGATGAAAAACAATTATTAGTGACTATGGATATAGTTTCACTATACACACAGATCCCTCAGGAGCTAGCATTAGAAACAATCTTCTACTTTTTAGAACAGAGAGAGCAGCCGACGAGAGTTCCCACTGACTTTTTGATTAAATTAGCCAAGTTTGCACTATCAAGGAACTATTTTCAGTTCGATGGTGAGTTCTTTTACCAAACGCAAGGAGTAGCAATGGGTTGTCCATTTGCCCCAGAGTTGGCAGTCCTGTTTATGGGACTGTACGAAACAAAATATATCTACAATGGTAATCCATTTGCAGAATACATCCAGAAATACGTTCGTTATATAGACGACGTATTTATGATTTGGTCAGGGTCTGAAGCACAGCTACATGAATTTATGATGTGGCTGAACCAAAGGATGGAAGAGATCCAATTTAGCTTTAGTCATTCCAATAAAAGCATCACATTTCTTGACGTTCAAGTTTTTGTAGCAGATGGAACCTTGTGTACCACCTTGTT
The DNA here is from genome assembly GCF_964263255.1 of Lissotriton vulgaris. Taxonomy (NCBI): domain Eukaryota; kingdom Metazoa; phylum Chordata; class Amphibia; order Caudata; family Salamandridae; genus Lissotriton; species Lissotriton vulgaris. Next base: position 347,075,036 of record NC_141686.1, read on the forward strand.
TCGAAAAGCGACAGATCGCAATAAGGCACTCCACTATACCAGCCACCACCCTCGGAGTTTGAAGCAAAACCTACCATTCGGGCAGTTTCTCCGTATTAGGAGGAACTGCTCTAATAAAGATGAGTTTTTTCGTCACGCCAATGTACTCAAAGATCGACTAATACTAAGAGGGTACCCAAAAAAACTGTTAAAAAACTCAATAAAAAGAGCCTGGTGGGTGCCAAGGGAGACCCTGTTGCAAAAGAAAGAGCGTGTGGAACAAAGCAGAATTGTTTGTGTAACTACATTCGGACCCCAAACTAATCAGCTACGCAAGCTAGTCACACAAAATTGGCATCTAGTGAAAGGTCTACATAGTGATTTTTCAGATTTTCCACTGTTTGCGTTTAAGAAAGAGAAAAGTGTGGCAAATCACATTGTCAGAGCCGCTTTACCAACTACCCCGAAGCCTTCTTTAAGAAGTATGCTGAACTTACCTCCTGTAAAAGGACATCACAAGTGTGGCAACTGTTCATGTTGCGCTCAGACCATTGAAGGATCCCTTTTTACATTTAATGGGATCCATTGGAGACACGATTCGTTTACTAATTGTCAGACGAGAAATATAGTGTATGGCATTATGTGCCCATGCCCGAAACTCTATGTGGGAAAAACAACCCAAGAAGCAAGGCATCGTGTTACACAACACAAATCACGCCTGAGAAATGACACACCAAACGCTCCACTGGTTTTACACTGGCAACGTTGCCAGCATCAAGAAGCAGATCTAAAATGGACAGTGTTGTCTAAAGTCGAAATGGACTCTAGAGGAGGTGACATTGAGGGCAGACTTAGTCAGCGGGAAGCGCTGCTTATTATGAAATATGATACTGCATCAACGGGGTTGAATGAAGTATCGGAAATTCTGAGAATCAATTAACATGATGCAATCTAAGCTCATTCATGAAGGCTGTCCATAACCTTGCTTGTCTAATATCATTGCAATTTGTTGATAAAGCACCACGCACTGAATTTAGACACAACCACTTTAAGTAGTCATCCGCCTGGCTGCCTCGCGCGGTCACGTGGTTCCTGGTAGATTCCGGGTAAATAACGAGGTAGGACTAATGCCTCTAACGCTTCCTGAGTGCAGCAGTGTAAGAAACAATCGGCTTCCCGTCCCGGAGGTAAGATCCCTGCTATGAACCGCCATTCGCCCTCGCACAGCACCGTGTGTGCTTATTACCACAACGCGCTGACCGTTCATTCAGTCTTTCAGATTAATCTACTAATTGAAGTATACGGAGTGAACTTCCAAATTCGAGCGGACATGTAACATGAGTCACCGCTAACCGGTAAGCGTCCATTGTCCCAAGTGCTTGCAGCACTTCTCTTCCGCCTAAACTGTGGCTTGAGTCATTACAGCTTATCCTTTATCCATTTCAGGGAGACCCTGCGCCACTGTAAAAAGGGGAGTGCTTTTTGTATACGACCAGTTAGGTTCTGCAAGTGCCTCTTCACCCAAATGCACTTTGATTCATTGAACTCTGTCTATTTGTCTAGCGTCATTGTGTACCTGTCGAATGTCCTGCAGAAACACGCATGGCCATTGAGTCACTTTACAAGGTATGGCATTGGTAGAAACTGGTGTTTTGCAGGTTTTTAGTTCGATATTAAGCTGGTTGGCTAATTCTTGGTTTATAATTCTTCTTTTTTGTAGAAAAAGATTGGTCCTGATGAGAACCCCAGAATTGGGGGTTTGAAACGCGTCGACCTTTTGACCTTCAATAGGAATGACTGAACTCTTTTGTCATATGACTAAATTCTTTACAATAAGGTTTTGGTTTTCCTTAAAAAGAATTAATGTTCCACACATTTAATTGAAAACATCTTCTAAACATAAATAGGGATTATCATTTATTGTTCATTTCAATTGCTCTTTTTGACAAAAGGTGTTTTATTGTTTGTGTGTACAGTTGGATGAATGCAGAATGAATGCTTGAGAGGATGTGTGTAAATTGTAAAATTGTAAATATGTAAAAAGTTTTTTTGTGTTGTTATGTCTAACATTTGAAATGTTTATACATGCACAATTAATTTGTGAAATCATTTACTAAAAGAAAGTTAAACTAAAGAAAATAATAAAAATTTTGACTTATGACGTAATTTGGACCGTTATGTTTTGTTCATAAGGTGACCACAATTATCCCTAGTTAAGGGTATCCAGTATTGGCCTTTGTTTTGTTTTTTGGGTTCTAAACGGCGCAGCGGCACCCGCAAAGCGGGTGCGGCAAGGATCAGGCAGGAAAGAAGCAGAGAAGTCCAGCACACAGCTTCTAGGTACCGGGTTCAACACTGCGGCAAGTCTATTGAAGCGATGTCCCACACAAGTGAAAGGGGTGAGTGCTTTTGCACCTTCAGGTGTCCTGTGGGTGGAGCAAGCACGGAGAGCGGACCAGGTGTTGCCTATTGGTCGGGCAGGGACTCCTGGGAGATGGAGTCCCTGCGACAACGCTCGCAGCCCTGATGCGAAGTCTGGAAAGCCTCAGAAGTCCCCAGCACCTCCAACACGGCAGAATACTCCTCCCGCTGTTCTAAACGGCGCAGCGGCACCCGCGAAGCGGGTGCGTAAGGATCAGGCAGGAAAGAAGCAGAGAAGTCCAGCACACAGCTTCTAGGTCCCGGGTTCAACACTGCGACAAGTCTATTGAAGCGATGTCCCACCACACACACACAGTCTCACACACACAGTGTCACACACACACACAGAGCCACACACACAGTGTCACACACACACAGAGCCACACACACACACACACACACACAGACACAGAGCCACACACACACACAGACACAGAGCCACACACACACACAGACACAGAGCCACACACACACACAGAGCCACACACACACACAGACACAGAGCCACACACACAGAGCCACACACACACACACAGAGCCACACACACACACAGAGCCACACACACACACAGAGCCACACACACACACACAGAGCCACACACACACACACAGAGCCACACACACACAGAGCCAGCCACACACACACAGAGCCACACACACACACAGAGCCACACACACACACAGAGCCACACACACACACAGAGCCACACACACACACAGAGCCACACACACACAGAGCCACACACACACACACAGAGCCACACACACACACACACACAGAGCCACACAGAGCCACACACACACACACAGAGCCACACACACACAGAGACACACACACACACACAGAGCCACACACACACACACAGAGCCACACACACACACACAGAGCCACACACACAGAGCCACACACACAGAGCCACACACACACACACAGAGCCACACACACAGAGCCACACACACAGAGCCACACACACAGAGCCACACACACAGAGCCACACACACAGAGCCACACACACAGAGCCACACACACACAGTGCCACACACACACTTTAAGAGAGTTTGGTTGCCAAAAATGGATACTCAGATAAGACAGTGAGTTGAAGCACCCGAGGTGTGCAAGAACTCTGAAAAAAGACTAAGGATAGATCTGGGAGTGAAAGAACATGATCAACATCTGCTTGAGGTGGATGTTGTGTGGGAGAAGATGTGCCTAGATTTTATAGGCCCGTTAATGTGCCATCCTGAGCACAAGAGGGATGCAGCATTATTAGTTGCTGTCAAGTGCAGGTGGTTGGAAGAGGTTTTCATGAAATGTATCAACACTAAAGCCACCATTGCAGTGCTGGGAGAGATATTCAGGAGAGAAGAAATGCCTTCTAAATGAATAACCGACAATGGCACTCAACTTACTTCGGTTGAGGAGCTTAAGTTCATGACTGACTGGGTGTAAAAAGTGTATCTCACGTTATAACCCCGAGAGCAATGACCTGAGCAATAACCTGGTTGAGAGGCTGAATTGGTTGGTGAAGGGCACAATGATACTAACGTATAAAGTTGTCTTGGATGTGGAGGCGCTAGGTGGCGCACTGGTGAATGGCCGCCATTAAGTGAGGCTCTCACTGTCCGGCGTACAATATCCTGCAGTTATCCTGTTAAATCGGCACCCTGGAGGCCCCGACAGCAGCGATCCCTGTCTTGAGCACCCAGAATATGGTGTACATGATATCAGCGCGGGCTTTGGTCGCGGGGACGGCTGCCCCCCTCACCCTCGCCCCCCCTCCCTCTCCTTCATATCCTTGTGGCCTCATCGCCGGGGAAGGGAGCCGCGAGAGGCGATATTTTTGGGGCCGATCCTGCTGGCTTTCTGGGGGATGCCCCTGCTTTGGGCCTACATAGAAACCTAATGGGACTACGCACGTGGCCCATGCACTATCTACACGCGACACCTGAATGCCAACCTGCTTGCCCTGCAGTGCCCCTTTACCATGCCGGCAACTACCAGATCGAGCTAATATGTGTGAGGATTCTTTGGAAGTGGCGACACCGTCATTCTCTGCCTGAGCCCCAAGTATTGCGTCATTTGTGCGCCCTGAGCGGCGTAGTGGCTGGTTTACTCATAGACTGTTCGCCAAGGGACAGTGCTGCAGGGACACGGACTGGGAACCCACGTCCCTGCGCTGGAGCGGAGACCCCCCGAGTTGCAGTCCGCCCCCCCATTGCGGAGAGTATTAGCGTTCGTTTGTCACTGCCTGGAACGGTTAGATAGGCTTGCCTAAACGGCATCATGGGCAAGACTGATGCGAAACAGACTAAGATCAGCTTTGAGGCGCCCAGGCGGAACGCCCGGATAGGGCCAGACCCGCCTGCGGCCCTGAACACTAACGACTCAGCCGATACCGCCGCGGTACAACCCACAGAAATACAGGTAAATTCTGCGGGAAATGCGTCAGGGGTTTGCAACCATTGCGGACAAGGTAGACCGGCTATCCTCCCGCATGGATGCGATCGTCCACAAAATGGATGTACACGAGGAGCGCATAGCAGAAATGGAGAGGCGCATATCGGACCCAGGTGATGTAATGGCCAGGCACACCTCGCAGCTTTCTAGAATGGATAATCTGCTCCGCGTCATAGCTTCCAAGAATGAGGATTTGGAAGCGAGGAGTCGAAGAAACAACATACGTATTTTAGGGATTTCGGAATCCACAAACACTGGTCGCATGGAAGAGTATGTTGAGAGGCTTCTGCTGGCTGCGGTGGGGGATGAGGCTTTCTCCTCCCAATTCATTGTTGAGCGGGCGCACAGATCGTTGGGCCCTAGACACAAACCTGGTGCGACCCCAAGGCCCATAATTGCCAAGCTGCTAAATTACCGAGACGTTGCACTACGGGCGGCCCGTGGCAAGCAGACACTGTCTTATGAAGGCAACTCCTTCACGATGTTCCCAGACTTCACACCAATGGTACAGGAAGAACGGCAGAAATTTCTAGACGTTAAAGCAAAATTGCGAAAAGCCAAAGTGACTATGACCTCCTGTACCCGGCGAGGCTGCGGGGTACCCATCAGGGCCGCCAACACTTCTTTACAAAACCGCAGCAGGTGGACGAGTTTCTCAAGCACTTTCGGCACGCAGCCCGATCAGCGGAGGGGGAAGATGAAGGACGACAATCGCCGATGGAGGGTGCAGGGGCAGAAGAACAGTAAGATGCTCTACACTAAGCTAGATCTTGCTTGTGCATTGTTCCTTTAAGTACGATAGACTCAGATTGGGACAAAGACTGTTTGAACTGTGTACTAGTGACGGCGGGGTCCCCTCTGGACTGCCGGTAGATGCCTCGCCGGGCCCCCCATTTACCTGTAGGAGTTGTAGTGTGTCTTAACACGGGCTCTGAGGGTGTGGGGTGGTTTGTACTGCCGCCTAGATGACTTCCATAGGTATTCCCCTTTCAATGCCTTGCCACAAGATCTGGTGAGAGTTTTTCTTTGTATTAGTCTAAACACCAGGTCGTTGAAATGCCACAATCTCTAGATATTCTCCCTACTCCAGGACGGGGAAATTGATGTTTTAACACTAACCGAGACCTGGTTGGGAGACAACTAACTGGCAGATATTATAGCTGCTGTCCCGAATGAATACGATATTCTATGGCATAATCGAGCAGACAACGCCAGAGGGGGGAGGGGGTGGGGGCTAGTAGCAATTGTTTTTAACGGCAATTAAAATCCTGGCAGAAACGATAGACTTAGCTGATATGATTGCGGTAAAGTTTATATTTGACAATCTATGTTTGGTGATTCTTACAGTCTATCGTCCACCTAACTCCACCCCAAACTTCAACGATCTATTTCTGTCTACCATATCTGACATCCGCTCACGCTACAAAAATGTAGTAGTAACGGGAGACTTTAATCTACACTGGGACAGGTTAATAAAAGAACCAGCTGCATGTCATTTAGAGCTGACTATGTCATCCTTAGGTTTTAGACAGCTAGTAGATACACCTACACACATAAAAGGGCACATCCTGGATCTCATTTGGACTTTGGATTCTAGGGTAGCTCATCATTTACTTTATTGTGACATTCCTATAAAGGCAAGACCGATGCAAGTACCACCTAAAGTGAAGAAAGTCCGGCAGTGGAAGAAAATTGAACAAGGCACCTTGAGAACGACCCTCTCGGAACTCATTCATCCGATAGTTCCTAATAGCAATGTAGATCAGGAATACAGGGATTTAACACATAGCCTGACCAAAGCATTTGATTGCACCTGAGAAATCACAAAGAGTCAAGGGGGCAGGAAAGGGGGCACCATGGTTCACTCAAGCTCTCAGGGATCATAAGAAGAAGCTTCGTAATGCCGAGAGAAACTGGAGAAAGAAAAAAGATGAAATAGCCCGAGAACAATATAGAAATCTATTCCATCTTTATAAAAAGCTCATCCTGGCAACCAAGGCTGCCTACTTTGAGAATCGGATTAGCCAGGCCGACAACGTCCAGAAGGAGACATTTAAAATCCTAACGGAGCTAAGTAAAAGACCCCAAGAAACGGAAACAACAATCCCCTGCAATACCTTTCAAAATCACTTCCTAGAAAAAGTAGACACCAACCTACGGAATATCAGAAAGGATGCTGGGCCAGGCCTCATTGATCAATCGATTGATCATCCTCTGAAGGATGTTGCCATTTCACACTTTCCTCAACTGGACCCTATGAGTCAGGAGCAAATTATGAGCAAAACTAAGTCCGGGTCCCCAGCTGATTTGTTCCCCCCTAGCGTATTCCGCCTAGCATGTCCTATTCTAGAGGAGCATGTCCTCTCGTTGCTGAACAAATCATTACTTACAGGGCAGCTACCTGATGGATTTAAAGAAGCCCGGGTAAAGCCTTTAATAAAGAAACCAGGAGCCGATCCCAAGTCCCTGAAAAACTACAGGCCGATCTCCGAGCTCCCGTTCCTGGCCAAAGTCCTGGAGCAACATGTGCTGAAGTCCCTGGCCTCGTTCTTGGAGTCACACCACCTTCTCCACGAGCTTCAGGCAGGATTCCGCGCACACCACAGCACCGAATTGGTGATGCTTTCGGTGCTGGATGAGTTGAGAGAGATGGCTGACAGTAAGAAACCGAGCGCCCTGATACTTTTAGATCTGTTGGCGGCGTTCGATACTGTCAGCCATACACTGCTCCTGGACAGGTTGTCCAGCTTTGGGATTCAGGGGTGTGACGGGGCACGGAGGCCGGAACCTCAGAATACTGCTGAATGGTGGTCAGCCACACCTCTTTTACCGTGCACCTTGTCCCCACAGAACACACCAGCCTCGTGGACCGAAGAGGACGACTCGGTCTGGATTCCGATTAGTAATTCAGAAGGTCCCTTTAAAACTCCTGAGCCAGGTAACGAGACTCCACCCCCTGAGGGCGTAGCGACGTCAAAAGCCGGAGAGACAGAAACCTCAGCGGACGGCGTTTCCCAAGGAGCGGAGGCACACGTGGAAGACGACGAGAGTTTCCAGGACCCGGAGCAGAAGGAGAACGACAAGCCAGGAGGCCAATGGTTCCACGCTTCGCCCCGCCACGTTCCCACGGGAGGAGCGTGGCACCAAGAGGTACGGGGCCGGGTCGCGGGTTGGGTTGGGCGGAAGAAACAACAGTGAATGTTTCTGTAGAAAGCCCTCTATCCTCCATCCCTGCACGAGCACTTCCTTTCCCCACCTGTTAGGGGTAGACTAGTAGTGCACGAGCTCACGTCGGTTATTTCCTCACTCCCGTCCCTTGAGAAAGTATCACAACGTTATTTTGGTCCTGACCCTCATTTCTTTTCCTTTGCCGTACCGGAGCGGAACCAAAGACGACTCCCGGTGGGGACCCCGACCAGCTGACATCCCGAAGCCAACGAGTGGAGACAAGAGGATTCATTTTCTTTATCCCATTTAAAGAGACTGTGTTTCATGAAAAGAACTTACGTTCCAATAAAGCCTTCGTTAAAACCGCTACTGAAGGCGCCTGTGTTCCTCTTTTCATCGAGTCCCCCTGTAGAATCAACAGCTTCCAGTTCAACCTCCAACGTCCCAACCACCTCGGGACAAGGGGTCAGCATTCTGTTGGCTGGAATCCTTCTTGACGGGGAGAACACAGAGGATTCAGCTAGGGGAGGAGATTTCAGAGGTTGGAAATTTAACATGCGGGGTACCTCAAGGTTCCGCCTTATCTCCTCTCCTATTTAATCTGTACCTTCAGCCATTAATCAACTCCCTGGCAAAGATGGGCTGTCGCGTATTTAATTACGCTGACGACACCCAATTGTTGCTGAGTATAGAGAATACAGCACAAGCTCAGACCCAAGCGCAGAATGTACTCAGATACACCGTGGATGTCATCGAATCTTCTGAAAATAAACCCTGAGAAGACAGACGTTTTAGTGGTCGCATCGACCTGCTCCCCATGGAGTGACTTGTACTGGCCCCAGGATCTAGGCCCTACTCCTAAACCAGCGGACATAGTAAAAAGTCTGGGCATCAAGATTGATCGTGAGTTGTCAATGCCGAGCCAGATTTCCACTGTAGCCGGCACCTGTACGGGTTTGATTAGACAACTACGCAAATTAGACCCTCTTTTGTCAAGGTCCATGCTGCGTACGGTTGTATCCGCGACCATAATATCCAGGCTGGACTACGGAAATGCGCTGTACTTAGGCCTTCCGAAAATACTAACTAACAGACTGCAGGTGACCTTAAATGATGCGGCTCGCCTCATTTTCAGGCTACCAAGATGCTCACACGCCTCACCATTGCTACAGAGCATCTATTGGCTGCCTATAAGGCAGCGGTCTGAATTCAAGAGCCTCTGTATAACCCATAAAGCGATCTATGGACAAGCTCCGTCATACATAAAAAAACGGCTGGAGCTGTACAAGCCAGAACGGTGTCTTAGGTCCTCCGATGCACAACTGCTTGTTTGTCCCAGTTTTAGACTCGCTACAAAAGGTGGAAGATCCTTTTCGGTCTTGATCCCTAAAATATGGAACAAAGTACCTGAGTCCCTCCATAAAGAGGGAAACCTCCTTCGCTTCAGGAAGTCTCTGAAAACAATTCTGTTCAGAGAGGCTTTGAGTTTAGCCTAAGCACGCTCCCCTTTGGTCATCCTGCTGAGTAAGATGTTGTTTCCTTTCGGTCAAGAGCGCCTTGAGACCTGCCGGTGAGTTGGCGCTATATAAACTGGAAATACAAAATACAAATTAGTTTGATTGGATGCGTAGGGTGGGGTGGGAAGGTTTACTATTCTGGCGAGTTGGGGTTGCTTCAGTGGGTGGGGGGAGGGTCGGGGGGAGCGTAGGAAAGCAGTAACTAGTTCTGGTTTCACTGTTATGTTCAAGGTGGGTACACACAGCGTACGGCTGCTACATTGTGATTTAAAGTTGAAGGTTCAACATGCACTGTATGCTCAGCAACTTACAGAATGTTATTACTCTATCGAACTGTTGAGGTATGCCGCAACATGCTTCTTTCCTTTCTTTTTGATTATTGCATGGCAAACGATGGTACAGCACAACTGAACATTGTCACGTGGAATGTAAGGGGGCTAGGTGATCCTCGTAAGAGGCGTCAAGTGCTGGCATATTTAGATAGACATAATACGCATATAGCTATGCTGAAAGAAACTCATTTCTCGCCCCAGCGGTCTGCTACATTCGCCTCGAGGTGGGCCATGCATGGGGTTTTCTGCTCGTACTCCAGTTACGCTAGGGGCACGGCCATATTGATTAAGAAGCAAGTGCCTTTCCATCTGGTGGGGTCGTCCAGTGATGACTGCATGAACTGTCAGAATTATCGTGGCAATTTTAAAAACGGACATATTTTAAAAACGTTATCACTTGGCATTATTGTCATTTTATTTACCTATCTGCATTGATACTCCCAAGGAGTCTTTGCTCATTCATCAGCCTGCATGCCTCGTTCCGACTCGGTGACTAGCACCGTTGAGCGGAGGGCGGACAGGCAAAAGCCTGGCACACTTCCGGTCTGCGAGCGGTTAGCGCTCTAGCATAAAGCCCTCCTCCCACTTCGAGCGCGCAGCGGTCGCGCGCAGTGGATCACCTAAGAGATCGCCTAAGAGGAGCCAAAGAGTTGCCTGTCTGCGCCTGGACGGGACCAGGGGCCATGGGCTCTGCTCCCCGTGGAACCTCTACAGTCTCAATGGCGCCTAGAATAAGGTACTCCAGCACTGCATTACATCATCTATGTCCTGTCCCTCTCAAAGGATGTAATAGAAACTCCTGGCCATGTCCAGAGGGTCCGTTTTTCCTACATACATTGCCAATTCCAAACATCCTATATTGCACCAACTGCTGGGGAAAAACCATTAAAACCTCTGCCACAATGTGGCCTGAAGAGCTTCTTATTGAATGTGCGTTCTTTGCCCAAACATCATTTAGAACTGTGGGACCTTGTGTTTTCCTTACAGCCTGATATATCCCGCAATAACACTGGGGGTTCCTTTAGGCTACACATTTTTACATTTTGATCGCCCCAATAAAACTGGGGGTGGATTAGCCATCCTACACAAGGAAGAGTTGAAGGTTGTTATACTGGAGTAATTCCATTGTTTATCTATGGAAACAATGATTTTTAAAATAAGCTCTGATGCTAAAACCTTTTGGAAAGGTGCCCTAGTATATCGCCCACCTGGACCCCTATTGGGTTTTACCCTATCCCTGGTGGAAGGATTAGCACCTCATTTTAAAGCTAAAGAAAACTTTATTCTCTTGGGTGATTTTAATATTCATGTTGATATTCCCTCACACCCAGAGACCTCAACTTTTTTAGCAGATCTCTCTTCCTTAGGTCTTGAAATGTTTAACAAGGGCCCTTCACACAAAGGAGGCCACACACTGCACATACTCTTTTCTAACTGCCCTGACATACGATGCCATCCTGCAACCCAGGTAAGCTGGTCTGACCACTATTTAGTGGAATTTTCCTTATTGGGTGTTTCTAAACCCTCCCTTAAGCCATCGCTCCCATCCATCTGGAGACGACAATGGCATAAAATAACAGTAGAAGAGCTAGAGATAGCATGGACGAAACCAATCTTCACTGAGACAGACGACGTGGATCTGGCCCTCTCTAAGCTTATTGATTCTCTCACAGTGACAGTAGACACTCTTGCACCGCTAAAACTGCACAAACAACATCCCACCTCTAAGCAAGAAATTTGGTACACCGAAGCACTTAGAGTCGAGAAACAGAGAAGAAGTGGAGGAAAACCCAAACAGAGGAGAATAAAAGGGCACATCAAGAGGCTCAATCGAATTACTATAAAAATATAAGGCTGGCTAGGAAGAACAGTCTTATCCAGCAACTCGATGAAGCAGGCAACTCTTCTAAAGAGCTCTATGAAATACTACAGACCTTCGTAAAACCGATGGCCTGCGAAAGTTCGGATGACTTCTCACAGCCTCTTTGTGATGACATCTCCCTGGTTTTTGAAAATAAAATCAATACGATCTATGATAAAATTATGATAGCCTCCAGTAAGATGAACAGCTCTCCTAGTCCACCTAAATCATCCACACTTGGGAACCATTCACTTACGCTTAGAGACCCCGGGGTTATATAGCGCTATATAAATCGAAATAAATAAATAAATAAATAAATAAACTTACCACCTTTCCACCGATTAATGATACTGATTTTTTCAATCTTATCAGTCACATAAAATCTGGGTCCCCTGACGATTTTCTACCTGCCAAATTGATTGCCCCCTTGAGTACTTTGATTGGACCTGTGGTCACATCTGTATTAAATCTTTCACTCAAGGAAGGGCAGGTACCCATGGAATGGAAGAGAGCATTGGTGAACCCTATTCGTAAGAACACGGCACACCCATGGACGGATCTTTCCAACCTCCGACCCATCTCCCTTTTACCATACTTTAGCAAGATGGCCGAGAAGCATGTGAACACCTGTCTGTCAAATTTCATCGAGACAGCGGGACGTCTGGACCCCTCGCAATCGGGATTCAGACCCAATCACAGCACCAAATCTGCCCTCCTCTCAGTGACCGATACGATCAGGATGACACTAGATGGAGGGGGCTCAATGATTCTGGTGCGGTTAGATCTGTCCGCGGCCTTCGACACGGTGTCACATGAGATTCTTCTCGGCCGCCTGCGGGAGGTGGGTATAGGGGATGTGGCACTGTCCTGGGTAGAGAGTTTTCTCACAGGCTGCTCACAAGGTGTCAGACTGGGCTCCCATCAATCCATCTCTAGGGAGCTCACCAAGGGAGTGCCACAAGGCTCATGCCTAAGCCCTACACTATTTAATGTGTATGTGGCACCCCTGGCTAACATTGTGAGAGAATATGGGTTCACCCCGGTGTCCTACGCTGATGACACCCAGCTCCTGTTTCCTTTCCATTCCCTCACTCCAGCAATAAGGAAATCTTTTGCGGATGGTATGAGGGTGGTTTCTAACTGGATGGCTGCAAATTGCCTTCAATGCAATGTAGGCAAAACAGAGGTGATGTTATTCGGAGAGGCCCCGCTTCTGTGGTCCCCAGAATGGTGGCCTCTAGATCTCGGGCCAGTGCCAAGTCCAAAACTCACCGTTAAAAACGTTGGAGTGCGTTTGGACCAGGCACTGGTGCTCAAAGAGCATGTCAATCAAGTTGTCGGTCTATGTTTCCACACCATCGGACTCCTGCGTCGTGTTTTTCCACTCTTGCCTGACCACCATCGTAAGACCTTGGTCCAGACGTTGGTGATCAGTAGATTGGACTACTGCAATGGCCTGCTCATCTCGGCCAATGAGGAACAACTTAGTCGTCTGCAAGTGGTCCAGAACACCGCAGCAACAAGACTGGTACTCAATGCCCAGCCCAGAACCTTTCCCGCCCGCTTCTGGATAGCCTTCATTGGCTGCCAGTTCGGCAGCGGGTTAAACATAAAATCTGTTGCACCATCCACAAATGCCTCTTTGGTGTAGGCCCCAAATACCTAACAGATAAGCTCATCCCATATAGTCCCGGACGCTCTCTCCGCTCTAGCAATCAGCAGCTGCTTCAGGTCCACAGGATTAAGAGAGTGAGACGGGGAGGACGTGCCCTCTCCTAGAAAGGCCCCATTCTCTGGAATTAACTTCCACTTGCCTTAAAAACTAATTTAAATTTACAATCTTTTAGGAAGGGCCTTAAAACCTATCTTTATTCGACCTCATAGTTCACTGGTAGCCCTACATCTCTACTATCAGTCCAGCATTTGCACCCAGACGCAAGCGCGGAGATATCCCCTTGGGGATCGAATCCTGCACTATATAAGAAAATAAATAAATAAATGATCTGGGTAGATATTGCATTGTATGGGGAAGATTGGGTGTTGAATCGATTACACTAGTTGTTGTTATGGGCCTAATGTGGATGATCCGGAGTTCTTCTTTCGGTTGTGGGAAGCAGTAAGAGTTGTTGGGTCGAACCACATTGTGTGGGGTCGGGATTTCAACGTCACGTATGCACCCACCTGGGATAGGTCTCACCCTGCCCCTAGACACCACACTAAGGCAGGTAGTTCACTCAAAGATATCATCACAGAACATCAACTGCTAGACACATGGAGGCACTTACACCCCTCGCTGAGGGAGGGTACGCACTTTACAGCGCATGCGGCTACTTGCGCGAGACTGGATTATTGTTTTGTCACTCGGGGACTTGGACCTGGCGTCTGTGCAGTACAGCACTTGGCTCGGACGTATTCGGATCACGCCCCGTTAAGTTAACGCTCTCTTCTGCGGACTTCAGCCCTCCACGCAGCGCTTGGCGAATGAATCCCCGTATGCTGATGGACGCAGTCTTCCAGGAAGAACTGCGTGAGGAGATACTAGATTTCTTTGCACGCAACAAGGGTTCAGTACAGAGCATAGAAACCATATGGGAGGCTTTTAAGGCAACACTGAGAGGATTCGGTATCTTCAAGGGTTTTGGGGTACTTCGGGACATACTTAATACGCTCCATATGTTTGAGCGCGAGCTGCGGACACTCGAAAATGCACTACATCACGCGCCCGATGCAGACACACGAGACAAAATCAGGACTAAACTCATAGAATACATTGAGGAGGCGCTAAGTGAATCTAACTTTCGGGGGAAGCATTGGCAAGCTTGTCGATACGGTGATGGAGAACGCCCTGGGAAAACCCTAGCCGATGCGGTCCGCAAACCGAGATACTCCAGCTATATAGTGGAATTAGAAAGGGCGGACGGAACGTGCTGTTGCAATACGGCCAGTATGTTGGCCGAATTTACACAGCATTATGATACACTATATACCACTTCGGGTGCCCCGAATATGAACTTGGTTGGCTTTTTGGGAGACGTAGCTCTTGGCTGGCTAAGCGATGTGCATCGTAAATTCCTGTGTACACCGTTCGAATTAGATGAGGTCCGTGAGGCCATAATGGGGATGCAGTCTGGGAAGGCCACGGGCATGGATGGTATCCCCGTAGAATTTTATAAGACTTATATTGATGTCATGGCCCTGATCCTTCGCGAAGTCTATGAAGAGTCACTAGAGGTTGGAGCACTCCCCCATCTATGCGGGAAGCTCTAATTATATCCTTGTTGAAACCGGATAAACCGGCTCACCAGTGCGGGTCGTATCGAACGCTTTCCTTGATTAATTGCGATGCCAAAATCTTAGCGAAACTTATAGCCAAGCTGAGCCTTTTACTGGAACATCTCATCCTTCCGGATCAGTCTGGGTTTGTCCCCGGGAGGGCCACCTCTCATAATTTGAGAACCCTCTTTACCTTAATGAATAATGTCACCCCTGAAAGCCTTTTGCAGCGATATTTTTAGACTCCATTAAGGCTTTTGATTCTATTGAATGGCACTACATATTTGCGGTAATGAGCCGGATGGGTTTTCCACCGCTTTTTTTGTCATGGATTCGTCTCCTGTATCATAAGCCGGGAGCCAAAGTGCTCATCAACGGCCAAGTGTCCATAATGTTCTTGATTACTAGAGGTACGCGCCAGGGGTGTCCTCTATCCCCCCTACTCTTCGCCCTGGCCGCGGAACCTCTTGCAGCGTGACTGCCACAACATCACAATGCTATGGCACTGCAATGCAACATGAGACAAATATTGATCTTGATGTATGCGGATGACATCACTTTATATGTGAAAGATCCGCAGCACATTCTAAATACGCTCCTACGGGAATTCATAGTTTTTGGGCATTTCTCTGGCGTCAAGATCAATTGGAGAAAGTCGTGCCTCTTCCCTTTAACTGACTCAGTGGTACTCTTTCCTTTAGACTACCCGTTGGGGTGGTGTGAGGATGAGCTCCGTTATTTAGGGATTCGGATTATTAGAAATAAGGAAAAACTCATGAGGCTCAATCATGGAGTGGCCATCAATCGTATAACTGACAAGGTTGATCGCTGGGTGAGACTCCCGCTGTCTATGGCAGGAAGGGGGTCATTGATTAAGATGGTGGTCCTACCCCAGTTACTATATCTCTTCTTCAATATTCCTTATTTTCCGGCAAGACAATTTTTTAAGATGCTTAGATCTGAGATGATTCGATTGGTGTGGAGGGGCAAGCAAGCTAGACTGCAATGGACTAGATTGACTTCGCCTTACTCGACCGGGGGTTTTGATATACCAGATTTCGAACAATATTACGTCAGCGCTCAGGCACACTATTTATACTTTTGGATTCATCAACCTAAATATATGCTGCAGCTGGCAGCAGAGCATTGGTTAGCGCACCCTATACCGTTAGAAGACGCTATATATATATACACACCACTGCCTGCCCAAGAACGCACTCAGACCACTGTAAATGCCACGATCACAGTATGGCAGCAGATTGCCCATCGATTCGAGATCCAAATACCTTACTCACCACTTTTGCCATTGGTATATGTAAATGTAAATGTAAATGTGTTTCGATTTATATAGCGCACTTTAACCCAGGGGTCCCAAGGCGCTTGCTTAGGGAACCCGTCCTGGTATTCTCCTGTGAGATATCCCGGCCGGGTATCCACAAGGTGAAAGCCAGGCATCCCGCCGCGAGGGGCCGTAGTGGAGATTAAGCAAGCTATTGCCCAGAGTCGCAGAGTGTGACCTCGTGAGTCGAGTAGGCACCGGAGCGAGAATTGTCAAGTCCGTGGAATTTTTTGAGCACGAGACCCGCTGAGGTGGGGAATCGAACCCTGGTCCACGGCCGATCTCAGCTTCCGGGTCTGCCGCCTCTAACCACTGAGCCACGCTTCTCCACATCCAGACATGCCCCTTCTACAGGAAGTGCTCTTTAATAAACTACGAGCCCGCCTATCCCTTAACACTTGGGGGGATCTGTATGAGACTGGAAATTTCTGAGAGTCGGATACCATCTTTCGAGGAGCGCAAGGCACTCCAATGGATCTGTTCTTGTACATCCTCCTACGGCAAGGTGTCAGATCCCTACATGCAGATTTTCCAGGCGAGCACCCGACTCTTCCGCCACTACAGACACTCCTCCTACAGCCCATGCCAAGGCGACTAGTATCTTTGCTTTATCACACAATGCGCACTCAGCACACTGCCGGGGCCACAACATCTCACTCCAAATGGGAAGAGGAGTTAGGGCAACCCATAACGGAGGAGCAATGGGACTACAGCTGCTCGTAAACTGAACGAATCTCTGCCAGAAGCAGATTGAGGATAATATATCTTCACAGGCTGTACCACACTCCAGTTAGCATGCACAAGCGTAAACTCAGGGAGACTGATAGATGTAAGGCACCCCAGGCTGATTTTTTACACTTGGCCTGGAACTGTCCGGCAGTACATGATTATTGGGGCCAGGTTTTTACAGCACTGAAGCATATGACTACAGTATGCAAGAAGCCTCACCATTGGTGGCTTTATTGAGCTAGGTGAAGCATGTCCCACTGGCATACCGCCGATATACGTCACTGGCACTATTGATGGCTAAAAGACGAATAGCTTGCAGATGGAGTAGAGGGAGGGCCCCTAAGTTTAAAGAGTGGCTAAATGATATGATATTCTGCCTGGAACAATCTGCACTGCACTCTGAACTCTCACCTATTACATCATCTAGACCCAGAGATATATGGTCGCCATTACCATCTTACTTGAAGGGAGAGGCTCAGGGAGAAGATCAGTAGAGCTTCAAATAAGTACATGGTTAACTGTCCACCACATTTCTCTCCACCCACGGGCTAGGGGTCCATGGCAATGATCTACTGGCAGAATATGCGGTGCTTGACTGGGACACCTGGGATGCCTTTCTACACGCACTCTCTTAACGTTGGCCTTGTACGAGCGGAGCTTTCGTCTCTTGCATAGTGGAATGTATGTTGAGTTTGGGACGAACTGTGGACTATTCATCGAGAGGAGAATACGTTGATGTATGATGTTTTACGGCATTTATTGCCCGTCATTACTGCCATGGTTTATTGTTCAATACAGACTATGGTTTTATTTCTGTTTCTCATTGTTACGCGGCCGGCCCAATGTGGTTGTAGGAGGCTTGCTGTGTTTACATCATCTTTGCTGTCCTCATTATTTGATCACTATGCTTGAGAAATACTAGTGCTGCCGGCCACTAATTGGTTGTAGGCACGACGCTGTGTAACCGTATGACCTACCAATAAAGGTTTTTGAATTTTTTTTTTTTAAAAGTCATCTTGGATGTGCAGAGGGCGGTCAAAGACATGTTGTGGGCGTACCGCACCACTGTAAATTTCGGATATGGGAAAAGACACCACTTGAAATGATGAGTAGCAGACACCAGGAACTAAGTTAGTTCCGTGAGAGTGAAATGAAATTGGTGGAGAAGAGTGCATAGTTCCGTGAGAGTGAAATGAAATTGGTGGAGAAGAGTGCAAAGAAGACATCAAGGGGTCAAAAGTTGATTGAGATTGGGTGAAGGTTAAGCCTGATGATGTGAGTGGAGATCTGTCCAAATTTCGAGACCCTTATAAAGTAAGAATGTGGCGAAGCACCCACACAGAGGAGCAGCATTGCCTGAGGTCCAATCCAACTCCGTCCAAACGATATGCCGACTTTTTGAATGACTAATAAAGATTGGAGCCGTCACCGGTACACTGGAGGTCAAGCAAGGATTTTCATCCTCAGTTGGTAGTTTCCTAATGTTCTCGGGCACTGTTTATATGAGTGTTATGGTGCCTGTTTGAGGTTCAATGTCCCAGTTTTGAGACTGTAGTTGTTGCACCCTTCACTTAAGCACCACCATGGGAACTCCCAAGGGAGGGGCCGTTGGGGGGGAGGAGGTCCTGGACGTTCACCCTGTGCGTAGGACGGGCAGAGTCCGTTAGATTCTGGTCGCTGTTATAATCCCATCTGGATAACAAGAGTATTTACACAACGTCCAGAGTAGGAGGGGGGTTGGCGAGTGGCTCACAGTACAGTCCATAAACGGTCAAACTGGACAGGACGGCACAGTTCTCTTTGTTATACGAAAACTTCGACTCTGCATACAGCAATTGGATCATAGGACCCTGCCGGCAAACGAAAATCTGGAAACAACGACCCATAAACACATAACATTAAGACAAACGATAAAAATATTACACATCCGTTCCTAATGCAATTTACTGCCAACACGGCGTTCTGCCGACAGGCGTTAATCTGACGTATAGGCTTCCTAAAAAAAATACAATACAAAAAATCCAAACCGCTAAAATGTTACACTACATAAAACAAGATAAACAGTGGAACGAAATCACTGAAGAGTACAGTAAAATAACCACTCTCTCGCAGGGGGTCTCTTATATAGATATGTAGTACAATTGTGCTTTCTGGGATAATACTCTGCCTCACACCTGCCTGCCTTAAGTCAACAAACAAAGGGTAACACAGACCTGCAGACAGCGTGATGAGGCAGACCAGCCCAACCAAGAGCTCCATGGCATGGAAATCCCCAACAAGTCATATGACTACAGCCAGAAGTATCATCCATCTCGAGTTAGAAACCGATCACCTGACAGCAGCTATTTTAAAAAACAGCGTGTCAAGCCTCCCTCTGACCAAGATAATTTTATTGAAAGAAAGCGACCTTAACAGCCAACACCTTTGACATCCCACCCGCAATTCTACCCTCCCTACTAACATTTAACTATGAACTTAGCCGCTTTTACCCCAATCGTCTCGGCCGGGTCAGGAGCCCCGGGGGGATGGGGGGGGACGATCATGCTGATGGTGAGCTAAAGTTCTCTGGGGGTGAAGGGGAGAGGGGAAGAACTGGATTGTTATCGAAGTCCAGCTGGTCCTCATATAAAGCGCTTTGATCCCTTCGGGACGCGTTCTCGCTATATAAAACTGCAAATTACTGTAAAGATCCCACATCACCCACGCCTTCATTATCTGTCCCCGGTGTTCATGAGGCACTAGTCAATTGCCCACCCCCAGCCTCAATAGAACTAATTCTTTTTCGTTTGGGCGAGTGTCGTCTCAAACGCTGGTATTTTCATGCAAAGAACGCTCCAAACTTCAGATTTAAAATTGGCTAAAGCGTAGGGTGGAGCGATTCACTAGGATCATGATGACTGTACTTACGAGGTACTGAATGGGCTTTTCAGCACAGGAAATGGGGCCTCATTGAGGGTACAATAAGGTTTTAAAGGTTGTGTAGGCTCCCCACGAGGGGGCGATGAGCCAAATGAGAAGGCGGCCGACACCGGATCTTAACGACAAACACCTTCGAGGGTGCGTGTTTATTATCCCAGGCACCACCATATGTCTAAGTAGAAACACTTGCACGTCAAGTTTTAGGCAATCTGTATTGTATTAAAAATGCATTTATAAAGCACTTTTTTCTGTTAAAACCGTCTACTATAAAGGTTTAATAGCCGAAAAAATTATTCGCAACCCAAAATATGAAAAACTGATTATTTCGGCACTTAAGATAGAAAGCAGAGTTGTTTTTTTACTTATTTGTTTCTTTGTAGTACACTTGCTCAGAATGAGGTACTTGTTACGAGTAAGGCAGCAGTGTAGCCTGTTTCCATATTGGTTAAGTTGAAAGTTATCTTTTAGGGATGGTTGGATCCTGAAAAGTAAGTAATGCAACTGGTGCTATGTAAAGCGCTGTAATACCAGATTTGGGTCAAGTTAGCGCTATATAAAACTCCGTAAAAAAACAACAACAAAAAACAAAGACAGGACTGAGCATGTTTAATATTTTAGCCACTTAAGAGTCCGTAATGGCCTCTGTAAAATAAAAATAAAAAAGTAAGGAAGGTCAAAAGACTCTGCATCGGGACACGTTATGAAGAATGCTTTCAGACATTACTGCTTCTTTGTTTTATTATTATTACATCTCTCTCCAGGTGTTGTATGTCGACCATACCTTTAATATAAAAAGCAAAACTAAAAACCACGCCTTGCTATCATATGGCTACCACTTTCCTGCTCCTGCCTTTCCAGCCCAAATCGCCACAGCCAGTTGTGTTAATCAACCGTTTTAATGGATGTAAACAGAGACTACATATTCCAGAGTGCAACTGGTTGTTGTACAAACTCCAAGGACTGGAAACACGAGAACTTCTGAGGTGCTTTTATTACACAGTAGCAGTCAGCATATATCTAGCATTCTGCTCCTTTCTATAGCCCTGCCGAAAAAGGCACTTGTTTCTGCCAGGAGAAGTCACTACACGCGTGAAGATGGTACACAAATTAGATCATGCTGTTAGTACACCGGCTCTCAGTTTGTTTGTCATTTGAAAAAGTTCCTTTTAACATAGCGTGACCACTTGAACGGAGGCAACTTCTTGAAAGCGACAGTAACAAGCACTCGCCATGACGTTGTGTTTTCGCTGTAAGCCCTGTAATTTTCAGTCTGGGCGGCGTGTTTTTCTACAGGAAGAAAGAAACAAAAAAAACAGGCCTCTCAATCCGAAAAGGACGGGGCTTACAGTGAAAACACAACGTCAGAGAGACCTCTTCTCCAATGGCTGGCCGCCGTTTAGGCAGCCAGCCAATGGAGAAGATGGGCGGGTTCAAGCCTCCCTACTCTAAGACATGAGATCTCGCAAGCAAGACTGCGCATGCGCAGCCTACGCTAGCCGAGACCTAAAAAGGCCCCGGTCTCTGAAGGTTAAACTGGAGAATGACATGTCTGGGTCTGGTTCCATGTGCTGAAGATACACATAGGATATTGTCTGACAATCTGATAGAGAGGTGATGGGTCCTGCATTGTGTTGTCTAGGAGGAGAGGGTCCTTCGCTTCTTTATCACATGTCCATGTATGTCAGGAGGGCAGTTACAGGAGAGCAGTTACAGGAGGGTAAATTATTACTGTGAGGATGGGCTCGATAGAGGCTTTGCGACTGCCTCACCCTGTAGGTCGGACCCAATGTCCCCTCTTATTTTATTTTGTCTGTGTGCAGTGGTGTATGGTGTGCTGCAGCCAAGGCTGAGTGTGCCCCAGCCCCGCATGCGGGTGCAGCTGCAAATATCAGTGCAAATATCACGCCAAACTTTTGCTTGAAAAGTGTAAAGATGGTGCATTTCAATACATTCAGCACCACGTAAATTCATGTTTGAAAACCATCACTTTAAAATGATACTTCTCAATGCACTGCCAAATCTGATTTACTAAGATGAAACAGTTCTGCAGTTTAATAAAACACACGTTTTGAAATTTGAAGAAATGTGATCATATTTTTGGACATTTGCTGCAAGATGTTTCTATAAATCAATGTAATCCTATTACAAAGTTTCAGAATTATTGTGCTTACATAGTCAAAGCGCATTAGAAAGGTATCATAACGATCACCCCCAAACATAAGAATGCTATCTCACACACACACACACACACACACACACAGAGTATCAGCCACCCTTCCAGTTGCAAAGTTGTACTGCTAAGGAAGTTGTTGCTTGCCCTTCTTTCTTCTCCGTGCATGCCAACCCAAAAACATGTAGTTTGTGTTAATATGAGCTCTCAATGTAGTTGAGAGACCCAAGTTTAAAGCCATCTTGCGCTACATGCATACCACCTTTGACTCAGACAAAATATTATGATACGGCAGTACAGTGACATGGGCTATCGCCCAAATAGGTTACGCTCCTGCAATACGTGTGCAATTACGTATTTTTCACCAGTGCATGTTCTTCATGGAGCAGTTATCCAGAGCCAAGTGTGAGTTTTGCAATATTATGTTCAGTTGCAGTAAACTGTGCAGTGAGGTTGGCAGAACCTGTGACCTAACTTTATTGCTGTGCCCTAAGTGCAAAAAACCAAATTAGCGGGCTAAGGGAAGCTAAGGGGGGCTTGGGATGGACACATCTCCCCGACTTTCCTATACATTCTCGTCTCAGTGCCTGTAGCACCCTGAGCTATGCATGTGTCTCACAAGAATCGGTGTAGCAGTCATGGCAGGTACCCTTGGCTGTGGGCATGAAAGCGCCGGCATCGCTTCTAGACTTGCTGTATTCCTTCGTTAACAGGAGCGCGGCTGCGGGGCAGATTGTGTGGCTTATTGAAAGTATTCATGATCATGAGTGTAGAGTTGCGCTCTAGTCTTCGCGTGTTGCGTCACGACGCAACGCGCGAAGACGCCCAATTTATAGCGAGTGCGCATGCGCCAGATCACCGCGAGTGTCGCAGGCGGTAGACACTCGGCGCTCTCCCTCAATATTAATACTTTTGGTGTATATTATTAAAGCACCTTTTCCCTCACTACCAGTCTGCCTCATTATTGTTCCACAGGGGGTGAGCATCATTACAATGAGAGCACCCGTCAAGCTTCTAGCTGGTGTTGTTGCTGTACAGCTTTTAAATATATTAGTGATCATGAAAGTGAGATAGCACTGGTGACGAGGAGTGGGATCTCCCACACAAAAAAATAACGGAGGTACAGGGAAAGTTAAGGGGAACACACCACACTGGCCCAGCCTGAAGGGGGACGACGGTGGAGGAAACGACGTCCGGAAGAAGCAGGGAGAGCGCGGCAGAAGCGAAAAGGAGCGGGGAGCACCCACGGCAGGTACCAGTGCCAGAAGGCGGCAGCCAAGTGGAGCAGCACGGCAAAAAGGATGATAATACCCCACAGAGGCCCTGGAGGAACTAGAAGACCGCAGAGCTGGGGGAGCAGGAGAACCCCTACCGAATCCGACACAAGGTGGGAACGCAAGAGCGCCAGGCAGCCCAAGAAACCAGGGAGCGGAAGCGGAAGAGCAGGCCAGAAATGAGCACGCAGGCGTCGTCACTCACTGCGCCGATCCCGTTCTTGCCCAAACCAGGTGAACCCCAGATGAAATGGGAAGACTGGAGGGAATATTTCAAAAATTATCTTGAGGCCCTAGAGGATGAAAATGGGGAAGCCTTCCCCAGTGCGAGGAGAAGAAGGATACTCTTGCACAATCTAGGGCCGGAGGGGATAAGAGTCTTCACAAACTTAGTGCTCACGACCAGACCACAAGCGGATGCTGACGTCTTCAAGCATGCCTTAGAAGATCTAGACAATCACCACCGCCCAGCAGTATGTGTCTCCATCGACTGCTACAATTTCCAGCAAAGGAAGCAAGAAGCAGGAGAATCCATTGATGACTAAGTCGCAGCTCTGAGAAGGTTGGCGATGACGTGCAAGTACGGGGCCCTTCATGACGAATTCATAAAAGACCAAATTGTCATGCACACCACCAACAAGATTGTACAAGATAAAATATGGGTACACGGAGAAGCGTCGCTGAAAGAAGTCATAGCTATGGTAAAGAAAGCCGAGTTATCAAAACGATGTGCCGAAGCAGCAAAAAGGGAAACCACCCAGAAGACCATGGTGAACAGGGTGGAAGATTCTGACCCTTCAGGAAGGAACAGAATGGCGCCCGGAGAAAGTAAACAAACAAACAGATGGGCAGGAAAAACCGGACAGACAGGGAGACAGCCCACGGATAGCAAGACCACGTGCTACAGGTGCGGAAGCCCGAACCACGCAGCCCAGGATAAACGCTGCCCGGCGTTCCGGGCGAAATGTATGTTCTGTGGCCTACTGGGCCACTACGAAAAGGTGTGTCGCAGGAAAATAAAGAGACCTGTAGTGAAGTACGTAACACCAGACCAACCAGAAGGAGAAGAGGACGAGCTGGAAGAGGATGACCATGTGTTGTGTGTAGAGGAGCAGGTGCTGGGAATAGGAAACAAGCGTTCGCGCAAGCCTCAATGCGACATGGTGATTGGAGGCGTGAAAATCCAAGATTGTGATAGACTCGGGATCCCCGTACACCATAGTCCAAAGATCAGTATGGGAGGAAGAGTTCGAACCCAGCCTAGGACCCAGATTGGAACCACCAGACATACGGCCGGTGACGTACTTAAGCACTGCCTATTCAAGGACATCGAAGGCATCCAATACTTTCAAGATGACATTTAAGTGATGGGGATGGACCGGAAAGACCATGACAGGAAATTGGACAAGGTGCTGGGTATACTACAAGAAAAGGGCCTGACAGCAGAATGGGAGAAATGTTGGCTAGGAATGACATCAGTCACTTACATTGGACACGAAATAGGAGGACACGGAATCACGCCGAAAAGAGAGAACGTAAAGGCGATCTGCGAGGCCAGGGCACCCGACCTTAAAGAGGAGGTGAGATCCTTCCTGGGGATGGCCGAGTATTATAGTAAGTTCGTCCAGCACTTCGCTACCAAAACACATCACCTGAGGCAGCTGATAAGAGACAAGACAGTGTTCAAGTGGAATGAGGAAGCACAGAAAGAATTTGAAGAGCTGAAAAGGGACATAAGTCAAGCGGTGCCATTACAAGGATATGACCCCCTGGGGCGGACCATACGGACGATGGATGCCAGTGAGAAGGGACTGGGAGCAGTCCTCGCACAGGAGAGGGCAGACGGAACGGTGGAGACCATCAGCTTTGCATCCAGGACTATCACCCACAGAACAGAAATTTAGTGTGATTGAGAAGGAAATGCTGGCGGTGGTATGGGCCATGGGGAAGTTCAGACAATTCCTGTGGGGCACGAGATTTCGACTGCAGACAGACCACAAACCACTAGTCAAAGTTCTAACCTCATGTGGACATGCGACCGCCACGCCACGTATAGCCAACATGTCGTTGAAGCTACTGGAACACCGGTATGACGTGGAATATATACCAGGGACACACAACAAGGTAGCTGATTACCTCAGTAGAGCCTCAGCCATGGCAGAGGCCCCAGACCTCTCGGCTGAGGATGAAGAGATGATAGCGATAATGGAGGATCCAGAAAGAGTGATCAGTAAGCAGGAATGGGTCCTAGCATATGACGAGGACGAAGAGATCCGTGAGGTCAAAGAACACATAATCAAAGGCTGGCCCGAAAAGAAGAAGGTGAAGGAGGTGCTCCGAAAATTTTATGAGGTCCGCGAGGAACTGTCTGTGAGTGACTCAGGCATCTTTCTATACCGAGGAGACAAAGTGGTGCCTCCTACGAGATTGATCCCGTTCCTGTTAACACACAGTTACATGAGGGGCATCTCGGCATCGTCAAAACAAAAAAGGAGAGTGAAGCAAATGTACTGGTGGCCGGGACTAGACATACAAGTGGAAAGGCATGTGAGAGACTGTGACCAGTGCCAAAGAGCTGACAAATTCCTGAAACCTCTAAGGCCAGCCTTGGGAAAATTTGACCAGCCACGCGACCCCTGGGAAGATGTCTCGGTTGACATTTTAGGACCTGTTCTGGACAACCAAGGAGTGCCGAAGTATGTATGTGTCTTGGTGGACAAATACTCAAAGTGGCCGGAAATTCACATCTAAGAAGAAATGGACTGCGAAACTGTGATAAAGTTCCTCACTTCGGTTTTCCTGAGAGAAGGGATCCCGAGTACAATCCTGAGCGACAATGGTCCGCAATTCACCTCAGAGAAATGGTACAAGTATGCACAAAGGAATGGGATCAAAACCAAACACACTTCTGTATACCACCCCTCGAGCAACGGACAGGTGGAAAGATTCAATCGGGTCATCATGGGGTCCATCCAAGCTGCCATCATGAAACGCAAGGATTGGGAAAAAGAGGTGCTGAAAATGATATGGGCCTACCGGATTACCCCCACATCCACAGGGTACAGCCTTTTCCAAATCCTGAGAGGCAGACACCCTTTCACTAAAGACAATGTGGTCTGCAGAGAAAAGACCATCACCAGCAAATGGTCTCCTGCTGTAGTACAGCACAACCTAGAGAAAGCTCAGAAGGTATACACCAAACACTATAATCGGAGAAGAAACGTAAAGAGACAGCACTTCAAAGAGGGGAGTGGGTGAGAGTCAAACTGGCAGTGCTGAAAAGGAAAGGAGAAAGCACAGCCCGCCTCTGCAAGTGGAAGAAGTATACGACAGAGCGGCGTTACTCAGCGACGGGAATGTGTGGTCCCAGGATCGCATGGCTAAAATCAACAAGATTCTACAGTGGCCTGCGGAGAAAGAGAGAGCCCTACAAGATCAAGGACCAAGAGAAAGAGAAGGAGGTACATCTGCAGGAGAAGAACGACAGACGGAAGAGGAATCGTACGAGGAAGTGGGGAGCCAAGAAATGCTTGTTGCAGAGGAAACGCAGAGTGAGAAGAGAGTGACACCTAAAAGAGAAGAGCAGAGCCAGCAGAGAGACAGGATGGCGAGCCCTGCAGAGAACTGCACCAGAGAAGCCTCCACGCCGGTAAGACGCACCCGAGCTGCCAGAATGGTGGTTAGACCCCACCATTTTAGGGACTATGAACTGGGAGGATGTTAAGCCCCTGGGGACTCAGTAGACTCTTCTTTGTGTGTATAAAAAGGGTAGATGTGTAGAGTTGCGTTCTAGTCTTCGTGTGTTGCGTCACGACGCAACGCGCGAAGACGCCCGATTTGGAGCGAGTGCGCATGCGCCAGTTCACCGCGAGTGTCGCAGGCAGTAGACGCTCGGCGCTCTCCCTCAATATTAATACTTTTGGTGTATATTAGTAAACCACCTTTCCCCTCACTACCAGTCTGCCTCATTATTGTTCCACAGATTCTGAGCATCATTACAATGAGAGCACCCGTCAAGCTTCTAGCTGGCGCTGTTGCTGTGCAGCTTTTAAATATATTAGTGATCATGAAAGTGAGATAGCACTGAGGTCTCGAAGCACGACGTGTGCTTTCACAGTCACTAATATTTTTAAAAGCCTCATAACAGCAGCGTCGTCTAGGAGCAGGACTGGCGCTTTCATGAACACGAATATGTTCAAAAAGCCACACAATCTGCCCGGCAGCCGCGCTTGTTAACGAAAGGAATGCAGCAAGTGCCAGAGTCACTGTCTGTTGGACTTGTGACCCACCTTAATCCCACCGGCTGCTGTGTAAGAGGCGTGCTCAGCTGCCGCTCGTCTCCTCCTTCCCCCCAGATCCCGCAACAGGGAAGCAACAGTGCTTCACGCCGCTCCTGTTTCAAAAGCAGTGTCGTGAATGGACTCTCATGGGATGTGCTGTACAGTGAAGTGTGTGCTTTGCACTTGGGGTAGCATTGCGGTGCACCTTACAGGGAACAGTGCTTGGAACTGAAGATGCCCAAACTCTCACTGGTAGGCACCCTTAGTCTGGGAGGTTCCTCGAGCTCAGTTGTTTCCAGGAGGTAAGTAGTGTCAGCCCTGGAAGGCACTTCACTTTTGTCCAAACTCTGTCAGGGGCTAGGAATGGCTCCTATTCAAGACATCAGCTCAATAGGTTAAACAATGCAGAACTGTGCCACCTGCCACACCACACCCCAGATCTGAATAGGTTTCAGAAAGGGTTCAGGGGTATCTGGGCCATTAAGAAAACTTGTCTAACTGAGTCTTAGTTGGCACACCCTAAGGGAATCAGGATTGGTCAATATCTGTGCAGAACTCCAAACTCCTAGAAGACTTCAAACTATGGAGGATTAGAATGAAGCAAGAGCCGAGACCACCTTGTGAACATAATCAGAAGAGCAGCAGAAACGTAAACAGGTCTTTTATCCTTTGAACCACCTTTTCATCCTCCATCTGCCCCCTCCACCGAGACAATATAGCTCAAAAACTACACAAATCATTCCACACATGGCTGAAAGCTGACCAAATATGAATAAGGGGCCCGATTCAAAGAATGAACTTAAGACTCAATCCTAAACTTACTACTATTTTGGTATTCACAGAATGAACTTACTACTTTTGGCATTTACAGAAGTTAGGATTTTGTCTTATGTCTGTCTTAAGTTTGTCTTAAGACAAACCTAAGACAAAATACTAACTTCTGTGAATACCAAAAGTAGTAAGTGCATTCTGTGAATGCCAAAAGTAGTAAGTTTAGGCATTGAATGGAGAGAGGGACCCTCTGATGGAATAGCACTATATGCTGACGATGTCCTCTTTTTCCTCACGGATCTGAACAGGTCTGGGCCGCGGGTCCTCGACATCATGTGCATATTTGGAGAAGTGTCGGGCCTACACCTAAACCTACGTAAGTCAGTACTGTGGGTACTGGGGGAGCGTCGTGGCCTAGGGTCCTGGACGGCGACACTGCAGGAAGCAACAGGAGGCATTAAATACTTGGGGGTGTTCTTGACAGATTTGCGTGGGGTCTCCTGGATGCACAATGTAGTGCCGGTGTTGGAGCGTATCCGCTCCGACATGAATACTTGGTCCCGTATGCCCCTGAATGTGTACGGCCGCTCGGCCATATTTAAAATGGTGGCCCTCCCACGTCTTTTATATCAATTGCAGAACCACCCGTACCCTATATCACCGCAGTGGTTCCGGCAGGTCAATTCGGCGCTCGGTAACTTTCTTTGGGCCGGGGGAGTGGCGAGGGTGGCGCTCCGCACCTGTTTTCTTTCTACGTATTGTGGTGGCCTAGCAACGTCAGACATCCTGTCTTATTATCAAGCTTCCCACCTCTTGGTACTGAACGAGTGGTGGTACGGAGATCGTAGTGATCCGGCCTATGCCCTGGAGAGGTACCTGATGGACCCTGATACGTTGCACGTCCTATTGTTTTCGGCTGTTAAGAGGAAGAAGCTCCCAGTGGTTACTCAAATGGTATTCCAAATATGGCGCGGAACACTCTGCCGCATGGGGTGGTGGAATCGGCTAACGAGGGAGACCCCATTGTGGCAGAATGGGCAGCTTCTGGCATTGATGTCCCTACAGGGGTTCCGTGACTGGGACGCGATTGGTATCTCGGCTATAGGCCACGTTGTCACGGGTACGACCCTTAAGTCGTTCCAGGAGTTGCAAAGTGAATATGACATGCCCCGGACCCAGTTCTTTAGATACTTGCTGTTCCGCCATGCTATCACGCCCATCCTAAGGGGCCTAGACTCCTTGCCCGAGTTTAGCCCCCTGGAAGCTAAGATATTTATGGGGGAATTAGAAAGCAAAAAGATATCGTCTATATACCAAACACTAGTTACACATTGTTCAACTTCCCTCGACACTCTGCGGACTAAGTGGGAGAATGATCTTGGTGCATTTGAGGAGGAAGACTGGAGAGAGGTGCTTGAAGCCCCTAGAGGGGCAGCCATTGCAGTACGCCTGCGATTTATTCAATTCAAATACTTACATAGGGCCTACTATACCCGGGAACGATTGTGGAAGGCGGAAATGAGTGCGTCCCCCGATTGTCTGAGATGTGGCAGAGAGATGGGCACCTTCCTCCATACAGTGTGGGTGTGTGATGGACTACAGAGGTTTTGGACGGGAGTGTGGGACTGCTTGTCGGAGGTGTTGGGCTGGGATCTCCCCCGCACGCCACAATTAGGTCACCTTCATATCCTGGAGCAGGTGGGGGGCAATATTTATAAACGTCACTTGCTGTTGTTGGGTCTCACGGTGGCCAAGAGAGATGTTGCCCGAGCCTGGAAAGACCCCAGAGCTCCCCTGTTGGGGGTGTGGAAAAGGGGACTAGACTTTTACATGGGACTGGAGCGCCCAATCTTCGAAGCCAGGGGCTGCCCCCGGAAGCATTATAAGATTTGGAAGAGGTGGGCGGACTATAGAGGCCTGTGGCTGAAACCGCCAGCTCGTGATGAACCTGAGGAAAGGCATTTGGACATTGACCCTGGGTGATGAGGCGTACACACTGAATGATTCTTGCTATACACCTTCATTGTGGTCTGTCTAGTCGCTGTGCAGGGGGTGGGAAGGGGGCATAGAGTAGCTACTTGTATTTAAACTGCTGTTTGATTTGCCTGCAATGTGCTTCTTACTTCATGCTCACAGCTCCTCCGGTTTCCGGGGCGCTGTGTATATCTTGTAACCGTTCAACAGCACAATAAAATTTTGTTCTGAAAAAAAAAAGTAGTAAGTTTAGGATTGAGCCTTAAGTTCATTCTGTGAATCGGGCCCCTTGTGAGGTCAACTTTGCCTGGCTGACGGAAAAACAAGGCGTAGGATTCGGCAACAGACCCTTAACTTCACAGAGAGGGGCATGGGGCATCAGCGGTGTCCCTTCAATGACATAACCAGTGTCTTGGGAAATATCCCTGGGGTACACATCCCTCAGTAACACCCCAGACAGCTCAGCTACTGCTTAAGTTACACATCGCTCATCTGAAGCACGAGTTACACATCTTCCAGCAACTCTCCACACCTGATTTGAAAAAAAAGAACTGATGGCAGTGCTTTAGAACAATAGCCAGCACCCCTGTTAGGTTTGCACATCAGTTTTCTTTCAGTAGTTCCAATGTCTTCCGGCGTGCTCAATGTCTAGACTGTGCCATCCTATAAAGGAAACCTCTATACATACAAATAGTACAATGATTGGCAGATCACAGTACAGTATAGTATGGAACTGACTATTCAAAGTCAGATTTTTATATTTAATGACAATAACAAAAGCAATAATGAAACGTTTGCTGAGCGCACAGATCTTCGCCACTGTTGCTACGTTGTTACAGCAATGACAAAGCTGACACGTGTTTCGTCGCTTTACGACTTTTTCAAGGCTTGAAATGTATGTAGTAATTATCTATGGTAAGATAGGGCCTTATTGTTAATCCAAGAAGCACAGGGTATGGATAAGATTGTCCAGATTCCTTTATTAAAGTTGAGGACGGACCGACAAACGCTAATAACATATTGAAGGCCCCCGAAGTGTTACGCTGACAGCCGGAGGTTGTCCGATCGAGCTGCTGCTGCTTACCTATCCATGAGCTGGAGACAGTACCGTGTGCAGCTGTAGCTTGCAATTACTTTCTTCCACTTCGCACTCTTCAAAGCCTTCCTCAGTTTCTAAAAAAAGAGCCTCAGCTTTTAGCATTCGAGGGGTGAGACCCCCTCACACCTCCCGCCCGTGCTCTCTCCCAAGGAAAAAGAAGAACCGCCCCACCCCACCGCCGAGGGTTCGACGTTTCTTTTGATTTGAAGCTCTCTCAGGTGAGGCAGCCGCGGACTCCTGGGACTGCTTGAAGCAGCTCAGCAAAGCAGTGTCTGCCCCCTCCTTCTCCTGCCCCTCCTCTGCCCAGCCCTTCTTCTCTCCTGCCCACTCCCACCCTCTGGCCCCCTCTCCCCTGCCTCCCCCGCCCCCTCTCACCCTCACCCTCCCCCCTCTCACCCTCACCCTCCCCCTGCACCCTCTCACCCTCACCCTCCCCTCTCACCCTCACCCTCCCCCTCCCCCCTGGCCCCTCTCACCCTTACCCTCCCCTCTCACCCTACCCCCCTGCCCCCTCTCACCCTCACCCCCTCCCTCCTGCCCCCTCTCACCCTCACCCTCCCCTCTCCCCTCTCACCCTCCCCCTTGCCCCCTCTCACCCTCCCCCTCTCACCTTCCCCCCTGCCCCCTCTCACCCTCCCCCCGCCCCCTCTCACCCTCCCCCCCTCCCCCCCGCCCCCTCTCACCCCGCCCCCTCTCACCCTTTTATTTTTTTTATTTTATGCGTTTTTCTATAGCGCGGACTTTACCCGAAGGTGTCAGA
Source organism: Lissotriton vulgaris (assembly GCF_964263255.1). Taxonomy (NCBI): domain Eukaryota; kingdom Metazoa; phylum Chordata; class Amphibia; order Caudata; family Salamandridae; genus Lissotriton; species Lissotriton vulgaris. Next base: position 347,107,360 of record NC_141686.1, read on the forward strand.
GCGCTTCACAGTAGGAACAGTAATGATACATCAGGAGAGAATTACAAGTGAACAAATTACAAAAACAAACGTTGAGTTACATGAAGCAAAAGTAACAATTGTGAGCTAACAAAATACAAGAGGAGCAAACGGTGCATTACAGGAGGAAAAGTGCAACAAGAGGTAATATATATACTGCAATCCATGCTAGACACTGAGGCACACGAGCAAACGTTACGGAGGCAATGGTGGCACTTGTGCAAGTATCAAAGGCAAACAACATGTGAGAGGGAGCAAACAGCCCCCTCTCACCCTCCCCCCGCCCCCCGCCCCCTCTCACCCTCTGCCCCCTCACCCTCCTGCCCCCCTCCCTCTCTCACCTCCCCCCTCCCTCTCTCACCTCTCCCCTCTCTCTCTCTCTCTCTCTCTCTCTCCTGCCCCCCTCCCTCTCTCACCTCCCTCTCTCACCTGCCCCCCTCCCTCTCTCACCTCCCCCCTCCCTCTCTCACCTCCCCCCCCTCTCTCTCACTCTCTCTCTCTCTCTCTCTCCTGCCCCCCTCTCTCTCTACTGCCCCCCTCTCTCTCTACTGCCCCCCTCTCTCTACTGCCCCCTCTCTCTACTGCCCCCCCTCTCTCTCTACTGCCCCCTCCCCTCTCTCTCTACTGCCCCCCCTCTCTCTACTGCCCCCCCTCTCTCTCTACTGCCCCCCTCTCTCTCTACTGCCCCCCTCTCTCTCTACTGCCCCCCCTCTCTCTCTACTGCCCCCCTCTCTCTACTGCCCCCCCTCTCTCTCTACTGCCCCCCCTCTCTCTACTGCCCCCCCTCTCTCTCTACTGCCCCCCTCTCTCTCTACTGCCCCCCTCTCTCTCTACTGCCCCCCTCTCTCTCTACTGCCCCCCTCTCTCTCTACTGCCCCCCCTCTCTACTGCCCCCCCCTCTCTCTCTACTGCCCCCCCTCTCTCTCTACTGCCCCCCCTCTCTCTCTACTGCCCCCCCTCTCTCTCTACTGCCCCCCCCTCTCTCTCTACTGCCCCCCCTCTCTCTCTACTGCCCCCCCTCTCTCTCTACTGCCCCCCCCTCTCTCTCTACTGCCCCCCCCCTCTCTCTACTGCCCCCTTCTCTCTCCTGCCCCCTCTCTCTCACCTGCCCCTCCTCCTCCGAGCTCCTCCTTGCACCGCTGGGGGCCGGGCGCTGACATCTGCAATGAGGAATAACCAGACACGCCCCTCCCCAGAAGTGAAGCAAACTCCAAGAAAACAACCGCAAACAGGCCCCGCCCACACAACAAGAAGGAAAGGCTGCACGATCACCCACCAGGAGAGGCTGCACAGAGCAGGGCAGGGGACCCAGGGGCTAGGCGGGGGGAGGGGAGACACATGGCAACACTCTAGAAGGGCACACTGGGAAAGTTTCAGGGAAATAATAAGCCGGATGGATTTCTAGCACCGACCTCTGTTCAGACAGAGACTGCAGGCAAAACAAAGAAAAACAAAAGACATTCATCCTCACAGAGTCGAGAGAGTGTAAAAGAATTTACAGGGCCCTGCAGGGGCAGAGAGGAGCTCTCTTCACCCACCAGGAGACCAGGTCTCAGCTGCTTCCACTGCTGCCCTCCTGATCTCAACATTAACAAAAGGAGCAGTCCGGGGCTGGGGTGGAGGAGTGATCCTACTGTCCAGGGCTGGGTGGAGGTGTGATACTACTGTCCATGCCTGGGGGTGGAGGTGTGATCCTACTGTCCTGGAGTGGAGGTGTGATCCTACTGTCCATGCCTGGGGGTGGAGGTGTGATCCTACTGTCCTGGAGTGGAGGTGTGATCCTACTGTCCATGCCTGGGGTGGAGGTGTGATCCTACTGTCCTGGAGTGGAGGTGTGATCCTACTGTCCATGCCTGGGGGTGGAGGTGTGATCCTACTGTCCATGCCTGGGGTGGAGCTGTGATCCTACTGTCCCTGCCTGGGGGTGGAGGTGTGATCCTACTGTCCAGGGCTGGGGTGGAGGTGTGATCCTACTGTCCAGGGTTGGGGTGGCAGAGAGATCCTACTGTCCATGCCTGGGGTGGAGGTGTGATCCTACTGTCCAAGCCTGGGGGTGGAGGAGTGATCCTACTGTCCAGGGCTGGGGTGGAGGAGTGATCCTACTGTCCGGGGATGGGGTGGAGGTGTGATCCTACTGTCCAAGCCTGGGGGTGGAGGAGTGATCCTACTGTCCAAGCCTGGGGGTGGAGGAGTGATCCTACTGTCCAAGCCTGGGGGTGGAGGTGTGATCCTACTGTCCAAGCCTGGGGGTGGAGGAGTGATCCTACTGTCCGGGGCTAGGGTGGAGGTGTGATCCTACTGTCCAAGCCTGGGGGTGGAGGAGTGATCCTACTGTCCGGGGCTAGGGTGGAGGTGTGATCCTACTGTCCATGCCTGGGGGTGGAGGTGTGATCCTACTGTCCATGCCTGGGGGTGGAGGTGTGATCCTACTGTCCATGCCTGGGGGTGGAGGTGTGATCCTACTGTCCATGGGTGGAGGTGTGATCCTACTGTCCATACCTGGGGGTCGAGGTGTGATCCTATGGTCCTGGAGTGGAGGTGTGATCCTACTGTCCATGCCTGGGGGTGGAGGTGTGATCCTACTGTCCTGGAGTGGAGGTGTGATCCTACTATCCATGCCTGGGGGTGGAGGTGTGATCCTACTGTCCATGCCTGGGGGTGGAGGAGTGATCCTACTGTCCAGGGCTGGGGTGGAGGTGTGATCCTACTGTCCATGCCTGGGGGTGGAGGTGTGATCCTACTGTCCATACCTGGGGGTCGAGGTGTGATCCTATGGTCCTGGAGTGGAGGTGTGATCCTACTATCCATGCCTGGGGGTGGAGGTGTGATCCTACTGTCCATGCCTGGGGGTGGAGGTGTGATCCTACTGTCCTGGAGTGGAGGTGTGATCCTACTGTCCATGCCTGGGGGTGGAGGTGTGATCCTACTGTCCATGCCTGGGGGTGGAGGTGTGATCCTACTGTCCTGGAGTGGAGGTGTGATCCTTCTGTCCATGCCTGGGGGTGGAGGTGTGATCCTACTGTCCATGCCTGGGGTGGAGGTGTGATCCTACTGTCCTGGAGTGGAGGTGTGATCCTACTGTCCAGGGCTGGGGTGGAGGTGTGATCCTACTGTCCAGGGCTGGGGTGGAGGTGTGATCCTACTGTCCATGCCAGGGGGTGGAGGAGTGATCCTACTGTCCGGGGCTGGGGTGGAGGTGTGATCCTACTGTCCATGCCTGGGGTGGAGGTGTGATCCTACTGTCCATGCCTGGGGGTGGAGGTGTGATCCTACTGTCCAGGGCTGGGGGCGGAGGTGTGATCCCACTGTCCAGGGCTGGGGTGGAGGTGTGATCCTACTGTCCATGCCTGGGGGTGGAGGTGTGATCCTACTGTCCAGGGCTGGGGGTGGAGATGTGATCCTACTGTCCCTGCCTGGGGGTGGAGGTGTGATCCTACTGTCCAGGGCTGGGGTGGAGGTGTGATCCTACTGTCCAGGGTTGGGGTGGCGGAGAGATCCTACTGTCCATGCCTGGGGTGGAGGTGTGATCCTACTGTCCAAGCCTGAGGGTGGAGGAATGATCCTACTGTCCAGGGCTGGGGTGGAGGTGTGATCCTACTGTCCGGGGATGGGGTGGAGGTGTGATCCTACTGTCCAAGCCTGGGGGTGGAGGAGTGATCCTACTGTCCAAGCCTGGGGGTGGAGGAGTGATCCTACTGTCCATGCCTGGGGGTGGAGGTGTGATCCGACTGTCCATGCCTGGGGGTGGAGGAGTGATCCTACTGTCCAGGGCTGGGGTGGAGGTGTGATCCTACTGTCCATGCCTGGGGGTGGAGGTGTGATCCTACTGTCCATACCTGGGGGTCGAGGTGTGATCCTATGGTCCTGGAGTGGAGGTGTGATCCTACTATCCATGCCTGGGGGTGGAGGTGTGATCCTACTGTCCATGCCTGGGGGTGGAGGTGTGATCCTACTGTCCTGGAGTGGAGGTGTGATCCTACTGTCCATGCCTGGGGGTGGAGGTGTGATCCTACTGTCCATGCCTGGGGGTGGAGGTGTGATCCTACTGTCCTGGAGTGGAGGTGTGATCCTACTGTCCATGCCTGGGGGTGGAGGTGTGATCCTACTGTCCATGCCTGGGGTGGAGGTGTGATCCTACTGTCCTGGAGTGGAGGTGTGATCCTACTGTCCAGGGCTGGGGTGGAGGTGTGATCCTACTGTCCAGGGCTGGGGTGGAGGTGTGATCCTACTGTCCATGCCAGGGGGTGGAGGAGTGATCCTACTGTCCGGGGCTGGGGTGGAGGTGTGATCCTACTGTCCATGCCTGGGGTGGAGGTGTGATCCTACTGTCCATGCCTGGGGGTGGAGGTGTGATCCTACTGTCCAGGGCTGGGGGCGGAGGTGTGATCCCACTGTCCAGGGCTGGGGTGGAGGTGTGATCCTACTGTCCATGCCTGGGGGTGGAGGTGTGATCCTACTGTCCAGGGCTGGGGGTGGAGATGTGATCCTACTGTCCCTGCCTGGGGGTGGAGGTGTGATCCTACTGTCCAGGGCTGGGGTGGAGGTGTGATCCTACTGTCCAGGGTTGGGGTGGCGGAGAGATCCTACTGTCCATGCCTGGGGTGGAGGTGTGATCCTACTGTCCAAGCCTGAGGGTGGAGGAATGATCCTACTGTCCAGGGCTGGGGTGGAGGTGTGATCCTACTGTCCGGGGATGGGGTGGAGGTGTGATCCTACTGTCCAAGCCTGGGGGTGGAGGAGTGATCCTACTGTCCAAGCCTGGGGGTGGAGGAGTGATCCTACTGTCCATGCCTGGGGGTGGAGGTGTGATCCTACTGTCCATGCCTGGGGGTGGAGGAGTGATCCTACTGTCTAGGGCTGGGGTGGAGGTGTGATCCTACTGTCCATGCCTGGGGGTGGAGGTGTGATCCTACTGTCCATGGGTGGGGGTGTGATCCTACTGTCCATGCCTATGGGTGGGGGTGTGATCCTACTGTCCAAGCCTGGGGGTGGAGGAGTGATCCTACTGTCCAGGGCTGGGGGTGGAGGTGTGATCCTACTGTCCATGCCTGGGGGTGTAATGTAATGTAATGTAATGTATAGGCATTTATATATCGCACTACTTACCAGAGAGGGTCCCAAGGCGCTTGGACCGCTGCGAAACCCTTCCTGGCTTCCCTGAGAGATGGTCCCTTAATGGGTATCTCCAGGGTGAGACCAGGCATCCCCGGCGGTCTGGTGGGGCCGTTAGTGAAGATGAGGCAAGCTAATGCCCAGAGTTGCCGAGTGTGATCGCTGATCAGAGTGGGCACCGAGGCGAGAGAATTATCGAGTCCGCTGACCCTGGTCCAGAAACCTGCCGCGCCGGGAATCGAAACCTGGTCCCGGGCCGTCCTCTGCTCTCGGGTCTGCCGCCTCTAACCAGCAGGTGTGATCCTACTGTCCATGCCTATGGGTGGAGGTGTGATCCTACTGTCAAAGCCTGGGGGTGGAGGAGTGATCCTACTGTCCAAGGCTGGGGTGGAGGTGTGATCCTACTGTCCGGGGATGGGGTGGAGGTGTGATCCTACTGTCCAAGCCTGGGGGTGGAGGTGTGATCCTACTGTCCATGCCTATGGGTGGAGGTGTGATCCTACTGTCCAAGCCTTGGGGTGGAGGAGTGATCCTACTGTCCAGGGCTGGGGTGGAGGTGTGATCCTACTGTCCGGGGATGGGGTGGAGGTGTGATCCTACTGTCCAAGCCTGGGGGTGGAGGAGTGATCCTACTGTCCAAGCCTGGGGGTGGAGGAGTGATCCTACTGTCCAAGCCTGGGGGTGGAGGAGTGATCCTACTGTCCAAGCCTGGGGGTGGAGGTGTGATCCTACTGTCCATGCCTGGGGGTGGAGGTGTGATCCTACTGTCCATGGGTGGGGGTGGAGGTGTGATCCTACCGTCCATGCCTCGGGGTGGAGGACTGATCCTACTGTCCATGCCTGGGGGTGGAGGTGTGATCCTACTGTCCATGCCTATGGGTGGAGGTGTGATCCTACTGTCCAAGCCTGGGGGTGGAGGAGTGATCCTACTGTCCAGGGCTGGGGTGGAGGTGTGATCCTACTGTCCGGGTAATGGGGTGGAGGTGTGATCCTACTGTCCAGGGCTGGGGTGGAGGTGTGATCCTACTGTCCAAGCCTGGGGGTGGAGGAGTGACCCTACTGTCCAGGGCTGGGGGTGGAGGTGTGATCCTACCGTCCAGGGCTGGGGGTGGAGGTGTGATCCTACTGTCCAAGCCTGGGGGTAGAGGTGTGATCCTACTGTCCAAGCCTGGGGGTGGAGGTGTGATCCTACTGTCCATGCCTGGGGGTGGAGGTGTGATCCTACTGTCCATGCCTGGGGGTCGAGGTGTGATCCTACTGTCCAAGCCTGGGGGTGGAGGAGTGATCCTACTGTCCAAGCCTGGGGGTGGAGGTGTGATCCTACTGTCCAGGGCTGGGGTGGAGCTGTGATCCTACTGTCCGGGGATGGGGTGGAGGTGTGATCCTACTGTCCGGGGCTAGGGTGGAGGTGTGATCCTACTGTCCTTGGCTAGGGGTGGAGGTGTGATCCTACTGTCCATGCCTGGGGGTGGAGGTGTGATCCTACTGTCCAGGGCTGGGGTGGAGCTGTGATCCTACTGTCCGGGGCTGGGGTGGAGGTGTGATCCTACTGCCCAAGCCTGGGGGTGGAGGTGTGATCCTACTGTCCAGGGCTGGGGTGGAGGTGTGATCCTACTGTCCATGCCTGGGGTGGAGGAGTGATCCTACTGTCCATGCCTGGGGGTGGAGGTGTGATCCTACTGTCCATGCCTGGGGGTGGAGGAGTGATCCTGCAGTCCAGGGCTGGGGTGGAGGAGTGATCCTACTGTTCAGGGCTGGGGTGGAGGTGTGATCCTACTGCCAGGGCTGGGGTGGAGGTGTGATCCTACTGTCCATGCCTGGGGGTGGAGGTGTGATCCTACTGTCCAGGGGTGGAGGTGTGATCCTACTGTCCATGCCTGGGGGTGGAGGTGTGATCCTACTGTCCATGCCTGGGGGTGGAGGTGTGATCCTACTGTCCTGGAGTGGAGGTGTGATCCTACTGACCATGCCTATGGGTGGAGGTGTGATCCTACTGTCCATGCCTATGGGTGGAGGTGTGATCCTACTGTCCAGGGCTGGGGTGGAGGTGTGATCCTACTGTCCGGGGATGGGGTGGAGGTGTGATCCTACTGTCCGGGGCTAGGGTGGAGGTGTGATCCTACTCTCCATGCCTGGGGGTGGAGGTGTGATCCTACTGTCCATGCCTGGGGGTGGAGGTGTGATCCTACTGTTCAGGGCTGGGGTGGAGCTGTGATCCTACTGTCCGGGGCTGGGGTGGAGGTGTGATCCTACTGCCCAAGCCTGGGGGTGGAGGTGTAATCCTACTGTCCAGGGCTGGGGTGGAGGTGTGATCCTACTGTCCATGCCTGGGGTGGAGGAGTGATCCTACTGTCCAAGCCTGGGGGTGGAGGTGTGATCCTACTGTCCATGCCTGGGGGTGGAGGAGTGATCCTGCTGTCCAGGGCTGGGGTGGAGGAGTGATCCTACTGTCCAGGGCTGGGGTGGAGGTGTGATCCTACTGCCAGGGCTGGGGTGGAGGTGTGATCCTACTGTCCATGCCTGGGGTGGAGGAGTGATCCTACTGTCCATGCCTGGGGGTGGAGGTGTGATCCTACTGTCCATGCCTGGGGGTGGAGGAGTGATCCTGCTGTCCAGGGCTGGGGTGGAGGAGTGATCCTACTGTCCAGGGCTGGGGTGGAGGTGTGATCCTACTGCCAGGGCTGGGGTGGAGGTGTGATCCTACTGTCCATTCCTGGGGGTGGAGGTGTGATCCTACTGTCCAGGGGTGGAGGTGTGATCCTACTGTCCATGCCTGGGGGTGGAGGTGTGATCCTACTGTCCATGCCTGGGGGTGGAGGTGTGATCCTACTGTCCTGGAATGGAGGTGTGATCCTACCGTCCAGGGCTGGGGGTGGAGGTGTGATCCTACCGTCCAGGGCTGGGGGTGGAGGTGTGATCCTACTGTCCAGGGCTGGGGTGTGATCCTACTGTCCAGGGCTGGGGGTGGAGGTGTGATCATACAGTCCAGGGCTGGGGTGGAGGAGTGATCCTACTGTCCAGGGCTGGAGGTGTGATCCTACTGTCCAGGGCTGGGGTGGAGGTGTGATCCTACTGTCCAGGCCTGGGGTGGAGGTGTGATCCTACTGTCCATGCCTGGGGGTGGAGGAGTGATCCTACTGTCCAGGGCTGGGGTGGAGGAGTGATCCTACTGTCCAGGGTTAGGGTGGCGGAGAGATCCTACTGTCCATGCCTGGGGTGGAGGTGTGATCCTACTGTCCATGCCTGGGGGTGGAGGTGTGATCCTACTGTCCATGCCTGGGGGTGGAGGTGTGATCCTACTGTCCATGCCTGGGGGTGGAGGAGTGATCCTGCTGTCCGGGGCTGGGGTGGAGGTGGGATCCTACTGTCCGGGGCTGGGGTGGAGGTGTGATCCTATTGTTCATGCCTGGGGGTGGAGGTGTGATCCTACTGTCCATGCCTGGGGGTGGAGGTGTGATCCTACTGTCCATGCCTGGGGGTGGAGATGTGATCCTACTGTCCAGGGGTGGGGTGGAGGTGTGATCCTACTGTCCAGGGCTGGGGTGGAGGTGTGATCCTACTGTCCGGGGCTGGGGTGGAGGTGTGATCCTACTGTCCGGGGCTGGAGTGGAGGTGTGATCCTACTGTCCATGCCTGGGGGTTGGAGGTGTGATCCTACTGTCCAAGCCTGGGGGTGGAGGAGTGATCCTACTGTCCGGGGATGGGGTGGAGGTGTGATCCTACTGTCCATGCCTATGGGTGGAGGTGTGATCCTACTGTCCATGCCTGGGGTGGAGGTGTGATCCTGCTGTCCAGGGCTGTGGTGGAGGAGTGATCCTACTTTCCAGGGCTGGGGGTGGAGGTGTGATCCTACTGTCCAGGGCTGGGGTGGAGGAGTGATCCTACCGTCCAGGGCTGGGGTGGAGGAGTGATCCTACTGTCCGGGGATGGGGTGGAGGAGTGATCCTACTGTCCATGCGTGGGAGTGGAGGTGTGATCCTACTGTCCAGGGGTGGAGGTGCGATCCTACTGTCCATGCCTGGGGGTGGAGGTGTGATCCTACTGTCCAGGGCTGGGGTGGAGCTCTGATCCTACTGTCCATGCCTGGGGGCGGAGGTGTGATCCTACTGTCCATGCCTGGGGATGGAGGAGTGATCCTACTGTCCAGGGGTGGAGGTGTGATCCTACTGTCCATGCTTATGGGTGGAGGTGTGATCCTACTGTCCATGCCTGGGGGTGGAGGTGTGATCCTACTGTCCAGGACTGGGGTGGAGGTGTGATCCTACTGTCCATGCCTGGGGATGGAGGAGTGATCCTAATGTCCAGGGGTGGAGGTGTGATCCTACTGTCCATGCCTATGGGTGGAGGTGTGATCCTACTGTCCAGGGCTGGGGTGGAGGTGTGATCCTACTGTCCAGGGCTGGGCTGGGGTGTGATCCTACTGTCCATGGGTGGGGGTGGAGGTGTGATCCTACCGTCCAGGGCTGGGGGTGGAGGTGTGATCCTACTGTCCATGCCTGGGGGTGGAGGAGTGATCCTACTGTCCAGGGCTGGGGTGTGATCCTACTGTCCAGGGCTGGAGGTGGAGGTGTGATCATACAGTCCAGGGCTGGGGTGGAGGGGTGATCCTACTGTCCATGCCTGGGGGTGGAGGAGTGATCCTACTGTCCAGGGCTGGGGTGGAGGTGTGATCCTACTGTCCAGGGTTGGGGTGGAGGTGTGATCCTACTGTCCATGCCTATGGGTGGAGGTGTGATCCTACTGTCCATGCCTGGGGGTGGAGGAGTGATCCTACTGTCCAGGGCTGGGGTGTGATCCTACTGTCCAGGGCTGGGGCTGGAGGTGTGATCATACAGTCCAGGGCTGGGGTGGAGGGGTGATCCTACTGTCCATGCCTGGGGGTGGAGGAGTGATCCTACTGTCCAGGGCTGGGGTGGAGGTGTGATCCTACTGCCAGGGCTGGGGTGGAGGTGTGATCCTACTGTCCATGCCTGGGGTGGAGGAGTGATCCTACTGTCCATGCCTGGGGGTGGAGGTGTGATCCTACTGTCCATGCCTGGGGGTGGAGGAGTGATCCTGCTGTCCAGGGCTGGGGTGGAGGAGTGATCCTACTGTCCAGGGCTGGGGTGGAGGTGTGATCCTACTGTCCAGGGCAGGGGTGGAGGAGTGATCCTACTGTCCAGGGCTGGGGTGGAGGTGTGATCCTACTGCCAGGGCTGGGGTGGAGGTGTGATCCTACTGTCCATTCCTGGGGGTGGAGGTGTGATCCTACTGTCCAGGGGTGGAGGTGTGATCCTACTGTCCATGCCTGGGGGTGGAGGTGTGATCCTACTGTCCATGCCTGGGGGTGGAGGTGTGATCCTACTGTCCTGGAATGGAGGTGTGATCCTACCGTCCAGGGCTGGGGGTGGAGGTGTGATCCTACCGTCCAGGGCTGGGGGTGGAGGTGTGATCCTACTGTCCAGGGCTGGGGTGTGATCCTACTGTCCAGGGCTGGGGGTGGAGGTGTGATCATACAGTCCAGGGCTGGGGTGGAGGAGTGATCCTACTGTCCAGGGCTGGAGGTGTGATCCTACTGTCCAGGGCTGGGGTGGAGGTGTGATCCTACTGTCCAGGCCTGGGGTGGAGGTGTGATCCTACTGTCCATGCCTGGGGGTGGAGGAGTGATCCTACTGTCCAGGGCTGGGGTGGAGGAGTGATCCTACTGTCCAGGGTTAGGGTGGCGGAGAGATCCTACTGTCCATGCCTGGGGTGGAGGTGTGATCCTACTGTCCATGCCTGGGGGTGGAGGTGTGATCCTACTGTCCATGCCTGGGGGTGGAGGTGTGATCCTACTGTCCATGCCTGGGGGTGGAGGAGTGATCCTGCTGTCCGGGGCTGGGGTGGAGGTGGGATCCTACTGTCCGGGGCTGGGGTGGAGGTGTGATCCTATTGTTCATGCCTGGGGGTGGAGGTGTGATCCTACTGTCCATGCCTGGGGGTGGAGGTGTGATCCTACTGTCCATGCCTGGGGGTGGAGATGTGATCCTACTGTCCAGGGGTGGGGTGGAGGTGTGATCCTACTGTCCAGGGCTGGGGTGGAGGTGTGATCCTACTGTCCGGGGCTGGGGTGGAGGTGTGATCCTACTGTCCGGGGCTGGAGTGGAGGTGTGATCCTACTGTCCATGCCTGGGGGTTGGAGGTGTGATCCTACTGTCCAAGCCTGGGGGTGGAGGAGTGATCCTACTGTCCGGGGCTGGGGTGGAGGTGTGATCCTACTGTCCATGCCTGGGGGTGGAGCTGTGATCCTACTGTCCGGGGATGGGGTGGAGGAGTGATCCTACTGTCCATGCCTGGGGGTGGATGTGTGATCCTACTGTCCATGCCTGGGGGTGAAGCTGTGATCCTACTGTCCGGGGATGGGGTGGAGGTGTGATCCTACTGTCCATGCCTATGGGTGGAGGTGTGATCCTACTGTCCATGCCTGGGGTGGAGGTGTGATCCTGCTGTCCAGGGCTGTGGTGGAGGAGTGATCCTACTTTCCAGGGCTGGGGGTGGAGGTGTGATCCTACTGTCCAGGGCTGGGGTGGAGGAGTGATCCTACCGTCCAGGGCTGGGGTGGAGGAGTGATCCTACTGTCCGGGGATGGGGTGGAGGAGTGATCCTACTGTCCATGCGTGGGAGTGGAGGTGTGATCCTACTGTCCAGGGGTGGAGGTGCGATCCTACTGTCCATGCCTGGGGGTGGAGGTGTGATCCTACTGTCCAGGGCTGGGGTGGAGCTCTGATCCTACTGTCCATGCCTGGGGGCGGAGGTGTGATCCTACTGTCCATGCCTGGGGATGGAGGAGTGATCCTACTGTCCAGGGGTGGAGGTGTGATCCTACTGTCCATGCTTATGGGTGGAGGTGTGATCCTACTGTCCATGCCTGGGGGTGGAGGTGTGATCCTACTGTCCAGGACTGGGGTGGAGGTGTGATCCTACTGTCCATGCCTGGGGATGGAGGAGTGATCCTAATGTCCAGGGGTGGAGGTGTGATCCTACTGTCCATGCCTATGGGTGGAGGTGTGATCCTACTGTCCAGGGCTGGGGTGGAGGTGTGATCCTACTGTCCAGGGCTGGGCTGGGGTGTGATCCTACTGTCCATGGGTGGGGGTGGAGGTGTGATCCTACCGTCCAGGGCTGGGGGTGGAGGTGTGATCCTACTGTCCATGCCTGGGGGTGGAGGAGTGATCCTACTGTCCAGGGCTGGGGTGTGATCCTACTGTCCAGGGCTGGAGGTGGAGGTGTGATCATACAGTCCAGGGCTGGGGTGGAGGGGTGATCCTACTGTCCATGCCTGGGGGTGGAGGAGTGATCCTACTGTCCAGGGCTGGGGTGGAGGTGTGATCCTACTGTCCAGGGTTGGGGTGGAGGTGTGATCCTACTGTCCATGCCTATGGGTGGAGGTGTGATCCTACTGTCCATGCCTGGGGGTGGAGGAGTGATCCTACTGTCCAGGGCTGGGGTGTGATCCTACTGTCCAGGGCTGGGGCTGGAGGTGTGATCATACAGTCCAGGGCTGGGGTGGAGGGGTGATCCTACTGTCCATGCCTGGGGGTGGAGGAGTGATCCTACTGTCCAGGGCTGGGGTGGAGGTGTGATCCTACTGTCCAGGGCAGGGGTGGAGGAGTGATCCTACTGTCCAGGGCTGGGGTGGAGGAGTGATCCTACTGTCCATGCCGGGGGGTGGAGGTGTGATCCTACTGTCCATGCCGGGGGGTGGAGGTGTGATCCTACTGTCCATGCCTGGGGTGGAGGTGTGATCCTACTGTCCAGGGCTGGGGTGGAGGTGTGATCCTACTGTCCAGGGCTGGGGTGGAGGGGTGATCCTACTGTCCATGCCTGGGGGTGGAGGAGTGATCCTACTGTCCAGGGCTGGGTTGGAGGTGTGATCCTACTGTCCAGGGCAGGGGTGGAGGTGTGATCCTACTGTCCAGGGCTGGGGTGGAGGAGTGATCCTACTGTCCATGCCGGGGGGTGGAGGTGTGATCCTACTGTCCATGCTGGGGGGTGGAGGAGTGATCCTACTGTCCAGGGCTGGGGTGGAGGTGTGATCCTACTGTCCAGGGCTGGGGTGGAGGTGTGATCCTACAGTCCTGGAGTGGAGGTGTGATCCTACTGTCCATGCCTGGGGTGGAGGTGTGATCCTACTGTCCATGCCTGGGGGTGGAGGTGTGATCCTACTGTCCAGGGCTGGGGGCGGAGGTGTGATCCCACTGTCCAGGGCTGGGGTGGAGGTGTGATCTTACTGTCCATGCCTGGGGGTGGAGGTGTGATCCTACTGTCCAGGGCTGGGGGTGGAGGTGTGATCCCACTGTCCAGGGCTGGGGTGGAGGTGTGATCCTACTGTCCAGGGCTGGGGTGGAGGTGTGATCCTACTGTCCATGCCAGGGGGTGGAGGAGTGATCCTACTGTCCAGGGGTGGGGTGGAGGAGTGATCCTACTGTCCATGCCGGGGAGTGGAGGTGTGATCCTACTGTCCATGCCGGGGGGTGGAGGAGTGATCCTACTGTCCAGGGCTGGGGTGGAGGTGTGATCCTACTGTCCAGGGCTGGGGTGGAGGTGTGATCCTACAGTCCTGGAGTGGAGGTGTGATCCTACTGTCCATGCCTGGGGTGGAGGTGTGATCCTACTGTCCATGCCTGGGGGTGGAGGTGTGATCCTACTGTCCAGGGCTGGGGGCGGAGGTGTGATCCCACTGTCCAGGGCTGGGGTGGAGGTGTGATCTTACTGTCCATGCCTGGGGGTGGAGGTGTGATCCTACTGTCCAGGGCTGGGGGTGGAGGTGTGATCCCACTGTCCAGGGCTGGGGTGGAGGTGTGATCCTACTGTCCAGGGCTGGGGTGGAGGTGTGATCCTACTGTCCATGCCAGGGGGTGGAGGAGTGATCCTACTGTCCAGGGGTGGGGTGGAGGAGTGATCCTACTGTCCATGCCGGGGAGTGGAGGTGTGATCCTACTGTCCATGCCGGGGGGTGGAGGAGTGATCCTACTGTCCAGGGCTGGGGTGGAGGTGTGATCCTACTGTCCAGGGCTGGGGTGGAGGTGTGATCCTACTGTCCATGCCGGGGGGTGGAGGAGTGATCCTACTGTCCATGCCGGGGGGTGGAGGAGTGATCCTACTGTCCAGCGGTGGGGTGGAGGTGTGATCCTACTGTCCAGGGCTGGGGGTGGAGGAGTGATCCTACTGTCCAGGGGTGGGGTGGAGGTGTGATCCTACTGTCCAGGGCTGGGGTGGAGGTGTTATCCTACTGTCCAGGGCTGGGGTGGAGGAGTGATCCTACTGTCCAGGGGTACTTGGGTATTACTTGGGCGTTGCTTGGGTGTTATTTGGGTAGTACTTGGGCGTTACTTGGGTATTACTTGGACGTTATTTGGGTGTTACTTGTCGTTACTGGGGCGTTACTTGTGCATTACTTGGGTGTTAATTAGGTATTACTTGGGTGTTACTTGGGCGTTGCTTAGGCGCTACTTGGGTATTACTTTGGCATTACTTGGGCGTTATTTGGGTGTTACTTGTGTGCTACTTGGGCATTACTTGGGCAATATTAGGGTGTTACTTGGGCAAATCTGCACAACAAACCCTAAATGAGGCGCTGTCAAGGAGAAATTCTTTGATTCTCAAACATTCCAGACATGCACACGGCCGTGTGAAGTGTTCCCTAATTTGTGGCATGTAAGATTTTGTACTGGAAGGGCACCCCTCTGGAACACATTTTATACTGCACAGGGTGCACAGAACTCTGCACCACAGTGCTAAGGTTGTTTGTGGCACTAGACAGCCTGTACAATGTGCCCGTGTGGGGGAGGACATTAACAGGGGCCTATTACTAGGGCTTCTGAGACAGCGCATGCACTGTTACTTGGAGACGTTATGTTTACTCTCATTTCCTCGCTTCTCTTTTGTTTGTACGTGCCAGCTTCATATCCTCTTTATGTGTATGTCCATCCCCTGAAACATGGCCTA
Organism: Lissotriton vulgaris; assembly: GCF_964263255.1. NCBI lineage: Eukaryota > Metazoa > Chordata > Amphibia > Caudata > Salamandridae > Lissotriton > Lissotriton vulgaris. The sequence continues at coordinate 347,122,456 of NC_141686.1, forward strand.
AGTGCTGCTTCCTTCTTTTAGAAGCAGCACTGCGTAAGAGGGCATGTGCTTTCATACCATCTCCCCCACCCCGCTCTGTGTTGTTGCTTGCCCCCATCCCATCCCCTTGGTCCAGCCTTCCATGTTCTTGCTTGCGTGCCTCCTCCCACGCTCCCCTCCCATGTTATTGTTGCTCACCCTGGACACATCTTGCCTTGTAACCCACCCGCCTCATTAAGGGCTCAGAGGTCTGTGGCACAGACCTGCGCAGCAGACTCACCTCTGTGTGCCTTGTACCCCCCCGCCTGCCATTCGGGGGTTTGTGTGCCATCGACCTGTGGAAGATGATGTGTACACATGCTGCATTTTACCCCCTCCCCCTCCCCCTGGGGTCTGTGTGACACCGACCACCGCAGCAGACAGTTTAGAATTGTAGTTTTAACCTGCCAATGATTGCATAATTTAACCCATGTTTTTGTGTATAAACTTGTGGGTTTTCCTGCCTGTGACTGCTTCTATTTAACCTGTTGAATTGTTGGATTTACAGTTCAAACTCTGTAGTTTTTCCGCTCTCGTTTCCCGTGACAATCAGTTTTCCCTCTAAATGTCTCCTTTGCTCTGTGCTAAGACCTGAATGTTAAGCAGTGCACCCCAGCGACCATTTTGTATTACCAAGTCAGTGAAACCAGACCTCCCTTCCCCCCTGAGACAGCAGTAATCTGCTGTAAGCTGTTTAAACTGTGCACTTCGTTTTTTGACCAGGAGAGAGAGTAAAGCTTCATACAAATAGTGTTGTTAGAAGACAAGTTTGTTTGGGCCTTCCCAAAGTGTGGATAGAGCCTGCCTGTCTCCTAGGAGATTTCTGAATAGAGGAGTGTTGGACTTGGCCCTTTCTGCTGGGTTATCTCTAAACCTTTTGCCTTTTTCCTCCTATATTTCCTCTGATCGGTTTTTGTTGGCTTAATGACTCTGGGCACTTTACCAATGCTGACCAGTGCTAAAGTGCATATGCTCTCCCTGTTGTAAATTGTTACATTGATTGATGTCCATGATTGGTTCATTGGATTTACTGTCAGTCCCCAGTAAAGTGCACCAGGAGTGCCAGGGCTTGTGAATGCCAATACTGCTAGTGGGCCTGCAGCGCTGGTTGCGCCACCCACAGAAGCAGCCTTCCAAAATGTGTCTAAGGTCTGCTACTGCAGAACCTGCGTGCAGTCTGGTACTGTCATGCTGGCTGGGTAAGTGCACCCACTTGCCAGCCTCTAAACCTTCCCTTTGCTTCATATTAGTCACCCCTATGGTAGGCCCTAGGGCAGGGTGCATTGAAAGTGTAAGGTAGGACAAGCCCTGATGTGTGTGGCATGTCCTAATAGTGAATTACAGCCAATTTCGTTGTTCACTATTGTAAGGCTACCTGTTCTCTTAGGCCAAGATGGGCTGCTGGAATTATTACACCCTATAATCCCAGCAGGCTCAGGGAACATGGTATAAAGTCAAGTTTAGTATGCCTGAACTCAGAATAATAAAATACTTCCTTTAGTAAAGTTTATTTTAATATCCTGTGTTTGCAAATGCTACTTTTAGAAAGTTATCCTTTGCTTGCCTAACCATTTCAGCCCGCCTCTGCTAGGATGTGTATCTGCTGTCTGGGTTGTGTGATTGACAGGGCTGGGGGATGACAGGTGGTGAATGCAAGGATTACACCTTAGTGGGAGTTGGGAGTTCCCCTGGACTCAGAATAGGGCCGTGCTCTGCCACCACAATGCTGGTTCCACCCCCTGAAGAGCCACTGATGACTCAGCCCGACACCTAGCCCAGGAAGAGGGAGGACTGTCAACAGAATACTCCCGGCTGCCCCTGTCATCACAATGCTGGCTCCACCTCCTGCGGAGCGTCTGATGTGCCTGCCCCTCACATTGAAAGGAAAAGCCAGGAACAGCACAACAGAGTGCTTCAAACCTGAATTAGGCTATGCAAAGGCCCCCCTGGCCTGAAAGAACAAAAGAAATGTCCTATAAAAGAAGGAGCCCTGCTCCTAAGAAACTAGATCCTGTTGATGCCAAGAAGAAACTCTGCCCGAAGAGAAGGACCTAGGAAAGCTGCATGGAGAAGTACTGTCTCTAAGCCGGAGAGACTGGCCTGTGGTGGGTGCCTTGCTGCTGGAAGGAGAGAAAAGAAAGACTGGAAGAAACTTTGCTTTATTTTCAACTTGTGCAATCTGCTTAATAAGATCTCCAAGGGCTTGCATCTAAACTTGCCCCCTGAACTGCACCCCAGGAACAGTGGGTGCTACCCCAGTAATAGTCGTTTTGGGAGGCTTAAAAATGATTTCATTTTCTTCACTCACGACATCCCCTCCTGGTCCAACAGTTTTTAGTATTCCCTTAACGTCACCTCCTCCTCCTCTATCCCCCATGGGAAAAAACTAAAAATTTCCCCCTCTGCTTGCTTCAAAGGTAACCTCACTATCTCACTCTATAACAACGGTACAGTCTTGATCCAAGGCAAAGACACCTGTCTCTCGCTCTTTGACTGCCTCTTCCCCTCCTTACTCCCCTCCTCTGCAACCGGATTTCCCCATGACTCTCCTTCCAGCTCCACCCATTACTCCCTTTCCCCTCCGCAGACCCCACCTCACTCCAATCGGCTGCTCCCTCGAGAAGCACAGGTCGGCCCCCTTCCTTCCCCCTCCCTTGTGACCTCCTCTCCCATTCCTCCCCCTCACAGTATGTCCCTTCCCACATCATTTCAGCCTTACCACAAGCCAATACGCTCCTCATCCCATCTGCACCATCCCGATTCTCCAATCTCTTCTCCTCCCCCATATTCCTTCCCATCACCCCCCTTTTTAGTCCACCTCTCCTCTGTCCCTCTCCCCCAGTGTACTTTACCTATGCTCCCCTCATCCCTTCCATCCCTCCTCCCCACCCCCTCATCCCCTCGTTATTCACCCCGTCTTCTCCTGAATCCGACTGCATCTCTCTCCTCCCTCCTACTCCTCCAGTAATGCTGCACCACCCCCCTTCCCTACCCAGTAACCCCCCCCCCACTTCCCTCCCTCGGGCCCAGCAGAACCACTTCCTTTCCTCAACTTCCCTTTCTCCCAACCCCCCTCACTCTGCCAGATGCCCGTCCCATCACAGCCACCTCTCCTAGCTGACAGGTCCTCCACAACCACCGCACCTCTTTTCCTCCCAAACCTCCTATATGCTCATGACTCCACACAGGCCACCCCTCTCCTTCTACCCTACCGCCGTGTTCCACACCCCGCTCCCCCTAATATCCTTAATTCCTCTCCCTCTTGCAACACCAACAAAGACAACTCTCCCTTAACCTCCGTTTCACTAACTCCCGCTCTCACCCACCACCCTTCCCCACTTATGAACCCCATACCCCAAATTACCTCCTATCCTGCCACCTCTCCCTGCCTGCCGCCACCTACTCCACCCCCCCTTGTTTCAATCGAGCCACCCAACCTTCCCCAACCCAACCTTCCGTGCTCTGCCTCATTCTCACTGGAAAACACGCTAGGCTCTCTTATCACTTCCATCTCCCAGCTTACAGCTGCCATCTCACTTTTATGCTCTAAGATTGTCACCCCTTCTTGCACCGCTACTCCTTCCCAACTTCCCACGAGATGCACCTCGCCCCCTCACCCCAGTACAGCCAAGCTTAACCTATCGTCGGAAAACTCTGTTAACTCACTCAAGCCCCCGAACGCCAACCTTCCTCAACCGGCATACCCTAGCAACCCCACTATCTACACCATTCCGATCATCACCTCTGTCAGAACAAAGCATCCACCTAAACCCTCCCGTGCACCCCCTTATAAGTACAATATCCCGATCACCCTTCAGAGCCCTAGTGCCCCCGTCACCAAAACAGTTTTGACAGAGCTGCGCTGCATGCTTCACAACTGCAGATCTGCAGTAAAACACAAACTTGAAATCTCCGATACCATCACCCTTCATAATATTGACATGCTCTTCCTCACAGAGACCTGGTTCAAAGATACGTCTCACTCTATATTTGATCTCCTATTACCCACAGGCTACTCTTTATTTAGGAATGACAGAACTGACAACACGGGGGGAGGTGTTGCAGTCATCTTTAGAAACACCCTCCAACTCAAGGCCTCTCCTAACAGCTCCTCCAAAACCTTTGGATGCCTTTCTCTTGAGCTTCAATTGCAACACCGTTCACCCCTCAGATTCCATGTCATTTACCGCCCGCCTCGTAGTGGCCCTTCGTTTATGGATGAACTCACCGACTTCTTCAGCGACCAATACTCGCGAAGTGACAATCAGACCTTTGTGGGTGACTTCAATCTCCACTGGGGAGTACCGCAAGACTCCTCTGCGAACTCACTGGCCACTTTCCTCTCTGCAAACGATCTTATCCAACACTGCACTGAATCAACACATTCTAAGGGCGCAATCCTAGACCTTGTTATTTCTAAAGCAGGCATACTTTCTACCACTACCCCAATTCATGTAGATTGGTCTGACCACCTCCTCATCCCATTCTCTCTTCAACTTTCACACTCTATAACTCTTGGCCAACCCAAGAGGGCCATCTCATGGTTCCGGGATGCCAAAAATATTGATGTCGGTCCCCTATGTGAATCAGCTTTGTTATCACTTCCAAGGCTCGACCCGAACCTAGATGTTGACGATCTCACCTCCCAATGCCTCATAGTTCTTGCAGCTGAAATTAATAACGTCGCTCCACTCAAAAGCAAAAGGTTAAGGCCCACTCCCTCAGCACCTTGGTTCAACAAATCCCTTCATGAGGAAAGGAAGCAGCTAAGATGCCTGGAGAAACATTGGAGGCAAGTGCCCTCCTCCGACAATTTGGCATGCTTCGCTCAGCAAGATCCAAGTACCACAAGCACATCTTCCTTGGGAAAGCGACACACTTCAAAACCCTCCTTGACTCCGCCAAAAATAGACCCAAAAAACTATTCGATCTCATCAAAATGCCTAACTGCTCTCCCCCAACCTCCAAGGTGGATGATTCTACAAAGAGAGCAGCGGACTTTGCTATTTTCTTCGATTAAAAAGTGAAATCACTTGTGGATCAGGTCGCTCATCCTACCCCTCCAGAGGAGCGCAAATCCTTAGCCATTTGGCAGAGCTTTGACTCCATTTCTGAAGATGCCCTTCTCAAATGCATACGAGAAACAAAGCCATCCAACCATTCTCTTGACGCTATCCCCAGTGCCATTGCCATTGACTTCTATACCCTCTCCCTCTCCTATTGGACCACTCTGGTCAACCTCTCCCTCTGGCAAGGCTCCCTTCCTGCCTCCTTCAAAACTGGGCAGGTCACCCCTCTTCTTAAAAAACCCACTGCTGATGCGAATGACCTCAACAACTTCCGCCCCATCACTAACCTTCCCTTTCTGGCGAAGATCACAGAAAGATGTGTAGCGAAACAACTCTCCCGTCATATCAAGGACAATGATCTTCTTGACAACTGTCAGTCCGGCTTCATCTAAAACTGCAGCACTGAAACAGCCCTGCTGCAAGTGATTGATGACGCGCTGTGGATACTCGATTCAGGGGGGTCCTGTCTTCTAATTCTCCTTGACCTCTCCGCAGCCTTTGACACTGTCAATCACAACACCCTCCTCAATATTCTTCAACAGAGAATGGGCATGGAGGGCACTGTGCTTAAATGGTTTGCATCCTTCCTTTCTGGCAGATCCCAAATGATCAAAATAGCGAACAGTCTTTCACCTCCTGTGGCGGTAGGTCAAGGTGTTCCCCAAGGCTCAATACTTGCTCCCACACTGTTCAATCTCTATCTAGAACCACTGGGAAATCTCCTAAGTAAATCCGGGATTCACTATCATCTCTAAGCAGACGACACTCAACTCTACCTCAAGATTGCCTCTACTCACGATCTCTCCATCCTAAGCTCCACTCTCGACTCCATTCAAAACTGGATGTCAACTCATCAACTGATTCTGAATCCCTCCAAAACTGAATTCCTCCTCTTCTCCTCCTCACTCTCTCCTCCCCCGGTTCAATCATGGATGGATCAGATGAATCTACTAAACAATAAACCCATCATTGTCGACAGCGCCAAATCCCTTGGTGTCATACTAGACAAAAAACTCAATCGAATTCCCCACATCAATTCCATTGCAAAATCTGCTCGATACCAACTGCGCCTTCTTTGGGGCATCCGTCGCTTCTTCCCGGAGCGGGACCTTATAACCCTGGTGCAATCGCTGGTCCTCTCCAGACTAGACTACTGCAACTCTCTTCTTACTGGCCTCCCCAAATCCCACTTGTCCCCACTTAAGTCTGTTTTCCACTCAGCAGCTCCTTTCATTTATGGGGCCAAAAGAAGCGATCACATCACACCAATGTTATCCACCCTCCGCTGGCTTCCCTTTGAGGCTAGAGCTATCTACAAGACCGCTTGTATCACCCACAAAGCCCTGCACTCCTCTTCTCCTCGCTACCTGGCGAATAAACTGAAACTCTCTGGAGGCTCTAGACCTTCACGCAATGCGGATAATCTACTGCTTGAACCTCCCACTTTCAAGAAGGAAAGAACGATGGCCCAATCCTTTTCAGGCAACGCAGTGAGAATCTGGAACTCATTCCCGCCTCAGCTCCGGACCACCGCCTCCTCCCAGGCCTTTAAAAGGGACCTCAAAGTTCTCCTCCTCCAGAGACACCTCCAAAAGTAATTCACGTCCTCTCTTTTATATGAAGGAAGACCTCCCACTACTGAAAATTTCTACTTTTCATGTCCATGGATTTGCCTTCCCAGTGTGTTCTTGTGGTTAGAGTGTTTGCCTGTTATTGCAGTATTATCCTTGTGCTCGTGTTTGGTACCCTCTTGCAACTTGCACTCACCACTTTGCCCCTGTAACACACGGTTTGCTTCCTCTCACATGTTTTTTACCTTTGATACTTGCACAAGTGCCACCTTCACCTACGTAACGTTTGTTCTTGTGCTTGAGTGTCTAGCATATATTGCAGTATTATACCTCAAATTATACTCTATTTTCTCTTGTAGCCTGCACACTTGTCACTTTTTCCTCCTGTGCACTTTTTACTACCTCATGTATTTTTGGTAGCTCACATTTTTACTACCTCATGTATTTTGTTTGCTCAGAAGTGTCACTATTACCTTGTCTACCTCATGTATTTTTGGTTTCTCACAATTTTTACTACCTCATGTATTTTTGTTTGCTCACAATGATCACTTTACCGTATGTAACGTAACGTATGCTTTTGCAATCTGCTGTTCGTGTAATGTTCTCAGTTTGTATCATTTCTGTTCCTATTGTAAAGCGCTCTGACGCCTTCGGGTAAAGTCAGCGCTATATAAAACTGCATAAATAAATAAATAAATAAATAAATACCCCCCTGGAAGAGGAACAACTGCTGAGGATTGTCGACCTTGCATCGCTGCCCTAAAGACCTCGTGCTAACCCCGGTCCTGCCGAGCACCGTGAATTCCTGCCGCCGAGCTGCAGCTCGCCCCGCAAAGGTCAGCGCTGTCTGACCCCAGCACCGTGACTGTCTCACCGAGAGGAAGAAACAACGCAAAGCAGAGGACCTGTCCGGTCCGATCACCGCCTTCTGCTGCCCCCGCGCCGTGGAAAGTAAAGAAAAGACGGACTAGCAGTACGGGTTCGCATCCTGAAGAAAAGCCCTGCAGAAAACCTCGAAGTCCGCTGCACCCCTCTCCAGGATCCCAGGACTCAGCCCTTGTTAGCCTGTGTCCCCCGGAGCACCACCAGCCTGGTGAGAAGCGACCCCATGGCCTCCGTGTCACCCGCCCTCCAGGATGACACCACAACGCCTGACAACAGCCTAGAGCCATCCGAACCCGAACCCACCATCAAACAAGAAGGTACTGTGTGCTTTGAGCAGTGCGCTGTGCCCCGGACTGAAGTGTCCACGAGGCGCATGCAAAACTGACCCTGGTTGTCTCGTCAGCTGTCCGCTTCTATTTGACCAGGTGCCACGAGCATGAGGGGTAGGTGTCCCGCCGTTCCAGCGCCTGTACCGGGGTTTATCCACCAGACAGTGCTGGCCTCACGGGAGCATGCTTCGAGGCCCGTGTTACTTTCCCTTAGGGTCGCCTAATTAGAGCAGGACCCCGTGGCCCTCTTTGCACCCGACCCTGAGAGGTTGTATTTGCTTTTTACTATGTGAATGAGCAGTTAATCGTTTCTTTTCTTGTGTAGTACCTTGCTTTAGGTCCTGACGAATCGCCGGTTGGCAAGAAACATGTTGACCGCACCAGGGGGTTGAGTTAGATGTCTGTATACCCCACAGCTTCTAGCTCCCCTCCCACCCCTTTTAATTAGGGAATCAGCCACGTCAGTAAAACTTATTGTGGACTGATCACCCTTTTTAACATTCACTCACTCTGCACTGACTACACTTTCATCCGTCCTCACTCACACTCACCATCGGCAAGGAACAAAAGAACTCCGCCAAAAGAGTGCCTTTGGGCCCTCCGTCAGACATTGCAGTGCCGGTCTGACGAGGGGCAGTGAGCCGATGATGATACTGGACATCCTTCAGGCAGGGTGTGCTTCACACCTAACGCTCTGGGTGTGTGAGGCTCTCTAGTTCTAGTTCCTTGACTCTTTGCATCCACTCTCTTCTCCACACTGTATCACTATCACCGGGGAACTTTGTACTCCTCTGTGTGCGCTTCTATTTGTAAAATTGGAAACTGTGCGCATTTAAAAAGCTGAAGCGAGTGCACTGAGAACTGTACGGCTGCGCTGTTTGTTAAGGGCTGGTACGCCCCGCATTTCACTTTGAGCCTGTGCGCACCGTACTGAGGCTCTACCGAGGCTGGTACGCATCGTACTGCTGGGTTCAGTTCAGAGAAGCATGAGAGTTGGTAGGGCCTTCAATGTACGCATCTAACGCGAGATGCGTGAGACTTGGTAGGGCCTTTTTGCCGTTATCGTACAGAGCGCACAGGAGCGCTCCAGAGGACCCAGACCTTCAACAAACAGTGAATTAAGTAGTACACAGTGCCTGGAGAGCCAGAAGTTGTTCTGAGAAGTAATCTCACCTTTTAAAAGAGACTGAACATTGTGAGGGTGTGTTGAGGAGTATTCAAACCTCTTTCAAGAAACTGTCCAGTGTGACATTAAGAACTGTGGCCACATTTTAAAGGGAGTGAAAGCATTCTAAAGTACTGTCCCTGCAATTCAAGAACTGCGGCATATTTAAAGAGTAACTGGAACCGCTTTTTGAAATCTGAAAGACTGTATTTACAAGGCACTGCTTGAAGAGTATATATGGCCTATTGAGAGTAACTGGATTTGCTATACCTGTATTGATAAGCCTGCTTGAAGTATATATATATATATAAAGAAGTACAGTCTGGTGTCATTGTGTGGTGGGTTGATGGTTATTGTGTGTGATAATGCAAATGTTTAGCCCTATGTGCTCTAGAGATTAGCCTTGACTGCTTGCGCCACACTACCTAGAGGGTGAGCAGGGGTTATTTCCTGAGGGTAATCCTTTGCCCTGACTTAGAGGAGAGGGTCCCTGCTTGTTGCAAGTACATACCTGCGCCAACCAGAGACCCCCAATTCCAACAAGGCCCCAGATCATCGGGTTGTCTGGGAAATGCTTTGGCATAATGAAAATGCAACGGAAGTTTCTTCCGTTGTTGTCTCTGCAACACAAAAAAATCATTGTTCAGTCTCTAATAGGATCGCAATTGGATTATGCGAATGACCTTTATCTAAATATCTGCTGGCCCGTCTGCAAATTGTGCAGAACTCGGCGGGAAGAGCCATTTTTGGTCTTCCGCGTAGGGCAAAAGCCTCCGAATTGCGTAAGAGACTGCATTGGTTGCCTATTTCTAAAAGAATTACTTTCAAGGTTTTGACCCTTGCTTTTCCCTTCATTCGATTGGCCCTAAATATATTGGGAAGCGCATGGCCTTTTATGCGCCGAGGAGGACTCTACGGTCGGCCTTGTTGGCCAAAGCTGTTGTTCCTCCTATCAGACTCGCCCGGATCGGAGGTCGCTCCTTCCGATACTTGGCTTCACGTTGCTGGAATGAGATTCCTGTTTCCTTAAGGAAAGCCAACAGTCTCCTTTCCTTTAGAAAGGAGTTGAAGACCTGGCTTTTTTCCGTATGATTTCTATCGGCCTCTGCGAGTAGCTGTGTTGTGTTTTCTTCTCCAGTTCTCTTTGCCAAAGCGCCGGGACACCCCTCGGGGTAGCCGTGCGCTATAAAAGAGACATAACATAACATCTTCCAACTCCCTGGCCAGCAAACCTTGTCTGAGGTAGCTGAGACCTTATGTAGTCTGCTATTGGTTGGTACATGTGTATACTGATTGGTGGTTGTATCTGATGTTTCTATTGGTTTAGGGTTGGTGCCCTCATTGGTTGGGTATTTAATGATTCTGATTGGTTTCTGTCCTGTGATTCAATCAATGTAGGGTTGGGGCTAGGGTTAGGATTTCTATTGGAAGTAGGGACTAGGGCTTCCTGTGTTATTGGTTGTTGGGACTAGGGTGGGACTAGGGCTACGGCCTTTAATTGGAAGTAGCAGTTAGGGCTCTTGGTGTGATTGGTTGCTGGACTAGGTGTGGGACTAAGAGTAGAGTTAAGCTTTCTATTGGAAGTAGGGACTAGGGCATACTGTGTTATTGGCTGTTGGGGCTAGGGCTAGGGTTCAGCCTTCAATGGGAGGTAGCGTTTAGGGCTTCTGGTGTGATTGGTTGCTAGACTATGTGTGGGACTAAGAGTAGGGTTAGGATTTCTATTGGAAGTAGGGAGACTAAGGCTTCCTGTGCCATTGGTTGCTTGGACTAGGGTTGTGACTACTGGCAGGGCTAGAGCCTCTATTGGAAGTAGAGATCAGGTTTTTTTTACTGATTGGGTGCTTGGACTAGGGCTAAGATTGCTGTAGGCTCCTGGTATTTTAGGACTAGTGTTGTGATTGGATAGTGGTAGGGCTAGGGTTCCCTTTGGCTGAAGGGATCACCTGACTACTAGGGATTATAAACGGCCAAGGCTTAGGGCGTCTGAGCCCGGGCCTCGAGGCTAAGGGTGGAGAGGACAAGGGTGAGTGCCTGTTTTATCCTGTTAAGGGTGGAGGGGACAAGGGGTGAGTGCCTGTTTGAGACTGCTCGGGACCTGTGCCAATAATGCTGCCCATTTTCCCATTCATCAATGCCCACCCTATGTATGTGTCCCTCTGTATATAAGCATTTATTTTCACTACAGATATGTACCTATCTTTGTGTATTGCTTTGTATAAACATGTAAAATAATTATGTTGTACAAAAAAACCATCATCTTTGGTCTACATGTACTTGCTTCCATTGTGCATCTATGTACCTCCATGTGCTTGGATCTGTGTGTCTGTTACTTTTCTCCTGAAAAACCATATCCAATGCACTATCATATTTCTCAGCCTATACTTCTCTCAATATATCTACTAGCACAAATTTCTGACTCATCTCAAACTTCTTTCTACTACTCTTTCCAATGCACTACCTTATCTCTTAGCCTATACATCTATCAATATATCCTCTACATCCACTCTCTCATTTATCCCAAACCCCATACAGCTACTATGTTACTATGTTCCCCGAAATAACCCTTTCTTCACTCTCTCGTACTCTACCCCCTTCTTGCATCATCTGACACTTCTTTTACTATACCGATCCCCAAAACAAACCTTTCTAAACTCTTCCCCTCCAAAAACGCTTTTTACTCATCCAAAAGCCTTCTCCTACTGCTATGACCTCAAAAACAAGCACTGGCGTTGCCAATAGGTCTCGCAGTAGGAAAGTTGGAGCTATTGGTTTTGTAAATGAAAAAGCCCTTTATGTTTTTAAAATGAAAAAGAAATAAAAGGCATTGTTATTTGCAATTGTAATGGCTCCAACTTTCCTACTGCGAGACCTATTGGCAACGTGAGTGGTGTTGCGTGTGTGAGTGGCGTTGCGTGTGTGAGTGGCGTTGCGTGTGTGAGTGGCGTTGCGTGTGTGAGTGGCGTTGCGTGTGTGAGTGGCGTTGCATGTGTGAGTGGCGTTGCGTGTGTGAGTGGCGTTGCATGTGTGAGTGGCGTTGTGTGTGTGAGTGGCGTTGCGTGTGTGAGTGGCGTAGCATGTGTGAGTGGCGTAGCGTGTGTGAGTGGCGTTGCATGGGTGAGTGGCGTTGCGTGTGTGAGTGGCGTTGCGTGTGTGAGTGGCGTAGCGTGTGTGAGTGGCGTAGCGTGTGTGAGTGGCGTTGCGTGGGTGAGTGGCATTGCGTGGGTGAGTGGCGTTGCGTGTGTGAGTGGTGTTGCATGGGTGAGTGGCGTTGCGTGTGTGAATGGCGTTGCTTGGATGAGTGGGGTTGCGTGGATGAGTGGGGTTGCGTGGGTGAGTGGCGTTGCGTGGGTGAGTGGCGTTGCGTGTGTGAGTGGCGTTGCGTGGATGAGTGGCGTTGCGTGTGTGAGTGGCGTTGCGTGGATGAGTGGCGTTGCGTGGATGAGTGGGGTTGCGTGGATGAGTGGGGTTGCGTGGATGAGTGGCGTTGCGTGTGTGAGTGGTGTTGCGTGGGTGAGTGGCGTTGCGTGTGTGAGTGGCGTTGCGTGGATGAGTGGCGTTGCGTGGATGAGTGGGGTTGCGTGGATGAGTGGGGTTGCGTGGATGAGTGGGGTTGCGTGGGTGAGTGGCGTTGTGTGGGTGAGTGGCGTTGCGTGTGTGAGTGGCGTTGCGTGGATGAGTGGCGTTGCGTGTGTGAGTGGCGTTGCGTGGATGAGTGGCGTTGCGTGGATGAGTGGGGTTGCGTGGATGAGTGGGGTTGCGTGGATGAGTGGGGTTGCGTGGATGAGTGGGGTTGCGTGGATGAGTGGGGTTGCTTGGGTGAGTGGCGTTGCGTGGGTGAGTGTGGTGTTGCGTGGGTGATAGTGGGCTTGCGTGGGTGATTTCCCTTTTAATTAATATTTATTTTTTTAATCATGGTGTGCTGGCCACAGACATGTAGCCCCTAAGCACCGACCATACCCTTGTATATAACCCCCAGCAATTAAGGTTGTTGCAGGGTTAGAAACAACTCATGCAGCATAAACACAGGCAGGGCAAAACAGTGGTTTCACAGCAGAATCGGCAGTCTGAAAACCGTAGCAAGGCACAGGGTTTGGGGGACGGGCAAGCAATGAAGAGACAGGAAACAAATGAAATGGGGGATGGGGGGCAGGAACGATTGGAAAGCTCGCAGAGGAGGAGAGATAAAAGCTGCAAATGCAGTAATAGAGTGATAGATAGCAAATACAACTTTGCTCAGGGTACTTTATCAATATGCGAGGAACATCTTTATTGTTGTAAAAATAAACCAGTATCTTAAGTCAATGTTGGGTATGTGAGACAATGGAAACAAATTCGGCTGGCACATCGAATGGTAAATTGATTATTTTTTTTATGTGGAAAATGCAAAAAATAATTTAGGCAGTAGTTTGGGACGGAAAGATGTACAACAACTCCTCAGGTAACAAACCGGTAGTGAAGTGAATATTACAGTACATTTGCTTGTGATTAAATTGTCGTATGAAAATGGATTAAAAAAGGGAGATAAACGGAGACAACACTTTACATGCAACTACCCTTTGGAGTGAAAGAAGGTCGTTTCAGCGGTACAACACAGAGAAGAAGGGCAATAAAAATGGCAATTTTAGTTTTTAATTAAAAAAAATCACTTCATATCATAAGCAACTAAAGTTCGAACATTTTTAATTAAAAGAATAGAAAAAAAGCCATAGGGAATTCAAAATATCAGCGAGGTGATTTTAACTTTTCCAACAACTGTAGTCCGTGAACATGTGAATGTAGGTAACAAAAAAAGACAAGAGGAAAATAAAACGAAGCAAATTAACATTAACAAAGCCAATATATGTGGCTTTTGTGTAGTGCACACACATAGGGGCACATATGCTGATACAAACGTACAGAGAGCATGCACACAGGCCAACTAAACACAAGTAAGCCCTTGCATGTATGCCAGCATATTATTACCACACATGCGTCAAGCACGAGGAGTGAAAGAAAAAGATAACCAAGAGCAGCACGTGGCACACAAGGCTATGGAGCGGCAGACAACAAGATGGCGTGCACCAAGGGATGCGTGGTGAAGGGCATAATAAAATGTCCATGGGGAGTACGGGGCGATGCGTGTCAGGAGTGCACTGGATTCTGCACTACTACATGTGTGGCGGATACGGGGTGTAATTTATCACTTGAGCAAGCGAGTGAAACACATATCTGTTGTAAGCTGCAGACGAAAGGTCAGATAAAGAATGGCAGGATATTTTGCCCCTTTCAGTCCTCCACTGACCCGGACCCCACTGCCCATTAAGCATTGAAGATTATAGTTCCCGATCCCATACCTTTATTTTCACACTTCGGCCGCTGCCGTTTCAGGGAAAGAAAAGATCTTCTATCAATGCTCTTTTCAGTGCGCTGCTGCGTGTGTGAACGTTTTTATTTCGCGCAATGGGGCCAGGATTTCATACCAACTGTTAAGGCAACCATAGTCAAACCGATGTCAAGCAGGAATACTCTGATGAGCTAAACGTGATCTCAAATCTGCACGAAACAGAGATGCTTCTTGTTCAATCCCAAATTCAACTCACTGATTTCCCGAGCATTTAAAAAAAAAACGCGGTCTTCCTGGCGCCACAACTTCTGGCAGAACAAGCAAAAGCCGGATGGGGGCGGGAGAGCCTGGTGGGGAGATGCGCGGAGGGAAGACGGATAGGGGTGGGAGAGCCTGGTGGGGGGGCGGGACATCTCATTACAGCTTTGTTAATTAATGTTCTGTTGTTACTGTGAGAGCTAGACGTTCTAGTCCGATCAGTTGGCCGTGATCTGGCGAGGAGAGAGGTCACGCTTGACTATGAAGCACAATAAAGTTATCTACTTCAAAATCCATGAGTTTCAGGATAGCAATCAGGACAAAAAAGTAAAGACGAAGAGTGGCGAGAGACGGCTGACAACCAGGTAAGATTTAGGAGAGTCTGTCTGCGCATTCGTGGTATATCAAACAAAGTGCAGAGCAGTGGATAATTTAAGCTCAAAGTAATGCGAGTAATACAGCATGAGGAAGGTGAAAGGCAGCGACGCGACAAGCAAAAGCCGGAATGGGGGCAGGAATGCTAGCGAGGGGAGGCAGGCAGATTAGGAGGGAAGCCGGATGGGGGCGGGAGAGCCTGGGAATGCGAGAGGCTGGGCTTGCGAGAGGCTGGGCTGCAATCAGGACAAAAAAGTAAAGACGAAGAGTGACGAGAGACGGCTGACAACCACGTAAGATTTAGGAGGGAGGCAACGACGAGAAAGGAGGCATGGTTTAGACAGGGCGGAACTGAAGTGCTGGCGGGCAGAAAGGACGGGCATGCGAGGTGGGAGGAGATTGAGGCGTCCGCAGCTCTAGTGTGGCAGGCAGATGGCGGAGGGAAGCTGGATGGGGGCGGGAGAGCCTGGGGTGGGAATGCGAGCGAGGGGAGGCGGATTTGGTGGGAAGCCTGATGGGGGCGGGAGAGCCTGGTGGGGGGGCGTGCCTGTGGGAGGGTGATTGAGAAATGTTGCGGCGAATTAGGAGGGAAGCCTGATGGGGGCGGGAGAGCCTGGTGGGGGGGCGTGCCTGTGGGAGGGTGATTGAGAAATGTTGCCGATGCGCGTGCATGTTTAATCACGTGGTTCACGTGAACTGCATGAAAACCGCGGGGCTGAAAGCCCTTTGGTTTCATGATGTTTTCGCCACTTGAATTCTCGCTCCGCTCGATGCGCTTGCGCACATCGATAGGTCGCGAGACCTAAAAAAGAAATCCTTCACGTTTCTAATCCCTCCACTAATAACAGACTAACATGTTCACTTCTCTAATTCCATATTCCACTATAATAATTCCCCCCTAATCCTTTATAAATTCCAGAGTAGCATGCTACTCGCCAACAATGTATTTCAACACCTCATCAGGGTTACAAACGCTATTTAAATGCAAACCCTTTTCCCTTTTTTACCCCTCCCCAACCCTTCTCAAACCAAATAACTAACTAACATATCCACCACTCAAACTACTTCATATTTATCTATTCTAGTTTTCAACACTAATCCTTTATGGGTTCCCAAGTAGCCTGCTACTTGCCAGAAAAGCGCTTCAACACTCCATCAGAGGTAAAAGGCACTATATAAATGCAAACCTTTCTTTACCTCCGCTATCCTTCTCACTCCAAATAACTGACTAATATCCACCACTCAAATTACTTTCATATTTCACCATACTAATTCACCACTAATCCTTTATGGGTTTCCGGAGTAGCATGCTACTCAGCAAAAAAAGCACTTCAACACCCCATCAGGGGTACGAAGTGCGGGGCGTGGCTAAGGCACCGATGTAGGTGGAAGCGGGACTCCGGAGCTCCTCCGTGCCCGCCTCGCACCACCACATAGCCTGCGCCCGACTCACATCCCGACCCCTCAAAAGTGCCCAGGAGGGCATCGGGGGCACGCAGGGTGAACCTGGAAGACTGGGGGCCCCTGTAACTACCCCCGCTGGACTTTCAGAGCCGAGCGCGGCACCCGGAGAAAAGAGCGCTCAAAATGGCGGCCGCCGTCCCGCTCTGACGCGCCTGGCGGTGGAGCCTGTGAGGCGAAGAGGCGCCCCCTAACACTGTGGCAGCTGGTCGCTGGCCGGCGGGGACCCCCGGAGAGCGGGAAGAGGTGAGGGGAACTGGCTGGCACCCTCGCGGGCGGATCTGGAGGACGGGAGACGACTGCCCTGCCTGACCCTAAAATGGCGCCAAAGGAGACCCGGTGACCGCGCTGGACCCGCGAGGAGCGCTGAATCTGCGTGAGACACCCCACCCGCCCTCCTAGTGGTGGCATTGCCGGGGAGCCTGCATGACAGGTGGTTGGGGGGCGCACGAGTGCAGAGGACGACGGGGAGAGCGGGGGACGCGGGGCTGGCTGCCCTCCCCCACGAAGCACTGACGCTGCAGGCGGGAAGAGGCGCCTACCTGGCCTCGGTGGCCTCGGTGACCGTCCACGGAGCCGCGGGGACTGCGTGGAGAGCTGGGTCTGTGGGGGGCACCTGTCCCGCCCTCCTGGCAGTGGAATTGCCAGGGAGCCTGCGCCACTGGTGGTCGGCGGAGCACGTGCGAAGGGGACGACGAGGGGTGCAGGGGATGCGGTGCTGGCTCCCCACCCCCCCGAGGCACTGAATCTCCGGGCGGGAAGAGGCGCCTACCTGGCCGGGGGTGCCCGAGTGCAGCGGGCCACATCGAGACTGGTGCTCATAGGTGCACACCCTGCCTGAGCCTTCTACGCGCCCGGACCCAGGGCACTGGTGCCCCACGACCCTGGTGAAGAGAGACCTGGCCCTGGGACAGCTACACGAACTGGACCCCACGAGGCGCGGGCCCAGAGGTCGGAGGGAACGACAGACCTGAGGCGGACCAAGGGCGGAGAGCGGGAGAATCGGCGACCACCGCAGGGGCACCTGACGATCGCTGCCCGCCAGGATGGTACGTGGCAGCAGGAAGAAAGGATTCGAGGCCCTGAGGCTGGACGACCCGGGGCACCTCGTCGACGACGTCCCGCCGGGGGAGGGGGCCGGGAGCTCGTCCCGCCCGAGGGATCCCTCCCTGGGGGACATAATGCAGGCGATTGTGGAGTCGCGGGAGGATCTTGAGAAGCGCATAGACACCATTGGATCGGACCTGACCCTGCTGAAGGACGACCACAGGAAGCTGAAGGAGAGGGTGGCGACCTCCGAGGTTACCCTGAAAAGTTTGCCAGGGGACGTGGCGGAGCTAAAAACGACACTGGCGGAAATGGCGCAGAAGGTACGGGTGCTAGAGCTCCGAGCTGAGGACAGTGAAGGGCGCTCTCGGCGCAATAACCTCCGCCTCGTGGGGGTCCCTGAAAACGCGGAGGGGCGAGACGCGGTCACCTACCTGGAGGGCTGGCTACGATCTGAGGTGGCCCCGGAGGGACTCTCGCCGTTCTTTGCCATTGAACGCGCACACAGGGTCCCTGCGCGTCCACCCAAGCTGGGGGCGCCTCCGCGCCCGATTGTACTGTGGCTCCTGCACTTCAGGGACAGAGACCATATACTGCGGAGGGTGAGGGACATCCCGGACCTGGGGATCGACAACAGCAGGGTCATGGTCTTTCCGGACTTTACCAAAGATGTGCAAAAGCAGCGGGCCTCCTTCCTGGCGGTCAAGCGGAAATTGAGATCACTACAACTGCCCTACGCAATGCTGTTCCCGGCGCGGCTGTGGGTGGTCGATGGAGAGCACACCCACTTTTTCCTGACGCCGCAGGAAGCTTGGAGCTGGATGGACGCGAGGGGGGAGCCGGGCACGGGCCCCACGCCACGGACCCCTCCTGGGAGGCACTTCACGGAGGCGACGCCGACGCGACGATCTGGTTCCCCATCGGGCTGGCAGCAGGAGCGAGCGAAGGCGGTGCAAGCAGTGGCGGCCATCAGCCAGGGGGACGCCAGTCCCTCCAGCAGCGCGTCGGAGCAGTTGAAGGCCAGCACTCCCAGCCCTGGCTCCAGCAGTGGGCACGAACTGTCAGAAACGGACCTGCTGGTGGTGACTCCCCAGACATCGGATGATATCCTTGGCTGAGACGGTTCGTGAGACATTGGCCACACGAGTAAGGTACTGGGGTACGAAGGCGGGGGGGGGCCCGCTTCTGGACGCTATGCAGTGGGGTGCGGATGCCCCCCGGGACTTATTACTGAAACCTTGGGGACGGGGGGAGTCGGGGGAACTCTCCTGATTGTTGTTAGGGGAGGTGGGGCGGGGGGCTTCGGGCCTGTCTGGAGCCGGCATCGCTGCCACTCCAGCCCTATCTTGTAGTGATACGCTTTTTGATACTTGAGTTTGGATGGGGTTTCCACGTTGGTTGTCTGTCCGGGGGTGTGGGAGTTGGGGTAGTTTGGTTATGCAAGTTGGGGGGGGGATGGGGGTGGGGCCTAGGCGTGCTGGGGGGGTTGCCGAGAGAGTGGATGGGGCTTGGTGGACTCTATCATGGGATCCGACTTAGGCTACAAATGTCTCACATGGAACGTAAGGGGGATGCACTCGATGCATAGGCGTCATAAGATCCACTCCTATCTGGTCAGGCGGGGCATACACATCGCCTTCCTTCAGGAAACTCATCTGCTGGATAAAGAAGGGAGGGCACTGCAGCGGCGCTGGAGGGGGCAGGTCTTTCACACTGGTTACTCTGCTTATGCTAGGGGGGTGGCCATCTGGATACGGGCGGGGGTACCCTACCAGTGCACACAACAGGTAATTGACCCAGAGGGGAGATACATAATGGTGCGTGGCAAGCTGGACGGGAGGGACCTTAACCTGGGTTGCTTGTACCCCCAAATATGGACCAACCTGCATTCCTCTCACTACTGTCCAAAAAACTAGCTCAGTTCCTGGTGGAGCCCTTGCTCCTGGGCGGCGACTTTAACAGCGTGGCGGACGTTGCTCTGGATAGATCCCACCCCCCCCTTCCGAACGCACCAGCTGGTAGACTTGCACTCGCGCGCTCGGCCTGGCAACGCCAGTGGGGACTGGTCGACTCCTGGAGGGCTAACCACCCATCGGACAGGGACTACTCGTTCTTCTCCGCTCTCCACGAATTACATGTCCGTATTGACGCCTTCCTGTGCTCGCACGATGTGCACGCGGAAGTGTGCCACAGTGAGTATCTCACGCGCTCGATCTCGGACCACAACCCGCTACTCGTGCGGCTGCGCTGGTCGCAGATCCGCCCGAGGATTCCGGCTTGGAAACTCCGCCCTGAGGCACTCGACGATCAGCTCTTCCGTACCACGATTGCCTCGGGCATCGAGGCATATTTCCAGGTGAACGCGGGCACGGCGGGTTCGGCCGCGACGGAATGGGACGCCTTTAAATCGGTACTACGGGGCCAGTGCATTGCGACGTCATCGGGAGTGCGGAGAACGCTACTGGAAGAAATTGAGAAGGAGGACGAGACCCTACGGAGGCTGGAGAGGGCGAGGCCTGAGCGGCCGGACACTCACGAGGCCCTGCTGGGGGCGCGGGAGGCGGTGGCGGCGATGGTGGAGCGTCTCCGATGCTTTGATTACAAGGCATACCTCACGCGAGCGCACTCGGAACGCGACAAATCGGGGGCCCTCCTGGCCTGGCTGGCCAACCCGACCCGCCGGAGCTCGGTCATCCTTGAGCTCAGAGACCATGCGGGGGCGGCGAGATTTGATCAACAGGGGATTAACGCGTTGTTTTACGACTACTACACAGAGCTCTACCGCAGCAGGGTCCTCCCTTCGGTGGAGGAGTTCCGGGCCTTTCTGGAGGGTCTTGACCTGCCGGAACTGGAAGAGGAGGTCGCGAAACGACTCGGGGACAAGATCGAGGAGAGAGAGGTGCGGGTCGCCATCAAGAGCATGGCGAGGAATAAGACGCCGGGCACCGATGGATTCCCTACGGAATTCTATCTCACCTACGCGGATCTCCTAGCGCCCCGGCTGACATGGCTGTACAACGAGTCGAAGCGGCTGGGCTGTCTCCCTGCGACCACGAGAGAGGCACTGATTGTCCCCCTACTGAAGCCGGGTAAGCAGCCATGGGACAGATCGGCGTACCGCCCGCTGTCCATGCTCAACCTGGACTACAAGATTCTGAGCAAGATCTTGGCGACGCGTCTGCTCCCCCACATGCCCATGCTGGTACATGCGGACCAATCGGGTTTCATCCCGGCCCGTAATACGGCGCTTAATGTGCGGCGACTCCTGCATATACTAGAGGCCGACACCTATGACGGCGACGAGGCAGTGGTGTTTGCTGTCGACATGGAGAAGGCCTTCGACAGCCTGGAATGGCCTTATCTCTTCCATGTTCTACAAGCGTTGGGCCTTGGCGAAGGCTTCGTAGATTGGACGAGACTGCTCTATACGAACGCGACGGCGCGGGTCAGGACGGGGAGGGTCATCTCTGAGATGTGCGGGGTGGGCAGGGGCACCAGTCAGGGTTGCCCTCTTTCCCCCTTGGTGTTTGCCTTGGCCGTCGAGTCCCTTGCGGCGCGGGCCCGGCTGGGCCGGGCGTATCGGGGACTGGACGTCTATGGCCAAGTACACCACATCGCACTATACGCAGATGATCTGCTGATGTTCCTGGCGGACTCGGCGGACTCCCTGCGTGGAGCTAAGACTCTCCTGCAATCGCTGAGTAGAATATCGGGCCTCCGAGTGAACTGGGCGAAGTCCCACCTATTCCCGGCCCGCCCACGGAGAGCATGCCCGCAAACTACGGAGGGCGTGACATGGGAAGAGAGGAGCCTGCGATACCTTGGCACCTCGATCTTCCATGACAGAGCCGATATCCTTGAGGGGAATATCGGTACGGCGATCAGGCACACTAAAGGGAACTTCGACTTTTGGAGCACGCTCCCATTGTCACTCATGGGACGGGTGGCGCTACTCAAGATGGTAACCCTGCCGCGGTTGCTTTACTTCTTCGGGACCCTCCCGATCTGGATCCCGGCGAGCTACTTTCGATGGCTGCGATCGATGGTCATCGGCTTGACGTAAATATTTAATTTACTCTCTTAATTTCTATGCAAGGTAAGTACTTAATCAATAATAACTCAGATCGGAAGGAAAAAGACAGAGTCCGTGGTGTTAGAGTTCTTAGGGGTTTTATTCCTTAAAAAGGAATGGCCATGACCAGGATATCATGTTCTGACCACCACAGGGGTGTCAGAAGGGATAGAGCCATCATTTATTAACATTACATAGCTTATATACTTATTTTACACCATTAGAAGTAATGCAGTAGGCGTAACAGCTGAGAGGAGACAAGATAACAGTATCCACGTGTTACTAGTGCGTAATCAGAAGACGTGGACTAGGCGTAACTGGAGGTGTGTTCTAGAAACGTCACAAGTAGGTGACACATGTGGGTGGCACTAAACTAGAAATGTTGCAATGTCAGCAGAAATCTGAGGCTTGGATGCGCGCGCAGCTGCATGACGTGTGATGCACGTGAGACTAGAGGGTGCATGGGGACTTGACATTTACACTGACGGAAAGAGACAGAAGTCTGGCATGTCAGATCAACTTGTACCTCTATCATATCTGATATCTGGTGTTTAGGAACTGGACTATCTGGGCGGAAAGGTTTCTAGGGCAGAAGCTATTCTATACTGACTGTGAGTGCGTGTATAAGCGCCTGGGTGTCTGTATGAGAAGCGTGGGGGCATGGGCCTTCCCTGGTAGCATGGTAACGGAGGCTATGAATTACTTGCATAAAGACAGGAAGGCCAGGCCCTTTTGCTCTGCAGCTGGGGAATGTTTACTTAAGCTAGTAGGCAAGAATGCGTCTTCGGGAAGGGAAACAGATAACTCGAAGGTTGTAGTCAATCTTGGCAGGCAGCAGGCTAAGCTGAGCACGGAGGGCCGCGCTAGAAGTAAGTCAGAGTTCACGGGTACGGGGGCAGCCTGGGCTGAAGGCTTTCAGAGTCAGAAAACAGAAAGGGCTCGATGGCAGAAATTCAGGCCTACTTTGCCAGAGCTGAAAAACGTGTAAAGTACACCTCAAAAAGACGTTGGCAAGGCATACTTAGGAACGGCCTATTCAACCCATTCATGGTGGGTCTGAAAGAGGACATGTTAACGTTGGACGCAAATGTATTTGCGTCTTCATAGCTGGCACAGGAGGGAAGTTACATGCACTTTAACCTCGTACATGGAGTCGGGGGGGTACACGCTAGGGAACATAACTTGACCAAAAATCTATATTACCTCAGGCTTCCTGTGGGGGGCGGGCAGGCGCAGGGTGGCCCATGCCACACTTCTCCGCCCAAGGGCGGACAGAGGTCTAGCAGTGCCGGACTATGAGCTCTACTACTTGGCGGCGCAGCTGCAGTGGCTGACACAGTGGGTGGCGCGGGCCAGGAGAGGGGCGGACGGATCGGGAGAGCCGGCGGGTCCGGTCCAGGTGTTGTCCCGGATTGTCCTGGGACTTCCGATGGGGGATTTCCACCTAACTCAGGAGTTTGCGACGGCCCGGAAATGCTGGAACAGATATCGCCGGAGATGCGGTGTTTCG
Organism: Lissotriton vulgaris; assembly: GCF_964263255.1. Taxonomy (NCBI): domain Eukaryota; kingdom Metazoa; phylum Chordata; class Amphibia; order Caudata; family Salamandridae; genus Lissotriton; species Lissotriton vulgaris. The sequence goes on from NC_141686.1 coordinate 347,145,542, forward strand.
GTTCCGTACGCACCTGAGATCCCACTTAGACTCTGCGGGGCGCTTCCGCATGGGGGCTCGTGGCACGGGCTGGACGGTTGGGATCAGCAGGGGCTGTCATCCATGGGTGATCTGTACGAAAACGGGGTGATGTTGCCCTTCGACCTCCTGCAGGACCGTTTTGAGCTGGCGGGTGGAGACTTCCTCCTTCATGCGGCTTTAACGGCGGCGATCCGCAAACACTGGGGGGTGGGCATGTCGGAGCCGCCATTGTCCCTGGGCTGTCAGTACGTCGTGATGATGGCGGGGACGGTCAAGGCGGTCACGTGCCTGTCTCGACGCATGGTCTCGGAGTCCACCGCTCCCCTGCTGGCCTTGAAGGCGAAATGGGAAGCCGGTTTGGCGACTGAGATCCTGGAGGAGGCCTGGAATGGCATACTGGAGGGGGCCCGGAATGGCACGCGCAACGCAAGGTTCCAGCTGGTGCACTTTTATGTCCTACATAGGGCGTACCTGACCCCTGATAAATTACATAAATACTTCCCGGCACACCCGGCGTCCTGTCCGCGTTGCCCGGCGGATCCCGCCGACTTCCAACACATGTTCTGGTCCTGTCCTGAGCTGGGGCCCTTTTGGGAGGAAGTAGTGGAGGTTCTGAGGGAGGTGACAGAGAGAGACCTGCAACTCACCATGGCACATTGCATACTACACTGGTTCCCACACACGTCAAAGAATAAAGTCACTAGCAAGTTTCTGGACTTGGGGCTCCTCCTGGCGAAGCGGGCCATTACGTCCCAATGGAAGGCGTCCCGGGGCCCCGTGGTAGAGCGCTGGAAGGCTGAGCTGCTAAAATGGGCCAGATGTGAGGGTGAGCTTCGCCTGCAGGCCGCGCTCAGGATAGACAATGACATGGCACTGGAGAGAGCCAGGGCGTGGGAGGGGCTGGTCCTAGATCTCACGCTCCTGGACGTGGAAGAGGAGGACTCCCCGGTGCATAGTCCGGCTCCGGCGGGGCACCCGCCTGACGGGGGGACGGCTTAGGCCCACTTTGCTGCTTCACTGCCTTTGCGTTCCAATGTGATGACCTACGAATGTTTGCTGATGAATCCTGGAGCCATGCTTCGGTTCTGATCTTGGTGGAGGGGTAGAGAGCTCGGTTGGTGATACTCTGGCACGCCTGGGGGGGTGGGGGGTCCGGGCAGGGGTAGGGGGTGGTCAGGGGGGATCCTAGACGAGGGTAGCGGGGTAGGTGGGGATGAGGGTGTTACGGGGGAGGGGGGGGTTTATGCAAGGAGGGTGTACAGTGACTCTTGGTTCAAACTGGACTTGGGACATGGGAGAGGGAGTGATAGGACCCAAAAGCAGCTCTGCCATTTCCCACCCACCTGGTGGCTACAGCCATATTCAGAACGCTCCAGCGCAGTTTCTTTATACCCGTGACTTTGCCGCTCGACCTCCGGGGTGTGAGCTAAATGGCTGTGTGATACAGGGGTGAGGGAGCGGCGCTTTCACTGAGCTCCAAGGGGAATGGATTAAATCTACTGTATGCCTTTCTGATTTTGCTGCAATAAAAAGATATTTACAAAAAAAAAATCAGGGGTACGAAGCGCTATATAAATACAAACCTTCTTTCCTCTTCTATGGTTCTTCTATCCTTCCAAATCCAAATAACTGACTAACATATCCACCACTTAAAAAATGTACTTGCATGTTTCACTATACAAATTCAACACTAATCCTCTATGGGTCCCGGAGTAGCGTGCTACTCGTCAAAAAGCGCTTTGATGCCTCGTCAGGGGTAGTAAGCACTATACAAATGCAATTACAATGCAATACAATACAATGTGCACAAAGTTGAATTGGATATATTTCAACCTCATGTTGGGGAGTTCTTCCTGGGGATGCCAAAACCCTGCTCCACTCCAAGTCAAAAAGCTCTCTAGCTAAGCTCAATTCCCATCTTCTCCGCAGTGTGTGTAGTGGGACAAGGGGCGCTCCAAATAATGAGCCATTAATTCTTTTTACTTGATATCCAGCTGTGCCTGAGGTAAGCAATGAGCGCAGTACTGCACGTGTCTCTGGTTCCTCCCAGTGCATTCCCCACAACTTTCTAAAGGTGTGTGTCAGGGCTTCATACTGCAGGAACTCTCCTGGAGGGAGACCACAGCTTTCCACTAAATCCTCGAATGAGACTAACACTTTCTCCTGGTAGCAGTCACCGAAAGTCTCCAGCCCCGCCTCTGTCCACTGTACCATTTGTTCGGATGTGAATATCGACCGCGGATTGCTGTAGGGTAAACATATGAAGAGAATACCGGTGCATATCTAGGGATCCCAGTAATTTTGGCCATGCATCGTTTCGAACGCTGCATGGCTGTGGTCTGCAGTGTCGACCGGTATGGGACTGTTGTTATTGGGTCAAGCAGCTTGGTCAGTAAGAGGATGGGGCGTGTGATGGGTCCAATCAAAAAGGTTCCCTCTGTGTTCACTCCCTCTAACCATTGTGACAACAATTGCTTTAGGAAGCTAGGAGATAAAGCTCGAAATTTGGCACCTCCAAGCCCCCCTCTGTCATGGGGCATTGTAATATCTTCAATAAAAACTCTCCACCACCCATCTACCCAAATCTGATCCCTCAGCAGGGAATCCAGTTGTCGAAACAACCCTGCGGGCATTAAGATAAGGAGGTTGGCAAAATTTAGGATACGGGGTAACATAACCATTTTGGTCAGGGAAATCTTGGCCATGATAGGTAAACGCAGAGAGCTCCAATAGTGCACCCGGGACCGGAGAGACCAAAATGCTCTATCTAAGTTGTCCTCTCTCAGATCGTCTAGAGAATGGAAAATGTGAATACCCAAGTATTTAAATGTGTTAGGTGGCAAATTAAGGGCGACAGGTAGGGCTAAGGGTCAGCCCCATCTCTTCACCTCCTTTTTGGAATAGGGCAGCTAGTGGTACAATTGCCAAAGCAAATAAAATGGGTGACAGAGGACATGCCTGCCGGGTGCAGCGTGAGATCGTATATTGTGCGGATACTGTTTTGCCCATCTTGACTCTTGTCGTGGGACATGCATATAGGATTTGCACCCATTATACCCAACGCTCCCTGAGGCCCACGCGTATGATAGACTTGAATAAGTATTCCCAGCATACAATATCGAAGGCCTTTTCCAGGTCGATCGATAAAATACCCGCCTGTGTGAGAGACGTGCCTCCGAATGATACAGCATTGAGTAGAGTCTTCATAAATTAAAGGAGGTATTACGGAACTTGTGCATTAGGGTCCTCATGTAGGGGAGCAATCTGGGCACCAAGATCTTACTAAGTATCTTGAAGTCCATGTTAAGCTTGGACACTCGTCTATGATCTAGTACCCGGGCTTCTGGGACTGTCGTTTTGGGCAGATCGATCACAAATGCTTTCCGCGTTGTTTCAGGGAGGCTTCTGAGTTTCAGGGACTTGGCATAAATGGCCACTGAGTGCCGTACCAGTTTGGAGTCGTACATCGAGTAGAACACCGCAGGAAGACCGTCCGGTCCTAGCATTTTACCTGTAGCCATAATTGGGACAGCCTCTCGAACCTCCTGTAGTGTCACTGGGTCTCCCAGCACTCCGGTGCCTGTTTGTCAAGTGTTCGTAGTTGTTAGGGAGTCAGAAAGTCTCTGAGCTCAGTGAGACCAATGGAGGAGCAGCATGTAATGTCTTATAGTATTACCAGAATCAAGCATTAATCGCTTCTGGGTCATAGACGGATACGCCCACTTCAGTCTGAACATGCGTAATCAGTGTCCCTCAGTTCGGGTCTGATGAGCTATGCTAGTAGGTGACCAGCTCTCCCTTCCTCCTCCTGCACCCTATCAAGATATTTCTTATAATTGTGGCCTCCTAACCTTTCCAGTGTGTCATTGTTGAGCGTTTGTGTTTCCTGCAAGCTTATGAAGACTCAGGCGTCTGTTCCCTGTGTGTTATCTAGACAGGTGCAGTCTGCCCTCTAGTTCTTCCAATTCCCTGTGAAGTTCTCTCTGTGTCCCAACTGACTGCCCAGGCAGTGTCCCCGTACCACTATTTTAAACGCCAAGGGGGTGGTGATGGACGGAGCATCTGAATCAATCTGGGACTGGGTATGCTCAGACGTGAGTCACTTGCTCACTTTGCCACTGGATTCAAGCAAGCCGGGCTGAAGACGGCTGAAATGCCAGAAACCGGTACTCGGAAGCTTGTTTCCGGTCCAGGGAAGACATGGCTTGACAGTTTGGGCTAGACTGTTCCCATGAGGCACAGGGTCAGACTGATTTGCATATAGCTATGTCTGATCTGGGGTGGCAGAGTGGGCTAAAGAACGGTGATGGATTCAACCCAGATCTCTTGACTGGGTGTGAGTGTTTGATTGGTTCAGATGCTCCGTCCATCACCACCCCCTTTTGTACCCCAAACTGGAAGTAAGTCATCAATTTCCAATGAGAACCTAAACTTATCAAAGGAGAGGTCCATTGGAGGGTCGCAGTCAGATTCAAAAGGAACAGTGACATACTGAGCCGCACCGGCTCCATTCTCGGCCCGGTCCATTCAAATTCCTGAGCAATTCAGCAGGGGCTAGAAGCTGCATGTGTGATTTCCAGTTTCAGAATATCTCATCTGCAGTCCTCGGAGTTACCATTGCCAGGGTGATGCTATCCCCTCGGGTGGAATCACAGTCCAATCCCTTGGTCCCCCTTCACAGAGCGTGAACCAGTGTCCAAGAAAGTCCTTTTATCCTGCAAAATCTTGGCCACAGCCTGACGGGCAGCAGCTCTTTCCCTCTCGGTTTGTGATGGGCTAAGTTTCTTTGGCAGGCCTCGTTTGGGTCTCTTCATGGATCTCTTCCTGGGTCCCTGATTATGAGGCACCACGGTGGGCCCTGCCTCATGAATGGACCTTCACATCTATAAGCCTCAATCCATTCCCGTGCCATCTTGGCATCCTCGCAAAAATGCGTCTTCCCATCTAGTACTATAGGGAGATGAGCAGGGGTCATTAGGAAGTGTTGGAGGCGCGCTTCCCACAGTGCTTTGTTGACTTCAAAGAAAGAGGCACGTCTTCGTTGGACTTCCAGTGTGTAATCGGGGAATATGGAGACCTTGCATTTGTCCACCACTAAGGGGCCATCAGCTTGCGCTTCATGCAGGTACCTAGATAGAGGGCATTGCACTAGTGGGACTCGAGCAACAATTTTAACGCAGCCGAAACAAAGCAAGGTACTCCCTAAAATGGACAAGCACTCACTAAAACCAGATTTGAATCCATTAACTTGTTTGCCATAGTTTATCAATAAAACTGCCCGTGCAATGGTCTGGGCAAATCAGGAAAGTAGGCACATGCTGCAAAGGAGGGCACGTAACCCGTCGCTTCAGTGAAGCTAAATTCACCTGCTCCATAGCCACGGCAGCTAGGCGGGTCACGGAAGTTGTCATCTAACAAATGTGCTGAGGTTCCTAAAGTTGGGGATACAATGGGCGAGAGTACAAAAAGGCTACAGTTTATTAATAACACTTGCATCCCCATTGGTCAAGAGAGGGCAGGTATCTGTACATATTGTCCTCATCCTGGTCCCATCCACTTGACTGCTCCCTCGTGCACATTAGCAGGAGTTGGGAAGTGGACGACGTGCGCTAGCGTGGGGACATCAGCATCTAGTTATCGGAGTCAGACAGTGAGGGGCTGGCATGCAATACGGACATGAACCTTTGAACATGGACATGAAATGAAGCAGAATACGGGGGTGCAGGCGCAAAACGTTAAGCGTTACATTTGCCCATACTCAGGTAGAAGGGTACTAGCCAGGAACCCACAAACAGAGTGGGTTTTAAATAGGTGGGTTGTGCAAGATTGTCATTCCGAAAAGTGTGTGCAGTTACTCCAGTGGGTTGTGAAAGAAGGGTTCAGGGCACAATTGTTGACAATTACAAGACTACAGCTTGCATTCAAATTTAGAAGGAGCTGGTGCGTTTCCCACTGCTGGTGCCGCACACGGTTAGCAGTTGGAACCCCTATTTAGGAATACTCATGTAAGGGGGGATAAACATGGGCTTAGTCACATCCTGGAAGGAAGGCCCATATGCATGCAGGGCAGTAGTTTGGCATCCTCTATGGGTAGGAATTCTTGCCGCGTGGCACTCCTTTACAGGTGGCGGTCAGCTGGCAGAGATAAGGGTATGGTGTTGGCCACAAACAATAAAGTTAACAAATATACTTTCAGGCAACTATGCTTACCAGCGTATTCTGAAACCAGGAATTGGGCGGTGATGGGTAATCACGCGACTCAATCAATCAATCAATCAAAGACATTTATAGAGTGCGCTACCTACCCGTAGGGTCTCAAGGCGCTTGGGGGGGGGGGGGAGCCGTTACTGCTCGAACAGCCAGGTCTTGAGCTTCTTCCTGAAGGCGAGGTGGTCTTGGGTCAGGCGCAGGTCGGGAGGGAGGGAGTTCCAGGTCTTGGCGGCCAGGTAGGAGAAGGACCTTCCTCCTGTTGTCGCTCTTCGGATGCGTGGGACGGCGGCGAGGGCGTGGCTGGCTGATCGGAGGTGGCGTTTGGGAGCGTAGAAGTTGATTCGGTTGTTGAGGTAGCTCGGGCCTTGATCGTGTAGGGCTTTGTGTGCGTGGGTGAGGAGCCGGAAGGTGATTCTTTTGTTGACGGGGAGCCAGTGCAGGCTGGCAACACCTAACAAGAAGGCCCTTCATGGAACAGAGGGCACCGTAGAGATTTCACCCTGAACCATGGTTAAAGTAGAGATCAGTTGTTCTCCACACCAGGGAGGCCATCGAAATTACCTACGGAGGGGTAAACAAGCATGAGGTCTGCTGGCAGAGATACAGGTAGGGTGTTGGCCACAAGCAAGAACTGACAAATATACTGTTGGCTTTGGAGGCAAACTCCACAATGCTTACAAGCGTATCCTGAAATCAGGGCAGGGCGGGGATGTGTGAAAACACGACTCAGCAACACATAACAACAAGGCCCTGATTGGCACAGAAGGTACCATAGGATTTCACCCTGTACTCTGGTTAAAGTTGTGTGCAGCTGTTCCCAAATCCGGGAGGCCATCTACCTGCCTAGGGAGGGGTAAATGAGCCACGCACAGGCCCATCAAGCAGGAGGAATTGGTTCAACACTAATTTTAAATCAAATAAAAAAAATAAGGGCTTGGAAAATAAGGCTTGGTCTCTAGGCTACAAACACCATGTGGTTTTTTTGAGAAGTTGGCCTGGCATATGCTGTCCACTATTCTAGTGGGCACCTTTCACCAGTCCAAACTACCCTTATTGGTGATAGGTTAAGACAACCTTAAAGAAAGCTATCCTAGTGTTAGCTGAGGAGAGCAGCCTTCAAGCTAAGTCTTAAAGGAGTGTAAAGCAGCTTGGTTTATCAGACTATAATCTCTTGAATGTCTAAATGAAAGGAGAACCACACAAGGTATATATAAAATATATGTATTTATTACTAAACACTCTCAAGTAATCTCTTTATGAGATTATAGAGCAAGATGCACAATATCAATACGATAGATCTTCAGAAAATAGCACAATATACAATGGGCCCCACAGGGAGACCGGTACACAGACAAAATATCGAGTTTTAAATTTCGATATACAATTATATCGAAGTTTAAATATCAATGGGACATAATATAGAAGGTAAGTAATATCGACACTCTTAATATCGATATTAGTAATATCGAAGTTTTAAATATAGATGTCAGTAATATCGAAGTAAATAATTTCGATGTTACTAATATCGATTTTTAAATAAATTTTGTGTATATTATATTGTATTTATTATGTTTTATTATAAATTTTTAATGTAATTTAATTAAATATTGTCTTTTAGTACTGTAGCGGGTTGTGGGTTTATAGGGGAATAGAGTGGGAAGTAATTTAATTATGTTAAATTAATTATTAATTAGTAGGAATTATTAATTAATTAATTGAGAATAATTTTTAAATAATTTTAATTAATTGAATAATTGATAAATATGTTCTGTAGCGGGTTATGGGTTTATAGGGGAATTGGGAGGGAAGTAATTTAATTATGTAGAATTAATTATTAATTAGTAGGAAATATTAATTAATTAAGTGAGAATTATTTTTAATTATTTTAATTAATTGATTAATTGATAAATATGTTCTGTAGCGGGTTATGGGTTTATAGGGGAAAAGGGTGGGAAGTAATTTTATTATGTAGAATTAATTATTAATTAGTAGGAAGCATACATTAAATTGTATTAATTGGTAAATAATTGTAATTAATTGGTAATTAATTTTAAAAAATTCATTAACTAATAGATGTGTTATGTTGCGGGTTGTGTGTTTATAGGGTAATATGGTGGGAACTAATTTTAATGTAATTAAGTAATAATGAATTAAAAATAATTGTTAAGTTAATTTTATAATTGTTAATTATTTATTAATTGGTAATTAAATATTATAAAATGGTATGTTTTTCATGATTTTTTTAGGTTACATATATTTTGCTAATCATGTTTTTAATAATTATGTATATGTATTGTAAATGTTTTATATTTATTTAATAGATCATATTTGTATTATTAAAAAAAAAATGTTATAAGTATGTTATTTTAACCCCTACGCTATCCAACACTTTCCCTACTGTTGCACTCTCTGGAGTGGGAATAGCAATTTTTACCCCTACGCTATCCAACACTTTCCCTACTGTTGCACTCTCTGGAGTTGGAATAGTAACTGTTACCCCTACGCTATTAAACACTTTCCCTACTGTTGCACTCTCTGGAGTGGGAATAGTAATTTTTACCCCTACGCTATCAAACACTTTGCCTACTGTTGCACTCTCTGGAGTTGGAATAGTAATTGTTGCCCCTACGCTATCCAACACTTTCCCTACTGTTGCACTCTCTGGAGTTGGAATAGTAATTGTTACCCCTACGCTATCCAACACTTTCCCTACTGTTGCACTCTCTTGAGTTGGAATAGTAATTGTAACCCCTACGCTATCAAACACTTTCCCTACTGTTGCACTCTGTGGAGTGGGAATAGTATTTGTTACCCCTACGCTATCCAACACTTTCCCTACTGTTGCACTCTCTGGAGTTGGAATAGTAATTGTTACCCCTATGCTATCCAACACTTTCCCTACTGTTGCACTCTCTGGAGTTGGAATAGTAATTTTTAATCCTACGCTATCCAACACTTTCCCTACTGTTGCACTCTCTGGAGTTGAAATAGTAATTGTTACCCCTACGCTATCCAACACTTTCCCTACTGTTGCACTCTCTGGAGTGGGAATAGTAATTTTTACCCCTACGCTATCCAACACTTTCCCTACTGTTGCACTCTCTGGAATTGGAATAGTAATTGTTACCCCTACGCTATCCAACACTTTCCCTACTGTTGCATTCTCAGGAGTTGGAATAGTAATTGTTACCCCTTCGCTATCCAACACTTTCCCTACTGTTGCACTCTCTGGAGTGGGAATAGTAATTTTTACCCCTACGCTATCAAACACTTTGCCTACTGTTGCACTCTCTGGAGTTGGAATAGTTATTGTTACCCCTACGCTATCCAACACTTTCCCTACTGTTGCACTCTCTGGAGTTGGAATAGTAATTGTTACCCCTACGCTATCCAACACTTTCCCTACTGTTGCACTCTCTTGAGTTGGAATAGTAATTTTTACCCCTACGCTATCCAACACTTTCCCTACTGTTGCACTCTCTGGAGTTGGAATAGTAATTGTTACCCCTACGCTATCTAACACTTTCTCTACTGTTGCACTCTCTGGAGTTGGAATAGTAATTGTTACCCCTACGCGATCCAACACTTTCCCTACTGTTGCACTCTCTGGAGTTGGAATAGTAACTGTTACCCCTACGCTATCCAACACTTTCCCTACTGTTGCACTCTCTGGAGTGGGAATAGTATTTTTTACCCCTACGCTATCAAACACTTTGCCTACTGTTGCACTCTCTGGAGTTGGAATAGTAATTGTTACCCCTACGCTATCCAACACTTTCCCTACTATTGCACTCTCTGGAGTTGGAATAGTAATTGTAACCCCTACGCTATCAAACACTTTCCCTACTGTTGCACTCTGTGGAGTGGGAATAGTATTTGTTACCCCTACGCTATCCAACACTTTCCCTACTGTTGCACTCTCTGGAGTTGGAATAGTAATTGTTACCCCTATGCTATCCAACACTTTCCCTACTGTTGCACTCTCTGGAGTTGGAATAGTAATTTTTAATCCTACGCTATCCAACACTTTCCCTACTGTTGCACTCTCTGGAGTTGGAATAGTAATTGTTACCCCTACGCTATCCAACACTTTCCCTACTGTTGCACTCTCTGGAGTGGGAATAGTATTTTTTACCCCTACGCTATCCAACACTTTCGCTACTGTTGCACTCTCTGGAATTGGAAGAGTAATTGTTACCCCTACGCCATCCAACACTTTCCCTACTGTTGCATTCTCAGGAGTTGGAATAGTAATTGTTAGCGCTTCGCTATCCAACACTTTCCCTACTGTTGCACTCTCTGGAGTTGGAATAGTAATTTTTAACCCTACGCTATCCAACACTTTCCCTACTGTTGCACTCTCTGGAGTAGGAATAGTAATTGTTACCGCTACGCTATCCAACACTTTCCCTACTGTCGCACTCTCTGGAGTGGGAATAGTAATTTTTACCCCTACGCTATCCAACACTTTCCCTACTGTTGCACTCTCTGGAGTTGGAATAGTAATTGTTACCCCTACGCTATCCAACACTTTCCCTACTGTTGCACTCTCTTGAGTTGGAATAGTAATTGTTACCCCTACGCTATCAAACACTTTCCCTACTGTTGCACTCTGTGGAGTGGGAATAGTATTTGTTACCCCTACGCTATCCAACACTTTCCCTACTGTTGCACTCCCTGGAGTTGGAATAGTAATTGTTACCCCTACGCTATCCAACACTTTCCCTACTGTTGCACTCTCTGGAGTGGGAATAGTAATTTTTACCCCTACGCTATCCAACACTTTCCCTACTGTTGCACTCTCTGGAATAGGAATAGTAATTGTTACCCCTACGCTATCCAACACTTTCCCTACTGTTGCATTCTCAGGAGTTGGAATAGTAATTGTTACCCCTTCGCTATCCAACACTTTCCCTACTGTTGTACTCTCTGGAGTTGGAATAGTAATTTTTAACCCTACGCTATCCAACACTTTCCCTACTGATGCACTCTCTGGAGTGGGAATAGTAATTGTTACCGCTACGCTATCCAACACTTTCCCTACTGTCGCACTCTCTGGAGTGGGAATAGTAATTTTTACCCCTACGCTGTCCAACACTTTCCCTACTGTTGCACTCTCTGGAGTTGGAATAGGAATTGTTACCTCTACGCTATCCAACACTTTCCCTACTGTTGCACTCTCTGGAGTGGGAATAGTAATTGTTACAGCTACGCTATCCAACACTTTCCCTACTGTCGCACTCTCTGCAGTGGAAATAGTAATTTTTACCCCTACGCTATCCAACACTTTCCCTACTGTCGCACTCTCTGGATTGGGAATAGTAATTTTTACCCCTACACTATCCAACACTTTCCCTACTGTTGCACTCTCTGGAGTTGGAATAGGAATTGTTACCTCTACGCTATCCAACACTTTCCCTACTGTCGCACTCTCTGCAGTGGAAATAGTAATTTTTACCCCTACGCTATCCAACACTTTCCCTACTGTCGCACTCTCTGGATTGGGAATAGTAATTTTTACCCCTACACTATCCAACACTTTCCCTACTGTTGCACTCTCTGGAGTTGGAATAGTAATTGTTACCTCTACGCTATCCAACACTTTCCCTACTGTTGCACTCTCTGGAGTTGGAATAGTAATTGTTACTCCTACGCTATCCAACACTTTCCCTACTGTCGCACTCTCTGGAGTGGGAATAGTAATTTTTACTCATACCCTATCTAAAATTTATTTAGCTTTTTTATTAGTATTATGTTGTTATTAATTGTTATTTATGTGATTATTTTATGTAAATAAATGTATTAGTAATTTATTATATTTTTATTTGTTTATAAGTTATGAAAATAATTAATTTTGAGTTATTATTAATGAAAAATATATTATGTATTATATATTTATTAATATTAATTTGTATTACATTATGTATTAATTTTAAATATTATAGTACATTTTTAAATATGTTTATTACATTTATAAGTATTATTTTGTTAATATTAGATATTTATTTTATTTTAAAAAAACAATATTTTACAAAAAACGATATTTTTGTCATTCTACATTTTATGTTCGATATATTTGTACTTACCTTGTTAGGGATAGGATTCCTATATTTTTGACTTGGACATTTTTGTTCCGATATTTTTGTATATCGATATTTGTGTTATCGATATTTTGTCAGACATTCAGGGAGACCATATCATATATTAAATAAGTGGTATCAGAACCACGGCTTGACTAGACACAGTGCCTAGAGCATGTAGAATTGCTGGGACCCCAAGGAACCAAGGTAGTGACACAAGAGACCCACGGGGGACGCATGCAGCGTGAGAACACAGGCGCGAGCCCCGTACAATGCTATGGGAAAGTCGTGGTTGGAAAATTAAAGATTTGGGACACTTCGGAGAGGACTTGAAGCAAACCTTTTAGACTGAGAAGGTTCTAAGGCCAGCACCCATGGGAGCACCGGAGTACTCATGTTACCTCACCCAGGGAAGCCGGGTGCATAGGAGCCAAATGGTGTCGGGAATCCTTGCTGTTTTCAATGGCGTGTTGCTGCAAAGTGCTGCTGCCGGGGAGAGGAGAAGTGTTCGGTGTGATCCAAGCCTGGATCAAAGATGTGAAGAACCTGAAAGCAGAGGGTACAGAGTCTGGGTCACTTGCCAGTGACCAGGGGCACGATAGACGAATGCCCACCGATGTCGGGTGCTTCAGGTGCGAAGAGGTGAAGCTTGACTCTGCAGCCACGAGGACCAGGAGGCATTGATGATGACCAGCAGCTAGATTCGAGCTGTCCCACGAAGGATGTCGAGTGCTGGGGTGTTGGTGCTCGGATTGAACACAATAAACCTTGGCAACAGCAACCCAGGAAGGAAGTGAAAAGATGCTTCGGTGTGGACCAGCAAAGACCTGGGGACTCCCCAAACGATGGAAAGTCAGGGCATGTCCCTTCTCAGGGACCCACAAGTCGACGGACAAGGGATCGCAAAGGGACCTCGAGAGGAAACACTTGGAACCAGCCCACGGAACACTCGGGGACTGTAGGCCAGTGATCTTCAGTGGAATCACCGCTCTGGACTGGACTACAAGTAACCCAAAGCACAGTCTCAAGGGACCCACCTATGGGAAGGTCAGGAAAGAGGGGTTGCTACACCCATTTCTTTTGTCCAGTTTCGCGCCAGAGCAGGGGCTGGTAGCCCCTGCAACCGGTTTGAAGTGGGCTATGCACAGGTTCCCCAAATGTGCCCCAAGTGCAGACTTCAAAGAACTCTTGGAGTGCACCCAGCCAACCCCATTACACTAAAGCCTGTCTGGGAGGTGGTTACACCTCCCTGTGACAGGAAACCTATTGTCCAAGCCTCCCCTGCTGGAGTTTCATCCAGCGAAAGGGGGAAACAAGGGAACCCTACTCACAGCGGAACCAGGGCAATATGTTTATCCAAAGAACAGTGGTTCCTGTGGCATATTTATTTGACACAATATTTAATATAACAGCTTAAATAAGCCCTATTAAATTATAACAGAAAAGGGTTTGGATAGGAAAGAAGCACACATATATACCAATTTTTTAAGAAGTTACTTTTTGTATTTCAACTTTAAGACACTCAGTCTAATAGTTATAACAGCAACATATATACAAAAAAGTGCAATGTGTCCCCAGTGATTTGTGAACAAAAAAACAGAACATAAAACAATGAGTGATCTGTACAGTTTTGTTGTTATGGATATTTACAAAGGGAAAATGACCAAGCGCAATAATAAAGCAATTCTTATCAGTGACTATCTACAATCATAGAACACTGTGCTTGAAAAGGTTCATTCCCTATGGCGTCGACGGCGTTTCGACCTGCTTGGTAAAGGTCTCTTCAGGACTAAACAGTGAGGGACATCTAAGGGAAAGTGAAAAATGTGTATAAGTATGTGTAGTCCAGTAATTAATGAATATATATGAATTAAAATGGACGAATAATACCTTGTGGTGTCTTTTTATTAATGTAACCCATGCGTGATAGAGAATTGGAATTGACTTACAGTATACCCAGCCGGGCACTGTTTGGAAGCAAGATACAAAGTCAGTTGTTATAAACACGTACATTAAGGTGGGCTAAAGTGTCTTAAAAGCCACAACTTAGGCTTATACATAGCACAGAAATAGCCACTCACCACTGTCAGTGGAATACGTGGTAATCTTGAGTGTAAAGCTGACAATCGATATATGGCATCAGAAGACAGGAAAATGCCTGGTAACAAACGGAATTAGTATTTAAAGAGGGCTAATTTATTGCAGGCATCTATGTAAGGGGCAGTCTTGGAGCTTACCTGCTCGCAGAACTCGGAACGTACGGTCGCGTTTCCCCGGTCGTCTGTCCGATAACAGACTGAGTGTCTTAAAGTTGAAATACAAAAAGTAACTTCTTAAAAAATTGGTATATATGTGTGCTTCTTTCTTTGCCAAACCCTTTTCTGTTATAATTCAATAGTGCTTATTTAAGCTGTTATATTAAATATTGTGTGAAATAAATATGTCACAGGAACCACTGTTCTTTGGATAAAGGAGTTTCATCCAGCAGCAGGAGGGCAGCCTCGTGTCTGTGGCTGCAGCCTCCATTTTCTGATGCCAGGATTAAGGAAAGCTGGTACTGGGGAGCCCGGTGCCCAACACTAGTGGTTCTACCATGGAGGAATCATATCACTCACACCAGTTACTGGTGTAGAGGTATGATTCAAATGTGTTTTACACCAAACACAACATGGTTCCGTGCAGCCGTTTGAAAGTTAGAATTTACCACAAGGTTATAATGCACTTAAGAGTATATGGTCTAGGCCGCATCACTAACAATCTCGGAGAATGGATTCTGAAGGCTGCAGAGCGGCTCTGCTCATGCATGGGCACCCTCTCACACAAAACCCAGCACCCTGCCTTCAGGATTGATAAGGCCAGCCATAGGGGTGAGTGATAGGTTAGTATGTGTAGTGATAAGTTAGATATAGGAAACCTATATCTGCTCCAGGACACCACCATGCCGCACGGCCCACCAGCTGTAGGCGCGGCCCTCCCCCAGCGCCACAGGTCCATCCCTGGCCTCAGGAGCCCCCTCGCTGCTGCTCGCTATTTTCGCCCGTTTTTTCCGCTTTTTTGCCCCTCTGTGCCCAGCTGTCAGTGTCTTGTATTTCTACTGTGATTTACTGTTTAGTGCTTCTTTTTTGTAAATAGGACTATTGCTCCTTGTATTTCTGTCACGGTTCCCACAGTGTGATTCCCCCCTCTGCTCCCTGTTTCCCTCCGCTGCTCCCTCGCGGCCCTGCCCCCCTTCCTTTCTGTCAACCCCATTGCCCCCCCCCCCCCCGGCTCCCGCCTCCCAGCTGCTCCTCCCTCCCACTTCGCCTTAAATGGAACCCGCGTGCACGCGCAGCGGGCGTGCCGATTGTGCGCCGGAGGTGCGCCAAAGGCAAGCCCGTCTATGCCCGTCCACGCCTGGACCGTGACCAGCACAGGACCCCTGGCCCCCGTCGACGCCAGACCACACGACGGACCTACGACGCCGCCACCCTCAACGCACTTAACGCCGGCCGAACCCCCGCCTGCTACCGAGCCATCCCGAAACGCACCCACGGACCCTTCACCTGCCAAGCCTGCAAATTCACCTGCCTCCGGACCTGCACCGCACCCGACAAGCCGAGCACCAGCAGCAACCACCTCAAGTGCATCCTGCTCAACACCCGCTCCGTCCACAGACACGCCGTCGAACTCTGGAACCTGCTCGACACAACATCACCAGACGTCGCCTTCCTCACAAATACCAGGATGAACGCCTCCTCAGCGTCTGACATCGCCATAGCCATCCCGGACGGATACAAGATCACCCGGAAGGACCGCGTCAACCAGACTGGAGGAGGCATCGCCATCGTACACAAGAACACCATCCGCATCACGACCAACCCCGACGACACCTTCACCGCCGCCGAACATCTCCACTTCCAGATACACACTGACCCCAAGACCACCCTCAAAGGCACAATCATCTACATACCCCCGGTACCACGCACCCAATTCAGCGAAGACATCGCCGACTTCATCAGCCCCCACGCCCTCCCCTCCGCTGACTAAATCCTCCTAGGGAACCTCAACTTCCACCTGCAGAACAACAAGGACAGCAACACCACCACCCTGCCAAACAACCTCGCTAACCTCGGACTCAAGCAACTGGTGAACACCCCCACCCACTACGCCGGCCACACGCTTGACCCCGTCTTCTCCTCCAGCAAACACATCTCCTTCAGCCACCCCACCGGACTCCATTGGACTGACCACAGCTGCATCCACTTCAGCTTCAGAAGAACCACGACTCACCACCACCCGCAACAGATTCCTCGCAGGAGCTGGAGCAAGATCACCGCCGAACAGCTCGCCACCTCCCTCCGCCAGAACCCTCCCGCCAGCACAACGGACCCCAACGAAGCAGCCAACAACCTCACAAAAGTGGCTCACCAACTGCGCAGATGACCTCGCACCACTGAAGAACCCTCCCAGCAGACCCGGCAGCAAGAAAGCCCCCTGGTTCACCGACGAACTCAAGATCTCCAAGAAGAACTGCCGCACCCTCGAGAAAGCCTGGCGCCACGACTAGACCACAGACAACATGACGGCCCTCAAGCACGCCACCCGCAAACACCACCAGCTGATCCGCACCACCAAGAAGACAGCATTCAAAGAACGACTGGACAACAACGCCCACAACAGCAAGGAACTCTTCAGCATCGTCAATTCAATTCAATTCAGAAAATGTATATAGCGCGCTACATACCCAGAGGGTCTCAAGGCGCTTAGGGAGGGGTGGGGAATTATTTGTCGAATATCCAGATTTTAAGTTGCTTTCTGAATGCTAGGTGGTTTTGAGTGAGGCGAAGGTGAATGGGAAGTGAGTTCCAGGTTTTAGCCGCCAGGTAGGAGAAGGATCTTCCTCCCATGGTGGTTTTGTTGATGCGAGGTACAGCAGCCAGGGCTTGGTTGGAGGAGCGTAGCTGGCGGGAGGGGGTGTAGAAGGAAAGTCGTGTGTTGAGGCATTCGGGTCCAAGTTCGTAAAGTGCTTTGTGTGCGTGGGTTAGGAGGCGGAATGTTATCCTCTTATTGACGGGGAGCCAGTGGAGGTTTTTCAGGTGACCAGAAATGTGGTCATTACGCGGGATGTCTAGTATGAGTCTGGCTGAAGCGTTCTGGATGTGTTGGAGTTGTTTCTGAAGTTTTGCGGTGGTACCGGCGTATAGGGTGTTTCCGTAGTCCAGTCGGCTTGTAACCAGTGCGTGGGTGACCGTTTTTCTGGTTTCGGTGGGGATCCAGCGAAATGTTTTTTTGAGCATGCGAAGAATGTTGAAGCAAGATGAAGAAACGGCGTTGACTTGTCTGGTCATCGAGAGTGAGGAGTCCAGAATGATGCCCAGGTTCCGTGCGTGGTCCGTCGGGATGGGTGCTTTTCCGAGGGACTCTGGCCACCAAGAGTCGTCCCAGGCAGAGGGGGAGGTGCCTAAGATAAGGACTTCTGTTTTGTCGGAATTCAGTTTCAGACGGCTGTGCTTCATCCACTCGGCTACTTCTTTCATTCCTTCATGCAGGTTGGTTTTGGCGGTGTTAGGGTCTTTGGTGAGTGAGAGGATCAGTTGAGTATCATCAGCGTAGGAGATGATGTTGAGGTTGTGTTGGCGTGCGATGGCCGCGAGGGGGCTCATGTATACGTTGAAGAGGGTGGGACTGAGTGAGGATCCTTGTGGCACGCCGCAAATGACTTCAGTGGCCTCTGACTTGAATGGTGGGAGGCGGACTCTCTGGGTTCTTCCGGCAAGGAACGAGGTAATCCATTCCAGTGCTTTTCCTTGGATTCCGATGTTTCTGAGGCGATGTAACAGGGTACTATGACAGACTGTGTCGAAGGCTGCGGAAAGGTCAATGAGGATGAGTGCGACTGTGTCTCCATTGTCCAGTAGAGTTCGAATGTCGTCTGTTGCTGCGATGAGTGCGGTCTCAGTGCTGTGTTTGGCTCGGAAGCCGGACTGTGATGAGTCGAGGGATTTGTTGGTTTCGAGGAAGGTGGTGAGCTGGTTGTTGACAGCTTTCTCGATGACTTTGGCCGGGAATGGAAGGAGCGAGATGGGGCGGTAGTTTTTGAGTTCGGTGGGGTCCGCTGTGGGTTTTTTCAGAAGGGCGCTGAGTTCGGCGTGTTTCCAGCTTTCCGGGAAGGTGGCGGAGTTGAGGGAGCAGTTGATGACGTCTCGGAGGTGTGGTGCTATGATGGAATCTGCTTTGTTGAAGATGTGGTGAGGGCATGGGTCTGTGGGGGATCCTGAGCGCCGGAAACAATGACATCACTCCCTCGCAAGACCTCTGTCACTCACTTGCCTCGTTCTTCCACCGCAAGATTGCCGATATACACAACAGCTTCGGCGCACCAACCACGCACCCAACCACCGAACCAACATCCCCCACCACCACCATCTGCGCCTGGACCCCTGTCAGCATCGAAGACACCACCCGCACGATGAACACCATCCACTCCGGATCACCAACCGACCCCTGCCCCCACCACGTCTTCAACAAGGCCGACTCCATCATCGTACCCCAACACCGGGACATCATCAACACCTCCTTCAACACCGTCACCTTCCCGGAGATCTGGAAGCACGCTGAGCTCAGCGCCCTCCTGAAGAAACCAACAGCGGACCCCACCGACCTCAAGAACTACCGCCCCATCTCGCTCCTCCCTTTTCCTGCCAAAGTCATTGAGAAGACCGTCAACAGACAGCTTGCCGCCTTCCTCGAGACGAACGGATCCCTCGACCCCTCGCAGTCTGGTTTCCGAGCCAACCACAGCACCGAGACCGCCCTCATCGCAGTCACTGACGACATCAGATCCCTGCTCGACAACCAGGAAACAGCGCCCCTCATCCTCCTGGACCTCTCTGCAGCTTTCGACACTGTCTGCCACCGCACCCTAGTACAGCGCCTCAACAACATCGGAATCCAAGAGAAGGCACTGGAGTGGATCATCTCGTTCCTTGCCGGAAGAACCCAGAGAGTCTGCCTCCCCCCGTTCAGATCCGAGACCACCGAAGTCATCTGCGGCGTACCACAAGGATCATCACTCAGCCCAACCCTCTTCAACGTCTACATGAGCCCTCTCGCAGCCATCGCATGCAAACACAATCTCAACATCATCTCCTACGCCGACGACACCCAGCTGATCCTCTCCCTCACCAACAACCCCGCCACCGCCAGAACCAGCCTACACGAAGGGATGAAAGACGTCGCTGAATGGATGACGAACAGCCGCCTGAAACTGAACTCAGACAAGACGGAAATCCTCATCCTGGGATCATCGCCCTCCACCTGAGATGACTCCTGGTGGCCCCCTGCCCTGGGCACCACTCCCAAACCAACGGACCACGCACGCAACCTGGGCTTCATCCTGGACTCCTCCCTCTCGATGACCAGACAAGTCAACGCCGTCTCATCATCATGCTTCAAAACCCTGTGCATGCTCCGCAAGATCTTCCGATGGATCCCCACCGAAACCAGGAAGACGATCACCCAGGCACTCGTCACCAGCCCGCTGGACTACGGAAACACCCTCTACGCTGGAACTACAGCCAAACTTCAGAAAAGACTCCAGCACATCCAGAACGCCTCCGCACGACTCGTTCTGGACATCCCCCGACACAGCCACATCTCCGGCCACCTGAGAGACCTGCACTGGCTCCCCATCAGCAAGAGGATCACGTTCAGACTCCTCACCCACACACACAAGGCCCTCCACGACCTGGGCCCCAAGTACCTAAATAACCGAATGACCTTCTACGCGCCCACCCGCCAGCTACGATCGTCCAGCGTCGCCCTCGCCGCCGTACCACGCATCTGCAAAGCCACTGCCGGGGGAAGATCCTTCTCCTACCTGGCAGCCAAGACATGGAACTCCCTCCCGATCCACCTCAGGCTGACCCAGGATCATCTCTCCTTCCGGAAGCTCCTCAAGACTTGGCTCTTCGAGCAGTAACGGACCCCTACCCCCAGCCCCTTGAGACCCTCCCGGGTGAGTAGCGTGCTATACAAACGCCCATGATTGATTGATTGATTAAGGAGTTCATACTCCACTTTACACAGGCTGCTGCAGCAGACCTGTTGTGTCAATTTGCATGGTCTCCCAGGGGTGGCATAATCGATGCTGCAGCTCCTGAAAGGCCTCTGGGGTACCTATAGCCTGGGTATATGGAGGATATCATATACTAGGGACTTATAAGGGTACCCCAGAATCCAACCTGTGGTATACCTAAAGTACATGTAATCATTTTAGAGAGGAAGCAACTAGGCTGGGGTCCTGGATAGCACGATCCCAGCAGAATAAAGTCGAAAAACAGTGAAACATCAGCATAAAGTGCAGGTAAACATAGTAAGCAGTAATCCTACTCTCCTACAGTTCTCCGATAGGGAACACCTGCAGAGCTGGTAACCTGTCAGAGGTAGATGTGAATCGTCCATCTAGAAGGACGGGTAACCTCACGTTGCAGGATATGGAACCTGCCATGGTGGGGGGCCCCTGATATGATGGAGGTCACATCTACGGCTTTGGCGGAGTTACAGGGCGATATGGGGTACGAGGGGTACCTTCCTGGAGCACAATAGGGGTGCATTATGCCAAAATCCCAGGAGTCTTTACGGCAGGACCCTGATTGAGGATGACGGCGCCCAGCTGGTCCCTCGGGCGGTTGTAAGCCTGAGCAACCGGGGGCTTGCCTGGATACAATCCGGTCCTAAAAAGGCGTGAGTACAAGTTATGGACTAGGGGTCCATGGTATGTAAGGGGGAGAACTCCCACATAAATTGTAGCACTGTTTGGGGTTGGCCACGGTGCAGTTTGGCTCATCAGGCGGGCGGGGCAGCTTAGGTCAGTCACCGCTGCCTGCCCTTGGATCGCCCGTAAGTCAACCCACCACGTTGGCAGACTCCTTGTATGAAATAAACCTGCAGTAAACTTTCTCTAACAAAATCTTGTGTGGACTGTTTATTTTGCACAGCGCAGCTAATTATTGCTAAGGGAGGGGGGCGTGTGCCGATATCAGTCATATGGTAACTGTAAATGTAGTTGTATTATATTGTGAGGGGGCATGA
Source organism: Lissotriton vulgaris (assembly GCF_964263255.1). Classification (NCBI taxonomy): domain Eukaryota; kingdom Metazoa; phylum Chordata; class Amphibia; order Caudata; family Salamandridae; genus Lissotriton; species Lissotriton vulgaris. Next base: position 347,166,925 of record NC_141686.1, read on the forward strand.
AGGCTGATGGTGGTCTGGGCATGGGGAGGTGGGAGGGGCGTTGAGGGCAGCGTTTACTGTTTGACCTTGTTTACTACTCCTTGATGTGGACAATGCTATTTTGATATGTGACGTGGCCTTTTTCTGCATATTTGTTACATCCTTTGAGATACAAAACTAAAACAAACAAAAATGAATAACGAAAATAGGCAGGCAAGCTTTCATGAGCAGTGCAGAATCAGTTAGAAGCCCGGATCAGAAATGAGAGTCATTCACAAAGGCGACACCGTGAACTAAAGTTGTATTTAATTCTCTTTAATGCCTCACTGTCTTGTGTTCTGTGTGAGTCCGCGCTGTCAATTGAGTGGTCTGTGCCATTTGGACGGTTCACAATTGTACGCCCACGGCTCTGTTTGTGAAATGCCACACACGCGCACACACACCTTTACCCTGCCTCCTCACGCTGCGCACACAACTCTGCACTGACAGCTTCCAGCTCTTCACACACATACAGCTCTTTTCTCCTGGGGTGTGTGCATACATACACACAGACAGGTCTTTTCTCCTGGTATGTGTGTCTACACACACACACCTTTACCCTGTCTCCTCACGCTGAAAAACACAGATCTGCACTGACAACTTCCAGCTCTTCACACACACAGCTCTTCTCCCCTGGGGTGTGTGCATACATACACACACACACACATACAGCTCTTTTCTCCTGGTGTGTGTCTACAAACACACACACACATACCTTTACCCTATCTCCTCACACTGCACACACAGCTCTGCACTGACAGCTTCCAGCTCTTTACACACACTGCTCTGTTCTCCTGGTTTGTGTCTGTGGGTCTGCGCGCGCACACACACACACCCCTTTTCCCTGGTTCTGCAGCTCTCATCTTCTAGTCTGTCTCACTTACGCACACACAAACCCAACCTTCCCGGCAGCTCGCTCGGCACACAGCTCTCTACTACCTGTATGAACACAGGTTGTTGACCAGTAGACACACAGTTCCTTTCCCCACACAGCTTCTGCCTCTGCACATGCATCTCCCTATCTCTCTGAAACAGCTGATGGCCCGACACACAGCTCTACACACACAACTCCATTCACTTGATGGCTATCAGCTCCTCCCTGCAGACACACAGCTCTTCTCTTCTTGTTCACAGCTCCCGCAGACAAACAGATCTACACATATAAAGCTTCTTTCTCCTTTCTCTTTACTCATAGCTCCTGGCTCTGTAGACACACTGCTCTTTCATTACTGACTGCTGCAGTGCTGGCCCTGCAGATACACAGCTCCTTACTCCCAGCTCTCAGCCCTTAAGAGCAAAGGTTGTGGCCCTGCAGACACACAGCTCACTTCCTTACTCACACTTCCTGACTCGGCACGCATATCTCACTTCTATATGAAACAGCTCCTGGCTCTGCAGACACACAGACACACACACACACAGCTTTCTTCTCGTTCCTTGCTCACAGCTCGCGGATCTGCAGACACACAGCTCTGCTCCTTACTCAAACCTCCTGACTCGGCACGCACAGCTCACTTGAAGTCACTTCTTCTCTCTATCGGAAAGAGCTCGCATAGCTCACTCCTATCTTAAACAGCTCCTGGATCTGCAGACACAGGTCTACACACACAGCTCCTTTCTCCTAAGTTACTCACAGCGCCTGACTCTGCAGACACACAGCTCTGTCCTCACCACTCCTGACCCTGCATACACACAAATCTACACACACAGCTCCTTTCTCCTTATTCACAGCTCCTGACTCTGCTGACAGACAGCTCTGTCCTCCTTACACAGCTCTGTCCTCTTCGCACACAGCTCTCTTCTCCTGGGTGTAAACAGACACCTTTCCTCCCCTTGACTTCCGGCCGAGCTCGCTCTGCCCCTTCCGACCCGGAAGCAGTAATGCTCTGACACTTTCTCCTGCGTCTGACCTCCCGCTGCTGTGATTGGGCGCGGTGTTTTCTCCCTGCGCTGTGATTGGCTGCTGTGAAAGCGTGGGGGCGTGATGAGCTCCAGACCTCCAGCTGGCGGCCGAGCCCGAGGAGCCCAGGTGAGGGGAACCGGGGAGCCAGGGGCCCAGGAGCGGCACGGCAGGGCAGGGCAGGGCAGGGCAGGGC